>NC_053038.3:430765136-431382636 GCF_002575655.3 Aegilops tauschii subsp. strangulata
GAATATGATTATGTTATTTTTATGACCAACGTTGTTAATATATGATCATGTTTTATTATTGAAATTTAAAGGTGAATTTATTTATAATATTTTTCCCAACGGTAATATAGATTTAATTGCATAGACAATTGTATGTTTAATTTGACCAACGTTAGATTAATGCATATGATTGTTATATGTCACTTAAATTGTGATTTCAGGAGGCTTTCACTTGATGAGTTGCCTAAAAGATGTTCCGACACTCAGAGGTGACAATCACACTGAGTGGAGGAAGAGAGTTGACCTGGCATTTGTCCTTGCTGACCTGGACTGGGTTGTGGATGAACCACAGCCGGTCAGACCTACAGAGCTAGTAAGAGAGGCCACTGATGATGATGTTGCGTGGGCTAAAAAGAGGGGGGATTATGCTCCTTTGGAGATGTCATACATCATGGAAAACCAAAAGTGGGTCAATGCAAACAAAAAGTGCATGGCATTTATAAAGAATACAATTGTGAGCACCATTGTGGGCTCCATTGCAGAGTGCACTTCCGCAGGGGAGTTGCTTACAAAGATAAAGAGCCAGTTCACTGGCTCTTCAAAGATATATGCCACCCAGGTGTTAGAGCAACTGGTGACAGAACGCTACACAGGTGGTAGTCATGGAATAAGAGAGCACATCCTCAGGATGAGCAATATGACAGCAAAGCTAAAGCCCATGGATGAGGATCTGGAGATCAAACCAAAGCTCCTGGTCCACCTGGTCATGGCTTCACTGCCAAAGGAGTTTGAAACTTTTGTTGTAAACTACAATATGTCACCTGGAACATGGGACATTGAAAAGAGAATAGCAATGTGTGTCCAAGAAGAGGACAAACTCAAAGCCTCACATGGTGGTTCACTCAACTATGTGAAGGGTCACAAGAAAAAGAATTACAATCAAAACAACAAAAGTTCTCCTTCAAAGTCACAAGGAAAAGCTCCCTATCAGCATCAGCGTCAGCAATAGCCTTTCCCAGTGGACAAAGACACTTGTGTCCACTTTAAGAAGACCGGGCATTACAAGAAAGACTGCCCTATTTGGCTGAAGTCCTTAATGGCAAAGCAAGGTAACAACATTGTTTCCTTAGTTAATGAATCCTTGTACACACAGTTTTCGAAATCTACTTGGTGGATTGACTCAGGAGCAACTGTTCATGTTGCAAATTGTTTACAGGGATTCCATTCGACCCGGACTACGCTAAGAAGAGAAAGAGGAATTGAAGTAGCAAATGGAATTCAAGCGGAAGTTGAAGCTGTCGGCGACATCTCCTTGGAGTTAGCTGATGGATTCAAGCTTCTACTTAGAGATATTCTTTATGTTCCTTCATGTAATAGAAACTTAATTAGCGTTTCATGTTTGGACAAAGATAATTATGACTGTTATTTTGGACATGGCAAGTGTGCCATATGGTATAATAATGCTTATGTGGGTGATGCTTTACTACACGATGAGCTTTATTTGTTATCACTTCATGAAAAAGTGCATTCTGTATGCAATGTGAATGAACATGTTTCCGCGTCGAATAAAGAACAAAAGAAAAGAAAGAGAACATTTGACTCATCGAAATTATGGCACTGTCGCTTGGGCCATATTTCGAAGGGGAGAATAGAAAGATTAGTCAAAAGTGAAATTCTTCCTCCGCTAGAATTCTCAGACATAGAACAATGCATAGATTGCATTAAAGGAAACTATATAAAACAAATAAAAAAGGTGCAATCCATAGCACAAGCACACTAGAAATCATCCACACTGACATTTGTGGACCATTTCCGGTGAAAAGTGTGGATGGATATGACTCGTTCATAACATTCATAGATGATTACTCTCGCTATGGTTATATTTATCCAATCAAAGAAAGATCGGAAGCGTTGGATAAATTTAAAATATTCAAAGCTGAAGTTGAAAATCAGCATGATAAAAGAATAAAGATAGCAAGGTCCGACCGTGGGGGAGAGTAGTATGGTCGGCACACTCCATATGGCCAAGTCCCTGGACCTTTTGCGAAGTTCTTGCAGGAGACTGGCATATTAGCCCAATATTCAATTGTGACGCCCCCGATTTGACCGTACACTAATCATACACGCAAATGTGTACGATCAAGATCGAGGACTCACGGGAAGATATCACAACACAACTCTAGACACAAATTAAAATAAAACAAGCTTTATATTACAAGCCAGGGGCCTCGAAGGCTCGAATACATAAGCTCGAAAACACAAGAGTCAGCGGAAGCAATAATATCTGAGTACAGACATAAGTTAAACAAGATTGTCTTAAGAAGGCTAGCACAAAAGTAGCAACGATCGAAAAGGCAAGGCCTCCTGCCTGGGACCTCCTAACTACTCCTCGAAGCCGAACTCCACGTAGAATCATCCTCGGGATCTCTAGCTCCTGGACTCCAGCATCTGGTTGCGACAACCAGGTATAGAAAGGGGAAAAGATGGAGAAAAGCAACCGTGAGTACTCATCCAAAGTACTCGCAAGCAAGGAGCTACACTACATATGCATGGGTATATGTGTAAAGGGCCATATCGGTGGACTGAACTGCAGAATGCCAGAATAAGAGGGGGATAGCTAATCCTGTCGAAGACTACGCTTCTGGCCACCTCCATCTTGCAGCATGTAGAAGAGAGTAGATGGTAAGTTCACCAAGTAGCATCGCATAGCATAATCCTACCCGGCGATCCCCTCCTCGTCGCCCTATTAGAGAGCGATCACCGGGTTGTATCTGGCACTTGGAAGGGTGTGTTTTATTAAGTATCCGGTTCTAGTTGTCATAAGGTCAAGGTACAACTCTGGGTCGTCCTTTTACCGAGGGACACAACTATTCGAATAGATAAACTTCCCTGCAGGGGTGCACCACATTTCCCAACACGCTCGATCCCATTTGGCCGGACACACTTTCCTAGGTCATGCCCGGCCTCGGAAGATCAACACGTCGCAGCCCCACCTAGGCTCAACAGAGAGCTCAGCACGCCGGTCTAAACCCTATGCGCGCAGGGGTCTGGGCCCATCGCCCATTGCACACCTGCACGTTCCGTACGCGGCCGGAAGCAGACCTAGCCCCCTTAATACAAGCGTGAGCTTACGGTCCAATGCGGCGCGCGCCACTTAGTCGCTGACGTCAAAAAGAGCTTCGGCTGATACCACGACGTCGAGTGCCCATAACTGTTCCCGCGTAGTTGGTCAGTGCGTATAGACCAAATGGCCAGACTCAGATCAAATACCAAGATCTCGCTAAGCGTGTTAAGTATCCGCGAACACCGACCAGGGCCAGGCCCACCTCTCTCCTAGGTGGTCTCAACCTGCCCTGTCGCTCCGCCACAAAGTAACAGTCGGGGGCCGTTAGGAACCCAGGCCCACCTCTACCGGGATGGAGCCACCTGTCCTTTCAGCCCCCTCATCAGAATCACTTGCGGGTACTCAACGAGCTGACCCGACTTTAGTCACCACATGTGTCATGTATATAAAGTATATAGTATATACCCGTGATCACCTCCCGAAGTGATCACGGCCCAGTAGTATAGCATGGCAGACGGACAAGAGTGTAGGGCCACTGATGGAACACTAGCATCCTATACTAAGCAGTAGGATAGTAGGTAAGGGTAACAACTGTAGCAACAATGACAGGCTATGCAGCAGAATAGGATTAACCGAAAGCAGTAACATGCTACCCTACTCTAATGCAAGCTGTATAGAGAAGAATAGGCGATATCTGGTGATCAAGGGGGGGGGGCTTGCCTGGTTGCTCTGGCGAGGAGGGGTCGTCGGTGACGTAGTCGATCATAGGGGCAGCATCGGTCTCGGGGGTCTACCGGAGAGAAGAGGGGGAAGAAACAGTAAATATAAAGCAAACATAGCACCACAAAGCATAACATGGCAATAAGATGTGCCAGATGTGACCTAACGTATGGCTACACGATAAAGGTGAAGGGGGAATTCAACCGGGAATGCATTCCCGGTTCCGGACCTGTATCAAACAGATGACCGGAGGGGGAATATTCCATGTTCAGCATGCTAGGGGCATGTTACAGATGAACGGACCGCGTATCCGGATTCGTTGGATTTTTCTGAGCAACTTTCATGTAGAAAACATTTTCATCGGAGTTACGGTTTAATTACTATGAATTTTCAAAGTTTAAACAATATTCTGGAATTATTAATATTAACAGAAAAGGAATTATGATGTCTGCATTGAGTGGGGATGATGTCAGCAGTCAACAGACTCGCTGAGCAGGTCAAAACTGACATGTGGGTCCAGCGGGGCCCACATGTCATAGACAGAGAGTTAACAGAGTTTTAAAACTAACTAAACAGAGTTATTTAGCAGGTAGGTCCCGCCTGTCATGGACTAATTAACTAAACTAATTAGTTTTAATTAATAAAACGTTTAATTAGAAGATTAAGCGGCGGGGCCCGCATGTCAGCGTCACAGAGACGCCCAGTCAGCACGTTGACTGGGTCAACCCAGTCAACGGGGCCCGCGGGGCCCGCCGGCAGTGACCCAGGGGCGGCCCCAGGTGTGCCACGTCAGCGGCGGTCGGCGGCACGTCGCCGGTGATGCCAAACACGGTGGAGGGCCTCGGACCTCGTCGGATTTCGCCTACGGGCAACCGTTTCGCGCGCGCGAGGGCGCGTTCGAACGAGCGGAGCAGCGCGTGTCGAACAACGGTGGTGGCCTGGCCGGAAACGCACTAAAACGATGGCGGCGCGCACCGCGGTGGTCGCCGGAGTTCGGGCAAACGCGCGCTCGGCGCTAGAGGCTACGGGGAAGGGACCTAGCGGCACGGGCGGACGCAGCGAGGTGGCCTGAGCACTCTCGAGTGCTCGGGCAAGCGTGACGATGCCCATGGCGACGGCGGCGAGCTATGCGGCGGAGCTGAGCTCGGCCCTGGCGGACGCGGTGGCTACGGGAGCGCAAGAGGCCAGGGGAGCGATGGAAGGGGAAGAGGGGCTCACCTTGCGGCACGCACGGTGGCCCTCGGGGGTTTAGTAGCTGCAGATTCGAGGCGGATCGAACGGCGGCGTAGCGGTGGCAGCAGTTGGGGAAGAAGATGCAAGCGACGACGGCGGCGCTCCTCGGGATCGATCCGGTGACGAGGATGAAGAAGCAGTCCACCGCGGACCTCCTGGACACCTCGGAGGGAGGAATGGGCGTCGGTGGCCGCGGTGCAGCGCGCTGCTCGGCGGCGATGGCGCTCGGTGGCGATGGGGAACGAAGGGGAGAGGCGAGGAGCGAGCGGATGGAGAGAGGGGAGTGGATCTGGGAGAGGTGAGTGGGAGAGGGCGGGGGGAGCTCGAGGGGGCACGACTGTCGGCCTTATCCCCTCGGGAGGGCGCCGACGAGGTGGGTTCGGTGGCGACCGCGCCCTGTAGCGGCGCGCGACCGAGGAATAGGAAGGAAGGGTGCGGTGCGGGGAGCTGGGCCGACTGGGCCGGCCAGGCTGGTGAGGTCCAGAGGGACACGGGGGGGGGGGGGGTTCTCTCTCTCTCTCTTCTGCTTTTCCTTTTCTTTTATTTATTTACTTTTCTGTTTTAAATCATTTTAAATTATTTAGGCATTTTATAAAAATTTGTTTACTACACCATATTTATCCATGTAATATTTAGTACAAACCGAACATTTTTATTTTAATGTTTGAAAACTTCTATTATTTACCAAACTTTGAATTTGAATTTTGGACCGGTTTTGATCTAACGATAGATTAGCAGCAGTAACCGTGGTGACGTGGCACCATTAGCGTGGGATCACTGTAGCTTAATTATCCGGGCGTCACAATTCTCCTCCACTACAAGAAATCTCGTCCCGAGATTTAAGCGGTGGAGTAGGGGGGGGAGTGTTGGTAGCGAAAACCTAACGAGTCGTCTCGGTCTTGGCTGCCCTTTCGAAGAGGTTGACCCCTTTCGTTGATGTCTTCAATTCTCTGCTTCAAGTCACCATGATCAAGTCGTCATCCTTTCTTCGGGATCTCCAACGTACTTACGAATAGGTAAGGGGCAGCTTGGCTACGACAGAATGCTTATGAGGGAAAACAATCTGGGGTTAACCCATGAATGAGCATAAGATTATCTCTCGAGTTGAACATATAAAATACATCGAGAGTAAGGTACGAAGGTACAATAAGAGGTTCCCAGCGGATAGATAGTTGCTCGACGTCTGAACCAGAGTGAGAAAGGGGTTCAGAGTAGCGAGAGTAAGTATTGCGTCTGGTAGCAGAACAGATCACAATAAGGTGCCTCGTGAATTACATACGAAGCCAAGCGTGAGGATCAATTTTGGAAGACAGGGATGTACAGGAGAGTCAGGTTTCGATCCTGTGGAACTGTGGGTTATGGGCCCACCATGTGAGTTAAAAGTAGAAAGGTGCTAACATCTTGCACGACCATGATAGCAAGGCAGGTCAGAGAATAGCTTGTCAATTATGTTGGCAACAAAGTTTGGTACCAAGGGCGTGGGACGAAGAGAACCATTTTCCTGCTCGTTGAAACGAGGTGGACCAATAGGCAAAGTTCTCGTCCATCGGTGGTTACCGGAATGTCATCAACAGTAGAAACAGGGTCTCACTGACAGAGTTGTACACCAAGGTGTTTACATAAGCAGTGAATTATTACTGCTTAGATCATACAATTCACAAGAAAGGTTAAACAAAACAATGGAAAGGAAAAGGTGATCATCAGATTAAAAAGAACAATGGAAAGGAAAATGTGTTTAAACACATATTTCAGGGATATATCCTTCCCAAGGACAAGCAGAGCATGCTATCCGTGGCAGGGTATAATGTAGAAAACCCTTTAGGTAGGGGAGAGAATTTTCATGACATTACCCATACAGCGGTGTTTGGATAATTGAGCAGGAAACATTTAGCATCGGACTTCAAATGTTCCTGTTGAAAATCGGAGTACCATAGACATGCATCGAGATAGCCTTGACATGGTTATCAGGTGAAGATCAGACTTTAGAAACACAAAGGATCCATCAGGAACCGCTTGTAGAATAAGTCTTACAATTTCCTCATGGAAGAAAGGATAGCCTTGCTAAAAAGGAAATGGTAACAATAGGTCCTCCGGCCAGGTGTGCTAGGCACGATATCACCTTACCGGGTCATATAAAGACCATTGTTATTACTCTTGGAAATATGTTCCCACCATCATATCTGATTGAGGTTCAGATCTAATTGGTGTCGGGATACCTCAGACTCGGGATGCCTGAGAAGAAAAGGCGCAACACAATTGACGAGATGCCATTGTAAGATTCTCGGGAAACGAACTATGGAAGCAAGTTCTGAGACAAGGGTTCGTCATTAAATCAAGGAGAGGTGAGGAGGTGACTGATTGACTCAGCGACAATCCATTGAGATTTCCAAAGGATGGATTTCCACAATTATGTGAACAAGAAGGTGACACTTGTCAATTCAAATGATATAATGTTGTATGCTCGAGGAAAACATACACCATCAATCATTAGTTGAAAGGTCTAACCGAAATATGACCTTAGGCAGCAAGATCAATGTTAGAGTGACGATTCAATAACCAACAGTCTAAGGACGAACTGTCGATCGTTAACTGCAAAGCAATAGGGTTGCTAGAAGTTCAGAACTCAAGCAGCATCGTTAGCATATTGGTATCCCGGTTAAAAAAACAACACGGGGACCAAGGAAGAATGGTGATGGTGAGAAGTATCATCATACCGAGAATTTCTAAGAGTGGAGCAATCCCTACAACATTCTCGACATAAAAGACAACAATACTTCAAGGCAGAGCACAACACTAGCTGGAGAGCAAGTTGTATTCATAATGTGGACAAGTTCGCGATGAAAGGAAGTCAAGGGTGTTGTCGATGATAATAAAAATCATCGAGGGCGAGGAGGGTATTTCTCATCATGAACACAGTTGACATCTCTGTCACGACCGGTTTTCCAATAAAAATATTTATTGAGAAATCGATCCCTTTTACGGACCAGTAGAGAAGAATCCTTCTCACTGGTAGACAAAATCTTGATCACAGAAGAAAAATACCAGGAGTACTGAATATAATACAAGGTTGAGCGGAGACTGCTCAACAATTTATTACAAGCGCGCCGATGAAACATAACGGCGGATAGGGTGGCATAACTACTAACTCACGATAGAAGCGGGGTGGATATATCACAACGAAGTGGCTGATATGACTCCTGAAAACTAACAGCTCTTCGAGCATCGGAGTGAGGCTCAAGGAGACTTATTGTGGGTGGCGGAAGCGTAAATGATACAAGTGACCAATATCCAGGATCGCACGGGACTGACTAGGATTCCTCTAGGCGTCGGACTCAATATCAAACTCTTCATCCATGAGATCGCCTTCGTCAATATCTGGCCAAATCAACAAGCCAGGTGAGTACTATGAAAGTACTCGCAAGACGGTTCAGACATAAGATATAACAAATGTAAACATGATGCATATGAACAGATTAACAAGTGCACTCAGACAACGAGATAATAATGCATGGGAAAATAAAGAGAAGTCGGGCGGTAGTCCTCCCGAAATCCCAAAATAATACTGAGGGCCAAACGAGTGTCTGAATGACTCCTCGAGAGGAAACAAAGGAAATAACGATGCCACAGTCGGGCGTCAAGGCGACACCACATAAAGGGCTTATAATAAAATATAAATGACAGTGCGTGCCATAGTCGGACGTCTGAGCGACATTACATAAAGGGCTTATATCAAAGGTAAATAACAAGAGTGCCACAGTCGGACGTCTGAGCGACATCACATAAAGGGCTTATATCAAAGGTAAATAACAAGAGTGCCACAGTCGGACGTCTGAGCGACATCACATAAAGGGCTTATATCGTAACTTAATAATTCAGTAGCTCAAAAATATAAATCATTTCAAGTACGAGATAAGTAAAAGGGGGTAGTCCATCCACAGGAATAACAATTAAACTGGGTTTACCACTCAAGCTTGCTCAACGGGGATTTACCACGAGGATTGACATAGATGTGGATATACTGGCCACGGTCCTTGACCGTAGATACGATGACTCGGAAGGAATTTGACTCTGCAGAGTTTGTACTTTAACCACAGCCAACGGATTTCAGTAGTCACGGGGACTAGTTCCGTTTACGGTGTTTTGGAAGAAACACATCTAACCAGTACACACCCATTCAACATTCCGAAGCCAGGAATCACCCTCGGCAACGTTCAAGAAAAACCTTGAGACGGGGAGGCTACAACCTCGCGTAGCATGGGATCAAATTTATATACGCGTGCTCTAAGGGGTGCCCCCCTCTCGCTCCCAACCGGAAACACCCATGCCCCCTGACCGGATGACTGGCTTTAATCCAGGGCCATGGAACTCTCATCCCGACCCCTCTATTTGGTGTGTACTCGGAAAGAGGTTACCAACTTACTAAACCGTATTCTTGGCAGAAAACATGTGGCGGCACAGAAAGGGGAAGAACGATAACGTGACTCAGTCCACGTTAACGTCGGAGTTTATCGGACATCGTAAGGCTGGCATGCTACAACAATACCACCTCACTGCCTTTCATGTCACCACATGACTAGGCCATCTCTCATCAGAGATCACAGTAACTTCGGAGCACACTTGTAGTTGCCTTACATGCAACGAGATACTCACCGATGCTCATATGCCATGCTCAAACCATTCAAGCAAACATGCAAAACACCCGTCATATCAAAGGTTCAAACATGCTTGCCTGGTTCGGAGAAGTCGGAGTCTAGCTCGGCGAAGTTCGCGGCTCCGTCACCTCTTCCGGAACCTACGGTATAGCGAAAACGTATACTAACGTGAAAATCAACGCGTGCACAAAATTTGTTCCAAATTTTTTTCCAAATAAATACTATAAAAAACTAGACAAAAATACAAGACTGACAGAAAAAGAATCACTCAAAAATCATCTTTTATTAAAAATTTATAAGGGTTTTAGTCCAGGGACTAATCTATGATGAAACAGAAAAGATCCAGGGACTTAACTGAGAAAACAGAAAACCGTTCGGAGGGAAAGACGTCAGCCCAAAGAGAAAACGTATTTGCCCAAAGGCGCCAACAGAAAACGGTTCGAGGGGGAAAGAATAGAGGCTGCCAGGGGGTCCACATGTCAGGTTTCAAAACCTCGCCGGCGCCCGAAGACTGCGGTGGTCGCCGGCGTTGAACCACGGCGAGGCAGGGAGATCGGAGTGTACCAAGAGGTTCAGTGCGTCCTTCCGCGTTGGTGGGTGGTGGACTTGACCGACGGAGAGCACCACGTCGACGGCGACACTTTCTCCGGCGGACGGCGGCTCGGGCGATGGTGGGGAACTCCGGTGGGTGCTGCAAACTTCAAATTGAAGCGCGGGTCAGCAGAGTGGATGCACTAGAAGGCTACTGGCAAGAGTTGAGGGGTGGGGGTGCACGCACGGGAGCGAATCGAGCTGGATCCCGTGGCGGGTCGAGGCGGCCGGAGTTGGGGAAGAAGGCTCCCTCGGGGCTCTTCCAGTGGCTTGGCGTGGTGTTGGTGGAGTGCAGAGATGGTGTGGGTTCGAGTTCGAGCTCGGGGCCTCTATTTATAGGCGATTCGAGGGGGTGGCCGTGAACGGGAAATCTCCGGCGAGCGATTACGGCGAGGCAGAGGTTGGGTAGTGGGTTTAGGTGGCCAGGCAGCATCAGTGAGAGTTACTGGTCCCGTTCCACTGCTAAACTGGGTCAGGCTTGGCGTAATGGTGCCGGTCCTCGACGGGGCGGCCGTACGGGCACGGCGGCGGCAGAGAGCGTGCCCCGCGCCTAGCAGTTCACGACGAGGGTGGCAGCGCGCATGGGGGAGTGGGTGGCCACGCGGCGGCCTCCGGTGGCTTGGGCGGCGCTGGACGGCGCCGTCTACGCTGCGCCCCTCTCTGGCGGCCGCAAAGCCGCCGCTGCCGTCGCTCACGGGGTGGCGCACCTCCTCCTGCTCGTCGCCGACGCCCGCAACCTTCCAGGCGTTCGTGCGGTGCAGGGACAAGAGGGAGGGGACGGGGAGCAAGGCGCCAACGCGGCACTGGCGAGATTGACAACGAACACTGAAGAAAACGACAGTAGTTTCAGACACTGTATCCCTGAATTAACTAAACATGACAGCAACAGTGTCCAGTAGGTGTTCGATGAAATGATTGGCAAGGAGAAATTTTTTTCTGGAGCTGGGACTTGGTGAGGTGACCTCTCAATGCACCCAGAGGCTGCCTGAATTTTCTCAGATTTTTAGGAGGAGAATTCAAATGAATTTCATCAAATTTGGTAAATGAGGTCCAAACTTGCAGCAAGTGTAGTTTGAAATATTTGAACTGGAGACCAGTGGATCTTCATGGATCTTGGTTGAGGGTTCAAAGGACTAGCTAGGGAAATTGGTTTGGAGACAAAACTCAAAGCAGAAAGGGTAGCTCCTTTGTAAATCTCCAAGGATCAAAATAGAAGGCAGAAATTGTTTTTGATGAGAGATAAATGGAGAGGAAATTTTGGGGAGGTTCAAACTGCTGGATTTGAAGTGTATCATGATCCAAATATGGGGAAAGGCTTAGGGGAGGGGATTTCCACTTAGGTCATGGCAAGAGGAATTTTTGAAAAGGGGAGAAGATCACTTCAAAATGCCATAGGGCTATTTAAAAGATTTTTTTTTTCAAAAGAAAACTCCCAAGTGAAAGGCATTTGGTTTTGAGTCCAAATAAAAAGGGAAAACCTCCAAGACCAAAATCAAGTCTTGGGTGAATCCAAATAAAACACTTGCCATAAAAGAAAGTTTTTGAGAGGGTGGGTTCTATAGAAGAAAAATTTAAATACCCTCCTCAGATAAAAATAAAAGTTTGAAAAAAACCAATTAAAATTTTTGGGTGTCACAATCTCGGAAGAAGTCAAAGTGTTGAAGGTGATCCGACACATTTGCCGAGAGGTTTCAAGAGGATGCAATCAAACAACAACGGCAACAAGCAAGGAAATGACGAAGTGGCAAGTTATAGGATCAATATATAAGATGCAAGCTCGGAACCAAGGTTGCCTTTCAAGACAAGCAACATGATGTTGAAAGCTCGACGTAAGCCGTGCTCACACACTGAAGAATTCATGCACCAGAGAAGGATGAGGTAGCACAGTCAAAGATAGCAAGACCAGGATGCAGCCGATAGTCTAGGAATGACCAGATTGAGTTCAGAATTTCCTAGTAAAAATAAGGGGTATTTGATTTGTAGTGCGGAATGATTTCACTAGTCGGTGTCCTCGGTTGACAACAACCCAGAACACATAGAGTGATTACGACAAGGAAAGACATTACTTCAACAAAGTTAGTAAGATGTGGTGCAATGGCGAGACATCTTCGAGGTACCAGGGGTAATACTCGAAGGTAGAACATGATAGAAGTATCACCGGGTCATTGACCTATGACAATAGATACTTGAACATTGCCAAAAATAGACGAGGCACTGGAATGGATTCCCATCAGATATATTAGTTCAGGACAGCATGGTCGGAACCATAACTGTAAGGAATCAGTTTCAAGAATACTGAAAGAATCATACAGCTGGATAATCATTTTGCAAGAAGCTTCCGAGACGGTCTACATCATTTTCATGGGCATGAACACAAAGTTCAAGGTCGACTCCCACTTCTTTAATGCATATAATTTCATTCACCTCTCGCTTTGATATAACTGTAGTGTTGGAATTTTATCTGGTAGAACACCGGAAGAGTATGACTTGTGAAAACTTTCGGGTTCTCACGGCTTAGGGGAAGGCATAGGCTCAACCCATCGGGCATCTTAGTAACATATACCACAAGTCTCAAAAGTAAATACACAAGCTTGAAAGTAGAGCATGGTTGGCCAAGCAGAGGATACAATTTACCAACGGCACTATGTATCAGGGGAAGAACTCACATGGTGATTGAATATGAAGGACACCGTCGGATGACAATCCAACAATGGATCGGGCGATCCACAACGGAGCTGATGTGAGTATCGGTTCTCACTCAGAGGAACAAAGAATGCAGAGGCATCAGATTCAAGAATCACCTGATTAGTCTGATGCTTAAATAGAAAGAAATTATGGTTTCCAAAACGAAGGATCAGAAGCAGACGCTCTGATCAAGGACGGATAAGTTAAAAACACTTAGTTGGACAATCAATAAAGGTTTGAATTGCCGAGAAACAACTCATGTCCGGAATGACGTCTGAGTCGGAAATATAATTTTAAAAAGGATACCCTGATGACTGCATGCGTACGCACCTTGAATCACTACGCTCAAAATGACTAAGAGAAGGGATGTTATCAAGGACTACTAGTCATATGGAATTAACCATAATGCAAGCAGGCAAGAATTTCTAGAATAATAGGCTGCAGAGGATTTTCGAAAGATCGAAAAGTATTTCGAAGACTTATGTGAAACACATGAACAACTAGGGATGAGCGGATACTCGGTAAGAGCGAGGAATTACCCGTAGGGGTAATCCTGTGGCAAAGAACTGCAAGGCAGTACCCCAAAGGATTTTCAGAACAATAGAGAGAATTTCGGGGTATCTTGTAATAACAAGATCAACGGGAAATGATTGTATGAAGGACAAGTGTACGTGGTTATCCATAGGGGTTTATCGATGGAAGGGAATTGCAAAAGCGAATGCACAAAGTCTCGAGAGAACATCGCAGAGTATCTTCGGGATCCTTCGGTGCATCAAGCAATCATCTGGAGTGAGGGCTCTCCGGGAGGAAGTAGTTACGAGAACCTAGTGTTAGAGTTAGCAAAATCATTTAACCCGAATAGAAGAGAGATCAGAGTCCCAGAGTAAAGGTCGAGGAGTAAAAGATCCTAATACCACCCAATGGCGACGTGGGCCCGTAAGCCACACAACCAAGTTAGTAAAAGGCTTTGCAATGTCTAGACTCGACTTCGGCCAAGGAGTGTGGAAGGGGATTCCTACAGGCAGTTGGCTCTGATACCAACTTGTGACGCCCCCGATTTGACCGTACACTAATCATACACGCAAATGTGTACGATCAAGATCGAGGACTCACGGGAAGATATCACAACACAACTCTAAACACAAATTAAAATAAAACAAGCTTTATTTTACAAGCCAGGGGCCTCGAAGGCTCGAATACATAAGCTCGAAAACACAGGAGTCAGCGGAAGCAATAATATCTGAGTACAGACATAAGTTAAACAAGATTGCCTTAAGAAGGCTAGCACAAAAGTAGCAACGACCGAAAAGGCAAGGCCTCCTGCCTGGGACCTCCTAACTACTCCTCGAAGCCGAACTCCACGTACAATCATCCTCGGGATCTCTAGCTCCTGGACTCCAGCATCTGGTTGCGACAACCAGGTATAGAAAGGGGAAAAGAGGGAGAAAAGCAACCGTGAGTACTCATCCAAAGTACTCGCAAGCAAGGAGCTACACTACATATGCATGGGTATATGTGTAAAGGGCCATATCGGTGGACTGAACTGCAGAATGCCAGAATAAGAGGGGGATAGCTAATCCTATCGAAGACTACGCTTCTGGCCACCTCCATCTTGCAGCATGTAGAAGAGAGTAGATGGTAAGTTCACCAAGTAGCATCGCATAGCATAATCCTACCCAGCGATCCCCTCCTCGTTGCCCTGTTAGAGAGTGATCACCGGATTGTATCTAGCACTTGGAAGGGTGTGTTTTATTAAGTATCCGGTTCTAGTTGTCATAAGGTCAAGGTACAACTCCGGGTCGTCCTTTTACCGAGGGACACGACTATTCGAATAGATAAACTTCCCTGCAGGGGTGCACCACATTTCCCAACACGCTCGATCCCATTTGGCCGGACACACTTTCCTGGGTCATGCCCGGCCTCGGAAGATCAACACGTCGCAGCCCCACCTAGGCTCAACAGAGAGGTCAGCACGCCGGTCTAAACCCTATGCGCGCAGGGGTCTGGGCCCATCGCCCATTGCACACCTGCACGTTGCGTACGCGGCCGGAAGCAGACCTAGCCCCCTTAATACAAGCGCGAGCTTACGGTCCAATGCGGCGCGCGCCACTCAGTCGCTGACGTCAAAAAGAGCTTCGGCTGATACCACGACGCCGAGTGCCCATAACTGTTCCCGCGTAGTTGGTTAGTGCGTATAGACCAAACGGCCAGACTCAGATCAAATACCAAGATCTCGTTAAGCGTGTTAAGTATCCGCGAACACCGACCAGGGCCAGGCCCACCTCTCTCCTAGGTGGTCTCCACCTGCCCTGTCGCTCCGCCACAAAGTAACAGTCGGGGGCCATCAGGAACCCAGGCCCACCTCTACCGGGATGGAGCCACCTGTCCTTTCAGCCCCCTCATCAGAATCACTTGCGGGTACTCAACGAGCTGACCCGACTTTAGTCACCACATGTGTCATGTATATAAAGTATATAGTATATACCCGTGATCACCTCCCGAAGTGATCACGACCCAGTAGTATAGCATGGCAGACGGACAAGAGTGTAGGGCCACTGATGGAACACTAGCATCCTGTACAAAGCAGTAGGATAGCAGGTAAGGGTAACAACTGTAGCAACAATGACAGGCTATGCAGTAGAATAGGATTAACCGAAAGCAGTAACACGCTACCCTACTCTAATGCAAGATGTATAGAGAAGAATAGGCGATATCTGGTGATCAAGGGGGGGGGGCTTGCCTGGTTGCTCTGGCAAGGAGGGGTCGTCGGTGACGTAGTCGATCATAGGGGCAGCATCGGTCTCAGGGGTCTACCGGAGAGAAGAGGGGGAAGAAACAGTAAATATAAAGCAAACATAGCACCACAAAGCATAACATGGCAATAAGATGTGCCAGATGTGACCTAACGTATGGCTACACGAAAAAGGTGAAGGGGAATTCAACCGGGAATGCATTCCCGGTTCCGGACCTGTATCAAACAGATGACCGGAGGGGGAATGTTCCATGTTCAGCATGCTAGGGGCATGTGACAGATGAACGGACCGCGTATCCGGATTCGTTGGATTTTTCGGAGCAACTTTCATGTAGAAAACATTTTCATCGGACTTACGATTTAATTACTATGAATTTTCAAAGTTTAAACAATATTCTGGAATTATTAATATTAACAGAAAAGGAATTATGATGTCAGCATTGCGTGGGGATGATGTCAGCAGTCATCAGACTCGCTGAGCAGGTCAAACCTGACATGTGGGTCCAGCGGGGCCCACATGTCATAGACAGAGAGTTAACAGAGTTTTAAAACTAACTAAACAGAGTTATTTGGTAGGTAGGTCCCGCCTGTCATGGACTAATTAACTAAATTAATTAGTTTTAATTAATAAAACGTTTAATTAGAAGATTAAGCGGCGGGGCCCGCATGTCAGCGTCACAGAGACTCCCAGTCAGCATGTTGACTGGGTCAACCCAGTCAACGGTGCCCGCGGGGCCCGCTGGCAGTGACCCAGGGGCGGCCCCAGGTGTGCCACATCAGCGGCAACCGTTTCGCGCGCGCGAGGGCGCGTTCGAACGAGCGGAGCAGCGCGCGTCGAACAACGGTGGTGGCCTGGCCGGAAACGCACTAAAACGATGGCGGCGCGCACCGCGGTGGTCGCCGGAGTTCGGGCAAACGCGCGGTCGGCGCTAGAGGCTACGGGCAAGGGACCTAGCGGCATGGGCGGACGCGGCGAGGTGGCCTGAGCACTCTCGAGTGCTCGGGCGAGCGTGACGATGCCCATGGCGACGGCGGCGAGCTATGCGGCGGAGCTGAGCTCGGCCCTGGCGGACGCGGTGGCTACGGGAGCGCAAGAGGCCAGGGGAGCGATGGAAGGGGAAGAGGGGCTCACCTTGCGGCACGCACGATGGCCCTCGGGGGTTTAGTAGCTGCTGATTCAAGGCGGATCGAACGGCGGCGTAGCGGTGGCCGCAGTTGGGGAAGAAGATGCGAGCAACGACGGTGGCGCTCCTCGGGATCGATCCGGTGACGAGGATGAAGAAGCAGTCCACCGCGGACCTCCTGGACACCTCGGAGGGAGGAATGGGCATCGGTGGCCGCGGTTCAGCGTGGTGCTCGGCGGCGATGGCGCTCGGTGGCGATGGGGAACGAAGGGGAGAGGCGAGGAGCGAGCGGATGGAGAGAGGGGAGTGGAACTGGGAGAGGCGAGTGGGAGAGGGCGGGGGGAGCTCGAGGGGGGACGGCTGTCGGCCTTATCCCCTTGGGACGACGCCGACGAGGTGGGTTCGGTGGCGACCGCGCCCTGTAGCGGCGCGCGATCGAGGAACAGGAAGGAAGGGTGCGGTGCGGGGAGCTGGGCCGACTGGGCCGGCCAGGCTGGTTGAGGTCCAGAGGGACACGGGGGGGGGGGGGGTTCTCTCTCTCTCTCTCTTCTGCTTTTCCTTTTCTTTTATTTATTTACTTTTCTGTTTTAAATCATTTTAAATTATTTAGGCATTTTATAAAAATGTATTTACTACACCATATTTATCTATGTAATATTTAGTACAAACTGAACATTTTTATTTTAATGTTTGAAAACTTTTATTATTTACCAAACTTTGAATTTGAATTTTGGACCAGTTTTGATCTAACGATAGATTAGCAGCAGTAACCGTGGTGACGTGGCACCATTAGCGTGGGATCACTGTAGCTTAATTATCCGGGCGTCACATCAATGCCGGGCGAGCCTCAACAAAATGGAGTAGCTGAAAGGCGCAACCGTACACTTATGGATATGGTGCGCAGCATGATGAGTTATTCCAACTTGCCATTGGAATTATGGATGGAGGCGCTTCAAACCACCATTCACATTCTTAATAGAGTGCCAAGCAAGTTGGTGCCCAAAACACCGCACGAGCTATGGACAGGAAGGGTGCCCTCCCTACAACACTTCAGGGTATGGGGGTGCCCTGCTTAGGCCAAAATGTTTAATCCAAACATTGGAAAGTTAGATCCCAAAATAGTGAGTTTCCACTTCATTGGCTATCCAGACCGATCAAAGGGTTTTCGTTTCTACTGCCCAGACAGATATACAAAGTTTATAGAAATGAGACATGCTGTCTTCTTAGAGGACGAAATGATGAGGGGGAGCTTGGTAGCTCGGAAAATTGATCTTGAGGAGAAGAGGGTGCATGCATCTAATCCGATGATTCAGGAGCCATTTTCTCACTACTAGTTGTAACTCCACCCATGACAACTATGGGAGCAGACCCGGAACCTGTCTGTCAGGAGCCGACTGAACCCGTTGTTGAGCATGAAAGGGAGGTGCAGCAGCAAATTTTAGAAGAAGTGCCAGAAGTTGAGGCACAAAATGTGCTAGAAATTGAGGCCCTTAGAAGGTCTACAAGACCAAGAAAGTCAGCTATTTCTACTGACTTTAAAGTTTATAACACAGAAATGGTTCATATGGAAAAAGATCCCACCTCATATGAAGAAGCCATGAGAAGCCCTCATTCATCAAAGTGGATGAAGGCAATGGAAGACGAGATGAAATCGATGAGTTCCAAAGATGTTTGGGACTTAGAGGAAATTCCTAAAGGAGCCAAAACAGTAGGCTATAAATGGGTCTACAAATTTAAGTATGACTCTAAAGGGAATGTAGAAAAGTATAAGGCATGACTCATGGCAAAAGGATTTACACAAAGAGAAGGGATAGATTACAATGAGACATTTTCTCCAGTCTCATGTAAGGATTCCTTCAGAATCATAATGCCATTAGTTGCTCATTTTGATTTAGAGTTACATCAAATGGATGTTAAGACGACATTTCTGAATGGTGATTTAAAAGAAAAGGTCTACATGAAACAACCCAAGGGTTTTATCATGGAAGGCAAGGAAAATATGGGATGCCGCCTGAAGAAATCCATTTATGGATTAAGACAAGCCTCTAGACAGTGGTATCTAAAGTTTAATGAAACAATTAAAAAATTTGGATTTAAAGAAAATATTGAGGATAACTGCATTTATGCAAAGTTTAAAAATGGGAAATATATTTTCCTAATCTTGTATGTGGATGATATCCTGCTTGCTAGCAGTGATGTTAGTCTACTACAAGAAACAAAGAAGTTCTTATCCTCAAATTTTGACATAACAGATCTTGGTGAAGCATCATATGTTTTGGGCGTAGAAATTGACCGAGATAGAGACAATGGAGTCTTAGGACTATCGCAGAAAGCATATTTAGAAATGGTTCTTAAAAAGTATAATATGCATGCGAGTAAAGCCACACCTGCTCCAATAGTCAAGGGCGATAGTTTTGGGAAATTCCAATGTCCCAAGAACCAGTACGAGATCGATCAAATGAAAGAAGTACCATATGCTTCGGCAGTTGGCAGCTTACAGTATGCACAAGTGTGCACTCGCCTTGACTTAGCCTTTATCACCGGGGTACTCGGTAGATATCAAGAGAATCCATGCATAGAGCACTGGAAGATGGTAAAGAAAGCATTGCGTTATGCGCAAGGCATGAAGGAATACATGCTAATATACAGGAGAAGTGATTCCCTAGAGATAAAAGGGTATTCAGACGCAGATTTTGCGGGGGACAAAGATGATAGAAAATCCACGTCAGGATACGTATTCACCCTCGCTGGGGGAGCTATTTCGTGGAAAAGCTCCAAACAGTCGATAGTTGCATCATCCATGATGTATGCAGAATTCATAGCATGCTTCGAAGCCATGGGGCAGGCGATATGGCTAAAGAAATTTGTACCCGACTTGAAAGTGGTAGGTTGTATTCACAAACCACTAAAGATGCACTGTGACAACCAACCCGCAGTATTCTATGCTCACAACAACAAGTCGAGTAATGCTGCCAAAACAATAGAGATATGGTATTATGTTGTGAAAGATAAAATCCAGGATCAAACTATAAGTCTCGAGCATATAAAGACAAAAGATATGCTTGCGGATCCGCTAAGAAAGGCTTACCACCCAATGTGTTCAAGGAACACTTAGCTGGCATGGGTTTAAGGGAAAGCCTTATGATTCCTGGATAGGCCCAAAAGGAACAGAATTTGTTTCTGAACAAAACGTATGTTGTAGCTGAATGATTCTATCGGCAATTGAGTTGTGACAATGAAACATGCTCTATGTACCAATATGTGATGAAACAAATAAACTAGAAAGTATAAGGTTAAAAGTAAGTTGAGATCAAGGGGGAGAATGTTAGGTTGATCTCTCTCCTGTTCGAACCCAACGGGTCGAACGGGCCCCTGACTCGCGCCCTGATTGGGGGCAACCAAACCATGGTTGGTGGGCCCCTGTCGCCAGGGCAATATAAAGAAGTGGGGTGCCGGGGCACGCATCATGAGGTTGACCGTGCGCCACAATCCCCACCGACACTCCCTACCGATCTAGGGTTTGCGCTAGGCCGACGGGAAGCTCCGCCGCCGCCACCTCGCCCACACTCCGCCATCACCATGGCCGGCGCTGGATCGAGCTCGTCAGCACCAGCAGAAGGTAGGTTTACCGGGAGTCTCTAGCCTATCCGATCCAGAGGATCTAACAGATATGTGTAGGAGCGGGATGTTCCATTCTCGAGAGTCTGGAAGGATCAGTTGATTAACCCAGCGTAGGCGAGACTGCTTAGATTGAAGAGTTATTGATAAAACAAGTGTGTCAATTTCTAAACGACCAGCACAAGAAAGGGAAGTTGTAGTGATCCGGAAAAAACGCTAGTTCGGGTTAGTTCACGCTAGATTATCGAAGCTTGTCACCTGTTAGAACACATTAGGAAAGCGCAAAAGATTTCTATTTGGAGTTCGCTCGTTTAGTTGCTCGATCGCTGCCATCCGCATTGGGCTAATCCAAATCCTATGCTCCATGCTCTTGCGGGTTTGCTCCATTTGAACTTGTCCACACTGGCATAACCAGTATCTCCCCGGAACTAAGAGGCATGGATACCCATCTTTATCGATTCAAGGAAATGAATAAGTATCAGCGAGGCGGGGAATACGTGCCCGGTAGAGATAGGGATGATCGGCAAGCGCTATGAGCGGGGCCGGTGTTTCGTGTTGTGGGTGGCCATCTCCTATCCGGGGAATCATCGAGACATGCTTCACTTAAAGTGATTATACCACATAGTTTAGGGAAGCGAAACCATAGTTCGGGTTAGTTCACGCTAGATTATCGAAGCTTGTAACACCTGTTAGAACACATTAGGAAAACGCAAAAGATTTCTATTTGGAGTTCGCTCGTTTTGTTGCTCGATCGCTGCCATCCGCATTGGGCTAAGTCAAATCCTATGCTCCATGCTCTTGCGGGTTTGCTCCATTTGATCCCTGGTCACGAACAAACAACGAAGCACACTGGCCACTGCGCTATACCAGCAGTTCGTGATAATAGAAAGGGTGCAGCCTAGTTGAAGCAAGCCGTGCCGGTTTTCTCCATTTTTTTCTTTTTTTTTGGTTTCTTTTTTTCTCCTTTTTTCCATTTCTTTGCTTTTGTTTCTTCTCCGTTTTTCTTTATTTTTTCATTGCTTGAACGCTTATTCAACACTTTTCAAATACATGTTCAACATTTTTCAAATACTCGTTCAACATTTTTTAAAACTAATTCAACATTTTTTCAAATACTTTGTTAATTTTTTTGCTTCTTTTTTATTTTTATTCTACACTTTCATATACATGTTCAACATTTCTTCAAATACTTGTTCAACATTTTAAAATACCTGTTCAACGTTTTTATATACATGACCAACATTTTTCTAAATACTTGTTCAAAATTTTATTTTTTTTCATTCTACATTTTCGTATATGTCAATAATATTTTTTAATAAGTGATCATTATTTTTTGTATACCCGTTCAACATCGTCCCAACACTTATTCAACATTTTTCAAATATTATTTCAAAATTTAATACTTATGTCAACAATTTTCAAATACATGTTCATTTTTTTAAAATAATTGTTCAACATTTTTCAACTACTGGTTCAACATTTTTAATACTTATTCAATATTTTCCAAATACTTGTTCAATATTTTGTATATTTATTCTACATTTTCAAATACTTGTTCAATTTTTTAATACTTATTCAATATTTTTTAAATATTTGTTCAATATTTATTCAACATATATGTTACAAAAAACACTTTTCAAAAACACATTTGAAAATATTGAACAAGTATTAAAAAAATTTGAATAAGTATAAAAACATTGAAAAATTATTTGGAAATGTTAAATAAGTATTAGAAAATGTTGAACGAGTATTTAAAAAATGTTGAACAAATATTTGAAAATTGTTGAATAAGTATCTAAAATGCTGAACGAGTATTTGAAAAATGTTGAATAAGCGCTCGGACAATGTTGAACGTGTATACAAAAAATGTTGATCACTTATTAAGAAAATGTTTTTGACATATACAAAAATATAGAGTGAAAACAAAAACAAACATAAAAAAGGAGAAAAGAAGAAAACCAAACAAACACAAAAGAAAAGGGGAAAAACCCCGGAGAAAACCAAAAAATGAAGCAAAGGTAAGAAAAGAAAAAAGTAAAAACAGGAAAAGAATGTAAACAGGGCAAAACCCGGCTCATTTTCCTTCTAGTAGGCACGCTCTACATAGTGTACAACATGTCGAGTGTGGCGGGGTGGTTAGCATCGCTGGGAGACTACTAGTTGATCCTAGGATTGATCCCCCGCTGTAGCACCATATTAACTCAGTTTTTTTCAAAAAATATGCATCGCAGTGGCCTGGCCCAATATAGTAGCTCTCGACGCGAGAGTTCCTCCTCGTCTCGCTTAAGGCGAGAAATAGGGGCGCCCCTATGTGCTTGGTTGAGCCTAGCATGTACGCGCTGAATTCTCATCGAGGGCGATGGCTTTCAGCGGTGCTTCCATGGCTGTTTGGTGGCTGCCAGGACGGCTATGAGGTCGTCCTCGGGCGGATCCTGTAACAGCTATCTGTGGCCTTCATCCCTACAGCTCGTACGACTCCACGCTTCTCCTGCTGTAGTGTGGCACGGGCTCCCTCTCATGCTGGGGTGCAACAGCCGTCATTGGTGTGGCTGCTTCGCCTAGATCTGATGTGACGCTGCCTGCTGGGCTCCGCTGATGGTTGGACCATCATCGCCCTGCGGCGGCCTTGATGTGGACACTGGCTTTGCAAGAGAACGAGCTAGAGGAGCAGCAGCTGCAGTGTCCCGAGATGAGAATGGGAAGTTTTTGGGTAGCTCGACACTGGTCGTCAATGGCATAACAGATGTTGCTACTCTTGAATCAATTGCATGTAGGGAGGCATTATTTTTGGCGGAGGATCTATAGCTGCGTGACTTCATTGTTGCTTCGGATTCAAAACTAGTCATTATTGATATTGAGAGGGGAGCCAGAGAGGATATGGAGTCATCATACAGGAAATCAAACAGAGTGCGGTGTCCTTTAATTGTCGTTTCACTTTTGGAGGTCGTTCTACTAATGTAGACGCTGATAGGTTAGCCAATTTTTCGCATTCACTTGATCAAGGTAGACATATTTGGTTAATCCAATCGCATGATCCATTTTGTATCCCTCTCCATCTGGAGTTTGATTAATAAAGCTTGGTGATACCCCTCCAAAAAAAGGTCTTCATGAGGATTTCTTCCTCTAGATACGGTGGTTGACATCAGCGGTGAGATGCAAACTATTGTCAATGGCTTGACGCAGCGATGATGGTCACACATTGCATGGAGCTCCTGGGATCATGGAAAAGTGGTGGCGACAACACTTGAGTGGCTTGATGGTGGTGCTACTCGGCACCCGGTTTCGAGCTCTCGGGTGAAAGCCTAGGTGACCCGAGTTAGTTATACCTGGCAATGGCGACGCTTTTACGTCGTTAGCTTGTTGAAGGCATTGCTCGGATATGCTTCATCTAGTTTTTTAGGGTGAAAACCTAGATTCTGACCTTGAGTGGTTGGATCTGGTGATGACATCTATTGATTCAGAGGAATGGTGATGCAGTGGTGGTTGGTCGCACATCGCATGTAGCTGCTGGGATCGTGGAAAAGTGGTGGTGACAACACTTGAGTGAATTGATGGTGGTGCTACTCGGCCCCCGGTCTCGAGCTCCGGGGTGAGAACCTAGGTGATCCGAGTTGGTTATGCCTAGCAATGGGACGTTTTACGTCATTACCTTGTTGAAGGCATTGCACGGATATGCTCGGACTGATTCTTTAGGGTGAAAACCTAGATTTTGACCTTGAGTGGTTGGATCTGATGACGGCGGTTATTGAGCGTCGCTCCCTTTCTGAAGGCATTGCTGTTGAAGAATCTCGTCGTTCCTTGTTGTAATAAGATGATTGGTGTGGATATATCGTCATTGATGTAGTTTGCCGATTGTGGATTTGACCGCTTTAGGTTTTTTTTCCTCGCTTAGGCAACTTTGTTCTTATATGACTTTGCTATTTGTTGGCGCGTTTTTGTGTGCTCGTGCTTGGTGTTGATTGTGTGCATCCTAGCTATACAGAGGTCGGGTGTGCTTATTGTGTTTGTATCCTCTTGATGCTCCATTTTGAGCAAAACAATCACCCTTTTTTGACAAAACAAGAGTGTCAAGGGATCCAATTGACGCACGTAAATTATATACATTTGTCGTCCCTATCCCTGAAATTGTTGTCCCTCTTCACGAGTTCCAATCTAGACTGGATATCTTGCCACATTGGTGATGCATCGGAAGCGAACACTATGTCCAGCAGGTGGCCTCTTTGGTAGTATTTCGACTTAAGGATGCAAATACACATGTTGTCTAGTCTCTGAAGGAGCCTCCAAGCATATTTAGCAAGAAGGTCCTCGTTAAATAGTCGCATATTCCAGAACCCCAATTCACCATACTCTTAGTCTTCTTTAAAATTGATCCACGCGGATGCGGTCCAGGGCACTTTCCCGTGGCCATTCTCAACCCCCCCCCCCCCCCCCCCAAAGTCACACACTTGTTTCATATTGGTCACAAAAATTGATGAGAATTTTAAAGACCTCCTTGGTATATGCGGGTATAGCTTATGCATGTGACTTCACTAAGAATTCCTTTGCAGCTTAAGACATAATTTTTTTGGACCAACAAGTTAAGCGTTTTGTGAAATGTTACATGATAGGATGGAAGTGCTCACCTTTCATTCTCCCTCCAGGGAGGGAAGTCCAAATATTTCTGATCATAGGTGGTGTTTTGTGATCTACAGGATTGATTCAATATCCTCTTGGTCAGCTAGTGAACATGACTCACTAAGAAGAATATAGCAATTTACAGGGGCCCAAGAGTTGGCCCCGTGCCCTCCTAGAACCATAATTTACAAAATGTTGTGAAGCCTTAAAGAAGAGTAAACTTTGCATTAGCCGTAATCAATCTTTTTGATACAAATGCACTTTGGGCATCCGAGAATATCTCATAAAGCATCGGTCCGAGTGGTTTACATAGCATTTGATCACCTTGTAAATTATGCTATAGTTAGGACACTTGGAGGTGTGGTGTATCTTCTAGTTAGTGATCTTGTTTTATGTTTGATCTTCTTTATAACAGGATTCCTCATCTCCTTGTATCGGTTCGGCCGTGTTACTTTATATATAAAGCCGGGAAAAATATTTTTTCCAAAGAAAAAATTAATACTTCAGACTCTCATGGGAATTGGATTTTGGGATTAGGACGACAACTATATCGCTTACACCTTATGATATTATACCATGTTAAAAAAATACTTTACATACTTCACTACCTCTTCCTTCAACACGTCTCAAATTATCTCAAAGCAAACATGCAGGGAAACCAACTAATCTCTTTCAACAAATAATGTAGCATTGATATACAACATTTTGGATATGATGCACCTAATTAATTGATACTAAAGCCTACTACATGGATAAGTATCCAATTAATTCCTTCTTGCAAATTCATGACAATATTTAGATGCCCACACTTGTCACAACAACTACCTTGACTGATCTAACTACGTCCACCGATCCAAAGGAGCATACCTTGCCACAAAACCAACTGCCATGAGGACTTGCAACATCCTCCTTGTTGTCCTTGCTGCTCTCACCATTGTTTACCCTGCCACGTCCGCCGGGGAATATTGGTCTCCTATTGAGAATGTCAATGAACCACATGTCCAGGACATCGGTAGGTGGACAGTGGTGGAGCATGTCAAGCAGGTGCATGACGGGCTCAAGTTTAGCAAGGTAACAGGGGGAGGGGAACAAAATGTGGCCGGTGTCAAATATCACCTCGTTGTCGACACAGTTAATCACGATGACAAACATGGAAGATACGAGGTGGTGTTGATCAAGGACAACACAAGCAACATGCGTCGCATCATCTCCTTTAGCCCGACAAGCTAAGTGTGGTTCGCACGCAGAAGGACAGTTGTTGAACTGCATTTACTGTATTTGGATGTAATAAAACTGTTCCAAGGGCAACACATAAAAGCCGTTTTGAGAAATATGAACAAATATTTGGATTTAAAATTGTCAATTAGAGCATTTGGTTTACAACAATACATATACCTTTATATGTTATAAATAGCCTATACATTTACATGTACTGATTGTGAAGGTTTCGTTCCACACCATGTGTAGTAAGCACACACCTATTTTTTTCCTTTCATGGTGAAAGGAGACAGGACGATGGGCCCTGATTGAATCCCTATTGAGGTATGGAGACGCCTCGAGGGCATAGTGATAGCATGGCTAAGCAAGCTTTACAACCTCATTTTTCAGGCAAATAGGATGTCAGAAGAATAGAGACGGTGTATACTAGTACCAATCATCAAGAACAAAGGAGATGTTCAGAGTTGTACTAATTACTATGGAATTAAGCTGATGATCCATACAATGAAGTTATAGGAGAGAGTCATTGAGCACCCGCTTAGTAAGAATGACGAGCGTGACCAAAAATTAGTTTGGTTTCATGCCTGGGAGGTCGGCCAAGGAAGCCATTTTCTTGGTAGGACAACTTATGGAGAGATACATGGAGCAAAAGAAGGACCGACATATGGTGTTCATTGACTTGAAGAAAGCCGAAAAAGTCTTCCGCCTCGCTTTATATATAAAGCAACAAGCAGACATAGAAATCCGGATACAACACGCCATCAACCCACACAACACACACACCCAAGGCAAGATACAAGGATGTCGATGCACCGCAACACTACCCAATCGACCAACAAGCACACTACAAATGAGCCAAAAGGAACTACTTGGGGATGACGAGGACCTCCCGAGACCTAGCCACCAAGAAGAAATGAAGCGGGACAATGATGAAGCATGGACTCCAAGGCGATGCCTTCAAGAAGGGCACGACACCGAAAGTCGCCACTGCCCGATCCCTGAAGATCAAGTTTTCGCCCGAAGCAACATGGAGAGAAGAGAACACCACGACAGAGCCTTCATGAAGGAAACGACGCCCGTGGCCACCGCCACCGTCAGCCGGAGAAGACCGAGCAAATAATGTGCTCCGGTGTTAACGCTCCGCCAAACCACCATGCTACGCCAAACATTACCAACCATGCCACCCGCGTGACCATGGCTGCCCGACCGCACCCAAGACGCACGCTCCGCCCACGAACACTGCGTCTCCCGCCGCCAGGGCCGCCGCCCTACATCCAAGCAAGTCCGTGAACACCCAAAGGCCTTGTATTTGGCCTGACTGGCAGCACCCGCCGAAGGAGTAGCCATCAACTGCCCTGCCTCGAACATCGCCAGAACCTCGCCAGAGGACACATGGCCGAGGAAAGGGGGAGGAGGAGCAGACGCATCCGGACCAGTGCACTACTGCACCGGCGACGGGTGGCCCGACATCAGGGCCTCCCATCCCTCCTGAGAACTCCCCGGACACGCCCCCGTGTCGCCTCACCGTCGCGGCCGACGTAGCTCGACGTGAGGTCACCAACGACAGCCTGCCCAACCATCGACAAGGAGCGCGAAGCCACCTCTCACCCGCAGCAAAGAGTACTCAATGGAGAGCCACCCCGCACCGCCCGCCGTCGTCCAGGGGCAAGAACAGGGAAGACCCGACTAGAGCTAGGCCAGCATGCACCACCAGCTCCCGCGCCTGCCCCGACCTTGTCCATCGTGCCGCACGCTATAGCAGACGCTCTCGCGCCCACCGGCGAGGTGTCGAGCGCTGCCCGCGGCCGCCGGCCCGCCAGATCTGGCTGAGCCTAGATCAGGCCACCACCGCAGCCACGAGCACGAGCCGCCCCGTGAAGCCCACCGCGCCGCCACTAGGCCCTCGCTACCCCACTGCCAGGGTCCACCGCCACGCCTTCGTGCCCCTGACCAGCGCGAAACACCACTGAACATCGTCGACCCATGCCAACTACCTCCAAGAGGGATGAAGATGAAGCCCCGCCGCCACCGGCGCTGGCGGGCTTTGCCCGACAACATGGTCTGGCAGCGTGAGGGAGGGAAGGGAGGGAGGAGGGGAGGCTCGAAGCCGGTGGCTAGCCCCCCCGGTTGCCACACGGGAGCGACACGGGAGGCAAGGGAGGGAAGGGGGACCCACTTGAAGAAAGCCTATGATAAAATACCGCAAAATGTCATGTGGTGGGCCTTGGAGAAACACAAAGTCCCAGAAAAGTACATTACCCTCATCAAGGACATGTACAATAATGTTGTGACAAGTGTTCGAACAAGTGATGGCGACACTGATGACTTCCTGATTAAAATAGGACCGCACCAGGGGTCAGCTTTGAGCCCTTATCTTTTTTGCTTTGGTGATGGATGAGATCACGAGTGATATACAAGGAGATATCCCATGATGTATTCACTTTTTGGATAATGTGGTGCTAGTTGATGATAGTCGGATGGGAGTCAATAGAAAGTTAGAGTTATGGAGACAAACCTTGGAATCTAAAGGTTTTAGGCTTAGTAGAAAAAAAACCGAGTACATGAGGTGCGGTTTCAGTACTACTAGGCATGAGGAGGAGGAGGTTAGCCTTGATGGGTAGGTCATGCGTCAAAAGAACACCTTTCAATATTTAGGGTCAATGCTGCAGAAGGATTGGGATATTGATGAAGATGTGAACCATCAAATCAAAGCCGGATCGATGAAGTGGCACCAAACTTCTAGCATTCTCTATGATAGAGAGTGACACAAAAGCTAAAAATCAAGTTCTATAGGACAACGATTCGACCCACAATGTTTATGGCACTGAGTGTTGGCCGACTGGAAGTGCAACTGATCCACAGGTGGTTTTGCTAATTAATAACAACATATAAGTCATTGATCTAAGCACATTGATAGTAGATTTCACTCGTTTCAGAGAAGATCAATGATTGGCATGGCGAGGACTAGTGAATGTGGACCCCTGAAAATGCTAAGGATAAAGATTGGCAAAGCTCCAAGACTCTACATTTTTGGTTAAGTGGTCCAAGATCACATTGACTCCATTGGAAGGCCAATACTATTAAAAGGGGATGAGGTTTTGATCATGACTTAGTTACTCAAAATGCTTAGTGATATTGCTCCAAAATCCTCAACTACTTCACCGATTCACTCCTATCCAAAACCCTAAATATCCATCTCGGTCCCACCAAAACACTCCCATCCGGACCCACCGAGATGATCCAATACACTGCCATATGCCAAACCCTAACACTTTAGAACAGCCGAAATGGATCTCGATCTCACCGAGATGGCCTGAACAAGTTTCTGTGATGAAGTTGCTTCATTTTGGAATCACGGAGATGAACCGATCGGAATTTCCAAAACGAGGTCCTTCCCTAGCCATTGCACTTTAGTCTCACCGAGATGTTCTGATCGGTCTCACCGAAAAGCCTAACGGTTAAGTCTTTTACACCAGTCGGTCTCACCATTATTTTCATGTTGGTGTCACACTACAAAAAAAAAGACACATCCGTGACATTTTGGGCCGAACGAATTTTTTTTCTGTCATGCTTATGACACTTCTATGATGATAATTGTGACAAAACCCGGTATCATCATAGATGTGGTGGGCTCCTACTTCTATGACAAAAAATCATGACAGAAAATGGGCTTTTCGTCCTGGGCGGGCCGGAGACGCAGCTGCATGACATTCTTTGGGCCGTCCATGACGGAAAAAACCATGGTAGAAGCGAGGGTGAGGAAAATATTGGGGAGTTCCCGGTTACGGCGGATGGTCGGGAGCCGAGCGATGCGCGTTTCTCTCGTACACGTATGCGCGTGTGTGTGAGGCGTTGCGCTCTAACTGAACCCGAGAGAGGCGTTGGGCTCTAACTGAACCCGAGCGAATGCACTAGCTACGTTACTGAACCAGAGCGATCGATCCCTTGCTGTTAACTGAACCCGAGTGATTCCTTCGCTACTGCTGCTAACTGAAGTCGATCGAACCCTGCTGCCTCCTTCCCTTGATGAACAGTGAGTGTTGTTGGGGGGGGGGGTTGGATGAACAGTTCCTAGTGGGGGGTTGGATGAACATGACCCCTGGCGTTGCCGCTGGATGAACAGGACCCCGATCGACCGAGCCGGTTGGGGCTGGATGAACAGGACCCCGTGGAGGGCAGGATGAACAGGACCCCGTGGAGGGCTGGTTGAACAGTAGCTGGTGGAGGGTTGGATGAACAGTAGCCCGTGGAGGGGTGGTTGAACAGGACCCCGTGGAGAGGGTTGGTTGAACGGTAGCCGGTGGAGGAGCGGTGGAGGCTGGATCAACAGGAGCCCGTGGATGAACAGTCACAGGTGGAGGCCGGAGGAGGTCGACGGTGGATGACCAGTAGCCCATGGAGGCTGGAGGAGGTCGACGGTGGAGATGAACAGTATCCCGTGGAGTCCCGTTTTGCGGTACGCCACACCCCTCCCGATGAACAGGACCCCCGTTTCGACCGTAGCGCTCCAACACAAGTCCGTTTCCTCCGTTTTGCGGTACGCCACACCCCTCCCGATCAACAGGACCCCGTATCGACCGTAGGAGGTCCAAGAGAAGTCTGTTTCCTCCATTTTACGGTACGCCATACCCCTCCCGATGAACAGGATCCCGTTTCGACCGTGGCCAGTCGAATACAAGGTCGTTTACTCCGTTCCGCGGTACGCCATGCCTCGTTTTGATAGGCTGTTCCGTCCAAGCCGGTTGGCTCCCGATGAACATGACGTATTCCGTTGCCTCCTGATGAACACGACACATTCCATTGCCTCCCCATGAACACGACGCAGTTTCTCCGTTCCGACCCAGCCGGTTGGCTTCCGATGAACATGATTAGTCGCTGTACGCGTTAGAGACCCCGCCCGTATGCAAGTACGTAGCCGTATTTACTATGTTGCTGCGTGGTCGTGCGTATGTGTACACAATATAGACGGGACTGCGTGACATGCTACGTCGGCGCCTCTACTTCAACACGTGCCACTCCTTACTCGGCCACGGTATGTCGCTGCAGAGACACTGATCGACCGCTATGTACGTACACGTTCGCGGCCGGACAGATAACGCTACCTTCAATTCAACCTGGTGGGTCCCAGCTGTCAGGGGGTAAGAAGGCAGTTCCTTCCGTGTGAAGATAAAGCCGGTGGGTCCCAGCTGTCAGGGGGAAATATTTTTTTTGCGATATACAAAGGCCCTTCCGGTAGGTCCGAGGTGTCAGGTGGAGGAACCATTATTTTGCGCGTAATAAGGAGGCACTTCCTTGCGTGCGGCCATGGACCCAGCTATCAGCCTCTCCACTTACAGTCCTCTTTTGATGGCTGTCGTTCGTTGACAAACCTGTCAGGGGGAGAAATTATTTGTTTTCGCATAATACAGGGGCACTTGCTGCGTGCGGCCATGGGCCATGTGCATCCCTACTGTCAGCCGATCCACGTTCATGCCTCATCTGAGCCGCCCCCCTGATCCAACGGCTGACTGGCCGCCAGTTACCCCGTGCCTTGCTGTGGGCAAGGCACTGGATCTCTGTCCTTGATGGCTGTCGTTTGTTGACAAAGTTGACCACACCGCGCCGAGAGAACCAACGCAGTGAACGATGGCGAGTATTATGAAGGGGACGACCCGGAGCTGGCGAAGACACAGCAGTGGATGCCCACGCTGAGGGGAGTACGAGGGTTCACTGGTTCGGCTGTGGTGTGAGGCTGCCGTCGCCGGTGAAGAATAGGAGGTGTTGGTGAGTAGAGGAATGGCCTGGACGGTGTTTGGGACTAGAGTGGGCCGGTGAAGCCTGCGCGGCAGCACAGCCGGCCACGGGAGGCGGTAGCAGGCGGTACCGCCGGCGGTGGTTTGGGCGGCTGAAGCAAGAATATCCGATATTGAAGAAGCACTACAGCCGTTGGATGGACATCGAACGGCCACTGCTGCTAGAATCGTGTCTTAACTATAAGTTTACAAAGCCTTCCGTACGCCTTAGTAGGCCCACAAGCCTTCCGTACACGTCACTGACTATAATTCTCAAAAAAAATAGCAGGCCCACAAGTGAGCATCACATCTATGGCAAATAACATATAGCCCATTTGTGATTTGTAATAGTGTACAACCCAGTTTTGAATTCTAATGGAATTTACTACAACCCAATTACAGTCTGTTAAAATTACAGCCAATTTTCTAGCCAGGACAACAATTAATAATTTAAACCAACCTCTCAAAACAGAATTCAACCAAAAATCCCACATTTTGATGGGACCCGAAAAAGAATTATCCCGAAATTTCGAGTCAGATTAAATATAATTTTAAAATGAATTTGTATTAGGTAAAAGTCTAAAAAAATACTGCGCGCGCAATAAGTAATGAAATGAAAATTTCCAATTTCAAACAATAATATTTTTGAAACTAATTACCTGCTTGGTGCGTTTTGTATATTTACAGCCCACTTTTTATAATTACACCCCATTTATTATTTCTTAAAACCCATTTTCTTGTTAGGCCTAATAGGAAAGATTTACAGCCCAGCGGGGCAGAGAATAACAAGTTGACCTGGGTTGGGTATTCCGCAAAACAAGTATAGCTGGGCTAGCCATTTTCACCTTGAAAAATAATATCTGGGCTGGATATTTGGTCGACATAAAATAATAGCCTGGGCTAGATGGGTCACAGCCCGCCCAGTTGATACCCTGCTCCTATGAACAACAACAAAAACATCGCTCAAGAAAAACTCCGCTTACACCTAAAAAAACAAATGCTGCTCGAGCTGTTGGGTCCCAACTTTCAGCTGCTCCTTATGCAATTCTCTCGTTTATTGACTATATAGGTTGACGATGGTGGGACCGTGATGTCAGGAAACTAGGAGGAAGCAAAAACATATATAGTTGTATATAATAAGGAGGAACTTGCGTACGTACGGCTATGGCCCTAGTGGGTCCCTACGGTCATCCAGTCAAAATAATGTCATCTCTTGAATCCTCATGTTCGTTGACCATGTTGACAATGCTCGGCGCCACGGTGAGCGCAACAACTCGAAGGACGATGGAGAGGGCCTCACGGGCCCTACGGATGGTCTGATACAGCGCCCGCTCCTCATTCAGGAAGCCAGGATCATCGGACACCTATGAGCACCTTCGAGAGACCGAGACGACATGAAACGGTAAGGCTGCGCTTAGGAGCTCTGGTTTATTTCACACCTGTATTAAGATACAAGTGTAATTTACTCGTCATCAGAAACAACACGTAAAATACAGGCGTAATGAAACTGAGGGCCCGAGGTCTGTAACGAAAACCGGCATGTTACGCGTGTAATTTGAGAGACCAGTGTATATTTTACTAGTAGAAATCGACCAACCAAGCGCTTCGCCCGAGACCATCTGCTTTCATTTACAAGCGTCAGTTTTACAAGCAGTTTTGGTTGGAAAACGGGGATCCAATCACGACCTAAGATGATGAGTTGGTCGGATGATCATATGGTTTCACCTCTAACCTACCCGAGTTGTCGTATAGGCTATGAATGAAAATATGACAATGAACTTCTTAAGCACGGAAACAACAAAAGAGGATGATCTTCTTAACATGCAAATCACAGGCATTAGCTCAACATGCAAAACAATATGAAGCATTATTCTCAGGAGGCATGATGAATAGCTCGTGATGCTGCATGCCACAACATTCCAAGCTCAACTTTGCACTCAAACTCACAAGGCCTGACATTACATAGACAACATTCAGAACAAACTCTTAAAATACCTTACATAAGTCAACATTCATGTGACTATGCATCTCAGCAGAGTAAATATTTACTTCTGAACTGAAGACATGAATAGGAAAAAACGATCGACGTTGTTCATAGCAAAGGGCGTCCCACTCAAAAATATCAAGTGCATGTCTTCTGGCTAACATCAATGAGCAAAATTTGACAAGGTTTTCCAATTCCAATATATTAAACTAATGTCTTCTGGCTAACATAAATGATTAAACTTTGACAAGCTTTTCCAATTCCAATATAGCAACAAGTTGAATAGATATCCCTGTTTTAATAGAGGCAAAAAAGGAAACAATTACTGGCCAATAAAGGAGGATGAAACAAACGGCGACAAAAAGAATCATCTAACTTATCTTGTTGGAAAACAAAGTAGGACACTAGCATTCCTAAAATGGTTGCATTGATTCATATTAACAGAGACATTCTCTTAAAACAACATTCGTTAAAAATGTAATTTACTTTTAACAGTGGCATTGCTTCAATTTTAACAACAGCAAAATAGTTGTATGGGACATGCCAGCACCATGTGTGTCTGAAGGAAATATGCCCTAGAGGCAATAATAAAGTTTTTATTTATATTTCCTTATATCATGATAAATGTTTATTATTCATGCTAGAATTGTATTAACCGGAAACTTAGTACATGTGTAAATACATAGATAAACAGAGTGTCCCTAGTATGCCACTACTAGACTAGCTCGTTAATCAAAGATGGTTAAGTTTCCTAGCCATAGACATGTGTTGTCATTTGATGAACGGGATCACATCATTAGAGAATGATGTGATGGACAAGACCCATCCATTAGCTTAGCACTATGATCGTTTAGTTTATTACTATTGCTTTCTTCATGACTTGTACATGTTCCTATGACTATGAGATTATGCAACTCCCGAATACCGGAGGAACACTTAGTGTGCTATCAAACGTCACAACGTAACTGGGTGATTATAAAGATGCTCTACAGGTGTCTCCGATGGTGTTTGTTGAGTTGGCATAGATCGAGATTAGGATTTGTCACTCCAATTGTCGGAGAGGTGTCTCTGGGCCCTCTCGGTAATGCACATGACTATAAGCCTTGCAAGCAATGTGACTAATGAGTTAGTTGCGGGATGATGCATTACGGAACGAGTAAAGAGACTTGCCGGTAACGAGATTGAACTAGGTATGTGGATACCGACGATCGAATCTCGGGCAAGTAACATACCGATGACAAAGGGAACAACGTATGTTGTTATGCGGTTTGACCGATAAAGATCTTCGTAGAATATGTAGGAGCCAATATGAGCATCAAGGTTCCACTATTGGTGATTGACCGGAGAGGTGTCTCGGTCATGTCTACATAGTTCTCGAACCCGTAGGGTCCGCACGCTTAATGTTCGATGACGATTTGTATTATGAGTTATGTGATTTGATATACCGAAGGTTATTCGGGGTCCCGGATGAGATCACGGACATGACGAGGAGTCTGGAAATGGTTGAGACATAAAGATCGATATATTGGAAGGGTATATTCTGACACCGGAATGGTTCCGAAGTGTTTCGGGTATTGTCCGGAGTACCGAGAGGTTACCGGAACCCCCCGGGAGAGTAATGGGCCTTAGTGGGCTTTAGGGGAAATGAGAGAGGGGCCTCAAGGGGTGGCCGTGCCCCCCATGGGCTGGTCCGAATTGGACTAGGAGGGGCGGCGCCCCCCTCCTTCCCCTTCCCTCCTTCTCCTACTTGGAATAGGAAAGGGGGGCGGGGGCGAATCCTACTTGGTCCGGGAGTCCAAGTAGGACTCCTCTCTAAGGCGCGCCCCCCTTGGCCGACCCTCTTATCCTCCCCCCTTTATATACGTGGGAGGGGGGCACCCCAAAGACACACAAGTTGATCTTTTAGCCATGTGCGGTGCCCCCCTCCATAGATACACACCTCGGTCATATCGTCGTAGTGCTTAGGCGAAGCCCTGCACTGGTAACTTCGTCATCACCGTCACCACGCCAGCGTGCTGAAGGAACTCTCCCTCGGCCTCAATTAGATCAAGAGTTCGAGGGACGTCACCGAGCTGAACGTGTGCAGATCGCGGAGGTGCTGTACGTTCGGTACTTGGATCGGTTGGATCGCGAAGACGTTTGACTACATCAACCGCGTTACTAAACGCTTCCGCTTTCGGTCTACGAGGGTATGTGGACACACTCTCCCCGCTCGTTGCTATGCTTCTCCTAGATAGATCTTGCGTGATCGTAGGTAAATTTTTTGAAATACTACGTTCCCCAACAATGTCCACACGTATAAATGGGTGATGCAGAGTATGCAGCCTAGCAGCATATCTGCGTTGGTCCCATATTTGTTCTCTTTGAACCTTTTTCCTATGTGAGGGCAGCAAATCTAGTCCTGCACAAACTACCCGACCCCCCAGTTTCTTTCCTTTTTCAACAAAGACATCGGTTCCTTACAAATGTGTGTACTGGGTTACCCCCCTTTTCCCTTTTTGACCAACAAACGGCTGGATAGCCAGCCTGTACTACTTTCCCTCCCTCCTTTCCTCATTGAACCACGTCCTAGATTCATGCTCCACCCCACCGCACCCTTCTTTCCTATTTGAACCAAGACCTAGATTCGACTACAGAATCGAAAAAGATCCGCATGCAGCTAGAGCAATGACGGTTTCAAAGAAACTTATACCTTAGGATCGTCGGGATGTGGCAAGGCGTGTGGCAGGAGGCCGGATTTTCCCACACTACGTATGACAGCAAGGAAGAAGGGGTCGGTGGCCCTCCCGCACAGGCGCTGGGTGAAAGAGAACAGCGCAGCCGGCAGTGGATTGCCTCCCTCACCGAAGGCGATAGAGTGAAAGCTGCACCTCCTCCCCTTCCCGGTGCGACGGGATCCGGACGCCTCCTTCACCAGCTGTGAGGGGAGAGAGAGAGACAGAGGCCAACACAGTCTTGTTCAGATCCGTGAAGAGGGTGAGAGACCGTGAATATAGCAAACCCTAGAAAAGGAACGCTGAGCCTCTAGCGTGTATATATATATGTGTAGTGCGGTGAGAGTGTGGAGAGTGCAAACCCTAGGGAACAAGCGCTGAGGCTCCAGCTTACATAGGACTACATATATACTGTAGTACGGAATGAGCTTCGGTGCCTTAACTGCACCTGCCTTTGGCTGTATGACAGGTGGGCCAGCGACATTTTGGGCCCACCTGTCATACACCCAAAGGCAAGTGCACTAAGTCAATGAAGTTGCGTCCATATAGTACTCGTGTATACTACTAATATATAGTGGAGTGATTTTCTTATTCTCTCCATAACAATCGTTTTAAATTGTGTAAGTACGAAACGAAACTCTTTATTTAACGTACCAATGAAGAAAACTACTACTTCCGATGAACTAATGATCCACGCGTCCTGGCCGCACTTCCTGTCCTTCGCGTGCGGTACACTGCCCTCCCTTAAGTGAACAACCACACATGCGCCAAATTATCGGAAACGTGTGAGAGTGTGTACAAATAAAGAATTTTAATTTCAATTATCGGAAAGGTTTGAGAGTATGTACAGTTTGCCCTCTCTCAATAATTATGGTTTGTTGTGTTTGGCCTAAACTTGGTCAAACTTTACAAAGTTTGACTTCAGTCAAATCTAATATGCGGAGTAAATAAAAATGGAGGGCTACTACGTCCATCCGGGTTTTTAGTCCACACCATTTTTTTAATCAAAGTTAATAGCTGGAGAAATAAAATTACAGGGGAGCTGAAGACAAAGTTCTGAGAAGGCTTAGAAATCAATACAAAACTTATGCTCTTAGTACCAATGTCGATCCTTCTTCAAGGAAACAATTGGTTCATAGCCAATTGTATGATAAAATTGCACCAACGTGAAAGGACTGTGTCTCCAACGCAACCAAGGTGAACTGATGAAGGATATCATCTTTGTGGGTAACAAGGAAAGAGCACTGATGGAAGACAGCTTGTTTTTCATTGAAAATCGATCAGCTTCACCAGCCGATGCAACCATGAGGCACAACCATGAGCATCGATAGGTCATCGTGGTGATGCGTCATCCATTTGGCATCAAGTTTGGGTGAGGCACCTATGAAGTTCGACAAATCCTCACTGTGGTCTGTTTCTTCTCAGTAGTCAAGCTCGAGGAAGGAAGAACCACGTGGCAGAGGACAGTGAGGCGGAACAACAATGGCCATCCAATTTTGTGCAGTTCCACTAAAATTGAGGAAGACATGCCCGGGTATGGAGATATGCATCGCTGTTTGCAAAAATATAAAAAAGGAATATAATGTTGTTACTTTGTTTTGGCAGTGGTACAAGATTAACATCGACATCTCAATTGTCAATAAGAATTAATGAAAAGTACACCAACAAACAGAAGCATCATGATTATCTTTATGGGAACTAAACCAGTATACCCGAGAAAAAAGCATTTCTTCATTTAACCAGTGATAGTATTAGATTAGCAGCAGCAATAGGAGCATATGGACAATGACCGCACAACCACCATGTACTTTTTGTCGAAACAACATGTATACCTCCACCGAGTCATAAACCATGACAACTTTTCGAGTGGCATTTCCTCTATAATAGTAGGTGATGTTGGACCAGCCGACGAACCCTAGCTACTATACATGGGGAGTTGGGGAGTAGTCGCATCGAAGAAAACCCGCATGCAGCGACCTGGGGAGCTGGACCAGTACAAGAAGTTATACCTCAGGTGGGCGAGATGTCGCTTAGGCGGGTGGGCGGGATCTGCCCACACCACGGCAGCGAACAAGGGCGCAGAGGACCTTCGTCCGTGCCAACGCCGGCTCTGAGAGGACGGTGCGCATCGGCTTCCTCCATCGCCGTCGGCGACAATGTCAACCTTGCACCTCCTCACGTCCCGCAGCGGACGGGATTCGGCCGGATCTGTGACCACCGGTGAAGAGAGAGATAGAGTGGACACTGTCATCTTGTTTTGATATGGAGAGGGTGGGAGAGCGAGACGCGAGAAACCCTATCAAACAAGAGGCTATATATACAATGGAGTAAAAAAATCTCTCCATAGCAATGGTTTTAAATAGAATACGCGCGTTCCCGGAAAAAAAAAACGAAAAGTAGTGGACAATTTTTTAACGTACCAAGAAAGAAAACTCGATCAAAAACATGCCCCCACTTCCAGGTCGCGAGAGTCGTCGCGCACACACACATAGACATAGACATGCATATCCGTGTTTAAGTAAAATTCCATCTCCATCTCCAATCATATTTGTCCAACTGGCACATTATTTACGTTGTTAATTATATACGCAGCAATATTAACGTACAACATCTCTTTTTTGCGGGAGTCCGGACCGCTGCCACGCCCGCTCCTGACCAACCCGAACCCTCTTCATCACCCGTGCGTGCTTCCCGTCCGAAACGGTCAGTGCCGCATTCATGCCCGGCCAAAGCGGACGCGACCTCTCATTGGCGCCGGCATTGAAGCGGCGCGCCGGCCGAGAGAGCGTCGCCCGCGCCGCTTCCTGGTGCACGCGACTGCTCCGTGTTCAAAGGTCGCAATAGCCGGCCACAACATGCATGTAAAAATTTCTTGGGAGTCCGTGCTACAGCTAGCTGTCCTCCCCCAACTCGTCAATCTCTTCCAGTAGTGCTAGTACTCCATGGCGCGATCCATCGACAAGCAGGCAGGAAAGTTATCGTATACTCGGTTTGCGGTGAGTGGCATGTCGAGCGACCGTGTGGGGTGGACCGTGGAGGAGGGTGAGACACGAACGCGGCATACGTGATTTAAACGTTGGCTTTGCTCGATGGCCCGATCCAACGAAACGAAACGTTGGTTTCTCTCCATCTCCATTTTTCTCCGGAAAAATGGAAGCTTTCCACTCCATTTTCATTCCTACTCCAAGGTTGCCCCGTTAAAACATTCCATCAAATACAAAGGAAAACTAACACGCATGCTGATGCATCTCAATGATTCACAGATCATAGCCAATATTTACTTCACAACTAAAGACAAAAGTTGTGAGAGCGTGTACAAAAGAAAAACTACTGATGGGGTCACTACGACTTAAACCCTAAACCCTAAACATGATTTAATTTCCTGGCTAGGTAGAACCTGTCGAACGAAAGACGACTGGCACCCACGGATCATATGATGCTTTTGTGTAGTTCCACTAAAATTGAGCTGAGCATTCCTGATGGTAAAGATATTGAAGAAGTGTGATTAGAAAATAGTACCGGCACTAGTTCATGAGACATAAACTCATCACAAATAGAAGCCGGTAGAAGTAGAGAAAGATTGACATGGAGATGGAGCTACGTGGGGAGCTGCGGCAGTGGAGCAAGCCGGCTCCAAAAGGAAGATGTACCTGGGACGTCGGGTTGTAGCTAGAAGGGCGGTTGGGACGCGGCATCAGCCCATACCGCGGGACCCCCGATTGGGACGCACCGACTGTGGGTTTTCTCCCTTGCCGATGTCGACCGCGTCTACGCAGAACATCGTTCCCTTCCCCCAGCGGCGGGATCATGCCGGATATGTGACCAGCGGTGTGGCCACGATCGTTCTGTGCTTGTGAAGAGAGCAACCCAAGCAAGCAGGCTTGTAGCTTAGGCTCCTGCTAGTGTATATATAGTGGTTTTCTTTTTCTCTCCATATCAACCATTTTATATTGTGTACGTGTCATTGAAGAGTGAAATGATGGTTGCTTCTTCCGACTAACTTACTGTGTGATTTGACTGCTCCTTAGTCGCCCCTACACGTACTCCCCCTACGTGTATGACCGTTCCTGAGTCTCACTTGTACTTATCTCTATTTTCTTGCATGACACGTAGACATGATGCGCATAGAGGAATTTTGTTACTCCACGTTGTTATGTAGTACTACTAGTACCTACTCCCTCCTTCCGGTTCACTACTGTTACTCCCTCCGTCCTGGCTTATTGGTCCCCTTTGTACTCAATTCACGGGCTCGTTTTCCTCAAGAAATTGAAATTACCAACGCATTAATATCGGGAATGCATGCGTGAACAACGAATGATTAAACCTTGCATGCAACGTTTTGACAAAGCATTGACTTATGAACATGTGAATGTGAGGGACTACAATCTCGTGCATGCATGCAATAGTCACACGTACACATGGACGCAAAAACGGTCGCGACGCCCTAATGCATGCATGTCCGAGCACACGACGGAACACACATGATCACGCTCAAGTGCTCAACCTACACGTGCATGCACACACATACTCAGCCAGGGTGAGCTAGTGACCGTATAAACACCGGAAAATGTATATATTGAGCACAATGAGCGTATTATGAAGTCGACTGACCATATTTTTACAAATATATAGTGACAGACAGTGTATTTATCTCGTTTGAAATTAAGCCATATTAACCGGAAAGGAGGCAGTATGGACTAGCATTACTTTGCTGTGTCCCGTCAACTTGCCGAACGAGGAGAAGCTTGCAGGACAGGAGAAGCTTGTGTGCGGTGGCTCGCAGGACAAGGAGAAATTTTTGACTAATGCAAGCTCTCCCTCGCTCAGGCGGTGGATGTGCAATAGTTAATTCGGTGTTAGATTGCCAGAAGCATACACTATACTAGTACTATTATTGTTCGACTTCCCGAAGAGGCGAACAGCCAAGCACAAAGTTTACTAGTATGTGCTACTACTGTAGAGGTAGTATGTACTACTACTAGGAACCGGATGGAGGAGCGTTTGCACTCTTATTTTATTTTAAAATGTGATAAAGCAATCTTCAACACATTTGGTTCTCTTCGAGGGTTCTCGCATGTGATAGTGGAAGTTGATTGTATGGAACACTCGCCACAATTCTCGCTTAATTCTGGCTCATATCCTGTTACAAATAGGAGCGCTCGGTAATATTTTCTCTTTTTTTGTTATTCAGCATGTAAACAAGCCAACAAACCTTGTGGCGTATCTTTGTGCAAACCGTGCTTGCTGCACTTTGAATGTGGCCGAGAGCTAGCTTGATGAAACACTTCGCTTCCTTCTTCTTTTTTTGCGGGGTACCTCGCTTCCTAGTGACCAGTCTCTTGGCTGATCGCCCTGAGAATGCTTATATATGAATAAAGCTCTTTCATTTACCCGCAAAAAAGATTAAGCCATATTAACCGGAAAGGAGGGAGTATGGATTAGCACTACTTTTTGGTGTGTCCCGTCAACTCGCAAAATGAGGAGAAGCTCGCTTACACCTTTTGACTAATGCAACCTACCCTCGCCCAGGCGGTGGACATGCAGCAGTTCATTCGGTGTCACATTGCTAGAGGCATACACCGTAGTACCCAACATGCAGAGTACCATCATTGTTCAACTTCACGAAGAGGCGAAGAGCCAAGTGCAAGGTTTAGTAGTACGAGTAGTACTACTACTAGAACCGCATGGTGTAGCGTCTGTACTCTTATTTTATTTTAATCTCTGATAAAGTACACATTTATGGGGGAGAAGGGCGGAAAACAGCAGCCCAATAGTAGTATTAAAAAACATCAAACATGTAATGATGATATCGATCAACCATGCTCGAATATATCTTGGCCTCCGTGCGAGCCCGCCTGTGTATTCTCGCTCCTCGTCTCTCTCAAGGAACGACGGGTTGGCCATTTTGCCGTCAATTGAGATCGGTTTGCTCACACTCCGGTCCCACATGTCAGTGATATGCCAAGAGGAAGTGCGTTGACCGACTGGCCATACGCGTACTTGGTTTTGCACCTTCATACTACTCCCCCCTCCGTTATAGTTTACAGGGCGTGTCGTGGAAGTGTCACGACAGATGTCTCATGGAAGGATTTAGTTGCGGAGCCATTGCAACGAGGTTAGCTTAAAGGGGTTAAACGGGACAAAGGACGCGAGGAGTTTATACTAGTTCGGCCCCTTGCGGTGAAGGTAAAGGACTAGTCCATTTTGACGTGGTATTGCTAGGGTTTCGATGACCGGTGAGCGAATACGCTTTTCCTGGCTCTCGACTTGTTGTTTTTTTGCCCTAAGCTGCTGCCGGGTTGTCCCCTTATATACATGGGTTGACGCCCTACGGCCTACAGAGTCCCGGTCAGCTCATACAACGTGTCCGGCTCGGTGACTTATCTTACATGCCTTACATTACAAGTTTACATATACATGGCAGGTTATACTCGTGGGCTTTAAGCCGCCTTCGGGCTTGGGCCCTTTAACAAGCCTGTCTATGAACCGCCATCTTTAATACACTCCTGGGCTTCATTTAGATGAACCGCCATAAGGATGACCCGGCCCCTCCTGGGCAGGTCATATCTGATCGTCATATTCCCAACATTAGGCCCCAGGTTGATTTGAACTTCATGTCAATCTTCAACACTTAGAAAAATCCTTCCTCATCTTTACTGTGAAATATTATAACCCGCCATGACGTCATCTCCGGAAACCGTGGTAACCCGCCATGATGTCACCTGCGATTACACATAATCCAAATCTTTAATAAATCTCTTTCTTTACTGACCCTCCGAAAATCGAGGCACCCGCGCCGTCACATATCCATTTCTTTGTTTCCTCGATTCCCGCGCCTGCCGTTTGTCCTTCCAGCTTTATAAATAGGGCCACGGGTTCCCCTTTCATTCTCACCCTTTTTCTTCTCGACTTCTTCTTCTCCCCCGCGACGCTCCAGTGCGATCGAGCTCCGCCGCCGTCAACTTTCGTCTCCGACCTCGACTCCGGCTGATGCATCACCCTGAACGGACCAGAGCACCGCGGTGCCTCTCCGTTGTTTCATCAGCATCAGTAAGTCCTCCTTTTCCTCGCCATAGATCTGTCATTAGGGTTTCAGTGTTCATCGGTGGTCGTCACCGCCCTTTTTTTTCTTGCTTAGATCCATGGCTTAGATCCAAAAAACCACATAAATCTTGCGCGGTAGTAGTTTTAGCACCTATTTTTGATACTAGAGCATATCCTTATCGCGACAGATCTCCTCTGGGGCACCTCCGCTTTTTTGCTGCCGCCTCCGTAGGTTTAGAATTTATTTCCTTTTTCTGAACAGTTGCAGATCCGAATTTATAGCCTTAATCTGTGAAACCTGTTTGTCCAACACTTAGTAGAATTTTGCTCTTTCTTAGATTTTGAATACCTGTACGTGTCATGGCGGCTTACATGTCTGGCTTGCAATTACTCATATATCATTAGTCCTCACTTAAGCCGCTATTCTGAATATATACTATAACCGCTTAACCTGTGATTTCACCAATTTGATTTGAACCGGCAAAATTTTCCTTTCCTTTAGGCTTTCTTTCTTTCGCAATGCCGCCAAAGACTGTCTATACATGCAATTGGGTCCCCTCCATCGTCACTGAGGGCACATTTAAAGATTTTATCAAAGTCGGGTACCTGCCCGCAAAGAGTGTCATGCATTACCGTGCTCCCGACCCGGGCGAAGAAAGACCTCAGCCGAAGGATGGCGAAGTCATCGTTTTTACTGACCACATGAACCGGGGCTTCTCGCCGCCCGACTCTAAATTCTTCCGGGACATTTTGCACTTTTTCCAGCTCCATCCTCAAGACATTGGACCCAATTCCGTGTCAAATATCTGCAACTTTCAAGTCTTCTGTGAAGTATACCTTCAAGAGGAGCCCAGCGTCGATCTCTTTAGAGAATATTTTTATTTGAACCGCCAGACTGAGTTCACGAACGGGCCCAGCTTGGAACTTGGCGGAATCTCGATTCAACGCAGAAGAGATACTATCTTCCCTTACGCCCGCTTGCCAAGTCACCCCAATGATTGGAACCAGACGTGGTTTTATTGCAAAGATACTTCTCCGGCTGACGAGAATCCGTTGCCGGGTTACCGTGTCGAGCGCTTAGACCCAAAGCACAATCTTCCTGAAAAACTTACTGCTATTGAACAGAGAAGAATTACTCCTACTATTGTGAAGGTTAAAGCTCTGTTAGGAAACGGGTTAACTGGCGTTGATTTAGTCAGGTGTTGGATTTCTTGGCAGATCATACCCTTGAGCCGCCGCACCGGCTTAATGTGTACTTACACTGGTGGTGTAAAGGATTCACTGCTGAAAGTGCAACTATCCCTGGGTGGTTTTGGTAATTTCTAACAACATATATCTCATTGAGCTAATGCTATTTCAAGATAAACATTTCAGGAAAGCTCAATGATTGGCATGGCATGGATGAGAAAAGTGGACCCCTTAAAATGCTAAGGACAAAGGATTGGCTCAAGCTCAAGGCTCAAGACTCTACATTTTTCATTTTAAGTGATCCAAGATCACATTGAGTCCATAGGAAAGCCAATACTATTAAGAGGGGATGAGGTGTTGCTTAATGAGGTTCTTGCTCAAAATGCTAAGTGATATGCTCCAAAACCCTCAACTACTTTCTCATATCCACATATGTCCCAAACCAAAAAGTCCAACTCGGCCCCACCGAAATTTCATATCCGGAGCCACCGAGTTCAGTTGACATAGCCACTGCCAGAAACCCTAGTCTTTTCGGTCTCACCGATAGGGATCTCGGTCTCACCGAGATGGGATTGTAATCACTCTGTTTCCCTTCGTAATGTTTTGGTCAAACCGAGATGAGCGATTGGTCCCACCGAGATTGCAATGCAAACTCTCTGTTTCCCTTTCGTAATGTTTCGGTCCAACCGAGATGAGCGAATCGGTCCCACCGAGTTAGCCTGACCAACTCTCTGTTAGTCTATTACCAAAATCAGTCTCACCGAGTTTGTGTAATCAGTCTCACCGAGATTACGTTATGCCCTAACCCTAACGAAATCGGTCTCACTGATTTGACGTGTCGGTCCCACCGAAATGCCTAACGGTCACATTATGAACCAAATCGGTCTGACCGAGTTCTCTGAATCGGTCCCACCGAGTTTGGTGATTTGTGTGTAACGGTTAGATTTTGTGTGGAGGCTATATATACCCCTCCACCCACTCTTCATTCGTGGAGAGAGCCATCAGTACATGCCTACACTTCTAACATACATTTTCTGAGAGAGAACCACCTACACTTGTGTTGAGGTCAAGATATCCCATTCCAACCACATAAATCTTGATCTCTAGCCTTCCCCAAGTTGCTTTCCACTCAAATCTTCTTTCCACCAAATCCAAATCCTGTGAGAGAGAGTTGAGTGTTGGGGAGACTATCATTTGAAGCACAAGAGCAAGGAGTTCATCATCAACACACCATTTGTTACTTCTTGGAGAGTGGTGTCTCCTAGATTGGCTAGGTGTCACTTGGGAGCCTCCGTCAAGATTGTGGAGTTGAACCAAGGAGTTTGTAAGGGCAAGGAGATCGCCTACTTCATGAAGATCTACCCTAGTGAGGCAAGTCCTTCGTGGGCGACGGCCATGGTGGGATAGACAAGGTTGCTTCTTTGTGGATCCTTCGTGGGTGGAGCCCTCCGTGGACTCGCGCAACCATTACCCTTCGTGGGTTGAAGGCTCCATCAACGTGGATGTACGATAGCACCACCTATCGGAACCACGGATAAAAAAATCTCCGTGTCAACATTGCGTTTGCTCCCTCAAACTCCTTCCTTTACCTTCATATGCAATTGTTTTACATTCCGCTGCTATACTCTTAGAATTGCATGTGTAGGTTGATTGCTTGACTTGTGCTAAGTTGCTAAAATCTGCCAAGAACTAAAATTGGGAAAAGGCTAGACTTTTATTTGGTCAAGTAGTCTAATCACCCCCTCTAGACATACTTTCGATCCTACAAGTGGTATCAGAGCTTTGGTCTCCATTTGCTTTGATTTCCATAGCTTTTGGTGGTCATAGCCTTGGTTTCACAACCTAGGAGAGTATGGCGTCTAGCGAGGGAAATTACCACCGTAGAGGTCCTTACTTTGATGGTACAAATTTTGCTAGTTGGAAGCATATGATGAAAATGCATATTCTTGGACATAACCCCGCTGTTTGGGCTATTGTGTGTATTGGCTTGCAAGGTGAATTCTTCGATGGGAGAGAACCAAACCGTGAAGCTACCGCGGAAGAGTTGAAGATGCTACAATACAATGCTCAAGCTTGTCATATTCTCTTCAATGGATTATGCCCCGAAGAATTCAACAAAAATAGCCGTCTCCAGAATGCAAAGGAAATTTGGGATACTTTGATTGATATGCACGAAGGAACCGACTTCGTCAAGGAATCCAAATTGGATGTGCTTCAAAGTCAACTTGACAAGTTCAAAATGAAGGATGGTGAAGGTGTCACTGAAATGTACTCTAGGCTTGCTCTCATCACAAATGAGATTGCCGGCTTAGGAAGTGAAGAGATGACCGATAAATTCATCATCAAGATGATCCTAAGAGCCTTGGATGGAAAATATGATATCGTGTGCACATTGATCCAAATGATGCCCAATTAGAAAGATCTCAAGCCAACGAAAGTTATTGGAAGAATTGTTGCTCATGAGATGTCACTCAAGGATAAGGAAGAGCTTCACAACAAGTCAAGTGGTGCTTACAAAGCCTCATGTGAAGCTCCCACATCATCAAGTGAGAAGCAAACCTTCAATGAAGAATTGATGGTTAAGAACTTCAACAAGTTCTACAAGAGTAGAAGCAAGGAAAGAAATTCCAAGTCAAGGTCCTACAATGACAAAAGATCTTCTAGTCGTGAGCGTAATTGCTACAGTTGTGGAAGACTCGGACACTACTCCAATGAGTGTAAGGCTCTCTACAAAAGAATAGAAGACTCTCCCAAAAGAAGGAGTAGGAGAGAAGAATCACCATCAAGAGAAAGAAGGAGTAGAGATGATCGTTTTGAACGAAGACCCTCTCGGAGAAGCAAGGATTCGGAAAGGAAGGACAAGTCATCAAGGAGCTACACAAAAAGAAGACATCAAGCTCATGTTGGTGAATGGGTATCCGGTTCCGACTCCGACCATCACTCCGAAAGAAGTTATCACTCCGACTCCGAATATACTCAAGATGAAGGTGTTGCCGGACTAGCACTTTTGACAACCAACTCCTACGACATATTTGATTCACCAAATGAAGGAATTGGAAGATGCTTCATGGCTAAAGGTCCAAAGGTAACACACCCTGAGTATGTTGATTTCAATAGTGATGAAGATGATTTGCTAGGAGATGATGATTTACTTGTTGACAACTCTAGTTATGAAAACTATGTTAAGCTTGCTATTAATCATGATAATCAAGATAAAATGAATGATGATGATAAGAAGGAGATTGAGCGTCTAACTAAAGAACTAAACACTCTTAAGTTAGCTGATGAAACTAACTTGGAAGATCATCGAGAACTTTTAAAGACTCCTGAGAAGCTACGCTTTGAAAAGCTCAACCTCGAGCAAGAGCATGAGTTTTTAAAGGCAATCAATGATTATCTTTGCAAGAAAATTTCTTCTTACATTGCCAAGCGTTTACTCTTGTCTACTTACATGCCACAATTTAAATCTAACAAGAAAGATTCTTCATCTAGTAGTAACAACAATCATGCTAAATCCAATGTTGTTGCCTCTAGTAGTTCTCTTGATTCCACTAATGATTCTCTTAGCCAAGTTACACTTGAGCAAGAAAATAGCTTATTGAGGGGAATTATAGAGAAAGGTGTTTACAAGAGCCTTGCCGGAAGTAAGCAATTTGAGGAAATTGTACGCAAGCAAGGGAGACACCGGAAGAATCAAGGTGTTGGTTTTGAACGAAAGTTTAATGCCAATGGAGTTGAGTGGGAAGAAGATCAATACCCCAAGACGAAGTTTGTTCCTCAACAAGAGAAGTATGATCCTACTTCCTTCAAAGGAATACAAGCTCAAGATGATCTTCCACCATAAGACCGCAAGCAAAAAGGTAAGGACAAGCTTCAAGAGGAGATTGATGCATTCGAGGAAGCACCCAAGGCCTTGGTCAAGTGGGTTCCCAAGACTACATCAAGTTCTACTTCATCAAGTACGACTACAACTCCAAGGATTCCCATCAAGATGGTGTGGATCCCGAAGAAGAAGAACTAGAGAGTTCTTGAGGGTGACTCTGCCAACATACTTCACTCTTATCATTTTGGCAATGATAAGTGCAAACAACTTCCACATCTTGCACTAGTCCAAGAAGTCACAAACCCTCTTGCTGGTAAGACAAGGGACAAGATAACCTAATGCTTTCATGGACATCATCTTGTGTATACATCACTCTATGTCTATGGATATCTTTGCTTGTTCCTTGTGGGACTAACCCGTGTAGGTATTGAAAGTGCAACTCACTCCAATGGATTGCTCCGAATGATCTACATCAACATTGAGCATCTACATCTTCAACACCTATATGAAGTCATCATCGACAAAACCCAAGGTTAGTTCATCCCTCTTAGGGGGGATATCACATCTAGGGGGAGCTTTACTCTAATCAATTGAGCTAAAGCAACTCTAATGGTGTGAACACAACAATGCTTTATGTAAAAGTGGTAACCCCACTTGTGCTTAAACGATGAGTATGACCTATGATCAAATGTTCTCATTTGACTCCTAAGTCAATATACTCATATATAGATGACCTAGTCATCGCCAAATTGCTTGATAGATGCTAGAGTGATTGTGCATGCTTTGTCACATATTTCATTTGCCATTTTATTGTGTGAGCATGTTGGTTGCATATTTCACTCATTCGAGGACCTCCAATTTGTTGTTTTGATTGTTTGGCTCTTTTTCTTTTGCCAAATGGATGGACAAGTATGCCTAAGAACTCCCTCTAGCTATCTATGCTTTTCTCATCTCAAACTCTATTCATGCTACATCACAAAGTTTGATCAAGTCAGATTCGAACCACTCTGTGTGAGGAGCACTCGGAGTCCCCGATTCGTCATAGACTTAAACTTCCAAAACCTCTTTGTGCATTTCGGTCTGACCGATTCATTCCTTTCGGTCCTACCGAAATCACTTAGTTGATCTTGGTTTTCATTCTCGGTGCAACCGATTAGAACCTTTCGGTCACACCGAGTTGCAGTAACTGTGTGCAGTTTTGCATCTCAGTGCCACCGAGTTGTTCCACTCGGTCACACCGACAAGGTCAGGTTATATATACTGACGGGCCAAATTTTGGAAATTTTTCCAAACCTCTTCGCCCGCGCGTAACCTGCTCTACCTCCTCGGGTCTCCGGATTGTCCTCTCGTCGCCAGCGACCTCCCGCCGCTGGTCTCCGCCGCCGTCAACGGCAATCTGCCCCGCCGCTGCCGCCATAGCAACTTCGCCGCCGAACTAGGGTACGAACTTGATCTTTGTGCTAATCCATAACTCTAATTCTTAGCACATTGCTTTGCCATGTTTCTTACCACGTATGAAATCATCCTGTCCAACGGAAACATCCCGTAGATTAGATTCGATTTGAAATTTTAGGGTTAGGTTTCCGCCAAACTCATCTCGGACCGATCAAATTGTAGAAATCGGTCTCGCCGATTTGGCTTAGGCCATTGCACATGTGATTTTCGGTCTGACCGAGAATTGCAAATCGATGCGACCGAATTCGATTCTCTGTGAAACCCTAGCAGTCTCGGTGCCACCAAACTGTGACTCGGTCTGACCGAGTTCACTAGTTTAGATTCCAAAAGCTACTTCGGCATCACCGAGTTTACAAATCGGTAGCTCCGAAATGCTTTCTGTGGAGAACTAAAAGTAAGTTTTTAAGTCATCTGTTTTGCAAAACTCCTGTACTTTGTGATGCTCATCAACTCTACCTCATCTATAACCTATTCACAGGGTCTGCTGTCAGAGTATTTGCAGAGATGTCTGATCAAAGTGATAGTCAGAACAGGTCTGAGCAATAGGTGCAGATGAGTGAGGGTTCAGATCGCTCTAGCAGCTATGATGAAGGCCGCAGGAGCACTCCCAGCAACTTGCCAAAGGCTGCTACCACGACAAGGAAGAAGAGAACTTCTGATTTAGAAGATGAGGATTATGTGGCTGTTGAAGATGAAGCCACTTCAAAGAAAAAGGTACTGAAAAAGGAGTATGGCACAACTGCTGCAACTGAGCCAGGCATGAAAACAAAGGCTCCAGCAAGAAGAGTTCCAATGTCAAAGCCAAGGAAAGTTGCCACAGGTGAAACCATGAAGTTCACCATTGAATCTGAAGAAGATGCAGGTGGTGAGGATAAGAAGAAGAAAAGGGCAAGAACTACTACTGCCAAAGTTCTTTGCAAGCCCTCAATGAGGAGAGATTCTGAAGAAGAAGAAGAACAGGAGGATGCTGCACCAGCACCCAAAGCTCAAAAGCTCATGGGAGATGCAATCAGATCAGGGGCTGCTCCATCCAAGCCCAAAGCTGCTCTCAAGGCAGCTGCTCTAGCTCAGAAGCCCAAGAGGAGCACTAGAAACATTCCAGCTGCAGAGAAGAACAAGGCCCCAATGCCTGAAGCTGTTGAAGAAGATGAAGCTCAAGTGCTAAGGAAGCTGAAGCCCAAGATCCCTGACCACAATGATGCACATCCAGTTGCAGAAAACATGAAAATCAGGAAGGATGCAGGATTGAGACTATGGATACAGTCTGATCCATATGCTATCAGGAGAAGAACTGCTGTGGACTACAGGTTTCACACTAAGGAACAACAGGACTTCTATGAGACAATTCTGCTTGATAAGAAGCCCATAGTGTGTGACATGAGATGGGTTGACTGGGAGTTCATCAAGGAGAATGAGGATCACTTCCCTGGTGTGTATGATATGAAAGTGCGTTATATCGACTAGAGGGGAGGGGTGAATAGGTGATTTTTATGAATTCTTCACTGAGGAATTTGTGGGTGAGGAAATTCCTTAGCGAAGAACTACTTGCAGCGGAATAAGTACTCAGAAGTAAACATAACAGAACACAAGCATGGTCATCATGATGAAATGAAGACAGGCACAGAGTACAGAAAGCGTAAACACAGGATAACACAGGATGAAGACAGACAGACTGAAGAAATTGAACTGAGGAAATTGATAAAGTCTTCAGTCAAAGTCTTCAAACACAGATATGACAAGCACACAACACAGTAATGAGGAAATGAAAGAGTTGAGGAAATAGAACCAGTAAGCTTGGGAAGACAATGATTTGGTAGACCAGTTCCAACTATTGTCTCAGTTGTACATCTGGTTAGGGCGGCTAGGTATTTAAACCTGAGGACACACAGTCTCGGACACCCAGTCCTGAACACGCAGTCCAGGACACTTAGTCCTCACCGTATTCCCCTTGAGCTAAGGTCACACAGACCTCACCCAATCACTCGTGGTAAGTCTTTAGGTGACTTCCAAACCTTCACAGACTCGGTCACTCGGGGATCCACAATTTCCTCTTGGATGCTCTAGACCATGACGCCTAACCGTCTGGAAGAAGCACAGTCTTCAAAGGTAACAAGCGTCGGATCCACACAGGATCAATCTCTTCAGTGATGCTCAATCACTTTGGGTTTGTGGGTGTTTGGGTTTGGGTTTTCCTCACTTGACGATTTTCGCTCAAAGTCCTCGGAGGATGGGATGCTCTCAAATGACAAGTGTCAGTTTCTCTCAGAGCAGCCAACCAGCTAGTGGTTGTAGGGGGCGGCTATTTATAGCCTAGGGAGCAGCCCGACATGATAAGACATAAATGCCCTTCAATGATATGACCGTTAGGTGGGTAGATATTTTGGGACAGTTGGCGCATAGCACAGCAACGGTCGGAAATTTGAGTATCAAATTCCTCAGGGCTATCATGTTCCTCACCGTGTAGGCAATCCGCACTGGCGAATTCCTAACTCCTCAGTCAGAACAAATTCCTCAGAGACCAGAAGAACTTCGTCTCTGTCACTGAAGAATATGACTGAACTGTATGAGATTTCCAATGGCTTCACTCGAAGGGATTGGTAGGTGTAGGATTTTGAGTTGAGCATCACATGGAAATTTTTCCTTAGTATTTCCTCGACCCCCTTTAACAGTACGGTGTTTCCTATGACTCAAGAAAGAGAAAATGAAACTACGAAAACAAAAGTCTTCACGCTTCATGTTCCTAAAATGAATACCAAGTCTTCAAGGTCACACCAATTTCTTCACTTTCAAAGTCTTCAGAAAGTCTTCAGAAATCCAAAGTCTTCAGTCGAAGAACTTCATTTTTAGGGGTCGACTTTCTCTGTAAATATCAAACTCCTCATAGACTTATAGACCTGTGTACACTCATAAACACATTAGTCCCTTAACCTATAAGTCTTCAATACACCAAAATCACTAAGGGGCACTAGATGCACTTACATGATAGCTTCAAGGCGTGTGGAGTTGACACATTTGTTGCCCAGAAGCTCACTAAGTTGAATGATGAGTTGGTCATGCAGTTTTACTCCACTGCCCACTTCTATCCAGATGGAAGGATAGTATGGATGTCTGAGGGACTAGATACCAGTCTACAGTTGAGGAGTGGGCCAAGCTTATCAATGCCCTTGAGGAACATGAGGATGACTTGGATGTTTATGCTGAGAAGAAGAAAGACCACAACACCATGGAACACATGTACAGAGAGATCCCAGATGATGCCTTGGAGACTCATAAGTTTGGATCTGTCCACTTCTTGTTGTCTGGTCTGCCTACCATAAAATGGATTCTAAGGCACACACTGCTACGCAAGTTAGGTGATCACAAGATGATAAGAGGACATGCTATAAACTTGCTGCAGATATTTGATGTCCCACAGAAGTTCAAGGTCATGAGTTTGATTGTTGACACAATCAAGAGGACTGCTGCTGACCAGAAGAGAAGCTGTGGGTATGCTCCACAAATTCAGGAGCTCATGAATTCTAAAATGGGCACCGGGACTTATCTATTGGATAAGGAACACCTGGCCATATACCTTGAATTTGAAAACAACACTGTGGTGATGAATGAGGAAGACCCCACATCAGTGCAAGCACATGAGAAGAGAGAGAAAGCTAAAGCTGAGAAAGCTGCCAAGATGCCAAGCGCAGAAGAGGCATCTCAAGTGTTTCTGAAGAGCAAGCAAGATCAACTTGCTTATCTGATCCAGTCCACACTGAGAATTGAGAAGGGCTTGGCCACCCTGACTCAGAACCAGGAGAGCTTGGAGAGGATCATTGGGACAAAGTTCTATGATCTTGATCTGAAGGTCACTGCGATCCAAACTGCAGTTGAGCAGCTCCAGGAGGAAGCAGAGGAGAAGAAGGGCAAGTCTACTACAGATGCTTTTGCTAGAGTGCCCAGAGGTCAAAGATCTGCTCCAGTGCCCATGACAGATACTCGAGCTACAGCATCAGCACCAGCAGCTACAGCTCCAGTGCCACCTCCAGCAGTCACTCCATGAGCTCCAGCTACTTCATCTGAAGCCTTCGTTCTTGGAGTTCTCTCTACACCGCCTCCTGAAGACCAAGCCTGAGAGCCGTTTAGCACTATGCATTTTTGAACTTTTTTGGTAACTTGTTGGCAAAGGGGGAGAAAAATGTATAGATCATAGGCTTCGAGAGAGAGTGTTGCTTTTTTTCTCTCTCTTGCTATTTTGGTTGAAACTTTTTATTGTGTGCTTGTGTGAGATACTTTTTATGCTTGTGAGATACCTGTTTGATCATGTGTTTGATCATATGCTACCTTAATGCTTATTGGATGATATTATATCTTATATCCTTATATGATCATTCACTTGCTTGGTGATGAGTGCATGCTTTTAACTTCTATCATTTTGAGCGCTCCACCAAGATGTATGTGACATGGAAGAGTAACCCATGATCCTAATCGATTGTGCATTTGCATTCAAAAGCAAATTTTTTAATAATGCACAAATTTAGGGGGAGCTCTTGCTTATCACATACTTCTCAAAGCGACGATGTTTTTTAATCTTATTATCATTTGTCGAAGCTTTGATCTATATGTTGTCATCAATTAACAAAAAGGGGGAGATTTAAAGTGCAACTATCCCTTGGTGGTTTTGGTAATTTCTAACAACATATAGCTCATTGAGCTAATGCTATTTCAAGATAAACATTTCAGGAAAGCTCAATGATTGGCATGGCATGGATGAGAAAAGTGGACCGCATAAAATGCTAAGGACAAAGGATTGGCTCAAGCTCAAGGCTCAAGACTCTACATTTTTCATTTTAAGTGATCCAAGATCACATTGAGTCCATAGGAAAGCCAATACTATTAAGAGGGGATGAGGTGTTGCTTAATGAGGTTCTTGCTCAAAATGCTTAATGATATGCTCCAAAACCCTCAACTACTTTCTCATATCCACATATGTCCCAAACCAAAAAGTCCAACTCGGCCCCACCGAAATTTCATATCCGGAGCCACCGAGTTCAGTTGACATAGCCACTGCCAGAAACCCTAGTCTTTTCGGTCTCACCGATAGGGATCTCGGTCTCACCGAGATGGGATTGTAATCACTCTGTTTCCCTTCGTAAAGTTTTGGTCAAACCGAGATGAGCGATTGGTCCCACCGAGATTGCAATGCAAACTCTCTGTTTCCCTTTCGTAATGTTTCGGTCCAACCGAGATGAGCGAATCGGTCCCACCGAGTTAGCCTGACCAACTCTATGTTACTCTATTACCAAAATCGGCCTCACCGAGTTTGTGTAATCAGTCTCACCGAGATTACGTTATGCCCTAACCCTAACAAAGTCGGTCTCACCGATTTGACATGTCGGTCCCACCGAAATGCCTAACGGTCACATTATGAACCAAATCGGTCTGACCGAGTTCTCTGAATCGGTCCCACCGAGTTTGGTGATTTGTGTGTAACGGTTAGATTTTGTGTGGAGGCTATATATACCCCTCCACCCACTCTTCATTCGTGGAGAGAGCCATCAGAACATGCCTACACTTCCAACATACATTTTCTGAGAGAGAACCACCTACACTTGTGTTGAGGTCAAGATATCCCATTCCAACCACATAAATCTTGATCTCTAGCCTTCCCCAAGTTGCTTTCCACTCAAATCTTCTTTCCACCAAATCCAAATCCTGTGAGAGAGAGTTGAGTGTTGGGGAGACTATCATTTGAAGCACAAGAGCAATGAGTTCATCATCAACACACCATTTGTTACTTCTTGGAGAGTGGTGTCTCCTAGATTGGCTAGGTGTCACTTGGGAGCCTCCGTCAAGATTGTGGAGTTGAACCAAGAGTTTTTAAGGGAAAGGATATCGTCTACTTCATGAAGATCTACCCTAGTGAGGCAAGTCCTTCGTGGGCTACGGCCATGGTGGGATAGACAAGGTTGCTTCTTCGTGGACCCTTCGTGGGTGGAGCCCTCCGTGGACTCGCGCAACCGTTACCCTTCGTGGGTTGAAGCCTCCATCAACATGGATGTACGATAGCACCACCTATCGGAACCACGGATAAAAACAAATCTCCGTGTCAACATTGCGTTTGCTCTCTCAAACTCCTTCCTTTACCTTCATATGCAATTGTTTTACATTCCGCTGCTATACTCTTAGAATTGCATGTGTAGGTTGATTGCTTTACTTGTGCTACGTTGCTAAAATCTGCCAAGAACTAAAATTGGGAAAAGGCTAGACTTTTATTTGGTCAAGTAGTCTAATCACCCCCCCTCTAGACATACTTTCGATCCTACAACTGCATCATAGCTCTGCACCATTATCTGATGAAGCAGTAAATGAAAGGGTTAAGTCTCTTCTGAATGAAGATCTAGAAGATTGTGTTAAAGTGGGTCTGGCCCCTTTTTGCAAGCTCAACCCGCCACCAGATGTGAGTCTCTGAATTTACTTATCTTGACCTGATCATTCAAATACCTTACTAACTCAACCCTTAATAACCTTTGCAGGCTAAGTCTGATTTTTGGAAAACGGAGTATGATCATGAGGCTGCTAAGAAGGCCAGGGCTGCCAAGAAAGCCGCCAAGAAAGCTGCCAAGAAGACCACCAAGAGGAAATAGAAACCCAGCACCTCTGAACTGCTGAATCTAGATGACACCTCTGAGTCGGAGGTAGCCCTTGATTCTCTTGGCTCGTTTTTCAATCATCTTATTGACTCTGACTATTACCAGGATTGTTGAGGATATAGACCTGGGAGTCACCCGCCAGGAGGGCCGGGTTACACTAAGGGTCATTGCCAGAAGCCCGGAGCTAAGTTTCAAGATAATGGGCCAGAGATGGGCTGAGACCCGGCGATGGCGTAAAGCCCGTAGTACAATCTTTATTGTTATAGTAGACTTGTAGTGTAAGGCAAGTATTGTTTAGAGTCCGAGCCGGACACTCTTATGAGCCGGCCGGGACTCTAAGGGCCGCTGGGCGTCAGCCTCCCTATATAAAGGGACGACCCGGCAGCGGTTTAAGGGCGACAACAATTTCATCGAGAGCCGGGCATAGCTGTTTAGCTCCCTGGTGATCGTAACCCTAATCAATAACACCTCGAACTGGACGTAGGCTTTTACCTTCACCGTAAGGGGCCGAACCAGTATAAACCCTCGTGTTTCTTGTCCCGCATAACCCCTTCAAGCTTCCTAGTTGCGATGGCTCCACGACTAAGTCCTAGCTCAAGGACATCTGCCGTGACAATTCCACGACAGTTGGCGCCCACCGTGGGGCTGGCGCACGGTGGATTTGAGTTCTTGAAGGGCAGCTTCGAAGGGCTCAAGGGATACGCTGTGGGCCGGATGACCAAGAGTCGTCGCGGCAAGCTCTACGTCGACGATGCGGACTGGGGCCCCGACGCCAGCTCAGTGGAGTACGGGTACCGGGTCCCCTTCGGTGGAATTCATGTCTTCATCGGCAAGATTGGTGAGCCGGGCCCCGAGCCGGATCCCCGCGCCGATCTCATCGAAACGGCTCAGCGCGCACGACCCGCCCGGGCCCGGCCTGCCTTAAGGCGCGCTTTTGTGGGATGCATCCACGGAGGGCCCTCTGATCCATCCGGGTCTGGTGATGAGGCGGCCGCCGGCTCTGACGGCGAGTCGGCCGCTGATGAGTCAAACTCGTTGTACCAACTTCAAGATGGCAGGCTCATGAGTTATTCCGATGGCGACAGTATTCCGGACCTTTTTGAGCCGCCAAGTCAGGTTGGAGTTTTTATGGCCGGCGCGCAGCCTGTTCAGGACCCCGTTGCCGGATCAGGAAACCCGGTGCCTTCCCCGGCTCAGGTGCTGATGGATCTCACGGACAAGATGACGGCCCTGTTAACTGCCACGGTTGACCCGGCAGATCAAGCTCAGCATGATGCGGAGGTGGCACAGTTAAAATTGGATCTGAGGAAAGCTAAAGAAGATCTTGCAGCAGAAGGGATCAGGCTGGCGGCAGAGCGGGCGGCTCTCGACGCCCGGACTCAGTTGATTCAGGCGCAGTCCTTCCAACTCACGATGGATCAAAACGCGGCCAACGAGGTCATGAGAAGGAGGCATCAGAAGGCCCAGTCTCGACTCCCGCCGGTTTACGATCCGCGCAATCTCTTCAACACGCCGGGTGCGGGATCCGGTAACCCACCAGGGGTCATTGCGCCCGGGTCAGGACCCCTTATTCAGCCACGAGTGATGGGGCCTCCCCAGGTGCCCCCTGCCCTGCCTCAGTATGTGCCAATACCCCCAGGCCATTATAATAACCCGCTGGAGAACATGGTCGCCGCAGCGGCACGGCTGGCGGCTCTGCCCGTTGATGGCGACTCTCCGACGGCTATTGAGACCCGCCGGGTCAGAGAAGCCCTTCATACAGCACTGGCGCAACAAGAGGCATACTCCTACAGCCGGGATAGGATCCACTCAACCCCTCGTCCAGGGCAGAGCCCGAGTTACAGCCGGCACATGGTCTCGGCGACCGGCTCAAGTAATGTCCAACGCCATGACCCGCCCCCTGGTCATGGCCCGGCTCAAAAGGGAGCCTTCTACGTAGCAGACCAAGCACGCCAGGAGGCGGAGCAGGCGCCTCAATTGACGGCTTACCAGACCCCCCCGGCTTATCCGACGACGTCCGTTGATGCGGGTATCCCTACCAGAACCGGGGGTGTCCCTTGTTTGGTGCCAGCTATCCGTAATGAACGTCTACCCAAGGACTTCAAAGGACCTAGGAAGGTGCCTAACTATACAGCAGACTTACAGCCTGCAGCCTGGATTGAGAGTTATGAGATGGCTATGGAATTACTGGAAGTCAGTGAGGCGGCCATGGCCAAATATTTCACCATGATGTTAGATGGAACTGCCCGCACGTGGTTGAAAGGGTTACCGCCGAACTCCATTGGGTCTTGGGCTGAACTGAAAGCCCGGTTCATTCAAAACTTCAAAGATACCTGCAGGCAATCTATGTCAATCGTGGATCTGACTAACTGTAAGCAGCAGGAGGGTGAATCCACGACCCATTGGGTTCGCCGGGTCAAGGAGATCATACATTCATCGGATAAGATGGATGCCGGCTCTGCAGTCTTAATGTTGGAACAAAACTGTCGCTTTGTGCCCCTAAAGATGAAACTCGGGTGGCTTAAGCGTGACTGTACGGATATGGGTACACTGATGGCGGCTCTTGTCAAGTACGCCGATTCTGATGGTACCAAGGATCCCCCTTCAGATGATGAAAGGACAGGGAAGGGAAAGAAGAACGGCAATGGCAAGAGTCCTCAGTTTAACCCGGGGAATCAAGGAGGAGGCAAGCGCAAGGCCGATGGCAGCCTAGAGTTTGTAGCCAACACCAACTCTCAAGGTAATAACCAGCGACGCAAGGGGAGGCCCCCTCCCCGAGGCGGCGGGCCAGGACCTTCTCTGGAACAGCTGTTGAATGAACCTTGTCCGAGACACGATTCTAGAGAGAAGCCAGCGACTCATCTGTGGAAGGATTGTGCTATCATGAAGGCCTTTAAAAACTACAATGGTCCGGGTGGCGGCTCAGGCTCCGGCGGCTTCCATGGCCCGGGCGGCGGGTCAAATTCCGGTCCTCAGAACGGTCAAGGGGGCTTTAATCAACAGTCTGGTCAGGGTCATCAACAGCAACAGGGGGGCTATCAGACCAACCCAAAGCAGCTTAGCGGTGGACAGTATCACGTGTTCACCACTAGTTTGTGCAAACGAGACGAGAAGCTTCACAAGAGGGCTGTTAATGCTGTTGAGCCAGCGGTTCCACGCTACTTACGGTGGTCGGAGCAGCCCATAGTGTGGAGTAGGGAGGATCACCCTCCCCGGGTGGATAACCCGGGCCACCTGGCCTTAGTGGTGGCTCCTCAAGTGGGAGGCTATAAGTTCACAAAGGTACTCATGGATGGAGGCAGCAGCATCAACATCCTCTATTATGAGACTTTCCGTCGTATGGGACTAGTTGATAAGAACCTCAGCCAGTCAAATACTATCTTCCATGGTGTGGTACCCGGTAAATCGGCTTATCCAGTCGGCAAGATCGAACTGGAAGTGGTCTTCGGTGATGAGAACAACTACAGGGTGGAGAAGTTGACCTTTGAGGTGGTCAAGATAAGAAGTCCTTACCACGCCATATTTGGACGACCGGCTTACGCCAAGTTTATGGCACGGCCGTGTTATGTGTACTTACAACTCAAGATGCCGGGTCACAACGGGACCATTACGGTTCACGGCAGCCGGAAAGTGGCTCTGGAGTGTGAGGAAGGTGACGCGGCTTATGCAGAGTCTGTTTGTGCCACAGAAGAGTTGAAATTTTATAAAGACAATGTCGACCCAACAGATATGACCTCTCTGAAAAAGCCAACCACGGAGAATGAACCAGCAATGAAGTTTAAATCAGCTGATGAGACTAAACTTGTTGATTTTGTTCCAGGTGACTCATCTCAGCAGTTCAGCATCAGTGCAAATCTGGACCCGAAATAGGAAGGCGCGCTCATCGAGTTCATCCGTGAGAATAGGGACATCTTCGCATGGAAACCTTCTGACATGCCAGGTGTACCTAGAGAACTCGCTGAGCACACTCTCAATGTTGATCCGAAATTTAAGCCGGTCAGACAGTTCCTTCGACAGTTTAACGAAGAGAGGCGGAAGGCTATTGGTGAAGAAGTGGCCCGGCTTTTGGCGGCCGGGTTCATTGTTGAGGTTTTTCACCCAGAGTGGTTGGCTAACCCGGTGCTTGTACTTAAGAAGAACGACACCTGGCGGATGTGTGTGGACTACACGGACTTGAACAAGGCGTGTCCGGCTGATCCTTTTGCTCTCCCCCGTATTGATCAGATCATTGATGCTACGGCAGGTTGTGCACGCTTAAGTTTCTTGGATGCCTATTCCGGGTATCATCAGATTAAGATGGCAGTTAAGGACCAGGAGAAGACGGCGTTCATCACTCCCTTTGGAGCCTTCTGCTATGTCTCTATGCCCTTTGGGCTCAAGTGTGCGCAGGCGACTTACCAGCGTTGTGTACAGAATTGTCTCCATAAACAGATCGGGCGCAATGTTCACGCTTACGTGGACGATATTGTGGTTAAGTCCATCAAGGAGGAAACCCTGATAGATGACTTAAGGGAAACCTTCGATAATCTCCGGGTCTACAAGATGATGCTTAACCCGGCCAAATGTGTTTTTGGTGTTCCTGCGGGCAAGCTATTGGGCTTCTTGGTTTCTGACAGAGGAATTGAAGCTAACCCGGAGAAGATCAAAGCTATCACTTCTCTAGCTAAGCCGGCATGTATAAACGATGTTCAGCGTTTGGCAGGTCGCATCGCTGCTTTAAGCCGGTTCATAAGCCGCTTGGCTGAGAAGGCTATGCCCTTATATCAGTTGATGAAGAAAACTGACAACTTTGTCTGGAATGATACAGCTGATACCGCTTTTGAGGATTTGAAAAGGCAACTGGCGGAGCCCCCCGTCCTTGCTGCTCCGGTTGATAAGGAGCCCTTGCTACTGTATGTGGCGGCAAACGCACGAGCCGTCAGCGTGGCTATTGTGGTGGAGCGCAAGGAGGCGGGTAAGGAGCATCCGGTTCAGCGGCCGGTTTATTATGTCAGTGAGGTGCTCATTGAGTCCAAGCAGCGGTATCCGCATTGGCAGAAGCTCGTATATGGGGTGTTTATGGCGAGCCGGAAGCTTAAGCATTATTTTCAGGGTCATCCCATCACTGTGGTCAGTTCCGCCCCTCTCGGTGATATTATCCAGAACAGAGAGGCTACAGGGAGAATTGCTAAGTGGGCTATAGAACTTGGACCTCATGACCTTAAATATGTGCCACGCACTGCTGTTAAGTCTCAGGCCTTGGTAGATTTCATCAATGATTGGACAGAGTCGCAAGTACCTAAGCAAAAGCCGGATAACACTTATTGGACTATTCACTTTGATGGGTCCAGGCAGCTGGAGGGCTCGGGAGCTGGTGTTGTCTTGGCTTCCCCTAAAGGTGACAAATTCCATTATGTGCTACGGTTGATGTTTCCTTGCACTAACAATGCGGCTGAATACGAGGCTTTGCTCCATGGTCTTCGGGTGGCTAAGGAGATGAGCTTAAGCCGGGTGAGGTGCTTTGGTGACTCAGACTTGGTGGCTCAACAAGTATCAGGCACCTGGGATTCTAAGGATCCTCTAATGGCGGCTTATCGTCGCGAGGTTGATGCCATTGCTGGGCACTTCCAGGGGTACCAAGTGGAGCATATTGATCGCCGGAGGAACGAGGCGGCGGATGCGTTAAGCCGGCTAGGCTCTCAGCGAAAGCCGGTGCCGCCTAACACTTTCCTGGATGTCCTGTATAATCCTTCGGTCAAGTTGCCTACAGAAGAAGATTTGGCCGTCCCTGACCCGGAGGCGCAACTGGTGGCAGCTCTTCATGTCATACCAGACTGGACAGTGCCATATCTGGCTTATATAACCCGGGGAGAATTGCCTGAAGAGGAAATTCTGGCCAGGCAAATAACCCGGCGGGCTAAGTCAATGATTGTTATCGATGGCGAGTTGTATCATCGCAGTGTTTCAGGGGCATTTCAGCGTTGTATCTCCCCTGAGGAAGGTCAAGAGATCTTGCGCGAGATCCATGAAGGGGATTGTGGCCATCATGCCGGTTCAAAATCTCTTGTGGCCAAGGCTTTCCGTCATGGTTTTTACTGGCTGACGGCTCACGCTGATGCAGAGGACTTGGTCAGTAAATGTGATGGCTGCCAAAGGTTCTCACGACGGGCTCATGTGCCGGCTCAGGAGTTGAGGATGATTCCAATCGCCTGGCCCTTTGCGGTCTGGGGGCTTGATATGGTTGGGCCTTTCAAACGGTCCAAGGATAAGAAGACCCACCTCTTGGTGGCAGTGGACAAATTCACGAAGTGGGTGGAAGCTGAGCCAGTTAGCAAGTGTGATGCAGCCATGGCGGTTCAATTTATGAAAAAGGTGATCTTCCGCTTCGGCTTTCCACACAGCATCATAACAGACAATGGCACTAATCTGTCCAAAGGCGCTATGGAGGAGTTTTGTCAACGAGAGCATATCCGGCTTGATGTTTCTTCAGTAGCTCATCCCCAGTCTAATGGTCAAGCTGAGAGAGCTAACCAGGAGATTCTGAAGGGCATCAAACCCCGGCTTTTGGTCCCTTTGCAACGGACGCCGGGTTGTTGGGTGGAGGAATTGCCCTCTGTCTTATGGAGCATCAACACTACTCCTAACAGGTCTACAGGCTTCACGCCTTTCTTCATGGTTTATGGAGCGGAAGCGGTTCTCCCCAGCGACATCCGTCATGATTCACCTCGTGTGGCGGCTTATGTTGAGACGGATAATGAACAGGCGCGCCAAGATGCTCTGGACTTGTTGGACGAACAGCGTGATGTGGCAGCCGCCCGTTCAGCGATTTACCAACAAGACCTGCGCCGTTATCATAGCCGCCGGGTCAAGTCACGGGTCTTCAGGAAGGCGACCTGGTGCTCCGGCTCATCCAGGATCAAACAGATGCACACAAGTTATCCCCACCTTGGGAAGGGCCTTTTGTGGTCAGTAAGAACTTGCACAACGGGTCATATTACCTCCTTGATATCCGGGAGCATAAAGACTCGCGTAAATCTGAGGAGGAGACCCGTCGGCCGTGGAACATAGCTCAGCTTCGGCCTTACTACACTTGAGCTACCGGCTCTTGTGGTGTATATATTTATCTCAGCCATGTATATATTATGATAAGCAATAAAGCAGGACCTCTGTCCTTTTTCTCCTCCAAATATATGTGTCATACTAATTTGAAAGGAGGATCTGGCTTATGATCGCATTCTAGTCTAGCCGTAAGCAGTAAGATCACTTGGGGGCTTCCTGTTCAAACATGGGTCGTATTCGAACCAAAGAGAACATAGCTGTCGATACCCATTTGATTGGCAAAGTGCCGAGCTCATTGGGAGGTTGCCTTTGGTCATATTTTAATCATAGTGTAACCCCTCTGAGAACCGACGTGGATCGTATTCGAATCAGCGTCGTTAAACAATTTTCAGAATCACTTGGGGGCTTCCTGTTCAAACATGGGTCGTATTCGAACCCAAGAGAACATAGCTGTCGGTACCCTCTTGATTGGCATCGCCACACCCATTGGGGGCTATATGATTGTAACCGAATCTTGGCTTAAACCCCTTTCGGGCCGGGTCTCTGGTCGTATTCGAACTGGAAGCCCCTAAGTTCCGATTTATCGCAACGTCTACTCTGATTATGACAACGTGTGCATGGCTGGGTTTCACTTGCCGGCTTAATTTTGGTTTATCTTGTTAGTTGAGCATCATGGATGTCATCAAGACAAGTAAATTCGAGTTAAGATACCAACCGTGCTACCCGGGTTATTTAACCCGGAAGTATGCTTGCAGGCTGTTGAGTGTGTTATCACGACTGTGTTCCGAATATAGTTAAGGACCAGTCTTTTTGGTTTGTATTCCGGGTTATCCATCTCAAACACCTGATTCTCAGGGCGGTAAGCCGTCTTGAGACTTGTGATTTACCTTTCTATGCAGATGCTTGAAGGTACTTTTTTAAAGGATGAGAAGCATGAAGGATAATTATTACCCGGAGGAGCATCAAAAGAATGACTTCAAAGGATTTCAGCATTCATTACGTGCACGATGGCACGACAGAGATAAATTGTTGCACTTATTCTATTACAAAAATCTTTCAAAGTTTCAAGGGTGGAGTGTTGTTTGGTGAGCCGCTAGCCGGTTTATGACGCCTGCTGAGTCGAAGTCCCCGGCTCGTCTTCTGCTCCGGCTGATCCCAAGACTTCGAAGGTTGACGACTTCCAGTCGATGCCGCTGAGAGCCTCGAACTGGGCTTCTTCGTCAATTAACCCGGCCGGGTCAATTTCGGGGGCGAAGGTGTGCTGGCGAGCCGGAGGAATCAGACTGAGAGCTTCATAGCGAGGGGTTGGAATTCTCTGATTCTCCGCGTTGTACCCCGGCTGATACTTGGTTAAGTCGGTGTCGTTCCCGATGATGGTGGCCACCGGGCGTACAGCTTTCACACATGCCGCGAAATCCTTCTGGTCGAAGGCTGAGCCGTCTTCCTTCAGGCTCGGGTAACCCAGGGCGATGTCTACCGGGTCTAGCTCCGGCAGGAATGCCTTGGCCTGGCTCAGCGCGGCAATTGCTCCGGATCTTGCGGAGGCTCGGCGTAGCTCCTGGATCCGTTGGGGCAGAACAGCAAGCCGGCGCAGGACTTCGGCCAGATGGGTTGGCACCTCATTGGATAGGGCCACCACAGCTAAGGCGCGCTGTGACCCGGTGTAGAGTTGTTCCACCAGGGTGTACACGGCCTTTAACTTGGTGACCACGCTCTGGTTCAGATTGGCACTCCTGGGACCTGTTTAAATAAAGATCAGGTAAGCCGGTGACAAGGATGAATTATAACATATACAGACTTAATGAAAGCCGGCGAGGTGACTTACCAAAGATAGCAGCTACCATCTGGGAAACCTGGCGCTTTAGGCTGGAGAGTTCAGCGGTTTTTTCATTGAGGGCCTTCTCCGCCTGTTCTGCCCGGGTCACCAGTGCGGCTTTCTCCTCAGCCCAGGCCTTCCGCTCAGCGGCGAATTCAGTCTTCAATTTCTCCTGAGCGGCGATGCTGGAGACAAACTTGGCATTCGCCTTCCGGGTCTCCATCTCTTGAGTTTTTAACCGGCTCTTGAGACCCGCAAGGTCCGACTCAAATTTCTGGCCAGTAGCCTGCATATATTTCCGGGTTATTAAACAGTCATTGTATAAGTCCCAAGCACTTTCCAAGCAAAGACACTTGGCACTTGGGGGCTAATGCATATTGAACGTGTTTATCTATGTACTGCTGGTTCAATTAAGTAAGCCGGACTCTAAGTCTATAACATATGCCAAGTATAAGTTATAGACTTGGGGGCTAGCATGATGAGGATCACTATGCGGAAAGTAAGAAGACAGCAGAAGGTTACCTCAGATTTCTGTTGGATCTGGTTGACCATGGCGATCTCGGCGTCTCGGCTCTTGTGAACTTGGCTGATGTAGCCTGAGACAAGCTCTCCAATGCTTAGATCGGTGTAGCCTGAGAGATCCAGATTCGCCCGGTGGGGTCGCAGCAGCTCCCCCTTCGCGGAGCATTGGGCCAGTGCGGTCGGCCTCCCCGGCTCAACATACTCCGTCCGGGTAATTACCACGTCCGGGTCGTTAGCCGGTGGGGTTGAGCCGGAGGCCTCCGGATTAGCTGACGCTTCGGTCGTTGTCTTGGTGGTCGGGGCAGGGGCTTCAGGCGCCGTATCCATAGGAATGGTGGCCTCGGAGGCGGCTGGTGGATCTTGAGCCGTTGTCTCCGGCTCAGGCAAGTCCGGTACTCCGGCTGACCGGGTCTTCTTTGTTCTTTTGGTGAGCTTTGCCTGGGCACTGAAAAGACAGAAGTGTTAGATATACAAAAAGTAAATACAGACAGATAATGTAAGGAGATTGTTATTACCCGGGTGCAGTCTTGAAGGCCGGCAGATTTGACTGGATGGAGTCACCCGAAGAGGGGGAGGTCTCCTGGTAATTGGAGTCAGAAGAGTTGAGTGGCTGGCGGATGACACCCGCCAATGGATGAAAAGGGTACAGGTGAGAAAAAACCTCAGTGCGGCGCTTCCTTGTCGCGACGGGTAACCCGGCGGAGAGGTCGGTGTCCTTGCGGGCCCGGGTGAGACGCCGGCTTTCGTGAACCTGCTGCTTCAAAAGAAATTGAGGTCTTGATGAGGTAATGGATGAGAAAAGCTTACTTTCCGGGTTACCCTTCGGACTTTCAGCTGTGGCAAAGGCTCCGAGTCGGAGGGGAGTAATGTTACCTCTTCAATCACCGGGTTACTGGCGCCGGTGTCATCCTGTCAATAAGCAAAATGATGGTAAAGTGGACAGCAGCAAACAATAAATACGGCAAGAGTTTAAAGGTTTAAGGGTTACCTCTGACTCGGAGCTATCGCTTAATTGCAGCAGCTCCGAAGCAGTGGGTCTGTTTCCCTTTTTGCGAGGGGCGGCTCTCTTGGCGGCTTTCTTCGCCTTCCTGGCCTTCTTGGCCGCCTCATGGTCATATTTGACCCGCCAGAATTTATCATCAGCCTGAGAAATACAGTAATGAGTTCTTAGTAAGATGACAGGTAAAAAAATGGAAAGGTTAAAGTCAGCGGCTTACCGCTGGGGCTGGATTGGTCTTGCAGAACGGGGCTAGCCCAGTTTTTCCACAGTCTGCCAGGCTCTCGTTTAATAGGGCCTTGGTCTCTTCTTCGGCAACGTCTTCTGGAAGGTCGTTGTGACTGTGCCTCTGCGGGTCATCCTTTCGCCCGGTGTACTCACACATTAAGCCGGGGCGGCGGCTCAATGGGATCACCCGCCATGAGATCCAGACCCGGACCAGGTCTATTCCGTTCAGACCGTTGCCTAGCATGGCCTTGATCTTATTGATCATTGGAAGCAGAGGCTGGCGTTCCGTGGCAGTCAGCTTGTCGGATAGCGGATGAGTCGGCTCCAGGCGCGTTGGGCGAAAGCCGGGCAGCGGGCTCTCATCAGTCGGGGACGTGTCTTGGCAGTAGAACCAAGTCATGTTCCAGTCCTTGGGGTGACTTGGCGGTTCTGTGTAAGGAAATAGACAGTCCCTGCGCCGTTGGATGGAGATGCCGCCTAGCTCTAGACTTGGACCGTTTGCGCACTCGGTTTGGCGGTTCAAATAAAACAGCTCTCTGAAGAGCAGCAGACTCGGCTCTTCTCCAAGATATACTTCACAAAAAACTTGGAAGTTGCAGATGTTGGATATGGAATTGGGTCCTATATCCTGAGGCCGAAGGTCAAAGAAGTTGAGCACGTCCCGGAAGAATTTTGAGCCGGGCGGTGCGAAGCCCCGGCTCATATGGTCTGCAAAGATCACTACCTCCCCGTCCCTCGGCTGAGGTCTTTCTTCGGACGGGTCAGGGGCACGGTAGGACATCACTTCCTTCCTGGGCAGATATCCGGACTTAATGAAGTTGGCCAGGGTCTCATCAGTGACGTTGGATCTCATCCAGTTGCAAGTGATGGGAGCTTTGGGAGGCATGGTGACGGTTGGTGATCTATGATAAAGAGGAAAGTGTCCGGGTTAATTATAAGCCGGAGTTTATCATTCAAATTACAATGACGGCTTATGAAGGGGACTAATGGTATGTATTGACATGGTGGGTTATCTAAGCCGTCGGGGCATTCAGGATGAGTTGGTCATCTACGGCTTACTGCGGTTAAGTCGGAAGATACTACAGAGCATGGTTCTCTTTAAACCGGAAAAGTTCTACGGCGCGTGTTTTCTTTAAGTCGGAAATATAAGCCGCCAAGATTCAAGGGCTGCAATTTTTACTAAGTGTGGTAAAACAGATTTCATATATTACAGTAACTTTTTCGGATCAAAATGGTCGGGCAAGATGAAAATTTTCTAGACCTAAAGAAACAGAAACAGGAGAAGTTCTTAAGGTGGAACATGGTTTTTAAGCAGTAAAAAGAGGATTCTTTGCAGATAGAATGGATCTCGAACATTTACCGCAAAGGTTCTACGAAGAGTTAAGATCAACGGGGGCAGTGACTACAGGGGTTACTGAAACTTGCGGCAATGGTGAAGAACGCGAAGAACACAAGATGAACCCTACCACAGATTTGTTCTAGCAAGGCAGGGAAGACTCACCGGAGTTGAGGAAGAGCGAAGGTCGCCGCCGTTATCTGGTCCGGGTCAGGGTGATGCAGCGGCCGGGTCGGTGAAGATCAGGGGCGCGACGGCGGCGGCGGCGGCAGAAGCTCGGGCAGAGGAACGACAGCGCGAGGAAGAAGAAGGAGAGTGTGAGAAGAGAGTGCCGGGCCGGCCTATTTATAAGGCAAGTCATAAGTGGGCGCGATATTCAAGGAGACCACGGCGTGGTTATCTCCCCCTCACGGCGCCTCGATTTTCGGAAAGACAGTAACAGCAAAGATCCGTTGCGGATCTGGCGGAGTAAAAAACGGACTTAATGGAAGATGACGTCACGGCGGATTATCCGGAGTCCGGAGAATGACGTCACACCGGGTTATGGCCTTCACACGAACGGTAAGCCGGAGATTTTTTCTGTCGGCAGAGTTGAAGATTGACACGAGCCGGCTCAAGTCAATCTGGGGCCTAATGTTGAGGATATAGACCTAGGAGTCACCCGCTAGGAGGGCCGGGTTACACTAAGGGTCATTGCCAGAAGCCTGGAGCTAAGTTTCAAGATAATGGGCCAGAGATGGGCTGAGACCCAGCGATGGCGTAAAGCCCGTAGTACAATCTTTATTGTTATAGTAGACTTGTAGTGTAAGGCAAGTATTGTTTAGAGTCCGAGCCGGACACTCTTATGAGCCGGCCGGGACTCTAAGGGCCGCTGGGCGTCAGCCTCCCTATATAAAGGGACGACCCGACAGCGGTTTAAGGGCGACAACAATTTCATCGAGAGCCGGGCATAGCTGTTTAGCTCCCTGGCGATCATAACCCTAATCAATAACACCTCGAACTGGACGTAGGCTTTTACCTTCACCGTAAGGGGCCGAACCAGTATAAACCCTCGTGTTTCTTGTCCCGCATAACCCCTTCAAGCTTCCTAGTTGCGATGGCTCCACGACTAAGTCCTAGCTCAAGGACATCTGCCGTGACAATTCCACGACAAGGATGACACGGGAGCCACCCAAGCAGCTGAAGAAGAGGTAACTATCATTTCCTCCGGCTCAGACTCTTTGCCAACACAGAAACTTCGACAAGTTACCCGGAAAGTAAGGTTTTCACACACCTTGGCTTATTTAGATCCCCACTTTCTTTTGAAGCAACAACAACACGAGAATCGACGTTATACCCGGAACAGTGGAGGTGTCGAATTGTCCTCCGGCATACCGAACACCCCTGCTCCTCGGAAACGTCGAAACGAGGTGCTTTTTAACTTAAACTCTTTTTTTTACCCGTGGGCGGGTCTTATCTGTCTTCCTCCTAACTCTGTTGATTCAATTGACTAGGAGCTTTCCCGTTCTTCCTCTGGCGACTCATCACAAACTGAGTTGCTGGCTTTTAAGACTGCCACTGGGTAATGACATTCACTTCTTACTCTGCCCCTCATTATACTCTGGTAACTATACTGATTTGTTATAATCCGTGCAGTGGACAAGCAAAGCCTAATAAAAAGGCGAAGGTGACCAAGCCAACTGCGGCACCTGAAGTTGCTGAGCCGGAACACCAAATCTCTGCACCTGAAGGTTCTGACAAACAGCCAGACAAAACTGTCACTGACGCTCCGCCTGAGATTCCAGATATCTGTGTTGATGACACTACTGTTAATCCTTCAAATCCTGCACCATCAAGCTCACTTAAGCCGTCGGAGACTCATAATGATGACGTGTTGATTACTGGCACCGGCTTTGTAGAGCCGGGAAATCCAATAGCCTTAGCTAAGCATACTGCCAAGCAAGAGGTTATTGAAAGGCGGAAGATGAAGTTTGACGTCTCCCATTATGCGCAACTGAGCAGCAGTGAGATCCTCTCTGGTTACCTCAGCCAAGTACACTCCAGTCGCGATCTTGAAGTTGATATGGTGAAACAAATGCACCAAAAGTATGAGGTATGACTTCCAGCTTTGAATAATTTATGTATATCCTGCCAGCCCCCGAGTCTACTGGTTATGATAAGATTGAATAGGCTGTAGACTTAGAAGAATCCATAAACTTCTTTCCTAGAACCCCTCCATGTTCGGTTTAAATATAAACCGGATGTTTAAGCAGTTTTAACTTTTGCATCCGTAGTCCCCAAGGGCCAGTTTAATCAGTATGAATGAGCCGGTCCTATTTATCATTTGTAAGAAAAGAGAGATTAGTCTGCATAGCCCCCATGAGACGGTTGGGACTGTTTACAGCACTTCCGGCTCATTATGAAGAAGATACAAGCGATATGCATTAGCCCCCAAGTGCCAAGTAGTCTTGCTTGCAAAGTGCTTGGGACTTTAGTTATAAGAGCCGTTTCCTTGAAAAATTTCTTTGACAGACATTAGCCCCCAAGTGCCAAGTGTTGTTGCTTGCAAAAGACTTGGGACTTATATTCTTGTAACCTTGTGTCAAGTGACAGACATTAGCCCCCAAGTGTCAAGTGATAGACGTAAGCCCCCAAGTGTCAAGTGTCAAGTGATTTTGTTATTTGAAATTATTTTTCCAATTATTTCAAAATAAATAAAATAATGAGAGAAGATAATATGACTTCTTCAAAACAGCGAGGAAATAATGGAAATTTAATTTTGAATAAAAATATATTTTATTTGAATTTCATTTGAGATTGTATTCGGTTAAATTAAGGAAAAATTGCATTTTAGCCCAGAAAAATGTTCACGTTGTCCTAAATATTAGGAGAGGACCGTGAAAATTATTTTTGGAATTTTAGGATTTTTTATTTCGGATTTTTTTTCTTTGCGGCGAAATTATTAAATAAATTCCTTTCCGGACCAAACTGGGCCGAAGGCCCAGCCGGCCCAGCGCCTCGCCTTGCCCGCGACCGACTCCGGCTGGAGTTTGGCCACCTCACGCCGCCCCGCCGCGGAGTCCTGCTCGGACTGCACCTCGCCGCCGCCTTTGCCCCTCCTCCAAGCCGCCCTCCCCTGGCCCCTTTATATGCCCACCGACCCCCCTCCTCCACAAACGCCATAGCCGCCGCCACCGCATTGCGCCGCTGCCGCGCTGCCTTGCCGCGCCTCCACCACCGCCCTTCCACGCCGCCGCTAGCCGCCAGCGCCGCCCCGTGTCGACGGATCGCTTCGCAGCCGCCGTCCCACCACGCCGCCGACCAGACGTCGCCGGAGCCCATCCCGCCGCCGCCGGTCTTCTGCGACGAACCGGTATAAACTGAATCGCCGAATCGTTTTTTTTTCGGTTTTTCGTTTAGATTCGGTTTAATTTTTTAGGTTAATTTAATAGTGAGCATTCGCCCGTTTAGTTTTGTTTGTGAACGTTTTCATTCGTTAGTTTCTGTTAGCGAACGTTCGTTCGTTAGATTTTTCTTTTTAGTTTTATTTTTCGGACAGGGACCTATCCACGATAAGTTTTATTACAGATTAGTCCCTGATCTTTAAACCCTCGCAACTTTTTGCTCGTTTATCCAAATCCAACGAAACTAACGCCAAATTCTTCGTCTTGATCCCCTCTATTCAGATAATCAACTTGAATATGTTTTTGAAAATTTAAAATTTGTTTTCAAGCAGATTTGAATTTTGAACTTCTTTTGATCGTAGTTTGAGTTTCGTATTTCCGATTCGATTGATTCTTTTTGCAAATTGAAGCTCTTCACTTGAACTTTCTGTTTAGATCTTTTATTTTGGTTTTGCCTTTGCATCTTATGCTTGAGTGCTTATGTACACCATTGTTTGTTCACAATAGAGTTTTGGAGTTTCAGAGCAATCCAGTGTTGTCCTAGGATATCCCGGAGTACCCGTGTGATCATCCTATGGTTTGCCACCCAGGCTCAAAGGGATCATAAGATTATTCATGCTAGAAACTTTCGTGTGCGGTCACAAGCCATTATGGGCTCTGGCATAGTTGAGTAAGTTGTGTGACCTCTTTCAGTGGTAGGCTAGCAGATGTAGGGGAAAGTAGGTGGTACTGTCTACCCAGAGTAAAGAGTTAATGCTTATGTAAGACTGTGTCTCGATCATCCGTTTCTCAAACAGCATGTAGTGCGAGAAATTCAACGGAGGAGGTCGAGTCTTGTGGGGAAAAGTGTGCAAACCTCTACATAGTGCGTAACTAATCATGGTTAGCCGTGTCCCCGGTTATGGACATCTTGAGTATCTGGTATTTGAATTACTGATTTGATCTCATCACCTTACTTAATGAATTTGTTGGGTTATAATTATTACTTTCGGATTGGGTTGGAGGAACCTTCTCATTTAATGACATAAACTTGTTAGTTAAATAAAATTTATTCCTTTGTTGTAGGAAAAATTGGCTTTATGCAAATGTTAACCTTAGAGCCTCCACCAACCATATATGCATGTAGTGATAGCTGTTATTTGTTCATTGCTCTATAGTGTTATCTTTCCAGCATATTCCATGTGCTGACCTACACGGCTGCAACGTATCATGTTGCAGAATTTCCAGACGAGGAGTAAGGTGCGTTAGATTGTTGTCATGCACTCAGTATTGCCGTGGAGTTGGATGGACTCATTTATCTTTGATGCTTCCGCAATTATCTTATTTTAGATGGCCTTCAGCCATATTATTGTGATAAGTTCTCTTTTTGAGACACTCGATGTAATAAGTGTGTGATTGAACTCTATTATAAATCCTCAAGTACTGTGTGTGTCAGCAATACCGATCCACGGATGTCACTTAAGCACAGAGACTGTGGTCCATTGGGATCAGGTCGCTACAAAGAGCAAGGAGTTCATCATCAACAGCACCATCTATTACCTTTTGAAGAGTGGTGTCTCCTAGATTGGTTAGGTGTCACTTGGGAGCCTCCAAGAGATTGTGGAGTTGAACCAAGGAGTTTGTAAGGGCAAGGAGATCGCCTACTTTGTGAAGATCTACCCGAGTGAGTCTAGTCCTTCGTGGGCATAGGCCATGATGGAATAGACAAGGTTGCTTCTTCGTGGACCCTTTGTGGGTGGAGCCCTCCATGGACTCGCGTGACCATTACCCTCCATGGGTTGAAGTCTCCATCAACGAGGATGTACGATAGCACCACCTATCAGAACCATGACAAAAATCATCATGTCTTTATTGCGTTTGAAAACTCCAATCCATTCTTTACATTCATACGAAAAGTCTTTACTTTCCGCTGCACAACTCTTAGACTTGCATGTGTAGGGTGTACTTGACTTGATAGAATTTCTAAAACTTGCCTAGAACTAAAATTGGGAAGAGGATAAGTTATATTTGGTAAAGTAGTCTAATCACCCCCTCTAGACATACTTTCGATCCTACAAGTGGTATCAGAGCATTGGTCTCAATTGCATTGGTCTCACAATCTAGGAGAATATGGTGTCTAGTGAGGGAAACTATCACCGTAGAGGTCCATATTTTGATGGTACAAACTTTGCTAGTGGGAAACATAAGATGAAAATGCATATCCTTGGTCATAACCTCGCCGTTTGGACTTCTGTTCATGTTGGCTTGCAAGGTGAATTCTTTGAGGATGGCAAGGAGCCGGATCATGAAGCAACCACGGAAGAATTGATGATGTTGCAATACAATGCTCAATCATGTGACATTCTATTCAACGGTTTGTGCCCCCAAGGAGTTCAACAAGATTAGTCGTCTTGAGAATGCAAAGGAAATTTGGGATACTTTGGTTGATATGCACGATGGTACCGAATCTATCAAGGAATCCAAGTTAGATGTGCTTCAAAGTCAACTTGACAAGTTCAAGATGAAGGATGGTGAAGGAGTCGCCAAAATGTACTCTAGGCTTGCTCTCATCACAAATGAGATTGCTAGCTTAGGAAGTGAAGAGATGACCGACAAATTCATCATCAAGAAGATCCTTAGAGCCCTGGGTGGAAAATATGATATTTTGTGCGCAATTGATCCAAATGATGCCTAACTACAAAGATCTCAAGCCCACGGAAGTCATTGGAAGAATTGTTGCTCATGAGATGTCACTCAATGATAAGGAGGAGCTCCACAACAAGTTAAGTGGTGCATACAAAGCTTGGAGTGATGCTCCTACAACATCAAGTGACAAGCTAGTATCCAATGAGGAATTAAGCCTAATGGTGAAGAACTTTAACAAATTCTACAAGAATAGAAGCAAAGAGAGAAGCTCCAACTAAAGCCAATATGAGCAAAGATCATCAAGTCATGACCATAATTGCTACAATTGTGGAAGACTCAGACAGTACTCAAATGAGTGCATGGCACCTCACAAGAAAAGAGAAGACTCACCTAGAAGGAAGAGTAGAAAAGATGAATCACCTCGTAGAGAGAGGAGGAGTAGAGATGATCATTGTGAACGAAGACCTTCTCGAAGAAATAAGGAATCGGAAGGGAAATACAAGTCAATCAAGAGATATTCTAGAAGATGACATCAAGCTCATGTTGGTGAATGGTTTCCAGCTCCGACTCCGACAACAACTCTGAGAGAACCAATCACTCCAACTCCGACTATAGTCAATATGAAGGTGTTTCCAGACTTGCTCTCGCATCCTCCAACTCCTACGACATATTTGATTCACCAAATGAAGGATTTGGAAGATGCTTCGTGGCTAAAGGCCCAAAGGTATCACACCCCGAGTATCTTGATTTCAATAGTGATGAGGATTATTTGCTAGGTGAAGATGATTTGCTTGTTGATAGAGCTAGTGATGTGATCTATAATGAACTTGCTAGTAACCATGATCGTCAATATGAAATGAATGACAATGCTAAGAAGGAGATTGAGCGTCTAACAAAAGAACAAAATACTCTTAAGTTAGCTCATGAAACAACTCAAGAAAATCATAGAGAGCTTCTAAGAACTCATGAGAAGCTACGCTTTGAGAAGCTAAATTTAGAGCAAGAGCATGAGCTTCTAAAAGCAACCAATGATGATCTTTGAAAGAAGAGTTCTTCTTACATTGCCAAACATCTCCTCTTGTCTACTTTTATGCCACAAGTTAAATCTACTCAAGCTAGTAACAAGAGTAACAAAGGTTCTACCTCTAGTAGTAACAATAACAATGCTAAATCCAATATTGTTGCTTCTAGTAGTTCTATTGATTCCACCAATGATCCTCTTAGCCAAGTTACACTTGAGAAAGAAAACCATTTATTGAAAGGAATCATACAAAAGGGTGTCTACAAGAGCCTTGTCAGGAGTAAGTGCTACCTCTTGAGCATGCGTTGGTTTTCCCTTGAAGAGGAAAGGGTGATGCAGCAAAGTAGCGTAAGTATTTCCCTCAGTTTTTGAGAACCAAGGTATCAATCCAGTAGGAGACTACACGCAAATCGCCTAGTACCTGCAGAAACAATCAAGAACCTTACAACCAACGCGATAAAGGGGTTGTCAATCCCTTCACGGCCACTTGGAAAAGTGAGATCTGATAAAGATAATAAGATAAATATTTTTGGTATTTTTGTTGTATAGATTGGAAAGTAAAGATTGTAAAATAAACGGTGATAGAAATTGGCAAGTCGCGATAAACTAATATGATGTAAAATAGACCCAGGGGCCATAGGTTTCACTAGTGGCTTCTCTCAAGATAGCATATATTACGGTGGGTGAACAAATTACTGCCGAGCAATTGATAGAAAAGCGCATAGTTATGAGAATATCTAGGCATGATCATGAACATAGGCATCACGTCCGTGTCAAGTAGACCGAAACGATTCTACATCTACTACTATTACTCCACACATCGACTGCTATCCAGCATGCATCTAGAGTATTAAGTTCATAAGAACAGAGTAACACATTAAGCAAGATGACATGATGTAGAGGGATAAACTCAAGCAATATGATATAAACCCCATCTTTTTATCCTCGATGGCAACAATACAATACGTGTCGGTTCCCTTTCTGTCACTGGAATCGAGCACCGCAAGATTGAACCCAAAACTAAGCACTTCTCCCATTGCAAGAAAGATCAATCTAGTAGGCCAAACTAAACCATGCATATAACTATTACTCCACACATTCGAAGAGACTTGCAAAGATATCAAATCATGCATATAAGAATTCAGAGAAGAATCAAATATTGTTCATAGATAATCTTGATCATAAACCCACAATTCATCAGATCTCGGCAAACACATTGCAAGAAGTATTACATCGAATAGATCTCCAAGAATATCGAGGAGAACTTTGTATTGAGAACCAAAGAGAGAGAGAAGAAGCCATCTAGCTAATAACTATGGACCCGAAGGTCTGTGGTAAACTACTCACACATCATCGGAGAGGCTATGGTGTTGATGTAGAAGCCCTCCGTGATCGAATCCCCCTCCGACGAAGCACCGGAAAAGGCCCCAAGATGGGATCTCACGGGTACAGAAGGTTGCGGCGGTGGAAAAGTAGTTTCGTGGCTCCCCTGGATGTTTTCAGGGTATAAGAGTATATATAGGCGAAAGAAGTAGGTCGGCGGAGCTAGGGGGCCCACGAGGGTGGGGGCGCGCCTACCCCCCTGGGCACGCCCTCCTGCCTCGTGGCCGCCTTGTTGCTTCCTTGACTTCCACTCCAAGTCTCCTGGATTGCGTTTGTTCCAAAAAAGATCCTCGCGAAGGTTTCGTTCCGTTTGGATTCCGTTTGATATACCTTTTCTGCGAAACACTAAGCAAAAAAAAGCAATTTGCACCGGGCCTTTGGTTAATATGTAAGTCCCAAAAATAATATAAAAGAGCATATTAAAGCCCATTAAACATCCAAAACAGATAATATAATAGCATGGAACAATCAAAAATTATAGATACGTTGGAGACGTATCAGCATCCCCAAGCTTAATTCCAGCTCGTCCTCGAGTAGGTAAATGATAAAAACGGAATTTTTGATGTTGAATGCTACCTAACATAATTTTCAATGTAATTTTCTTTATTGTGGCATGAATGTTCAGATCCGAAAGATTCAAGACAAAATTTTAGTATTGACATAAAAATAATAATACTTCAAGAATACTAACTAAGCAATCATGTCTTCTCAAAATAACATAGCCAAAGAAAGCTCATCCCTACAAAATCATATAGTTTGGCCATGCTTCATTTTCGTCACACAAAATGCTCTCATCATGCACTACCCCGATGACAAGCCAAGAAATTGTTTCATACTTTAGTATTCATAAACTTTTTCAACTTTCATGCAATACATGAGCGCGAGCCATGGACATAGCACTATGGGTGGAATAGAATATGATGATGGAGGTTGTATGGAGAAGACAAAAAAGGAGAAAGTCTCACATCGACGCGGCTAATCAAAGGGCTATGGAGATGCCCATCAATTGATGTCAATGCGAGGAGTAGGGATTGCCATGCAACGGATGCACTAGAGCTATAAATGTATGAAAGCCCAACAAAAGAAACTAAGTGGGTGTGCATCCAACTTGCTTGCTCACGAAGACCTAGGGCATTTGAGGAAGCCCATTGTTGGAATATACAAGCCAAGTTCTATAATGAAAAATTCCCACTAGTATATGAAAGTGACAATATAAGAAACTCTCTATCATGAAGATCATGGTGCTACTTTGAAGCACAAGTGTGGAAAAAGGATAGTAGCATTGTCCCTTCTCTCTTTTTCTCTCATTTTTTTGGGCCTTCTCTTTTTTTATTTGGCCTTTCTCTTTTTTTATTTGTCCTTTCTCTTTTTTTATTTGGCCTTTCTCCCTTTTATTTATTTCCTCACACGGGACAATGCTCTAATAATGATGATCATCACACTTCTATTTATTTACAACTCAAGGATTACAACTCGATACTAGAACAAAATATGACTCTACATGAGTGCCTCCGGCGGTGTACCGGGATAGGCAATGAATCAAGAGTGACATGTATGAAGAATTATGCATGGCGGCCTGGCCACAAATACGATGTCAACTACATGATCATGCAAGGCAATATGACAATGATGAAGCGTGTCATAATAAATGGAACGATGGAAAGTTGCATGGCAATATATGTCGAAATGGCTATGGAAATGTCTTAATAGGTAGGTATGGTGTCTGTTTTGAGGAAGATATAAGGAGGCTTATGTGTGATAGAGCGTATCATATCACGGGGTTTAGATGCACCGGCGAAGTTTGCACCAACTCTCAAGGTGAGAAAGGGCAATGCACGGAACCGAAGAGGCTAGCAATGATGGAAGGGTGAGAGTGCGTATAATCCATGGACTCAACATTAGTCATAAAGAACTCACATACTTATTGCAAAAATCTACAAGTCATCAAACCCAAAGCACTACGTGCATGCTCCTAGGGGGATAGATTGGTAGGAAAAGACCATCGCTCGTCCCCGACCGCCACTCATAAGGAAAGCAATCAAAGAAACACCTCATGCTTCAAATTTCTCACACAACGGTTACCATACGTGCATGCTAGGGACTTGCAAACCCCAACACAAGTATTTCTCAATTTCACAATTACTCAACTAGCATGACTCTAATATCACCATCTTTATATCTCAAAACAATTATCAAGTATCCAACTTCTCATAGTATTTAATGCACTCTATATGAAAGTTTTTATTATACCCATCTTGGATGCCCATCATATTAGGACTAATTATATAGCCAAAGCAAATTACCATGCTGTTCTAAAATACTCTCAAAATAATATAAGTGAAGCATGAGATATCAATAATTTCCATAAAATAAAACCACCACCGTGCTCTAAAAAGATATAAGCGAAGCACTAGAGCAAAATTATCTAGCTCAAAAGATATAAGTGAAGCACATAGAGTATTCTACTAAGTTCTGATTCATGTGTATCTCTGCCAAAAGGTGTGTACAGCAAGGATGATTGTGGTAAACTAAAAAGCAAAGACTCTAATCATACAAGACGCTCCAAGCAAAACACATATCATGTGGTGAATAAAAATATAGCCTCAAGTAAAGTTACCGATAGACGAAGACGAAAGAGGGGATGCCTTCTGGGGCATCCCCAAGCTTAGGCTTTTGGTTGTCCTTGAATTTTACCTTGGGATGCCTTGTGCATCCCCAAGCTTAGGCTCTTGCCACTCCTTATTCCAAAATCCATCAAATCTTTACTCAAAACTTGAAAACTTCACAACACAAAACTTAAACCGAAAATCTCATGAGCTCCGTTAGTCTAAGAAAACAAACCACCACTTTAAGGTACTGTAATGAACTCATTATTTATTTATATTGGTGTTAAAACTAATGTATTCCAACTTCCCTATGGTTCATACCCCCCGATACTAGCCATAGATTCATCAAAATAAGCAAACAACACACGAAAAACAGAATCTGTCTAAAACTGAACTGTCTGTAGTCATCTGTATCAAACGAATACTTCTGGAACTCCAAAAATTCTGAAATAAATTGGTGGACGTGAGAAATTTGTCTATTAATCATCTGAAAAAATAATCAACCTAAAAGAACTCTCCAGTAAAAAATGGCATCTAATCTCGTGAGCGCTAAAGTTTCTGTTTTTACAGCAAGATTACAAAAGACTTCACCCAAGTCTTCCCAAAGGTTCTACTTGGCACAAACACTAATTAAACATAAAATCACATCTAAACAGTGGCTAGATGAATTATTTATTACTAAAAAGGAACAAAAATCAAGGAACAAAAATAAAATTCGGTTGCCTCCCAACAAGCGCTATAGTTTAACGCCCCTAGATAGGCATTGATAATTTTAATGATGCTCACAAGAAAGATAGCAATTGAAACATAAAGAGAGCATCATATATCATGTGACAAACACATCTAAGTCTAACATACTTCCTATGCATAGGCATCTTATAGGCAAACAAATTATCAAGGCAAGCAAAAACTAGCATATGCAAGGAAGAAGAAAGAGACGATAGTGATCTCAACATAAAGAGAGGTAATTTAGTAACATGAAAATTTCTACAACCATATTTTCCTCTCTCATAATAATCACATGTAGGATCATAAGCAAATTCAACAATGTATCTATCACAAAACATATTCTTAACATGATCCACATGTATGCAAAGTTGACACTCTTCCGAAATAGTGGGATTAACATTAACTAAAGTCATGACCTCTCCAAACCCACATTTATCAAAAACTTCATAAGATTGAACATTCTCCAAATATGTGGGATCTAAAGCTGACACTCTTCCAAACCCACTTTCAATATTATTGCAAACATTATTATCAATCTCATATTCATCATGGGGCTTAAATAAATTTTCAAGATCATAAGAAGAATCACCCAATCATGATCATTGCAACAAGTAGTAGACATAGCAAAACTAGCATCCCCAAGCTTAGGGTTTTGCATATTATTAGCACAATTGACATCAAGAGAATTCAGAGTAAAATCATTGCAATCATGCTTTTGATTCAAGGAACTATCAAGTATGGGTGAAATAGCAATAATCTCATGTTTAACATAAGGAACTATAGCAAATTCATCTCCATAAATATTGGCATCATGGCCATAAGAATAGCAAGCATCATGTCATCAAGGAATATTTAAATCAAATCATAGGAATCATAATTATCTATAGATTCATGCATATCATTATTTTCTTCCAAAGCAACGGTCATTCTCTCAATAAATTCCTTAACATAGGCATTATGAGCATAGTTTTCATAGCAATATTTAAGTATGTCGAAATTTTCAGATTTGTAGAGTGTAATATCATACTTTTCAATCAATGAAGAAACTTCATGAGCACCTTAAAAACGACAAATTCTTCATTTTGTTCCATATCATAGTAACTATAAACACCCTTTTCATAAGAAGATAAGATTTCATTATCATTAAACTCACATAGGTAGGGAAGGTTTTTTTAGGGTTTTTAGAGCAACAAGTAAAATCATAAATTTCACAAAGATTCCAAGCATAGCATAGCAAACTATTTATTTTATACCATAAGAGCTTCCCCTTTTCAGACAAACGATGACGCACAAAATGAGCATGCCCATCTAAAGATTTTCCCTCAACTAAACTAGTTGGGGTTTCAGCACGAGCACATATAGATCAAAGATGATCCACGTAGAACACTTTAAGTGGATCCATATCAATAGATTTTTAGCAAGCAAAGATGCAAGAAAATAGAAGGCACATGCAAACACAAACAAAAAGACATACAGGAAGAAGGCGAAGAAAAGGCAAAGGTTTTCGAAAATCGTTTTAGAAGTGGGGGAGAGGAAAACGAGAGGCGAATGGCGAATAATGTAATGCGGGGGAGAAGAGTTTGTCATGGGTACTTGGTATATCTTGACTTGGCATAGATCTCCCCGGCAACGGCGCCAGAAATCCGCACGTTGGCGGGATATCAAATCTTGACTTGACTTGGCGTAAACCTCCCCGGCAAAGGCGCCATAAATCCTTCTTGCTACCTCTTGAGCATGCGTTGGTTTTCCCTTGAAGAGGAAAGGGTGATGCAGTAAAGTAGCGTAAGTATTTCCCTCAGTTTTTGAGAACCAAGTTATCAATCAAGTAGGAGACTACACGCAAATCGCCTAGTACCTGCACAAACAATCAAGAACCTTGCAACCAACGCGATAAAGGGGTTGTCAATCCCTTTGAGGGAGTCCTGGATTAGGGGGTCCTCGGACAGCCGGACTATATCCTTTAGTCGGACTGTTGGACTATGAAGATACAAGATTGAAGACTTCGTCCCGTGTCCGAATGGGACTCTCCTTGGCGTGGAAGGCAAGGTTGGCAATACGGATATGTAGATCTCCTCCCTTGTAACCGACTCTATGTAACCCTAGCCCCCTCCGTGTCTATATAAACTGGAGGGTTTAGTCCGTAGGACATCAACAATCATACCATAGGCTAGCTTCTAGGGTTTAGCCTCTACGATCTCGTGGTAGATCAACTCTTGTAATACTCATATCATCAAGATCAATCAAGCAGGAAGTAGGGTATTACCTCCATCGAGAGGGCCCGAACCTGGGTAAACATCGTGTCCCCCGCCTCCTATTACCATCTGCCTTAGACGCACAGTTCGGGACCCCATACCGAGATCCCCCGGTTTTGACACCGACAAGACTTACATCAGAACTAACTACATATGCATCAGTATCAACAAAGGGGTGGTGGAGTTTAACTGTAGCAAGCCAGCTTTGACTCAGTGGCTATCCTGTACTACGACTGCAAGTAACTCTTTTGAGGTGGCGCACATGAGTCCACATATTCACCATATCAATACACCACTATGGATCCGCTCCCGTCTCCCTACGAGAACGCCATCCATAGCACTCACGCTTATCTTGCGCATTTTAGAGTATCCACTTTCACTTGTCTATGAACTGTACAGGCAACCCAGAAGTCCTTTTCCGCGGACACGGCTATTCGAATAGATGATGTTAACCCTGCAGGGGTGTACTTCTTCATACACGCTCTCGCCACTTACCACCATGTACACGTCGTGTACCTCGAATGGGGACCATATACGCTGGAGGGAGAAATCCCTGTGTCTGTAACTCTACTAATTGGCTGTGAGGGACGGAACACTTCTTCCAATTGCCTGGCTTAGGGCAACGGGAGCGAGAGGAGGAGCTCCGATGGCCAGCCATGATGGAATGGACTTCTCCGGGTGCGCTTCGATGGATACTCGCTGTGGGGGAATGGTGTGATCTGGATCTGAGAATCCTCGTCTCTTTAATAGATGATTTACTCACATGGCTAGGGTGGCAAATGTAAAAATGCCCTGGCTTCTCGCATTCTCCCGCCACATGGAAGATAGCCATTATTAGGCGCAGAAGCCAAGGAGTGCAATATTTATGGGAAGTCGGACACTACTCAACAGGTACTTAGAATTTGGAGAAGAACCCGCCTTGCAATGCCGAAGACAATCTGTGCGCCGGACTCATCGTCATTGAAGCCTGGTTCGGGGGCTACTGAGGGAGTCCTGGATTAGGGGGTCCTCGGACAGCCGGACTATATGCTTTAGCCGGACTATTGGACTATGAAGATACAAGATTGAAGACTTCGTCCCGTGTCTGGATGGGACTCTCCTTGGCGTGGAAGGCAAGCTCGGCAATACGGATATGTAGATCTCCTCCCTAGTAACCGACTCTGTGTAACCCTAGCCCCTCCGGTGTCTATATAAACCGGAGGGTTTTAGTCCGTAGAACAATGACAATCATACCATAGGCTAGCTTCTAGGGTTTAGCCTCTACGATCTCGTGCTAGATCAACTCTTGTAATACTCATATCATCAAGATCAATCAAGCAGGAAGTAGGGTATTACCTCCATCGAGAGGGCCTGAACCTGGGTAAACATCGTGTCCCCCGCCTCCTGTTACCATCCGCCTTAGACGCACAGTTCGGGACCCCCTACCCGAGATCCGCCGGTTTTGACACCGACATTGGTGCTTTCATTGAGAGTTCCACTGTGCCGTCACCGTAAGGCTGGATGGCTCGTCTCGTTGTCGAGGACAACATCACCACTGGGGGAGCCCTGGCTGTAGGCCAAACTCTCTGACAAGGCGGCTTCATCATGACCGCCCGTTCGGCCGCTGCGCCGATGGTGACTTCTTGGGTCATCAAAAACAGTCTCCACATTGGCTCGGAATTCGCCGAGCAGATGGATCCAATGGAGCTCTCTTCTTTGAACGAGCTCTTGGATCGCATCGCCGCCTTGGGAGTCGCTACGGACTATGATTGGATCGGGCTTAAACCCGACCAAAGGGAGATTAACTCTCCGCCGGTCACCCATCAGATAGCGGTGGTGGAGGAGCAACGCAGTGATTCTTCCTGTAACTTGAGGACAAGCTATGTCCGGATTCCCGAGCTCTCTAAGCCGGATACCCGTTTACGGGAGGACATGGCCGAAGCTCTAAACCTAGAGTCAGACAGCGGGCCAGACCTATTGAGCAACAAACCGGAGCCCGAACTTTCAAGATCGGAAACTCCGCCGCTCCTGGGTCTCAGATCGGGTCAGGGTTCGGACCTAAATCTACCCACCCACCCAGATATAAGTGATCTTTCCCATATTAGACAAGAGCCCCAAGAGACAGTACATCACTATTGGGCCAGATTCCTCCTTGTAATGAGCAAGGTCAAGGACTGTCGTGAGGAAGACGCAATTTCATTCTTTTGCTAAAATTGCACGGACAAGGGAATCCTCAACGTCATAAGTCGTCGTGACATAGCACACTTCACCGACTTGGTGGCCATAGTACAGAAGTACTGTGCCATGGAAAGCGCCTGGAAAACCCAAAGAAAATTCTGGGATCCTCCGGCTCTCACTAAACCCCCCGTACGAATTAAAAGGGTGTACTCTCATAAGTCACCCGATCCAATTACAAAGAAACAAAATCCCACTACAGGGCGTGGAACCATATTGGAGGCATGGCTCAACGGGCCATGCAAAATTCACAGTACATCGGATACCATACTAACACACAGCCTTAGAGCATGTTGGGTACTCTGGCTGGTGGCCAAGAGCGGTGAGCATATCCTCATCAACAATACCGCAGAGCACCATCCCGTGGAGAACAACAATACAGTATTGACAGTCTTTGAGACCTTCGCCTCAAATAATAGGCGTAAGCGAGCACTCCGCAGCCTTGCCGAAGTCTGCCACGTAACAGCAATAAATCCATGGAGCGATACGGCTATCACCTTCAATGCCAGTGACGAACCTAAATTCCGAACAGCCCGAGCACCAGCCGCCTTGGTCCTTAGTCCAATTGTGAACGGCTTCCGACTTACTAAAGTGCTCATTGACGGCGGCAGCGGATTAAACCTCATTTATGAGGAGACTCTTCGAAAAATGGAAATAGACAAAAGCCGCATTGAGCAAAGCAGCACGACCTTCAGAGGAATCATCCCTAGTCGGGAGGCACGATGTGCTGGCAAAATCACACTGGATGTGGTATTCGGCACGCCGGAGAATTATAGGTCCGAAGAAATCACAGTCCAAGTGGCCCCGTTCAATAGCGGATACCATGCCCTTCTAGGGCGGGCGGCATTCACGATCTGCCAAGCTATACCCCATTACGGGTACATGAAGCTCAAAATGCCCGGGCCCAATGGAATCATCACTCTAGCTAGTGATCCGGACATAGCACTCCGCGCCGAAAATAAAACAGCCGCACTGGCCATCGAGGCGTTATCCGAAGCCCTCGCGGCCGAGGAATTAATTGTGCTACGCTCCATAGTGGACAGGGACGACGTGATACTCGAAAAAAGATCCAAGTCCACCTCTTTTAAACCAGCGGATGAAATAGTCAAATTGCAAGTCCATCCAACGGACCCTACAAAAACAACATCCATCGGGGCACAGTTAAACCCCACAGTAGACGCCGCACTACGGGAGTTCTTGCGCGAGAATTGGGACATCTTCGTCTGGCATCCTTCAGACATGCCAGGAATCCCACGCATGCTGGCCGAGCATAGCCTTAACATCCTAAAGGGATTCAAGCCGGTCAAGCAAACTCTTTGGTGCTTCTCTAAGCCTAAGCGACAAGCCATGGGAGAGGAGCTAGCCAAGTTACTGGAGGCCGGATTCATCCGAGAAATAAAACATCCGGACTGGCTAGCAAACCTGGTGATGGTACCAAAGAAGGATAAATCCTGGCGCCTATGTGTCGACTTCAAGGACCTTAATAAGGCTTGCCCAAAGGATCCCTTCCCCCTCCCCCGCATCGATCAAATTATCGACGCTACCGCAGGACACGACTCATTGTGTTTCCTCGTCGCATACTCCGGATACCATCAAATTAAGATGGCGGAGTCCGATCAAGCCGCAACGGCATTTATCACTCCATACGGCCCCTTCTGTTTTAATACCATGCCTTTCGGGCTCAAAAACGCCAGTACAACCTATAAACGCATGATTTAGACATGCTTGGAGACACAGATTGGCAAAACAGTGGAGGCATATGTAGACGATGTGGTCATTAAAACCAGACACGTCGAATCCTTAATAGACGACTTGAGGCTCACGTTCGACAATCTCCGAACATACGACATTAAGCTCAATCCGGAAAAATGCGTCTTCGGCGTGCCCGCCGGAAAGCTCTTAGGCTTCATCGTCTCCAACAGAGGAATCGAAGCAAATCCGAGCTCTGTCATAGTTGGCCATCCCAACAGACCTCAAGCAAATCCAGAAACTAACTGGATGCGTGGCCGCCTTAAGCCGCTTCATCTCCCGATTAGGAGAAAAGGCACTGCCTCTTTATCGCCTTCTTCGACGCACCGAACACTTCGAGTGGACGGATGCGGCCACGGCCAGATTAGAAGAAATAAAAGCCATCTTGGCCACAAACCCGATCTTGGCCGCACCTAACGTCAGCGAACCAATGCTGCTATATATAGCGGCAACACACCAAGTTGTAAGCGCAGTGCTCGTCATCGAACAAGAGATGGACGGACATGAGTTCCCGCTTCAAAAGCTGGTATACTATGTATCCACTGTCCTCACTCCATGCAAATCACGGTACCCACATTATCAAAAGATAGCATACGCGGTCTTCATGGCATCCCGGAAACAACGACACTACTTTCAAAAGTGTTCAATCACGGTGGCCTCTGAAGTACCACTCAACGACATAATAAACCACCGCGAGGCCACGGGCCGGATTGCTAAATGGGCTATTGAGCTCCTCCCATTCGACATAACATATAAACCACGGCGAGCCATTAAGTCACAAGTGCTGGCTGATTTCGTCGCCGAATGGACAGAAGCCGAACTCCCTAAAGAGTACGGCGCGTACTCCAATTGGATTATGCACTTTGACGGCTCTAAAATGCTGGCGGGTCTGGGGGCTGGTGTCATCCTGACATCCTCCACCGGAGATACAGTCCAATACGTACTCCAAATATTATATACAGACTCCAACAACGCAGCAGAATATGAGGCCCTGTTACATGGTCTCCGGATGGCAGTCTCCAAGGGCATTCAACGCCTGGAGGTGCGTGGGGACTCGAACCTCGCAATATCTCAAATAAATGGAGACTTCGACGCCAAGGATCCAAAAATGGCGGCTTATCACAACGCCATCCTCAAAATGTCAGCTCGGTTCGACGGGCTTGAATTCCACCATGTGGCCTGGGAAAACAATCAGGCGGCGGATATCCTCGCCCGCATCAGCGCTAAGCGCGACCCTGTCCCACCTAATATCTTCTTGGAAAGGCTGTTTAAGCCATCTGTCGTATGGGAAGGGGAGACCGGTAACAATAGTCCGGACCCGGCCACAACAACAGATACCGAACACCCTGACATAATCGGAGGCTCTGCCACCGAAAAAACACCTTCTGCCCACGTAATAATGGCTGTCATCGCCCCGTGGACAGAACCATTCCTGGCCTACCTAACTAGGCAGGAACTACCCGAGGACCCAAATGAGGCGCGCTGCATTGTGCGGCGGTCTAAAGCCTACAAGGTCCACGAGGGAGAGCTTTATAAGAAACGCGCTACTGGAGTCCTTCAAAGGTGCATCTCCGAAGAGGAGGGGCGGCAACTTTTGGCAGAAATTCATGCTGGACTTGGCGGCCACCACGCCGCAGCTCGGGCCCTTGTAAGCAAGGCCTTCCGTACAGGTTTCTACTGGCCGACGACCCGAGCAGACGCACAGGACCTCATTCAACGTTGCGTCGGTTGCTAGCTTTTTGCAAACCAAAGCCATATGCCGCCTACCGCTCTCCAAACAATCCCCATTACTTGGCCCTTTGCGGTCTGGGGGCTTGATATGGTCGGACCCCTCAAAGGGGAAAGCCATAAGAAAAAATACTTATTGGTCATGGTGGATAAATTCACCAAATGGATAGAAGCAAAACCAGTTAAAACGGCCGAATCCGGACCAGTGATAGACTTCATATCTGGGGTGGTACACTATTACGGCGTCCCCCACAGCATCATCACCGATAACGGCTCGAACTTTACAGTCGACGAGTTAAAACTTTGGTGCAGCAACATGGGCATCAAGCTCTATTATGCTTCTATCTATCACCCGCAAACTAACGGTCAAGTCAAGCGAGCAAATGGTCTTATCATGAGCGGCATTAAACCCAGATTAGTGCGATCCTTGAAGGAATCCGATACACACTGGGTAGAGGAGCTCAACTCCGTACTATGGGGGCTGCGGACCACGCCGAATCGCACTACCGGATACACACCGATTTTTATGGTGTACGGCGCAGAGGCGGTACTGCCCTGCGACATAATTCATGACTCACCTCGAGTGCGCATGTATGAAGAGAAAGAGGCCGAACTTGATCGGCAGGAGAGTTTGAACGCTCTGGAGGAGGAGCGTGACGTGGCAAAAGCCCGTTCCGTATTCTATCAGCAACAGGCTCGAAGGTATCAAAGCAGAGAAGTACGGGCCAAAACTTATAACGTTGGCGAACTCGTTCTACGCCTACCGGAGAAGGAAAAGAACAAGCTCAAGCCCAAATGGGAAGGTCCCTTCGTTATTGACCAAGTTCTGACCGGTGGAGCGTAGCGTCTACGGGATGCATCGGACAATCGACTCGAGCCAAACCCATGGAACGCAGCCAGACTCCAAAGGTTCTACGCCTAGTGCCGGACTCGGTGTTCGTCTCCTTACCTCTGTCAATTTTTTTAATATTCATTATCTGTCTTTTCTTTCTTTCTCTCTTTCTTCCTTCCTTTTTTTCTTCAAGGCCTTCAAAGGCTATGATGTGTCTTTACTACACAGTCTTGACGCGCTAGCCGCGCTCATTATACCTGGGGGCTTCTTATACAGAAGCTTAGTATAACTATTTTTCGGGCTCTATGCCCCACACATGTGTTATTCTTCCGCATGTACCTTTTTTCTCCATTATATGCATCGATATGACTTAAGTTTTGGCCAAGCTGGGTTGCCTGGCTCTTGTGTTTATGTCCTACGTTCTCGTTAATTCGGCTAGGGAATAAGGGGAGCACCTCTGCGATTGTTACTGCCGGGTCAGCCGGATGTGTACCTCAGATTGGGTGAAGCCGAGAGCTAGCGTTCTTAAGGGAATACTCGGTCGGTGAACAAAAGATGATCCTTATTTATTGTAATACATACCCCCAGATGTTTATATCCTGCGTCTCTTTTCGCAGCTCGGACATGCACATTAGGGCATGCGTACCCAGGGAAAGGAACACTTAACGGAACTATTCTCCCTGGAAGATGTTTCTTACTATCCATGTAATATAACATAGCTAGTTGGGTACTTGTCTGTTCAAGAACTTATGACACCTACGCCTGGTTTCCACACGTACCCCGATTTTTTTCATAACTGAGCGGGTATTCGGATACACTCCGGACTGTCGGGTCCAGAGGTCGAAGCGAAAAGGTCCGCCATGACAAATGATTTACAATCCGGCTAGGGACAATACATGTCACTTGAAGTACACAGTCACTTAGACTGACTAAATTCTTCTTCTATACCATCCAACAGGTTGTCTAGCCTACAATCCTGTTGGGAATACTTTGCGGCTAATTCTACCTGGTCATACACCAAACTAACGGGGATCTCTTTCCCATCGGGCCCCACAGGTCCGATCTCGGCCATATGGTTCGGGTCAGCCTTGGTATATCGGGTCTTCACCATGGCCCAGGCTTCCCTCGCACCTTGTCGGCAGGCTGATATCTTCCATAATCGGAAGCGCCGCCGCGCTCCCTTGAGCTTTTCTATAAGCTCCCCCATGCCTCCTGGCGGGGAGACGGATGGCCACAAGGCTTGGGCAATGCCCTGCATCACCTGCCGAACTTGTTCGTGCAGTTGTGAGAGCTCTGGCAGAAGGTCACCCGCAGACCTGGGCATCTCCTCGGCGGGACGACCCGTCAGCATACCTGCAGACATAACTCTGTTAGCCGGTTTCTTCGTCGAACTCTTTAAAAGTTCGTTCAAGCACTTACTGAAAATGCCGTGTCGAAGCCTCTTATTCTCCTTTACGGAGTCAGCAAGCTGGGCTCGAACATCTTTTAGTTCCACGCCCAGCTGGATATTGGCGTCTTGGAGATCGTTTTTCTCCCGCCTAACTTGTGTGAGCACGCGCTCGCCGGCCTTTAGCTGTCGTAGAGCATGTTGCTCATCCGGATTCACTCCAGGACCATGTGTATAATCTATTTTTAGATTTGCACGCATGCCGCATACTACCTGGTACATGACATTCTTTGCAATGAAAACAACCGTTACCAGATGGGGCCTTCTCGGACTCCTTTACTGCGGCCTGAAGCTGGGCTTTGCACTCCTCCAGCTCTAGAGACAACTGGGTATTCTTCTCCGTAAGAACCTATGCAAACAATGATCCTTAAATTAGTTGTGTCAACTGTTTCAAGTCTCAGGGGCTACTGATATACATAATTATTAGATTTCCTTACTCGTATATCTTTTACATACTGGTCCGTGGCTCTGGCAAGACCATTTTGAGCATCTCGGATGTACGCGTCTCCTGAGTTGAAGGCATCGAACGCCTCTTTGGAGAAACAAGCGTCACGGAGTACGGCCCGGCGACGCCTGTGATTCATGGCGCTCTCCACTTTGGAATTTGTAGCGGATAGCCTATCTGCATCCTCTGTAGGAGGAACATCCGGCGTTGGCCCCATGTTAGCGTCCGCCTCTACGTCCGACTCTGGAGCCCGACTGGTGGAGGCGTGACCGGCAACCTCTCCGGATATAATCCGGCGAGCGTTTTTCCTACTAGAAAACATGGACGTTATTATATTTTAAAAGACGACAACCACGGAGCGGGGTTTTGTTTCATACCTCCGCGACGGCATCTCAGTCCTGACCGCCTTCATTTTAAGCCTACCTGGCTTCGGTGCCCCTTATTGGTGAGTCACTGCGGGTTCGGCATGGCGTCCCGAGGGCCTTCCCTGTAAGGCACCATATGTGTGCGCTAGGTGAAGTGCAGAAAAAGGGATCCTTCTTGGAAGTTAGGGCTCCGGTTTTACTTACATGCGATGTAGGGAGTAGTCCAGGATAATCGGCTATGATGGCCACCATGGCATCGTCGCAGCTCAATTGATAGAACATCATGTCAATCAGCTCCACAAATATGTCCGGATCCTCTTCGAGTTCGGGGTCGAGGGCCCGGTCAGGGTCCTCTGGTTGTGGAGACGGGCTGTGGAACTCCCTCACAGCTTTTTGCGGTTCCTGCTTTGAAATAGCAAGGTAAATACTCATGAAAAAGAATGCAGAAAGGATTGGAGTGGAAAGTAGCAGCTCACCCAGCTTGGGGGGTTGTACATGGAGAATCAGTCCCGTGGCTTAATGCGGACGAACTCCTCTTCTTCTCCTTTATACAAACCGGACAATATCTTCGCTAGTGCGGCGACGGAGTCCGGACCTTTATGACCGCAACGGGTAGCATCGTCTTCTCCGTTAAAGTGCCACATGGGTTGTCCCCGATATTGAAGTGGCTGCACCCCCCGCATTATACACATGGACATAACCTCGGTTATTGTAAATCCTGATTTGGCTAGCATCTCTATCCGGCCCATCAGGTAAAGGACTTCTCCATTATCTTCCTCCTGGGGGCTCCGAGGGCGCCAGCTGCGGTATTTCTTCAAAGGGGCGTTGTCGAACTCAGGATGGCCCATCCGAATAGGATCTGGAAGGGGGACGTCCTCCATATAGAACCACTCCAAAGGCTAGTCTTTAGACGTCTTCTTCGGGGTACCGGACAGGTATCCGGTCCCGGCGATGCGCCATTTTTCGGCTCCGCCCACTTGATATATTGACCCCTTCTGCATACAGGGCACGAGGCAGAATAGCCTCCGCCATAGCTCGAAATGAGCTTCACAGCCCAGAAACAGCTCGCAAAATGCGACGTCGCCAGCGATGTGTAATATGGAAGCGGGGGTAAAATTATGCAACTGGAGGCCGTTGAACTCCAGGAGCCCACGGAGGAACGGATGGACTGGAAATCCAAGTCCCCTTAATAAGTAAGGGACAAGGCATATCCGCTCCCCCTGGACGGGTTGGGGAAGTTCTCCGCTTGCTCCCCGCCATTGTAGATAGCGAGCCCGGCTCGAACGGGGACCATATACGCTGGAGGGAGAAATCCCTGGGTCTGTAACTTTACTAATTGGCTGTGAGGGACGGAACACTTCTTCCAATCGCCAGCTTAGGGCTACGGGAGCGAGAGGAGGAGCTGCGATGGCCGGCCATGTTGGAATGGATTTTTTCAGGCGCGCTCCGATGGATACTCGCTGTGGGAGGATGGTGTGATCTGGATCTAAGAATCCCCGTCTCTTTAATAGACGGTTTACTCACACGGCTAGGGTGGCAAATGTAAAAATGCCCTGGCTTCTCGCATTCGCTCGACACGTGGAAGGTAGCCATTATTGGGCGCGGAAGCCAAGAAGCGCAAACATTTATGGGAAGCCGGACACTACTCGAAAGGTACTCCGAATTTGGAGAAGAACCCGCCTTGCAATGCCGAAGACAATCTGCGCGCCGGACTCATCGTCATTGAAGCCTGGTTCGGGGGCTACTGAGGGAGTCCTGGATTAGGGGTCCTCGGACAGCCGGACTATATCCTTTAGCCGGACTATTGGACTATGAAGATACAAGATTGAAGACTACGTCCTGTGTCCGGATGGGACTCTCCTTGGCGTGGAAGGCAAGCTTGGCAATACGGATATGTAGATCTCCTCCCCTGTAACCGACTCTGTGTAACCCTAGCCCCCTCTGGTGTCTATATAAACTGGAGGGTTTAGTCCGTAGGACATCAACAATCATACCATAGGCTAGCTTCTAGGGTTTAGCCTCTACGATCTCGTGGTAGATCAACTCTTGTAATACTCATATCATCAAGATCAATCAAGCAGGAAGTAGGGTATTACCTCCATCGAGAGGGCCCGAACCTGGGTAAACATCGTGTCCCCCACCTCCTGTTACCATCCGCCTTGGAAGCACAGTTTGGGACCCCCTACCCGAGATCCGCCGGTTTTGACATCGACACCCTTCACGGCCACTTGCAAAAGGGAGATCTGATAAAGATAATAAGATAAATATTTTTGGTATTTTTGCTGTATAGATTGGAAAGTAAAGATTGTAAAATAAACGGCGATAGAAATTGGCAAGTGGAGATAAACTAATATGATGTAAAATATACCCGGGGGGCATAGGTTTCACTAGTGGCTTCTCTCAAGATAGCATATATTACGGTGGGTGAACAAATTACTACCGAGCAATTGATAGAAAAGCGCATAGTTATGAGAATATCTAGGCATGATCATGAACATAGGCATCACGTCCGTGTCAAGTAGACCGAAACGATTCTGCATCTACTACTATTACTCCACACATCGACCGCTATCCAGCATGCATCTGGAGTATTAAGTTCATAAGAACAGAGTAATGCATTAAGCAAGATGACATGATGTAGAGGGATAAACTCAAGCAATATGATATAAACCCCATCTTTTTATCCTCGATGGCGACAATACAATACGTGTCGGTTCCCTTTCTGTCACTGGGATCAAGCACCGCAAGATTGAACCCAAAGCTAAACACTTCTCCCATTGCAAGAAAGATCAATCTAGTAGGCCAAACTAAACCGATAATTTGAAGAGACTTGCAAAGTTATCAAATCATGCATATAAGAATTCAGAGAAGAATCAAATATTGTTCATAGATAATCTTGATCATAAACCCACAATTCATCGGATCTCAGCAAACACACCGCAAAAATAGTACATCGAATAGATCTCCAAGAACATCGAGGAGAACTTTGTATTGAGAACCAAAGAGAGATAAGAAGCCATCTAGCTAATAACTATAGACCCGAAGGTCTATGGTAAACTACTCACACATCATCGGAGAGGCTATGGTGTTGATGTAGAAGCCCTCCGTGATCGAATCACCCTCTGGCGGAACGCCGGAAAAGGCCCCAAGATGGGATCTCACGGGTACAGAAGGTTGCGGCGGTGGAAAAGTGGTTTCGTGGCTCCCCTGGATGTTTTCAGGGTATAAGAGTATATAGGCGAAAGAAGTAGGTCGGTGGAGCTACGAGGGGCCCACGAGGGTGGGGGCGCGCCTACCCCCCTGGGCGCGCCCTCCTGCCTCGTGGCTTCCTCGTTGCTTCCTTGACTTCCACTCCAAGTCTCCTGGATTGCGTTTGTTCCAAAAAAGATCCTCACGAAGGTTTCGTTCTGTTTGGATTCCGTTTGATATTCCTTTTCTGCGAAACACTGAAATAGGCAAAAAATAGCAATTTGCACTGGGCCTTCGGTTAATAGGTTGGTCCCAAAAATAATATAAAAGAGCATATTAAAGCCCATTAAACATCCAAAACAGATAATATAATAGCATGGAACAATAAAAAATTATAGATACGTTGGAGACGTATCAGTAAGCAATGTGAGGAAATTGTGCAGAAGCAAGGAAGGCACTGGAAGAACCAAGGTATTGGTTTTGAACGAAAGATCAATGCCAATGGAGTTGAGTGAGAAGAAGATCAATACCCCAAGATGAAGTTTGTTCCTCAACAAGTGAAGTAGACCCCAACTTCCTTCAAGGGAACACAAGCTCAAGATGATCTTCCACCATAAGACCACAAGCTAAAAGGCAAGGACAAGCTTCAAGAAGAGATTGACTCATTTGAAGATGCACCTCAGGCTTTGGTCAAATGGGTTCCCAAGACTTCATCAAGTTCTAATTCATTAAGTACTACTAAAACCCCAAGGATTCCCATCAAGTTGATGTGGTCCCAAAGAAGAAGAACTAGTAAGTTCTTGAGGGTGACTCCGCCAACAAACTTCACTCATATTCATTTATGGCAAGGACTTGTGTAACCAAATTCAACATCTTGCACTAGTTCATGGAGTCACAAACCCTCTTGTTAGTAAGACAAGGGAGAAGGTATTCAATGCACTCATGCACATTATCTTGTGAGCATTTCATTCTATGTCTATGGATATACTTGTTTGTTCCTTGTGGGACTAACCCATTTAGGTATTGAAAGTGCAAAACTCCAAGGATTGTTCCTAACTCTTGATGGTCTACAACAACATTGAGCATCTACATTCTACAGGAAGTCATCATCGACAAAACCCAAGGTTAGTTCATCCCTCCTTGGGGGGATATCACATTGATACGTCCATTTTGCATCATGCTTTTATATTGATACTTATTGCATTATGGGCTGTTATTACACATTATGGTACAAGACTTATGCCTTTTCTCCCTTATTTTTCAAGATTTACATGAAGAGGGAGAATGCCGGCAGCTGGAATTCTGGACCGGAAAGGAGCAAATCTGAGAGACCTATTCTGCACAACTCCAAAAGTCCTGAAAATTTACGGAGAATTATTTTGGAATATATAAAAAAATATTGAGCGAAGAAAATACCAGAAGGGACCCACCAGGTGGCCGCAAGCCTGGGGGCATGCCCCTAGGGCTTGTGGGCCCCCTGGCAGGCCTCCGGTGCCCATCTTCTGTTATATGGAGGGTTTTGACCTGGAAAAAACCATAAGAAAGCTTTCGGGACGAAGCGCCGCCGTCTCGAGGCGGAACCTAGGCGGAAGCAATCTAGGGCTCCAGCGGAGCTGTTCTGCCGGGAAATCGAAGCCATCGTCATCACCAACGATCCTCTCATCGAGAGAGGGTCAATATCTATCAACAAATTCACCAGTACCATCTCCTCTCAAACCCTAGTTCATCTCTTGTATCCGATCTTTGTCTCAAAACTCAGATTGGTACCTGTGGGTTGCTAGTAGTGTTGATTACTTCTTGTAGTTGATGCTAGTTGGTTTATTCGGTGGAAGATCATATGTTCAGATCCTTAAGGATATTTAATAGTCCTCTGATTATGAACATAAATATGCTTTGTGAGTATTTACGTTTTTTCCTGAGGACATGGGAGAAGTCTTGTTATAAGTAGTCATGTGAATTTGGTATTCGTTCGATATTTTGATGAGATGTATGTTGTCTTTCCTCTAGTGGTGTTATGTGAACATCAACTACATGACACTTCACCATGATTTGCGCCTAGGGGAAGGCATTGGGAAGTAATAAGTAGATGATGGGTTGCTAGAGTGACAGAAGCTTAAACCCTAGTTTATGCCTTGCTTCGTAAGGGCCTGATTTGGATCCACATGTTTCATGCTATGGTTAGATTTATCTTAATTCTTCTTTTGTAGTTGCGAATGCTTGCGAGAGTGGTTGATCATAAGTGGGAGGCTTGTCCAAGTAAGGACAGCACCCAAGCACCGGTCCACCCACATATCAAACTATCAAAGTAACGTACGCAAATCATATGAGCATGATGAAAACTAGCTTGACAATAATTCCCATGTGTCCTTGGGGGTGCTTTGCTTTATATAAGAGTTCATCCAGTCTTCTCCTTTGCTACAAAAAGGATTGGGCCACCTTGCTGCACCTTAGTTACACTTGTTACTTGTTACCCGTTATGAATTATCTTATCACAAAACTATCTGTTACCGATAATTTCTGTGGTTGCAGAGAATACCTTGCTGAAAACCGCTTGTCATTTCCTTCTGCTCCTCGTTGGGTTCGATAAACTTACTTATTGAAAGGACTATGATAGATCACCTATACCTGTGGGTCATCAAGGCTCTTTTCTGGCGCCGTTGCCGGGGAGTGAAGCGCCTTTGGTGAGTGGAATTTGGTAAGGGGAAATTTATATAGTGTGCTGAAATTTACTGTCACTTGTTACTATGGAAAATAATCCTTTGAGGGGTTTCTTCAGGGTATCTTCATCCCGAACGGAAGAGCAAAGAGTTGCCCCTCAACCTACTGAACCTACTGTAAATATTTATTATGAAATTCCTTCGGGTATGATAGAGAAACTGCTAGCTCACCCTTATACAGGAGATGGAAACGTTACATCCTGATATATCTTTGACTGATATTGGGACTTGGAACTACAACCGATTGAAATTGGAATTTCATCGGAAGTTTTATCCTATGCATCTGGTTCATTATGATCGGAATTATATTTATAGTTTTTGGCCTCGTGAAGGAGAAAGTATCGCTCAAGCTTTGGGAGGCTTCAGCCAATGTTATATTCATGCCCCAATCATGAGCTCTCAAGAGAAATTATTATTCAAAAAATTTATGCTCGGCTTTCTCGTAATAATCAATCCATGCCCGATACTTCTTGTATTGGTTCTTTTATGAAGAAGACTATTGAATTCAAATGGGACTTATTGGAAAGGATTAAACACAACTCTGAAGATTGGGAACTCGACGAAGGTAAGGAGTCAGGTATAAACCTTAAGTTTGATTGTGTTAAATCTTTTATGGATACCGATGCTTTTCGTGAATTTAGCACTAACTATGGACTTGACTCCAAGATAGTAGCTTCTTTTTTTGAATCATTTGCTACTCATGTTGATCTCCCCAAGGAGAAGTGGTTTAAATATCATCCTCCCATTGAAGTTAAAGTAGTAGAACCTATTAAAGTTGAAGAAGAAACTATTACTTATAATGTTGTTCCTATTGTTCCTACTTCTTATATTGAGAAACCACCTTTTCCTATTAGGATAAAGGAACATGCTAAAGCTTCAACTATGGTTCGTAAGAGTTATACTATAACACCTACACCCCCTGGAAAAAATTAAAGTTGAACCTAGTATTGCTTTGGTTAAAGATCTCTTGGTCGATAATATTGATGGGCATGTTATTTACTTATGTGATGAAGCTACTAGAATTGCTAGACCCGATGATAAAGATAAACATAGACTTGTTGTTGGCATGCCTGTTATTTCTGTTAAAATAGGAGATCATTGTTATCATGGCTTATGTGATGTAGGTGCTAGTGTGAGTGCTATTGCCACATAGCCAATTGCCTGACTCTCTCGGACGCGACATAGGCCTGCCAGGCAGCATGCCTCGCAGTGCGCTTCTCTTCCTCGGCCTTCTTCTCCACCTCTATTTTGGCGCGCTCTGCCGGAGGCAAAGCCTCCCACGAGGTGACCTCCATTTCTTTCCAAAGCTCCTCAAGGCTGGGGGGCTCGACGGGCGGCGTGACGTTCTCCTCGTAGCGGGGAGGCGACGTGTCCTCTAACGCATGTGCTGGCGAGACTGGGAACGCCGACGCGTCCACCTCGACGCGTTGCGGCAAGGAGCGGAACACCGACGCGTCCCCCTCGACTAGTGGCGGTGACGAACGGAACGACGACGCGTTACCCTCCGCGCAGTGCAGCGAGGGGCGGCTAGGGCTTGGGAGGGGCAATGCCATGGTGGTCGACGTGAGAGGGAGGGGGAGGAGATAGCGATGAACATGAGCTTTCTTCCGAATGCCGTGGGAGGCGCAATATTTATAGTGAGCAATGGCACACCTACATAAGATATGTTGCGTGACTAACGTAACAGCTACGTGGGCATATTTGTTGGAGTAAATTACAGGGGAGGGAAGGGGTGGAAATACTGCTGGTCACAACGGATTGGACGAGCGGGGGGAGGAGAGTCATGCATGCAGATTTTTCCACACGGGGTGGAGTGGTGGGACTGCCGGAGGGAGAAGGAGAGTCAAGCAGGTAGATTGTTTTCACACATGTAGAGGAAAAAGATTTGGAGACGAACGGGCTTCCTGCGGGTATGGGGAACGGTGCATAATAAGTCATCTTGCATGCCGGGCTAGGTATAGTCTCAAGTCATTAAAAACATACACGCCCCACACATGTTCAGATTTCAGGGTGCACTAAATTATTGCATGCTATGATTAAGGCTGGCCATAGTGGTGGTATCTTAGCTGGTATCATGCACACGGGAATAACAAACATGCTGATGTGGCAAAGAATTAAAGAAGAGAGGGGGGTTAGAGTAACATAGGTAGATACCGTATCATGTTAAATACTATGCTACTTTGTGTCATGCATGGCACTATAAAGGTTGTCTCGTATCATACAGTAGTATCATGCACATGATACTAGTATATGATTCCACTATGAGTAGCCTAAAGAGAATATTAACTAATGCATGTAAGAATCTTTGTCATTTACTAGTGTTCATGCATGCGTGCAATGCGAAAATGCATTGGTAAACACATTTTTTTGTGAAGAATGAGAGCATTAATTGAGTATTTTTGCAGACTACAAAAACTATTCCACCGCCTCTATCTTGGTAAGAGTAGGTGAATTTTTTGAATCGAGCCCTTTAAACTAGAAGGGAGGCAGTAGTACTCTAATAGCTAACCTTGTTGTGATGACTAGATAGGACATGGCACACACCTGGACGGAGGAACTAGTCTGCATTGTGCATATAAGTTTTGTCTGAAATCAATGTACCTCTACTTTGACCAAACATATAGAAAAATGTATCAACATTCACAATGTCAAATCAATATTTTTATACTCATTATGAAATGTTGTTTCATAAAATATATATTTGGTATTGTAGATGTTGATATTTTTAGTATAAATTTGGTCAAAAACTTTGCAAACTTTGACTTGACACAAATCTTACGCGGAGTAAAAAGGACCAGAGGGAGTATCATGCATGTGGAGTAGGAAAAAAATGCTCATTTATAGCCGTCCGAAGTCCCAAAGGGCGCGACCGCGCGAGGAAGGCGAAGGTCATGGGAGGCGCGACGGTTGACGGAATTAAGTGAAGTTACATGCACGCGCTGGTATGGCGTGCGAACACACAGAAGCTATACCGTCAGGCCTACGATATGGGTCTAGTAGACATGACATCTAGTGGGTCCCGCATAGTACTCGAGAACTCTTTGGGGGCATGCAACCATTTATCCACCGGGCAAGCCACCACCCCACGCCGTTCGCACGCCCTACTTGTCCCCATCTTCTACGTTACAACAGTTCGCTCCCTGTCGTCCCACCTTTCACATTACACCAGTTCAACTTCTCCTAACCCCCTCCAAAATCCATGGTCGCCCAAATCTCCATGATCGCCGGTGAGTACAAGGTTAGAACCATCACCGGCGATGAATTCATCATCATCTACACCCGTAGATTCGCGATGGTGGAAGCATGCCTTGCTCGCTTCCTACGCATGTTCAAAAGTTCAAAGGATGAGTGGGTCGGTGGGCTAGTTGTTGAGTACACCACAGTCCTAGAAAGCGAGAAGCTTCTAAAGGAGGTACAGAAGAAGAAGCCCGCCATGATCTAGGTTTGCATACATAACGTGTGCTTGGTCTACCACATATGCCATGCCGGCGTTAGGTGCCAGAAATTTGAGTTCTTCCTCAAGGAAAAAAGAGTGAAATTTGTTACTGTAGACTTTACGAACGACAGGAGAGTCCTGGGTCGGATAGGCCTCGTTGTAGGCCAGCCCTTCGATCTCTAGTAGGCAAGCCTGGTGTTCTCCTCTCAGCCTTCAATGCTAACCCTGGCAGCAGCCATGATTGATCCTTCGTACGCTCAACTGAAGAAACCTCACCCAGAGTTTCATCATGCATGGGAGTCGAAGACAATAGATGAAGATCACATCGTGTACGCAGCAACGGATGCCTACCTTTGTTTAAATATCTACAAGGCTTGGATGAAGAAGCAGAGCCCAGTGTCCGGTTCAAGCAAAGAAGTGCCGGCGAAGAGGAAGAGGAAGAGGGACGAGGATGAAGTCGAGGACGTGGACTCGGACTCCGAGTAAGGTCGCAGTGCCGTTACTCATGTTGGTTCTACTACAATGTCAACCGGACTAGTTGCTTAGTTTTATTTCAGGGTGTGTTGTGCTAAGCCCCCAGCAGAACTATGTTTATGTTCTTTCTCGTTATTTGAACTCTTTTGTACGTACAATAGTACTAGTATGTCTTACTACTGTTCTTCTTGTACTTGGTACTACTGCTCGTATCTTCGCGTTCCTACTGTACTTAGTACGTACTAGTAGTATAATTTGGGTCAGTCGATTTGTGAAAGAAGTTCGACAGGGCGAAGGAAGAAGACGGTAGAGAAGCTACCCCAGTATCTATATTAGGGTGGCAGGGTTCCCATGATCTATCTTATGAGTGTTGGGTGTGGAATGTAGTTCGCCGGAAACAATGGATCGTGCCCGGGGTTAAACGGATGGCAGGGGTGGGGGAGCATGGTGGTGACAGGCGGTTCAGGGGAGGGCGGGGTGGCGGCGGCAGGCGATTAGGCCTGTGGCGGGCTGGAGGCTCGATGCCTGAGAGAGAAGATGAATAGTGCATCAATTTCAGAGGTTGATGAAGCCCTTCTGGCCGTCCATGTTGCATCCAACGGCTCACAAGAGTCGACTGACCCAAATTGTTCCTTCAGATTGTAGGATCCACGTGGCATTCAAGGCCTCGAAGGTAGATTCCACGTCCGCACCCAGTTTGCGAGCTCGGCGTGGGCGCGACCGGCTTCCGCCGCGACATCCACCATGCGCGCCTCCTCCGCGCGGGCAGAGATGACAATGACACGCTAGCTCCTCCTCACCGGCATGCTGGAGCACGCGCTCGTCCTCCTCTTCGTACGTTGCGGGCATAGATGCTGCTCCACCAGCTGCTCGCGTGCTTGGCAGCGCGGCGGCATCGCGAGGAGGGACTGCACACGACGTGAGCGGGTGAGCCTTCGGCTTCATGGCACAGGGATGGCGGGACACGGCGGTGATGGGCGAGAAATGGTCGGCTGGAGTAGACGGGCGCCGGCATGCGCAACGGCAGCGGTGGCATATTGATGAGTGCGCGTATGGGAGCTTAGTTTAGTTTTATATAGGGTTGGTCAAACTTAAAAGAACACCGTACTAGTACACAAACATTAGACTGAGGCAATGCTTATACTACCATATTAGTTAGCACATCATCAATACGGAATCCTGTGCAAGCGCGTGCACCGCAGCCGTGCGGTATCGAACGGTGCGTCATCGTGTCGCGCTCGAAGGACATCCACCTAACCTTTTTGTGTGTGTGAAAACAATCCCCGAATATTACTCTACTTTTTTTCCTGGAAAAGTTCTTCACGCTACAATATTTCCATATATTTGAATTTAGCTTCAGTTCGTGCTTATTTGGATTTGGATGTTTTAGGTGCACCGTAGACATTTTTTAAATACTGATTTTGTGTGTGTGACTGAGAGAGAACGCGTGTATTTGTCCATATGTGTGTTGTGGCGGAAGGGCAATGTGGAGACGGTGTGCGTGTGATAGAGACATAGAGAGGTGTGAATGTGCAAATGATCATGCATGCGTGAGACATAGAGAGATGCTGATACGTTGTGTATACATGAGAGAACGGTCTTCTATTTGTACTTGTGTGTGTGTGTGTGCGAGAGAGAGAGAGAGGAGCATCCGTAACACAACAACCATCTCTCTCAATTCGTTCATCCCTCGCATGATCGCATGTAACACATGCATCAATGCACACATTTTGACACCCTCACTCGGGCCCTGCCCACCTCAAGGCCCGCACATCACTCTCTATCTCGCACACACAATCTCTTCGTGAAAACCCTATTTAGCATGTCGCTTTCCGTCACATACACACACGTTCTCTCCATAGGTTTGATTTATATCAATATCTGACACACACACACACACACACACACACTCCCCCCTCCCCCGAGCACACAATTCATCCCCATCCAAGGTTATATGGTGACCACTCTCGCTTGTGCATCTCTACACCCCAGCATGCACACCACCACAATCTTCAAAGAGGGCATCGAGGAGATCGAAGACGGCGACCACACTGCACTAAAGAATGCGGGGCCATTTGGAAGCAGGATGATGTCACGAGGGCTGATTGACTCCTCCCCCCTCTCTCTCCCGCACAAAATTATCAATCCCTCAACCCACGAGATCATTCCCCTCTCGTCCATGTTTTTCCAGATCTCTCATCAAACCCATTGTCTCTTCTCCTTGCATGTCTACAAAATCCAGATGCACACTGATGTCTACTACGCAACTTTATTCTTGTAGACACGTGTTGGGCCTCCAAGCTCAGAGTTTCGTAGGACAGTAGCAATTTTCCCTCAAGTGGATGACCTAAGGTTTATCAATCCATGAGAGGTGTAGGATGAAGATGGTCTCTCTCAAACCATCCTGCAACCAAATACGAGAAATCTCTTGTGTCCCCAACACAACCAATACAATGGCAAATTGTATAGGTGCACTAGTTCGGCGAAGAGATGGTGATAAATGTGTAATATGGATGGTAGAAATATATTTTTATAATCCGAATAAATAAAAACAGCAAGGTAGCAATTAGTAAACGAGCACAAAAACGGTATTGCAATGCTTGAAAAAGAGGCCTAGGGTCCGTACTTTCGCTAGTGCAATTTCTCAACAATGCTAACATAGTTGGATCATATGATTATCCCCCAAAGTGTAATAAAGAATCACTCCCGAGTTCCTATTAGCGGAGAACAAAAGATAGAAATTGTTTGTAGGGTACGAAACCACCTCAAAGCTATTCTTTCCGTTCGATCTATTCAAGAGTCCGTACTAAAATAACACAAAGCTATTTTTTCCATTCGATCTATCCTAGAGTCCGTACTAAGATAACACCAAAGCAAGTTCATATTCATAATACTCAATCCACACAAAGAACTACAAGGAGACCCCAAAGTTTCTACCGGAGAAAAACGTGCATCAACCCCTATGCATAGATTACCCCAATATCACCGTGGGAATCCGCGAGTTGAATGCCAAGACACATATCAAGTGAATCAATATGATACCCCAATTGTCACCTCAAGTATTCATACCGCAAGATATATATCATGTGTTCTCATCTCTGAATATTCAATCCGACAAGACAAAACTTCAAAGGGTAAAGATTCAATTCATCATAACAAGAGTATAGAGGGTAGAAACATCATATGATCCGACTATATTAACAAAGCCCATGATATAGATCACGAGCGAGAGAGAGAGATTAAACACATAGCTACTGGTACAAACCCTCAGCCCCGAGGGTGGACTACTCCCTCCTCATCGTGGTGGCTGCCGGGATGATGAAGATGGCCACCGGAGATGATTCCCCCCTCCGATAGGGTGCCGGAACGGGTCTAGATTGGTTTTCGGTGGCTACAGAGCCTTGCGTGGCGGAACTTCTGATCTAGGTTAACCCCAAATGGTTTCGGAATATTTGGGAATTTATAGTGCAAAGAGGGGTCCGGGAGGCCACCGAGGTGGGCACAACCCACCTGGGTACGCCAAGGGGGCCTGGCGCGCCCTGGTGGGTTGTGCCCCCCTCGGGGCACCCCCCAGGTGCAGCTCTGGCCCATTGGGTTCCTTCTGGTCCATAAAAATTCTCCGTGGAGTTTCGTTGCGTTTGGACTCCATTTGGTATTGATTTCCTGCGATGTAAAAAACAAGTAAAAAACAGCAACTGGCGCTGGGCACTGGGTCAATAGGTTAGTCCCAAAAAATGATATAAAGTTGCTATAAAATGATTGTAAAACATCCAAGAATGATAAAATAACAGCATGAATACTTCATAAATTATAGATACGTTGGAGACGTATCAGCATCCCCAAGCTTAATTCCTACTCATCCTCGAGTAGGTAAATGATAAAAGAAATTATTTATGAAGTGTGAATGCTAACAAAGTGCACAATTTGATCAATGACAATTTCCATCACTTTTCCTAGCATCATAACAGCAATTCTTTCCTATAAAAATTCTCATGTTATAGTAGCAACAAATTCACATGTTAAGGTTCAAACAATGAACTCTCTTGAAACTCAACAACCTATGTTCTTAGTCACCAAGCAATTGCAATTCAACTTATTCAACAGAGTTTAAGTAAGAGCTCCACATACTCAACTATCATATAGTCTTCTATGATTTCTAACACTCACCGCATACACATGAGCAAAACGTTTCAACCGGACACATAGAAAGATAGGGGCTTATTCTTTTGCCTCCCAACGTATTCACCTCAAGGGTGATGTCAACAATAATAACTCATGCCACACATATTCAACTGGACATATGTGCCTAGATATTTCCTCACCACATGATGCTTGCCAAAGGAGAAAAATAAAAAGGAATAGAGAGAAAAACTTTGACTCTTTGCATAAAAGTAAATACTGAAAAGTAAAAGATAGGCCCTTCGCAGAGGGAAGCAGAGGTTGCCATGCGCTTATTTTTTTGTATGCTCAATCCCTTAGTGCAAAAGAACGTCACGTTATATTGCTCCTTATGATAGCAACCTTTATTATGCAGTCCGTCGCTTTTATTGCATTGCCATCATAAGTTCGTATAACATACACTAAATGATCTAACACTTTTAGAAGCAATTTTTATTGCCTTATTGCACCGATGACAACTTACTTGAAGGATCTTGCTCAATCCTTAGGTACGTATGGTGGACTCTTGAAGATAAGATTTGTGTTTAAGGATTTTTGGATGCACAAGTAGTATCTCTAATTAGTGCGGAATTTTTGGCTAGCAAAGATGGGGGGCAAGCACCACATGTTGAAGGATTTATGACAATATGACTTCTATGTGAATATGAGCAAACATAAATCATTACATTGTCTTCCTTGTCCAACGTCAACAATTTTGGCATATAATATTTTGATGGGGGCTCACAATCACAAAAGATTTCTAGGATAGTGTATTTGCATGTGAAAGTTCTCTTCCTTATACTAATTATTCGTGAATTGCTTGTATGACCAATATTGTGATTGTCAGGCCTCAAAAGATTTCACTTTCTAAACCCAATGTGAAGCTATCACTAGGCATGATATGATTTCAACTTCATGACATTCAATTTATTCAACAATTTACTCATAGGATATAAGGGAAGAACAAGAGCAAATCAAAAGAAAAGAGCTTCATTGACGGGATGTGAATGTCGCTTACTTAGCCTCCTTGGCAACTATTTGAGGAATCTATTTTATTTAAAAACTTTCAGATCTAAGTATTTTATTAAAACAGCAAGCAAAACAAAACAAAATGACATTTCAAGGATAGCACACATCATGTGAAGAAGCAAAAACTTAGACTCAACCGATACTAACCGATAATTGTTGAAGAAGAAAGGTGGGATGCCTATCGGGGCATCCCCAAGCTTAGATGCTTGAGACTTCTTAGAATATTATCTTGGGGTGCCTTGGGCATCCCCAATCTTGATCTTTTGTGTCTCCTTTATTCCTCTCATATCACGGTTTTCCTAAATCTCAAAAGCTTCATCCACACAAAAACTCAAAAAGAACTCGTGAGATAAGTTAGTATAAACCAATGCAAAAACTTTATCATACTCTACTGTAGCAAATCAAAAAAATTATTATTCAACATTTCATACTAAATGCCTCTGCATATTTAATACTCCTATCCTCAAATAGAATCATTAAACAAGCAAACATATGGAAACAATGCAACCATCACAGCAATCTGCCAAAACAGTACAGTTTGTAAAGAATGCAAGAGTATCAATACTTCCCTAACTCCAAAAATTATGAAATTCTACCACACTATAGAAAATTTATCAGAGCTTATTATGCAAAAAAATTCAACATTTTATCTCATTCTTACTTTCCTAGGGAATTTTTGCAACAGTGGTAAACTTTCTGTTTTCAAACAGCAACATGTAGACTTGTAAAATAAGCATGGTGAGGGCTATCCTTGACATTTTTATTGAAATGAAAGATGCAGAACTTTATTATAAGTAACATAAATCAAATCCTAACAAAATAAATTGACGCTCCAAGTAAAACACATATCATGTAACGAATGAAAACATAGCTCCAAGTGAGGTTACCGATAATGTTGCAGACGAAAGAGGGGATGCCTTCCGGGGCATCCCCAAGCTTAGTTGCTTGGATCTTCCTTAGATATTAACTTGCGGTGCCTTGGGCATCCCCAACCTTAGGGTCTTGTCACTCCTTATTCTCCTCATATCGATATCTCACCCAAAACTTGAAAACTTCAATCACACAAAACTTAACGGAACTTCGTGAGATAGGTTAGTATGATAAAGAGCAAACCATTTCTCTTTGGTACTGTCAAAGACAAGATTCGTAATTGTTTCCACACAATGACTACTGTAAAATATCATTTCCACAATTTATATTGAGCAATATAAGCCATAGAAACTAGAAAACAAGCAAACTATGCATTGAAAACAGAATCTGTCAAAAACGGAACAGTCTGTAATGATCTGGATAACTACCATACTTCTGGTACTCCAAAAATTATGAAACAATTAGGACCACGTGAGAAATTTGTATATTAAACTTCTGCAAAAAGAATCAACTCAAAATCACTCTTTTGTTAAAAATGAGACTTATTTTCGTGAGCGCAAAAGCTTCTGTTTTTCAGCAAGATCAAATCAACTATCACCCAACATGATCCCAAAGTCTTTACTTGGAACTTTATTGAAATAAAAGCAATAAAACATGATTGCTACGGTAGCTTAATTATGTTAACACACAAAAACAGTAGGTAAAAGTGTTGGGTTGTCTCCCAACAAGCGCTTTTCTTTAATGCCTTTTAGCTAGGCATGATGATTTCAATGATGCTCACATAAAAGATAAGAATTGAAACACAAAGAGAGCATCATGAAGCATATGACTAGCACATTTAAGTCTAACCCACTTCCTATGCATAGGGATTTTGTGAGCAAACAACTTATGGGAACATGAATCAACTAGCATAGGAAGGCAAAACAAGCATAACTTCAAAACTTTCAACACATAGAGAGGAAACTTGATATTATTGCATTTCCTACAAGCATATGTTCCTCCCTCGTAATAATTTTCAGTAGCATCATGAATGACTTCAACCATATAACTATCACAAAAATCATTCTTTTCATGACCCACAATCATAGAAATGTTACTACTCTCCACATAAGCAAATTTATTCTCATGAATAGTAGTGGGACCAAACTCAACAAAGTAAGTATCATGGGATTGAAAATTAAAATCATGATGACAAGTTTCATGGTTATCATTATTATTTATAGCATACATGTCATCACCATAATCATCATAGATAGCAACTTTGTTCTCATAATAATCAATTGAAACCTGTTCCGAAATAGTGGATTCGTCACTAAATAAAGTCACGACCTCTCCAAATCCACTTTCATAATTATAATCGTCATAAATAGGAGGCATGCAATCATCATAATAAATTTTCTCATCAAAACTTGGGTGAGTAATAATATCATCTTAATCAAATATAACATCCCCAAGCTTGTAGCTTTGCATATCATTAGCATCATGGATATTCAAAGAATTCATACTAACAACATTGCAATCATGCTGATCATTTAAATATTTTGTGCCAAACAATTTATTGACTTCTTCTAATAATTGAGCACAATTTTCCGAACCATCATTTTCAAGAAAGATATTATAAAGATGACCAATAATATGATGCAACCTAAATTCCATTTTTATGTAGTTTTCTTTTATAAACCAAACTAGTGATGAAACAAGAAATTAAAAGATTCAATTGCAAGATCTAAAGATATACCTTCAAGCACTCACCTCCCCGGCAACGGCGCCAGAAAAGAGCTTGATGTCTACTACGCAACTTTATTCTTGTAGACACGTGTTGGGCCTCCAAGCGCAAAGTTTTGTAGGACAGTAGCAATTTTTCCTCAAGTGGATGACCTAAGGTTTATCAATCCGTGAGAGGTGTAGGATGAAGATGGTCTCTCTCAAACCATCCTGCAACCAAATACGAGAAATCTCTTGTGTCCCCAACACACCCAATACAATGGCAAATTGTATAGGTGCACTAGTTCGGCGAAGAGATGGTGATAAATGTGTAATATGGATGGTAGAAATATATTTTTATAATCTGAATAAATAAAAACAGCAAGGTAGCAATTAGTAAACGGGCACAAAAAGGGTATTGCAATGCTTGAAAAAGAGGCCTAGGGTCCGTACTTTCGCTAGTGCAATTTCTCAACAATGCTAACATAGTTGGATCATATGATTATCCCCCAAAGTGTAATAAAGAATCACTCCCGAGTTCCTATTAGCGGAGAACAAAAGATAGGAACTGTTTGTAGGGTACAAAACCACCTCAAAGCTATTCTTTCCGTTCAATCTATTCAACAGTCCGTACTAAAATAACACAAAGCTATTTTTTCCGTTCGATCTATCCTAGAGTACATACTAAGATAACACCAAAGAAAGTTCATATTCATAATACTCAATCCATACAAAGAACTACAAGGAGACCCCAAAGTTTCTACCGGAGAAAAACATGCATCAACCCCTATGCATAGATTATCCCAATATCACCGCGGGAATCCGCGAGTTGAATGCCAAGACACATATCAAGTGAATCAATATGATACCCCAATTGTCACCTCAAGTATTCATACCACAAGATATATATCATGTGTTCTCATCTCTGAATATTCAATCCGACAAGACAATACTTCAAAGGGTAAAGATTCAATTCATCATAACAAGAGTATAGAGGGTAGAAACATCATATGATCCGACTATATTAACAAAGCCCATGATATAAACGAGAGAGAGAGAGAGATTAAACACATAGCTACTGGTACAAACCCTCAGCCCCGAGGGTGGACTACTCCATCCTCATCGTGGTGGCCGCCGGGATGATGAAGATGGCCACCGGAGATGATTCCCCCCGTCCAGCAGGGTGCCAGAACGGGTCTAGATTGGTTTTCGGTCTCTACTGAGCCTTGAGGCGGCGGAACTTCTGATCTAGGTTAACCCCTTATGGTTTCTCTATTTATAGGATTTTTTGGCGTTGGTTTCACGCTAATATGGCCCTCGAGGTGAGCACAACCCAACGGGGCAAGCCAGGCCCACCAGGCACGCCCTGGTGGGTTGTGCCCTCCTCATGGCTCTTCTGGCCCTCCCACGAAGCTTCGGGGGTCTCTTTTGTTCAAAAAAGTTGTCAAAAAGTTTCAGCTCATTTGCAGAACTTTCATTTCTGTACAAAAAACAACACCACGGTAGTTCTGCTGAAAATAGCGTCAGTCCGGGTTAGTTCCATGCAAATCATTCCAAAACCATATAAAATTGTTGTAAACATGGCATGAATACTTCATAAATTATAGATACGTCGGAGACGTATCAGCATCCCCAAGCTTAATTCTTACTCGTCCTCGAGTAGGTAAATGGTAAAAGAAATAATTTATGAAGTGTAAATGCTAGCAAAGTGCACAAGTTTGATCAATGATAATTTGAATCACTTTTCCTAGCATCATAACAGCAACTCTTTCTCATAAAACTTATCATGATAAAGTAGCAATTGAAAATGAAATATTTTTTGTGGAAAGCTACCTATCATATTCATCACATATTCTTTTATTTTGTAGTATGGACATTTGGACTTTTATCTAATTCAAAGCAATAGTGTAGTTTTGACATGAAGATTTCAATACTCAAGCATATCAATAAGCAACCATGTCTTTCAAAATATCAACACTAAAGAAAGTTATCCCTAGCCCATCATGCTCAATCATTGATCCATTCGTGAAACACACTCGCATATTAGCTACATCCGATGCTCAAGTACGATCATAGTGCCCCTTAGTTGGTGCTTTATAAGAGAAGATGGAGACTCAAATAAAAATAAAAATTGCATAAAGTAAATGGATGGGCCCTTCGTAGAGGGAATTAGGGATTTGTAGAGGTGCCAGAACTCAAAGCGAAAATTGAGAGCTAAAAACATTTTGAGAGGCATACTTTTCCCACAAAAAAAACGACTTAGAGCTCCCAACACTTTCCATGCTAGATATATCATAGGCGGTTCCCAAACAGAAAATAAAGTTTATTCCTTTTTCCACCATACTTTCACTTTCCATGCCTAGTTGAATCCACGGCTGCCCTCCATACCAACACTTTCCAAGGAATTTATTATTTGACAACATAAAGTAAATTCATTTTTCATTTCGGGACTGGGCATCCCTAATACCTTTGCCTTACTCTTGTGCAATGACAAGTGAATAAACACTCATCGTGAGAATAACACATCTAGCATGGAAAATATTGGCCACCCCTCACCGCCTCGCGAGTGGTACGAGCACACAAAAGAGAAATTTATTTTGAAAATTAGAGATGGCACATACAAATTTGCTTAGAACGGCAAAAGAATACCGCATATAGGTAGATATAATGGACTCATGTGGCAATACTGGTTTAAAGGATTTTGGATGCACAAGTAGTGATCATACTTAGTGCAAAATGAAGGCTAGCAAAAGATTGAGAAGCGACCAACCAAGAAACGAATAATCTCATAAGCGAGGATTAAGCATAATTAACACCGAATAATGCACGACAAGTAGTATATAATTGCATTGCATAACTATTGACTTTCGTGCTTGCATAGGGAATCACAAACCTTAACACCTATATTCTTACTAAAGCACAATTACTCATCAACATGACTCACATATCACATCATCATATCTCAAAACTATTACAAGGAATCAAGTTTATTTTGTCCAATGATCTTCATGAAAGTTTTTATTATATCCTTCTTGGATATCTATCACTTTGGGACTAATTTACATGTGTTACTTTTGATAAGCTCAAACAAATATAAGTGAAGATCATGAGCATAACATTTCTTTCTCTCAAATTAATTTAAGTCAAGCAAGAGAGAATTTCTTCAAAAATACTAAAGCACACCGTGCTCAAAAAGATATAAGTGAAGCACTAGAGCAATTCCATAGAAAAGAGCTTCGTTGACGGGATGTGAGTGCCGCTTACTTAGCCTCCCTGGCAGCTATTTTAGGACTTTATTTTATTTTAAAACTTTTAGATCTAAGTATTTTATTAAAACAGCAAGAAAAAACAAAATTAAATGCAATTCCAGAATAGCACACATCATGTGAAGAAGCAAAAACTTAGGCTCAACCGATACTAACCGATAATTGTTGAAGAAGAAAGGTGGGATGCCTACCGGGGCATCCCCAAGCTTAGATGCTTGAGACTTCTTGAAATATTATCTTGGGGTGCCTTGGGCATCCCCAAGCTTGAGCTTTTGTGTCTCCTTAATTCCTCTCATATCACGGTTTTCCTAAATCTTAAAGGGCCAATTCCAGTTCTGCCCCTAACTCGAACCCACTACTCAGTTTTGCCCCTAATTTTCCGGTATGCTTAGTTTTGCCCCTCCGCCGTCAGTGCCACTTATAGAAATGCCCCTCCGCTCTGTTTTCGTCCAGTCAAAGCCGTTTGACTGCTATATGGCCGTTTCCTTGACATTTTAGCCCCTGACTCCATGTCTCACTTACTGGTGGGGCCCATTCTCAAAAAATAAACAAAAAAACCCTTTCTCTCACCCTATCTCTTATACACTTACAGGTGGGGCCAATCTAGAAAAAGGGAAAAAGAGAAAGGAAAAGGACTATTCAAACTAGATATTAGGCCCACTATCATTGGCTTATCAATATTTTCTGCATATTTTGTTTTAATTAACTGCTGATTAGGCCAACAGTGACCGACAGCGACCCACTCCCGCGGTGGTGGCACACCGGGAGGCTGGGAGGAGGTTGGGATAGGAAAGCAGACGATAGCCCTGTATCTACCGCATCCAGGGATGTTTTCTTTGGACCATATGGTCATCGGAGCGAACGGCAGCGACAATTCCGGCGACGGCTTTGGGCGGAACAAGTGGGGGAGCTACCATGCGAGTGGGGGTGAGAGGAAGGCTCTGTGATATTTACGAGCTCACTAGGAGCACGATGGCGACGCTGCTGGGGCTCGGGGAAGACCGGGGCGAGGACTTCGGCCATGGCAGAGCTCAGAACTCGCGGGGAAGACGACCCAAGCTCATGGGGCTTGCTATGGAGGACGCACAGGTCTTCTGCTGACCATGATGCCCGGAGAGTGGCTGGGTTCCGCGGGCATCCTTCAACGGCATCAAATTGAAGGCGGCGGTCTGAGGCTGGAGGCGGGGCAGATGCGTCCTGGTGCTCGATCCCAGACTTCTCTGGTCAAATTCGTCGGCTGGGTTAATGATGTCATGTCGTAAGAGCATCCTGGCAAGGTAGCGATGCTTGGGGTTGCCGTTGGCCACGTGCTGGATAGACGACGGCAATGGGGCGGCCTCCGGTGGGCTTGCGGGAGAGGGCTAGAGAACGGGAGAGAGAGAAAGGGTGAGCGGCGGAGAGATAATAAGGGCGAGAGGGTTGCGGTGTCAGACGATACCAGCGACGAAGGCGGCACCCGTTCAACACCCTCGCCGGAGTTGAGAGAGAGAGAGAGTGGCGTCGGGCCGTCGTTGGGCAAGGAGAGAGACGTGAGAGGGAGAGAGAAATAGTTTGTCATTTTCCTTTTTCCTTTTTCTGTTTTCTAGTTGGGTCCACCTGTAAGTGTGTGTGTGAGAGAGAGAGGGGTGAGATAAAGGGTTTTTTGTTTTGTTTTTTGAGAATGGACCCCACCAGTAAGTGAGACATGGAGTCAGGGGCAAAAATGTCTAGGAAACGGCTAGATAGTGGTCAAACGGCTTTGACTGGACGGAAACGGCACAGAAGGGTATTTCTATAAGTGCAACTAACGATAGAGGGGCAAATTTGAGCATGCTTCGAAATTAGGGGAAAATATGAGTAGTGGGATCGAGTTAGGGGCACAAATGTAAATTTCCCAATCTTAAAAACTCCATCCACACAAAACTCAACAAGAACTCATGAGATAAGTTAGTATAAACCAATGCAAAAACCTTATCATTCTCTACTGTAGCAAATCACTAAAATTATTATTCAACATTGCATACTAAATGCCTCTGCATATTTAATACTCCTATCCTCAAATAGAATCATTAAACAAGCAAACATATGCAAACATAACAACAATCTGCCAAAACAGTACAGTCTGTAAAGAATGCAAGAGTATCAATACTTATTCAACTCAAAAAATTCTGAAAATTTAACACACTGTAGAAAATTTATCAGAGCTTATTTTGCAAAAAGTTTCAACATTTTATCACATTTTGACTTTTCTACGGAATTTATGCAAAAGCGACAAACTTTCTGTTTTCAAATAGCAACATGTAGACTTGCTAAATAAGCATGGCAAAGGCCATATTTGCCAATTTTATTAAATAAAGGGTAAAAACATTATTATGAATAACAGCAAGCAAATCCTAGCGAAATAAAGTGATGCTCCAAGCAAAACACATATCATGTGACGAACAAAAACATAGCTCCAAGTGAGGTTACCGATAATGTTGGAGACGAAAGAGGGGATGCCTTCCATTGCATCCCCAAGCTTAGTTGCTTGGATCTTCCTTGAATATTACCATGGGGTGCCTTGGGCATCCCCAAGCTTAGGGTCTTGTCACTCCTTATTCTCCCATATCGACATCTCACCCAAAAATTGAAAACTTCAATCACACAAAACTTAACGGAACTTCGTGAGATAGGTTAGTATGATAAAGAGCAAACCATTCACCTTGGTACTGTCAAGACAAGATCCATAATTGTTCTCACACAATGCCTACTGTAGCATATCATTTCTACAATTTATATTGATCAATATAAGCCATAGAAACTAGGAAACAAGAAAACTATGCATTGAAAACAGAATCTGTCAAAAACAGAACAGTCTGTAGTAATCTGTACTCCAACCATACTTCTGCTACTCCAAAAATTATGAATCTTCTGCAAAAAGAATTTGTATATTAATCTTCTGCAAAAAGAATCAACTCAAAATCACTCTTTTGTTAAAAATGAGAATTATTTTCGTGAGCGCAAAAGTTTCTGTTTTTCAGCAAGATCAAATCAACTATCACCCAACATGATCCCAAAGGCTTTACTTGGCACTTTATAGAAAAAAAAGTAATAAAATATGATTACTGCAGTAGCCTAATCATATGAACACACAAAAACAGTAGTTAAAAGTGTTAGGTTGTCTCCCAACAAGCGCTTTTCTTTAATGCCTTTTAGCAAGGCATGATGATTTCAATGATGCTCGCATAAAAGATAAGAATTGGAACACAAACAAAGCATCATGAAGCATATGACTAGCACATTTAAGCCTAACCCACTTCCTATGCATAGGGATTTTGTGAGATAACAACTTTTGGGAGCATGAATCAACTAGCATAGGAAGGCCAAACAAACATAACTTCAAGATTTTCAACACATAGAGAGGAAACTTGATATTAATGCAATCCCTACAAGCATAAGTTCCTCCCTCATAATAATTTTCAGTGGCATCATGATTGAATTCAACAATATAACTATCACATAAAGCATTCTTTTCATGATCCACAATCATAGAAATTTTATTACTCCCCACATAAGCAAATTTATTTTCAGGAATAGTAGTGGGAGCAAACTCAACAAAATAACTATCATGTGATTGAAAATTAAAATCATGATGACAAGTTTCATGGTTATCATTATTCAATATAGCATACATGTCATCACCATAATCATCATAGATAGCAACTTTGTTATCATAGTCAAATGAAACCTCTTCCAAGATAGTGGAATCATCATTAAATAAAGTCATGGCCTCTCCAAATCCACTTTCATCAATATAATCATCATAAATAGGAGGCATGCGTTCATCATAATAAATTTTCTCATCAAAACTTGGGGGACTAAAGATATCATCTTCATCAAACATAGCATCCCCAAGCTTGTAACTTTGCATATCATTAGCATCATGGATATTCAAAGAATTCATACTAACAACATTGCAATCATGCTCAACATTTAAATATTTTGTGCCAAACATTTTATTGACTTCTTCTTCTAACAATTGAGCACAATTTTCCGATCCATCATTTTCAAGAAAGATGTTATAAAGATGATCAATAATATGATGCAACCTCAATTCCATTTTTTAGTGTAGTTTTCTTTTATAAACCAAACTAGTGATAAAACAAGAAACTAAAAGAGTTAATTGCAAGATCTAAAGATATACCTTCATGCACTCACCTCCCCGACAACGGCGCTAGAAAAGAGCTTGATGTCTACTACGCAACTTTATTCTTGTAGACACGTGTTGGGCCTCCAAGCACAGAGTTTTGTAGGACAGTAGCAATTTTCCCGCAAGTGGATGACCTAAGGTTTATCAATCCGTGGGAGGTGTAGGATGAAGATGGTCTCTCTCAAACAACCCTGCAACCAAGTACAAGAAATCTCTTGTGTCCCCAACACACCCAATACAATGGCAAATTGTATAGGTGCACTAGTTCGGCGAAGAGATGGTGATAAAAGTGTAATATTGATGGTAGAAATATATTTTTATAATCTGGATAAATAAAAACAGCAAGATAGCAAATAGTAAACAGGCACAAAAACAATATTGCAATGCTTGAAAATGAGGCCTAGGGTTCGTATTTTCACTAGTGCAATCTCTCAACAGTGCTAATATAATTGGACAATATAACCATCCCTCAAAGTGCGATGAAGAATCACTCCAAAGTTCTTATCTAACGGATAACATAAGAATAAATTGTTTGTAGGGTACAAAACCACCTCAAAGCTATTCTTTCCGTCCGATGTATTCAAGAGTTCGTACTAAAATAACACAAAGCTATTATTTCCGTTCGATCTATCCTAGAGTTCGTACTAAAATAACACCAAAGAAAATTCATATTCATAATACTCAATCCAACACAAAGAACTTCAAAGAGTGCACCAAGATTTGTACTGGAGAAACAAAGACAAGAACGTGCATCAACCCCTATGCATAGATTACCCCGATGTCACCTCGGGAATCCGCGAGTTGAGTGCCAAAGCATATATCAAGTGAATCAATACGATACCCCATTGTCACCACGAGTATTCAATTGCAAGACATATATCAAGTGTTCTCAAATCCATAAAAGTATTCAATCCGATAACAACGAAATCTCAAAGGGAAAACTCTATTCATCACAACAAGATAAAGAGGGGAAAACACCATATGATCCGACTATATTAACAAAGGCCGTGATACATCAAGATCGTTACATCTCAAGAACACGAGAGAGAGAGAGAGAAAGAGAGATTAAAAACATAGCTACTGATACAAACCCTCAGCCCCGAGGGTGGACTACTCCCTCCTCATCGTGGTGGTGCCGGAACGGGGTCTAGATTGGTTTTCGGTGGCTACAGAGCCTTGCGGAGGTGGAACTTCTGATCTAGGTTAACCCCTGATGGTTTCTCTATTTATAGGATTTTTTGGCATTGGTTTCACGCTAATATGGGCCTCGAGGTGAGCACAACCCACCGGGGCAAGCCAGGCCCACCAGGAGCGCCCTGTTGGGTTGTGCCCTCCTCGTGGCTCTTCTGGCCCTCCCACGAAGCTTCGGGGGTCTCTTTTGTTCAAAAAAACGTCAAAAAGTTTCAGCTCATTTGGAGAACTTTCATTTCTGCACAAAAAACAACACCACGGTAGTTCTGCTGAAAACAGCGTCAGTCCGGGTTAGTTCCATGCAAATCATACCAAAACCATATAAAATTGTTGTAAACATGGCATGAATACTTCATAAATTATAGATACGTTGGAGACGGGTCACACACTAACCATTGATACTTATGAGTTCTTGAACTGTAATCCAGTGGTGTCGTGAAGCTGCCAACTCCTTCACAATGTCATTTCCTTCCATGTCTTAACCTGAACAATACCATATTGTGTTAGTGCTATTTTAAACTTTGTCACTTTATTCGTCAATAAGAAATGTGATGAATTGTCAGCACTGATACTTATATGTGCAAAACCTGTCATCCGTCTACTTGTTTCTCTTTCAGAGTGAGGAGGATATAAGCGTCAAACAAGCGCAGTCTCATTAGCTTGCTCAACTGATTGCGCGACAGCTCCCGAGCAGGGCTAACCTTTCTTGAACTCTATTGAAGTGTTGTCGGTTTTGTATATTATTTTGTCAGCGTGTTTATTTGCACTGGTGGCGATCTTTGATGCCTGGTGTATGTAATCTACTGTCTTCTTGTGCTTTATTATCATAGTGGCGAACTTTGATGCCCAGTGGATGTAATATGCCGTAATTTCTTTATTGTATAGTCTAGGTTTTTTCTTATTCACGATGTTGTAGTTATTTTGCTGTATATATATCCTGTCTTCGCTCTATGAAAAGTAAACCGGCCAAACCGTAAAATTGCGGTACATAATTGGGTCGTCATGCAAATCACTATGTATGGGCCGCATCATGGGCCCATTCATCTTGGTCCATTAACAAGCCTAAATGTAAACTGGCCCACTAGTAGTTTTGGGCATTTAATAGGCCGAGTAAACCGCCAGCCCTATTTTCGTAAGAAAACTCAATGGGCTTTTAGTAGGCTAAAAAGTAGGTTGGGCCTGAAACATGCCGAACAGCTCACGGGCCGACAACAGGCCGAAATAGACCCCGGACCATGATTGTGCCAATCACATCACGGGCCGTTAACAGGCCAAAATTGTCTCGGTCCTTTTTTGGCCAAATCAGATTATCGGCTGTGAGCAGGCCGGATGCAAAGCGGGCCATAGTTAGGCCCAACTATATGACGGGCTTTTAATAGGCCGAAATGTTTATCGGGCCTTTAACAGGCCGAAACTAATATCACGCCGTATTACTAAATGGGCCTTTAGCAAATAGAAATCCTAACCGGGCCTCAAGTGGGCCCAAAAGCACAGCGTCTTGTTGACGGGCCGAATCTGATATGGTTCATAATTTATCCCAAAGGCTCTTAAACGGCTAGATCTGATATGGGCCGTAATATGGCCCAGAACGTGGTAGGCTATTAACGGGCCGGATCTCATATGGGCCCTTATTAGGCCCAGAACATGGCAGGTTGTTAATGGACCGGATCAAATATGGGCCGGCATTTGGCCCAAAACATGGCAGCGTGTTAACGGCTGGCCCACTAGTGTCTTCAAAATCTTGTGGGCCTTTAGCTGGGCCGGCCCATTATGGTCTGCAAAAATCTTGTGGGCCTTAGCTGGGTCGGCCCATTATGGTCTGCAAAATGTTGTGGGCCTTTAGTTGGGCCGGCCCATTTATCTTTATGGGCCACTTTTGGGCCGGTCCACGTGTCAACATATCATAGGCGCATCTCGCCCATTGGATGAGTGACATCTGTGCCAACGCGGAGCTGGCATGTGGTTCCGCCGGCCAATGAGAATTTTACACGTGGAAAATCGCCATTGGTAGTGGCTGTTAGCGGGTTATCGGATCCAAAACCGGACCTGATAGCTTAACGGTGACCCGTTACGATGGATGCCACGTGTCGGTTACCCTTGACGAAAGCACTTCCATGACGCGGCATTTATCGTCTTGGAAGTGGACACTTCCGTGATGATAATTTTGGTATTGTCATGGAACACTTCTACGACAGCACATGTATGACTATCTTGAATCATCATGGATGTACATGCATTACAAAAAACGTGACCTACTGTGACAAACACGTATCATCATGAAAGTGTATTTTTTTTGTAGTGCGGGACATAGATTGTGTGTGCAGACTCTGTTACGGTACTTCCGGTCTCGTCATGAACCCTACCGAGGGATCTGACGGGAATTTGCCATGTCACCTTCCATCCCGATGGCCAAGACTACATCGCAGAGGAGACCCAAAGCCAAGATGGTTGCGGCCAAGATGGCGTCGACCACTATGGTGTCCACGAAGAAGAGGGTGACGACCATGGTAACTAATGGCATGAAGTCATATATTGTGAAGAGGAGGAAGAAGATGGCATTGACATTGAGGAGGAGCCATTGTTTATCGATGAGCTCACCCAAAGGGTCGATGCACAAAGGAGGAGGCAAAGCATTCACATGGGATCATACACCAAAGAGGATGACATGTTGATTTGTGAGAGTTGGAAGGAGATAGGCCAAGATCCCAAGACCGATGCCGAGCAAAAAGGATCCATTATTGGACGATATTTCGTAAAATCTTTCATCAACAGAGGAAGCTTGCGCCCTACAAGTTTGCGAGCACCCGTGGCATCAACTCAATCCAAAAGAGATGCGAGTTTATTCAACAAGAATGCAACAAGTTTTGCGCTGCACTTGAGAGTGTTGAAGCCTGCCCCGTGAGTGGCCTAGGCGTGGGCGACTCGGGTTGAACACTTCCTATTTCATCACTATGCCATGTTCACGTTTGTTGCATCTTGTATCCTTCGCTATTACATTTGTGCCTTCTCTTTGATTGTGTAGGCATTCCAACCTTTGGAAGCCTTCAAGGCTTGGCATAAGAACAAGCCGTTCACCCTCACCCATTATTGGACTCTCATCAAAGATTTTTCCAAGTACAAAGATCAATATGCCGCTCTAAGGAAGAAAGGAGGGCCAACGGACATGGCTGGGGATGGAGATGGGGTGAAGAGAGGGGCAAGACCAACTCGAAGATTGACGAGAAGTGTGATGCGACATCTTTCACCTTGCAAGAAACTTTGCATGGCATGATGACTCAAAAGGAAGTGAGGGACGAGAGGAAGCACTAAAAAAGGAGGAGCAAATGAAAATATACTTGGAGCTCCAAACAAAGAAACTCGGCATGGAGGAGGTCGTCAAGAGGAGGAATCTTGACATGGAGGAGGTCGTCCAAATGAAGAAGCTTGAGATCGAGGCCACCAATGCCGACACCAAAGCAAATGAGGTGGCACATAGGAGATGTGAGAAAAGTTGTCCAAAAACCAAGAGAACTTAACATATCTCGCATTACAGGTTTACAATTCGTACGATACATTTTTTGGTAACATAAAATTTGAAAATACCATGGTGGCCATAATTTTAGCACTTAGTGCTTCAATGCGAGAAAAGATTGCTCATTTTTATAGGCCAGAATTTGCAACGAAACTATCATATGTGCTTTCTAATCGGTAGACTGTCTTTTAAAATCTAACGACTGGAAATATTATGGCTCTTTTCATACCATTAGCAACATTTTATGGCAATCGGTTATACCATATTTCGGCATCATCCTTCAGAGAAAACTTGAAGAGTATCAATAAGACAAATTCTCAAGACACATCTTTAATTTAAAAGTCCCACATATAGTATTAAAGAACATAAGATGTGCTTGAGGGTCTTCCTCTTCAGCCCTTGCTAGGGCATGCTTTCTTGACTTCCTAAATAAGCTCGTAGTCAATTGAATACTCACTAGCATAATTGGTAGGATAGACTATGGGAGATCTTGATCCCAAGAATGGAGCACAGTGCTCTCACATGGATTTCTCTTGTTGCTAAGTAATCGACATTTCTGCAAACAAAGTATTAAGCTCAGTAGTTTGGTTTTTTGTATTTTTCTGCTAATGAAGCTTGTTGCTCAGGAGGAAAACGAGAAATATAATATAGTAAATAAGTCTTCCCAGAACGAGTAACGCCCCTGTCACTAATAGGAAGTATCTACAATAATAACACCTGCAAAACAGTTACAAAACAAATACTCTGCACTTAGCTCCACGACAACGGCGCCAGAAAATGCTCGATGGCCTGCAAGCCAAACATGGTGGTGTAGCTCTGTCGTGTATGTATCCCAAATAGTAAGCGTCCCAGCGAAGAGAGGAGGAGAGTATTTACGAGTAACGTTTCTGTCACACACAAAGTTGTCACGATTCTTATGTGAAGTAACTGCTTGTGATTCTACAAACGTTGTTAGTGTCCCACGAAGCAAACGAACCAGAATGATGAATACGATAGGTTTGTGATGATGGGAAGTAACTTGAAAGTAAAGAACATAAATAAAATGGAAAGTAAAAGTGTTTTTCCTGCAATAGAGAGACTAGGCGCGAAGAGAGTTCAGATCTTGGTATACATCAAGTGTGCCAGTGCGACGGTAATACCAACTACCTTGTATCATGAGTTTAGTATTAGATTTGCTTGTTCGGTAGGAGGATCACCCTAAGTTCACGGAACTCCTCCCCACGGGATTATAGTCCATACTATGGTCCTGCTTTGTCGTTGCCACATCATGCTCGTCTCCATAATTAAGGTCGTTAGACCGGAACCATGCATTAAGTTTGATGGATCAATGTTATCTCATATTGTCTTCGGTTCTCATATATGTCTCCACCTGTCACGTCAGAGGTCGTAGATTTCCTAAAGAATATGTGTTACCTGTGTCGGTCTACAGATCATGTTGCATGGCCCTTAAATTGGACAACATGCATAGGAGTTCGCCACAGTAAATAACAACTTACTAGGCAGATCATAAGACTAGAAATATGAATGACGACATATAGAATGGGCACAAATGAATCTTACCACTCACCTACATCCCCCATGCCTAGGGGGAATTACTCACACATGGTAAGAGAATAAACCCATGAAAACCATATCAATAATACTGTGAAGATGCATAATAAGATGATTGATTAAACAAGTCTCAATCTCCAGATGAGTTCGAATGGAGTTTTATAGCCTGATCTTACAACTTGGAGTTCCTCTTACAATGATGAAGATGAAATGAATATGGATATGGAAGAACAAAACTAGAAGAAATCTCCAGTGGTTCTCCAGATCTCTTCTCTCTGTTCTGGGCATGGTCGTGGCGGCTAGGTTTCTCTTCTAATGTCCTCTCATTCAATAAAGTGTCTTGTACTGATAAGATAGAGCCTCGCCACTTCATACGACCATCCATACGAGCGAATAAATATGCTCGTATGGAAGGTCGTCTTTCACTCTCGTGTGCTAGACGGTTGAGCCCTCAACATGGAAGTTGCTTCATTTGGCTTGATTTTCATTAGTTCTCATTGGTTTCCTTCCAATGTGATATTCCCTGCCAAACAATGGAAAAAAGGATTTTTCTTCTTTCTCGAAGGGTTAGCGTTAGAAATAACCGAGAAGCAATATAAATCCAATGAAAACCCAATAAAAATCCTTGTAAATAATCACAAATTATTAAGCCATCAACCCCCTCAAGCTTAAGACTTGCTCGCCCTCTAGCAACTAGGAAATTAAGAGAATGAAGGTGAGTTTGACATACGTAGAAAGAAGTTTTACCGGCTCACGAAGATATGATATTTACATTCTCACAAATCATGCAAGCTTGGTTAAGAGAATAGTTGCATTTCAGTGGTTGCACTGAAGCTTGTTGCCTAGACACATTTAGTCTGCTATCACTAGTTATAATTTCTCAAGTCAAATCTTCCGCAGCTAAGTAGGTGCTAGGCAATCAAAAACTTTTATTCTCTCAAGAGAATGGATTTTTCTTTGGAGTTTATAGAAAAAGGAAACAAGTATGACCAAGGAGATTTGGAAGAGAGGAAAACATAGTACTCAAGCATCTCAGAAACACTCACAAGTACCTCCTAGTCATGACTCTCAAATACTTCCATCTATCATTGTTCTTCAGAACTTCAATCATTGGTGATGGGGTTATGCCAAAATTTGGGTTTCCGCTGTGGCTTAGTTTTGTGCACTATGGATAAAAAAAGGTTGTCTCTTCCTAGTTCAGTGATTAGTGCTCGCATTACCACGTAGACACTTCTTCGGAAAAGGTTGATCGATTTCAACTCAAACTCCAAATTGGCGACGGAGTCACATTTATGCGAATTATCTCAACATATAGCAACCGTACATGAAACCAGCTAGAAACGGGAGCTCCATGATTTTAGTGTCGCGGCTAAGTTTTGGCATAACCTCAATCACTTCAAATATTCAGTCCTCTAAACAACTCGATCAGTAGGTACCATAGAAACAATCAAATTCCGTGCTATGGAGTTGAAGTACTTCAGTGCTAGTTCTCTTCGAAAATCCAAGCCCCTAAGTTTTTTTTTAGAATTTTTCTTTCTTTCTTTTTGGAGCAAAATTATGCTTTACAAAAAGGTCTCACTAACAAGATTCAAAGTTGGGAATCATGACTAAGTGACATTCAACTAACATGGGAACGAAGCTTTAGTGCAATCAGCCAAATGAAAATATTTGCTTAATCAAGATTGTAAGAAAAGTGAGTAAGATTGCACCATAATTCCCCTCCCCGCCACCGGCCACCAGAGCGGCAGGCATACGCGTTTGATTTTAACTGTCGTCCATCACCAGATTCATGTGTCTAGGGAGACGAGCCTAATTTTGCTTTCTACACCAACAACGAAATTTTGAAAAAATAATCATGTAGTAAGATAGATGAAGAAAGTTAAGGTCGAATCAGGAAATATGGAGTTAAATATATCACGGTGCCTTAACTTATTCTGTGCAATCAGTTTGGTGTCTAAAATTGTAAAATACATAAAACTGGTGCTCAAACTTGTTCGACCGTGCAAATATTGTCTCTCCTACTGTATTCGGGCGTACTCCCCGCATGTCATGCCAGCATGGCGGCGACCCACATGTTAGTCACTGGAACTAGACGAGTGATTCTTTTTTTGCAAAAAGCACCTCATATTTTATTTATTTATGTAGATAGGCCCCTCATATTAGAAATATGGGTCCCACGTGTTAGTATGATCGATAGAGAAATGCCCAAATGTCAATGGCTGGAACTGGACAAGTGATTTTTTACAGAAACCACCTCACACTTTACTTTATACGTAGAAAGGCTCCTCAAAGTAGAAAGGCTTTTTGTATGACAGATAGAGAAATGACTCAACCGCGCAAAAAAAAAAGATAGAGAAATGACTGAAACAGGTTGCAGCGAGCGAGCTTTGAAGCTGGGACGTCCTGATCAGTGCAAGCATAACCTGGCCACCAGGCCGAACTAAGTTGTGTATTGTCGTATTTGGTACAAATATATGTAGACCATTCCGTGAAAAGAACGAAATATATATAGACCAATTCCGTGTATCGCTCTGCTAGTCCATAAAACATTTTCTACATGTTTTAATTTTTATTTTTATTTCAATTTCCTGTTTAGTTTTTATGAGATGTAAATTTTATCATATAAAAATACAATAATTATCAGTAGGAAATTAATGTGTATTTAATTATTTATTCTATTTTCATTATTGTGTACTTTGAAGAAGTAAACATGAACTTTTTCTAAAATTTATGTGGATTCAAACAGTTTAGTGTATATTATTATAATAATAAATTCTAGAAATGTACTAACATGTTAAGCGTGTTTGTAGAAATGTAAGAATAATTTTATACAATTATTTTAATACACGTCGAACATTTTCTGAACATGGTGAGCGTTTTGTGAAATACACGCTATCAATTTGTTAATGCATGAAAAGCCATTTTTAACAAACATGTGTACAAATTTTTAATACACGTGAACCATTTTCCGAAAACGTGTTGAACATTTTTTTCATATGCACTAACACTTTGTTTAAATCTCATGGCAGTTGTAATTTTTTCTTAGATTTCTTTTTTCAAATGTGAAAAAATAATATGAAAATGAAAAATGAACATGAACTTGAAAAAATAAAAAAATAAATTGAGCAAACCCATAGTGCGTCATATGTAAAAAATGAAAAAGAAAAATTCTTGTTTGCAGGTGAAATTGAAAAAGAAAATCGTTAGAAGAAATATGGAAGCTCTAAGAGCATCTCTAGCAGACCCCTTATCACGCGGACCTTTAAAGTAAGTATAAGGAAACGTGTTTTGAGGGCTGGCGAGGCCTGCGGCAGAACCGTTCGGTCTTGCGGGGTCTATTCGGCCGCAGGCCTCGCCAGCCCTCAAAACACGTGGTTTTTTCTCAATTTGACACATCTGTGTCATATTACATAGAAATATGTCTTGCGTCAGCATCATGTTTCCGAGATGGCGGTTGCGAGGGATGCAAAGATGGCCGACGGCCAATCCTCGCCATCTCTTTCTGTTCCTATCCTGGAGCTCCTTCACGGCGAGGACAACCACCACCTTCTGTTGCCGATTGTTCTCGAGCAGCGTCTCTATGTCCGAGTCGTCGGACGAGGACGAATCCTCGAGCAAAAGTTCCCCGCAAGGGCTCAAATCCATCTACAAATCGCAACGGAGCTTGGATGAACGAAAATCGTTCACTAATCTAACTTGAAGGGGCAGAAAAGGACTCTCCATCAGATCCGGGGCGGGCAGTCGATCTGGGACGGCGGCGACCCATGGGCAGCTGGGCGCGGCGGATCCGGGGCACCGGCAAAGCTGCACGGTGGACCCGGGTCTGCGGCGGCCCGACAGTGCGTTTTCACCGACGGATATGGCTGAAATCGAAGGCGGCGGGCGAGCGGTGACGGCGGCGTGTGGCTGCGGAATGGGGGAGGGAAACACGCGTAGGCTGAAATATTCGTCCCGCCAACTACTTTTCCACGATATAGGGCACCGACGGGGCGGGGGGAAACCTGTGTTCTCGTGGGTCGGGGGCGGGGGCAATTTACCACGCCCCTCAAAAAAAAATTAAGGGTCAAAGCGTTTAAGATGTCTGTTCAAACCGTTTTTTTCATGCAAAACTGTAAACTGACGATTATTTTACAGTTTGATGCGATACAAAGGGTCTGCTAGAAATGCTCTAACTCTTCTAGGTGAAGTAAACGGATATTGGCGTGCTGTACAGCTTGCAAGGACCTCACACCTGAGGTCATTGTTTCAAATCCCTATCTGTCACCTTTTTATTTATTATTTCCCTTCAAGATTTCACCATGGATTACTCCTTATTATAAATAGGATTCGTAATGTATATACACTTGTGCGTGGTGTGCTGGCTTCCGCGTGTATGGCTTGCACATCTGATCGTGTGTTCAAGAATCCGGTAGGCTCACATTTCGTCTCTTATTATTTCATCCACCCAGACGTGCTGACATGTGGGGCCCGCACCTGACGAGGGGTTTTCTAAAAAAACATCATGCATGGGTCACCCAACACCTTCCCGCTCCCACCCACTGACGTATGGGCCATCGCTACGCTGGCAAGCACTGTTGGCAAAGTGTACACCCAGATATGGTACGAGGCATCATATTTACATGACAGGATAAGTTGTGGTACCAGTTTTATGTATTTTGTAACATTGGACACCAAGGTAACCGTGCCAGACAAGTTGAGACACTTCTATTGTATTTAACTCAGAAATATAACTAGCTCGGCCAAGGTAACCAGCTCTTTAACCTGCCAAGGTTAGGTCTGTATGTTCATCAAGTCGGTCCAAAGTTGCAAGAATATTTTACAAGCAAGATATTTGTTTGGGCACTATGGAGCAAATGACCTTCACCCCTCCCCCACCCGGGCCCAATATATCCCCCCTCCCCCCCCCCCCCCCCCTATTCTCCCCAGCCTTTGTTCCTCCTCTGGCTCCCTCGCCCGGTCATTTTTTTTCTCTTATGGTCCCTTCCTCATTTGTTGACCTCTCCTTCTCATCTAAAATCTCTGCCACAAAGTCCAGATGCCATCGCCCCGATACGGCCATCCCTGTCAAGGCAAGGGCATTGATTTCATCATTGGGAGGTGGTGAGCTTCCCTACTGTCATAGACAGTGGCCATTGAACTTGTCACTAAGAGTACGCCCTACCATTCTTTCTCATATCTCTTGGATACCTTTCTCCTACTCCCAGGAGGATGGCCGTGATCCTTGTCAGAGCGGGCTCGCTGAGGATCCACCAGTTGGGCGTCTTCTTTGCCACTCCGGATGGCATCTAGTGGTGGCTCCGCATCCAATGTAAGCTCGCGCCGCCTTTCCACGCCATCACCGCATCAGGGGACGCGCAGAGTGGAGATCCTGGCAAGCCGACAAGAGAGCCTACGAGGCTAGCTGGCACTGGGTCCTTGTCCCTACGACAATGGGCTCGGAGTCCGAGGTGAATGGCAGCAATGCGCAAGGGCACGAATGTGCTGGATGCTGCCACTGCGGCGGCATGCCCGGGTGGAGGGACAGCGTGCCCGCCATGAAATAGAGAAGGTGTGTTGCGTGAAGGCGACCAGCGGTGAGGATGTTCGTGTCTAGATCCTGGCGAAGCAGCACGCCCAGGCTGCTCGTGACCTTGCGGTGGGTGGTAGGTTAGTTATGATGAAGTAGTAGAACAGATATTATTTTCGTAGTCTAATGCTATGTAGAACTTCTCTTGCTATGTCCGCACTATGTGAACTATGTGCTAGAAATGGAAGTATACATATGTGTTGAAATCCACGTTACATGTTTATATGTGGATTTGAGGGTTGAAGTTGACAAAAACACTGGCCCAACGCGCTGACCCGAACCCAAAACACGTCCGCTTCGTGTCTGCGCCGACGCATTTTAGCCTAAATTTGGGTCTGATTTGCGATAGCGCGGACACAAAGCGGACGCGCCGCACATCCCTTCTGTGTCCCCCGTGGCCCCATATGTCGGCCGGCCAACCACCACACACGGTCATATTTAACGCGGCCACCTACCCGGGGCACGCATCAGTCAGTGGAAGCGTCAGGAGGCCGTCCATTTTTAATCCACGCGTGCGGGGGGCTGGCCTCATCCACTTCCACTTTCACTGCCCGTCCACATCTAGCCCCTGCGTGCTCCCTTGCCAGCGAGAAGCAAACCCTAGTCATGGGTTTCTTCAGCGCCTCCGGCAAGAGCAAGGGGAAACTCACCCCCGGCGCTTCCTCCTCCCACGCGCTTTTTTTTGTCCGGTTTACAAAATATGGGTTAGGCCAGCGTTGGGTACACGCGTCGACCCAAATGAAAAAACAAACACGGGCGTCCGCGCGGCCGACCCAAACGGACAAAAGACAGACAAAGCGCGTGTCTGTTTTGGTCGGCCGGTTGGAGTTGCTCTTAGGGGGGGGGGGGGGGGGGAGCACTGGATGTGAACATATAGTGGGCCACATTAGCTATGTCTGGTTGGGGATGCTCTTAATTTCAATACCAATTAAATCATACTACTAGATATACCCCAAAGTGATGCAAAGGCCGGGGTCATCCTCTTTTTTTTTAAAGAAGGATATACCATAAAATTTCCTAAAAAAATAGATATACCACAAAAACTTAATGCGTACAATTAATTCTAACTATTTAATGCATTTAATCTATTCTCCTTAAATACTCCGGAATTCCTCCTCCTCTCCCCACTTCATCTCATTCGCTGCAAACTCCACCTCAAGGCAGGATTAGCCGTTGCCCGCAACCCAGCAACCATGAGAACTAGCATCCTCCTCCTCCTTGCCGCTCTTGGTGCCGTCTCTATCATCGCCACACCTACAGCGCTCGACGGGGAATGGCAACCGATCAAGAACGTCACCGACCCACATGTCCAGGACCTCGGCAGTTGGGCGGTGGCGCAACACAACAAGGTGTCCATCTCCAGGCTCAGGTCCGCCATGGTGCTGAGCGGCGAAGTGCAGATTGTGGCCGGCGTGGAGTACCGACTCGACGTCCAAGCATTGCAGGGTGATGGCAAGGACGCCATGTATAAGGCAGAGGTGTTCGAGCAGGGCTGGCCGACCAACACAACTCGCAATCTCATCTCCTTCGAATAGATCGACCGAGCGACCAAAGTTGATCCAGTACTATGAGCGACTATTGTTGTACCTTTTTTTGTTGCAATAAAAAATCTCGAGAACTGGGTGCCTCTTTTCACAATCGAGAAAAGGTGATTTTTCATTGGGTCGTGCTACGTGTCCGCCTCCTCGCGAGCTATCCGATTATATGGAGGGAGACGTCCGTTCAATTTCATGAAACAATGCTTTTGTTGCAAAGCCTCCTCTTATCTAATTTTTTGTAACAAGACTCATGTTACAAAATTTATTTTTCTAATTTTCTGCAACAAGATCTTTGTTGCAAAAACTTTTCTTCTCTAATATTTTACAACAAGACTCATGTTGCAAAACTTCTTATTCTCTAATTTTCTGCAACATGATCCTTGTTGCAAAACTTCCTCTCTATTTTTCTGCAACAAGACCCTTGTTGCAAAACCTCAATTGCAACATTACCAAACATCTCCACCCTCTTCTATGTATTCCTGCAACAAGACTATTGTTGTGAAAACTTGCAAGAACACCGAGGACTGCAATAGAGAGAACACCCCGTGGTCTCCGTAGCACCCGTGTTTTTGCAGCAGAGGATGGACGCCAGTGGCTGCCGCCGATGTGGTGGGGCTGCAGCAGCATGCTTGTTTGAGAAGAGGTGAGGATGGGATCCATGGAAATAGGCAGGGGATGGAGAGATAGAGGTAGGGGATGGAAGGGTCAACAGAAGAATGTGTGGCTGTTGGGATAAAGATAGAAGTGAGCGGTTGATGTGCCCCACGTGGGACGCATGGCTAACGGGGAAGGCCGCGGACGCGAGTGACCATCCATCGGCTGATTAGTAGCGTTTCCTTTTTTCATTTCCAAAAAATAAAAGAAAAATATGATATATATTTTTCATGCAAGAGTTCGGAAGCTCGATAGATAGATAGAACTTTCTAACAAATCGCATGGGATACAGTGTTTTGGTGCCGAGCCTCAGATGCACCTGGTACCCTGTCCGTTGCATATTATGTTTTGATTCGGAAAATTAGTTGTCAGATGAAAGGTCTACTGCGTGGGTAAATAGCGTACTCAACATATATGTTCTACTTTCTTTGTTTTATAATATAGCGCGTATGAATGTTTTGAAAAGTCAAACTTTACAAACTTTGATTAAGTTTATAGAGAAAACAAATGTATGAAACTATGTCTTATGACGATCTAATTATATGTGTATGGTCATCTAGCTGTAAATGTTTTTCTTGACAAACTTGGTCAAGTTGGTGAGGTTTAACTTTTCAAAAAACACACTACATTATGAAATGAAGGGAATAGTAAACTGCACGTACTTCTTTTTTTTAATGAACTGCACATGTTTCTTGCATGTCGTCAGCTACCAAAATCAAGAAGCATGTAAAAAGTATGATGAATTTTGGACTCAAACAGGTGTAAAAATACGAATCAGACTTTGGGTTATATTTCTTAATCAGATAAACATGTTGATTCTCCTATCTTGACTTGGAGGACACACCAAGGTTTCAAAGGTTTCCTGTCTAGACACAGAGCCGCCTTATAGCTCGACTTCTAGCAGTTATAGAGTGGCCCACCTGTCTGGCCCATAAGAGATAGTCTGCAACCCGAGGACCCCTTAGTCCAGTACTCCCTCACCTACAACTACAATCCCAGTTGCGAGTCAAGGGTGGCATTGCAACTGGGACAAATACTACAGGACTCCAGTTGCGATTCGAGCGTGGACTCACAACTCGGAGGAGAATAAACTATGGTTCCAGTTGCAGTCGAGGGTGGACTTGCAACTATGACAACAAACAACTACGTGGCCCAGTTGCGAGTTAGGGCTTGAGTTGCAAATGGGACGACAAAACAACTACGGGGCCAGTTGTGAGTCGAATGTGGACTTGCAATTGGGACACCTACAACTACGGGGTCAGTTGTGAGTCGAAGATGGACTTGCAACTGAGGCAGCGAGGCCAGTTGCGAGTCGGTGGTGGGATTGCAACTAGGATGAAAACAAACTACGCACTCAGTTGCGAGTCGAGTATTGTCGTGGAATTGTCACGGCAGATGTCCCAAAGTGAGGACTTAGTCATGAGGCCAACGCATCTATGTGGTAGCTTGAGAGGGGTTGATTGGAATCGAGAGACGCAACACAAGACACGGATTTAGACAGCTTCGGGCCCCGGGAAACATCATCCGGTAATAGCCCTACATGTTGTTTGTGGCTAGGTCTCATTATGCTCATGAGGGAGTCGCCGCATAAACCGGCTCTCCTTTAGTTGTGTCTAGCCTTAGCGATTCTTTTTCTGTCCCTCTTGGAGTGCCCTGGCCCTCCTTATATATGTTGAAGGGGCGGGTTACATGACTAGTCCTAATTGGATTAGGATAACTCTATTACAAGTGGAGTCCTAGTCTTGCTTCCTTTGTAGGAGAATAATCCTTATGCCTTTCCTCTTAAGCCGGCCCACCATCATATGAACCGGCCTTCTGGGCCTTGGGCCTTGTCATCCATCTGACCCGCCGTCGGGGTCATCAGTGAATCGCTAAGTATCAGCCGGGTCTCTGGTGAGTCGCCAAGTCCGGCCGGGTCATACCGCGGGGTATATCCCCGACATTAGCCCCCAGTTTAATTTGGATTTATCCATGTTAAAATGATCTGCAACATAAACACAAGAACAAATTTAACAGGTTGTGCTCCGGGTTAAATATTCTTGTAAGCCGGCACCTGAATATCCTTAAGTCCTTGTCATTTCCTTCTTAATACGTATCTCATAGCAAATCTCCTTTAGCAGATATGTTCAAACTTTGCCAATGCAAAAAATCCGGGCACTCTTTCTGAAAAATCCGGGTCAACAGACCAGCTTCATAATCAATTTGCTGACATTGTTTTCTTGTAGAAAAATATTATAAAGAATAATCAATTTGACTTGACTTCCGATGCTCTAGCTTGACAGAAATATTGGTCTTGAAATACTCATCTGATTTTCAGCCAGCTTAAAGATGTAAAACTTGCCAGTTTATCATTGCCAAAACTGCCGAGTTATAAAACAGATGATACCGGGTCATAACTGTTGCAGACGCCGGATCATGTAATTGATCTTTTTGAGTTATTCAGGCCAAGACTGATAATATGATCCCTGACTTACTCAAAACTGATAACTTTGGAGATATTCCTTCCTTATATGCATATTACCTGTAGCCCCCAAGTCTTTAAGAGGAGAACATAGTGATAGCTTAAGATTTGCTTCAATATAAATGTTGCAACTTTGAAGAAATCCAGATTGTTCATCTCAATCATTAGTCAAAACTAAATATTCCACATATGTAGCCCCCAAGTGACGGGTTGTCACGCTTGCAGCAACCTGGGACTTGTAATTGCCTTATGTTCATAAAAACTTCAACCAGTGTAGCCCCCAAGGGCCGGGTCATTATACAATAATGAGCAGGGACTTTGCAGATATGATCATGTAGACTTAAACAGCAACGTGTAGCTCCCAAGGGCCGGCTCAGTAAGATAATACTGAGCTGGGACTTCATCAAAAACAACATCATATGATGTAACCCCTACCATGGGGCTCGAACCCACGTCCATAAGGTTAAGAACCTTGTACTCTACCAACTGAGCAGTGGATCGTTCAATATAATATATTAAAGTTTGTATACCTTGAATTTTTGACAGGAGCAATCGGTAGCCCCCAAGGGCCGGCTCATAACGATGTGATGAGTCGGGACTTCAATAAAGTGAGCAAAAAATGACTTTGCATTAGCCCCCAAGTGCCATGGTGCATGCTGGCAGTGACATGGGACTTGCATATTTGATGTAATCTCAATTTGAATAATGTAGCCCCCAAGTGCCGGGTCGTAAGCCTGCAGCGAGTCGGGACTATTGCTTCCATTGTAGAATAAATCATATCCATTGATAAGATAATAGCCATTGCGCAAAAGCGACTTTGAAAACCTCAATCATAATACTGGTTATTGGTAAGCATAATAAAAATCCAGCCATGTTGGCTATTAAAGATTTGAATAATATAACCTGGTTTGAAAACCGGTTCCTGCCATATAAACCGGTATATCCATGCACATATGATACATGCTATGATGATGTAATGACGATGCAATGTATGATGATGTATGTGTATGATGCAATGTATGATGATGTATGTGTAGGATGACAGAATACTTCAATGAAACTAGCCTGAGCCACTGGAAGGTACGTGCTTTCCGTGAGCCTGACTCACAGTACCCAATCGATATTTGAACCTAGATAAAGTCAGGTCTTACTTTATAGACTTATCAGGAGTATGCGGGGTCAGAGTAACAGCATACATCACGGGCCGATTTATCCAAGTTTCAAGGAAGGCAGCTTATAAAGCCTGGATCTATCATGACTATCTGTACGCCGTGCTCTCGCATGACAAACTGCCATTTGAACCTTAACAAGCTCAGGATCTCTGGTCGAATACGCCGTAAAAGATTGATCGTTAAGAGTTTGGTGGGTCAATCAGGATTACCCGATGGAGTTGAAGCAGCTGGCTACAGGTAGGATGACCCGGAAAGGTTATATTCTCTTTGGTCGAATACGCCTATGTTTGAGTATAACCTGGTAAAAAGGGTAGTCACGCTATGTTCTCTTTGGTCGAATACGCCTATGTTTGAACAAGAAGCCCCCCAATGACATACTTACAAGTTGTGCTCATCGGTACCTATGTTTGAACTATGCATCAAACTCTCTTTGGTCCCTGTAACTCGGGCATCAAGCCTCCAAGTGATTTGTAATAAGGCGTGTAAGCCGGATCGGATACCCATGTTTGAACTGTGCATCATGGCAACAAATTCTCTTTGGCAACCTTTAATTTTTTCTGAGAACTCAAACTTTGCGAGAGAAATATTCTTCTTGAGCCGGAATTTTAAACCAGATTTGGGAGCTTCAGAGCTTTGTAGGAGAACAGATTTCCCTTGAACCGGATTGTGAACCGGATATTAAGAGCTTCAGTGCTTTGTAGGAGACGGATTTCCCTTGAGCCGGATTGTGAACCGGAATTTTCATTTGGAGCCGGAAATTTCCCGACGGCCTTTAAATTTTCACCAATAAGACAGTAGCCTCCGGGACCGGGCTACTTTGCCTCCAATGACCCGGGGTTCTTGAATCCTGCTGAAACTTGCAACATTTGCTGAGTCATGTCATTGTAGCCCCCGAGTCTTAAGATGACTCGAGGAGTTGTCTTGAGATTCTCCATATTTGACCGCGATATAAACCGGCATGAGTCATTTAACAGCCCAGTGATATAATAGTCCCTTTTGCAGTAAACAACTTGTCCTGCATTGGAGAACTTGCAAGCCAGAGTAATTGCTCTTTTAAAGAAAGCAATATGTAATATAAAAATATACTGGATGGACTTCACCTGATATGTCAGGCCAGAAATTATCCACCGTGGAGTTGATGATCACCATGGTGAAGCTGAAATCAATCACGGCCGAGTCGTCCACGGGAGTAGATAGATGAGTTGTCCATGGTATTGTAAACCGGCACAGACGAGTGAGCCGGCCGCGGTGTTGTTGTTGTAGACTAGGCCGCAGAGGCGGCGGCTTGCACACATATTTGTTCAACAATGCGGTATGGTTGGATGCTGGCGCTTTGATAATATTGGCGCAAGCTTATATCCGTGACATAACGATCATTCTTGCAATGAATAATTGTCATGCACAGAAAACATCGCGAGCCAGAGTAATTGTTCTTGGATAAATTGATATGTACTTAAAAATAGATAGAAAAAATAGCACCTGGTATTTTTATCAGATGAACCCGGATGCTGATAGTGGATAAATACATCTCCTCTGGCTTTTCCATGCAATAGTGCTAGTAGCTTTAAACTTCTATACAACGGCCACCACCCTCCTTATCGTTTACTTTTGTAATGAGCTTTTGGACTGATTTGTTTTCAACTTCGGGGGTAGTAGGCGACATGAATATACATACTGCAATTGAGGTCACATAGTAGTACTCCTTCCGTTCTTGCGCATAGACTCCAGCACAAGCACCAATGTGTGCGCTGTTTTTTTTTGGACAGGATTTGTCCCAGAGTGTTAGTATACAGGTACGCTGGCCACTGTTTGTCCCATGCGAGCATCCACAGTCAGCAAGCAAAAAACGGCAACGGAGCGAGATGCTGACCAAGGACATGGCGGCGCCGTCCGTGGACATTTGACGCAGATGGCTCCTTTGAGCCGCTGCCTCTGCCGCACAAGAAGCGGTCGCCGGCAAACTGCGGGGCAGCCGGCGCAAGGCAAAGGAGCACACGGCGAGGGCCAGATTAGAGCGGAGCAGAGAGGCCAACCCGGTCAGTGCGGAGGTGAGTCGGACAGCTGCGCGCACCCCCTTTGAACAGTCAATGCATGAACCGGCGGCCGGAGGCCTGCAGCAGCCAGACGGCTATGGGCACGAAACGCAGCTGGGACAGCGTGAAGGAGAAGGTGGGTCGAGCAAAGGCCGCAACGGCGGAGCTGCAAATGCGGTAGCGGCTCGGGGCAGCAGCGGTGGACGGCGGAGCGGTGCCGCGCAAGGGTGCAGAGCGACGGCGGAGACGCAGCCGGCCCGAGGTTGCGGCGACTTGGAGCAGAGGGCGGCTTCGGGGACGGCGACTTAACAGGGCGGTGGCTCAGAACGGCCACGGCAAACGGATTTTCCTTCCAGCAGACAGAACAAGTACTCACCATTATTCCTTTCAGATTTTGCTTTAATATGTTTGATTGCATCTTTGAGAAGCAGCACCATGACGATGAGAAGGCATCAAATATCAATCTTCAAATATCTCCAGTATATATGCTAGAAAGGTCCAGCCAGTTCAACTTCAGAGATAGGATGCGAACGACAACCGCTCAAAGGCAGCAAAAGTGAACCGCCGCGGCGTGTTGCAAGGCCGCGGGAGTGGAGGTGTGGCATCTCGTGGAGACTGCAGTAAAGGCAGTCGTGGCTTGGCGACGAAGCGATTTGGATCGGACGCACCGGCGGCTCATGGCAGAAGGTAGCGGCGGCTCAAAGCGAAATTGTTAGAAAGGAGAGAGGGAGATTGGTGGAATTGTTGTTGTATTGCTTGAGCCTCATGGGCATATATATAAGTGTACAATGATCTACTTGGAGTACAAGACAAGCCAGAACAAATCCTAGTCTATCTCGTCTTTCCTAATAATCATGATACTCAACATCCTTCCGCAGTCACAACGGTAGCGACGCAGACGGTGAGACTGAAGAAGAATCCGAAAGCAAGCCGACGGACACAAACCCCCACAGTCGTAACGGTCGATGCATCGCGGAGTCGTGGCTGGAGTGAAAACCGACGAGGTTGCTCAAGCAAGGCGGTAGCCCTTTGTGCCGTTTGTCGATGTAGCCGAGAGCGTGGGTGGTGGAGCCGTGGTCGAGGTAGCCGTGTGAAAAATGTCGTGGTCGATGTCGAGTCGGGGAGCCGGTGTCGAGGATGTCGCCGTGGAGCCGCGGGCGCAAGGAGGCGCCGAGTTAGCATGGGCGCATTGGTGTCGACGTAGTGATGCGCCGGGAAGAAGATGTTGTTGACGACGCGTCGCGGCGGGTTTGCCAAGCCCAGAGACACATCGTAGACGAAGGCACACACCGGTGTTGCCAGCACTGGGCATGCGTAGACGGACGAAGACAAAGTTGATGAAGCGCCGCACCAGGCTTGCCAGGCCCGGGGACACGTCATGGACGAAGGCATACATCGGTGTTGCCAGCACCAGGCATGCATAGACGAGGACCTGCACAAGCTGTACGCCATGTCGGAGAAGTCAGAGAGGCCAGCAGAGAAGGACTCGACGACGGTTGCGGCGTCAATCAGCGCGGGGCCGATGTCGCCTGCGGTTGTCGGAGTAGACGAAATGGTCGGGGTAGATGACGGCGACGCTGGCGAGGGGCTGGTGCTGGACGAAGACGAAGGAGGTGGACGGGCGGCGGCGGCGGCCAAAGAAGAGCGGCAGCAGCGGCCTGACGGCGACGGCGGCTAGGTTAGGAGCGCGGCGGCGGTGCTCGAAGTAGGCGAAGAACCCGACAGCATGACGAAGACCGGCACGGACGGTGGCGTTCCCGCGCCAAGGGAGGCGGCGCGACGCATACCACGGGAAGTCAACGCGCGTGGACAACGAAGTGGACCGTGGGCCGCCGCGTTACGGCCCGAAGGGGCGACGCAACGGCGGCGGGCAGGTCGGGGTGACGGCGGGAAGACCTCGGGGCGGCGGCAGGGACCGCGGGCCGCGGCGCGACAGCCCGAAGGGGCGGCGCGGCGGAGGAGCGCGGGTCGGTGCAACCGCGGGGACGGCCTCGGGACGGCGGCGTGGACCGCGTGCCACACTCGCTACGGCCCGACCGGGCGACGCAGGGGCGGCGCGAGAGTCGGTGCGGCCACGGGGACGACCTGGAGCGGACGGCCTCTGGGCGGCGGTGGACCGCGGGGCGCTGTACTACGACCCGAAGGGGCGACGCAGCGGTGACGCGGGTCGGTGCAGCCGGGAGAAGAACCACGGGGCGGTGGCGCTGCGGCCCGACGGGGTGACGCAGCGGCAGCCCATTGCTCGATCGGTAGAGGGGCGCGCTGAACTCGGGGCGGTCTTCACGGGGCCTGCGAAGGCGCGCGCAACCGACGGGCCAGGTCGGTCGCACGATGTAGATGAGGCGGATCGCGGCGGCGGTCGGGTGATCAATCCGATCGCGCGCGAGGTCGGGGACGCCGCTCGGTGGAGGCACAGGCGGCGGAGTCCGAGATGAAGCCGGCGGTGGCGGGCGGCTATGATTGGCCGCCGCATGGCGCGAGGCCGCCGGGTCGGGGTGATGCAGGAGTCCCGGTCGGAGCAAGGCGGTGACGGCTGGCATAGATCGACGGGCGGGCCGTCACGCGAACGGCGGGGGTGAAGGGCCGCCGCAAAAGCTTCAGAGTGCTGGCTCTGGCATCGGAGGCTAGGACATGCTGGCATGAGGAACTTACTCACTCTCGCAAAGAAGAAGCATGTCATAGGCATCGAGGGCGTCAAGTTCAAGAAGGATCACTTGTGTGGTGCCTGCGAAGCTGGAAAGATGACTAGGGCCAAGCATCCTTCGAAGACAATCATGACGACATCTCAACCCTTCGAGCTGCTACACATGGACTTATTTGGCCCTACTCACGACTCTACTCTCAGTACTACTTCTTCTATCTATGGCTTCGTCATTGTTGATGATTATTCAAGATATACATGGGTGCACATAATTCTCTACAAGACTGAAGTGCAGGATGTCTTCAGACGCTTCGCCAACCGTGCCATGAACAACTATGGCGTCAAGATAAAGCATATCAGGAGTGACAACGGCACAGAGTTCAAGAACACCGGCCTCGACCTTTATTTGGATACATTGGGAATCACTCATGAGTTCTCCGCTCCGTACACACCTCAGCAGAATGGCATCGTGGAGCGCAAGAACAGAACACTCATTGAGATGGCTCGGACGATGCTCGATGAATACAAGACACCAAGAAAGTTCTGGCCTGAAGCTATTGATACTGCATGCCATGTCATCAACCGTGTTTATCTTCACAAGCTTCTGAAGAAAACATCCTATGAACTCCTCACTGGTAAGAAGCCAAATGTCAGTTACTTCAGAGTATTTGGTGCTAGGTGCTGGATCAAGGATCCACATCACACTTCAAAATTTGCACCGAAAGCACATGAAGGTTTTATGCTTGGTTACGGAAAGGATTCGCACTCCTACAGAGTCTTCAACCTCTTTCACTATAAAGTGGTTCAAACTGTGGATGTGCGGTTCGATTAGACTAACGGCTCACAAAGAGCACCTGCCAAATGTGCTAGATGAAGTTCCACCTAGTGAATCCATCAAGCTAATGGGAACTGGAGAAACCATACCGACTGATCCACACCCTGAAGAGGAACTTATCATTTCTGTACCTAATCAACCTGAAGACAATGCTCAGCCTGAAGACAATCCTCCTAATGATGACAATGATCAGCAAGAGCAAAATCTTCGTCCGGCTCATCCTCGATTTGCAAATGAAATACAAATTGAGAAGATAATTGACAGCATCAATGCGCCTGGTCCACTCACTCGTTCAAGAGCAACACAGCTAGCAAATTTCTGTGGGCACTTTGCATTTGTCTCAATATCTGAACCCAAGAAAGTTGTTGAAGCCTTCATGGAACCTGAATGGATTCAAGCTATGCAAGAAGAGCTTCAACAGTTCAAGCTGAACAATGTCTGGGAACTTGTCAAGCGTCCTGACCCCCGCAAGCACAACATAATAGGCACAAAATAGATATATTGCAACAAACAAGATGAGCATGGTCAAGTTGTCAGAAACAAGGCTCGTCTCGTTGCTCAAGGATACACTCAAATTGAAGGAATTGACTTCAATGAAACATTTGCTCCTGTGGCTAGGCTTGAAGCTATTCGCATACTGCTAGCCTATGCTAACCATCACAACATCTTGCTGTATCAAATGGATGTGAAGAGTGCATTTCTCAACAGCAAGATTGAAGAAGAAGTGTATGTCGCACAACCTCCTGGCTTTGAAAATCCAAAACATCCTGATATGGTGTACAAGCTAAACAAGGCACTAAATGGCCTCAAACAAGCCCCTCGCGCTTGGTATGACACGCTCAAAGACTTCCTGAAGAGCAAAGGCTTCAAACATGGTTCCCTGGATCCCACACTCTTCACGAAGACATATGATGGTTGTAAGTGCATCTATTGCCACCCCTAGTTGGTTTTGGAGTATTGACGACAAACCTGGTTGAGGGACTAATGTGTTTGTGAGAATTGCAGGATAACACAGGTAGTAGTCCCTCATTGAGTCGGTTTACCTACCGGAGATGACCCCTAAAAATGTATGAAGACATTGAAGACAATGGTGGTATGTGAAGATATTCACATTGAAGACTATGACAAGAGAAGGCATTGCGTGAAGACTATGGAGCGCGAAGACTTAGTTGTTTCGTTGTTTCCTTTTCTTCTTGGTTGAGTCATAGGAACCACCGTACTGTTAAGTGGGGTCCCAGTGAACAAAGTCAGAGTGACTGAAGTGATGCTCAACCAAAATCCTATGTCTTCGAGCGAAGACAATGAGAGCAAATCTTATCCAGAGCTGGATGAGTCAGCTTTACTTGTAGCCCAAGTAAAGTTGCCGCATGTGTTCGAAATCTGACCATTGGAACACGTGTCAGTTCCTTAGTGACCCAGGGTCATTTCGGACAAATCAGGTCGGGTTGCCTAGTGGCTATAAATAGCCGACCACTACACCATAAATTGGTGGCTGCTCAGAGTTAGTGTACGGCTTTTGTCGTTTGAGAGCAACCCACCTCCGAAGCTTTTGAGAGAGAGAAATCCTTGCGAGGACAAATCCCAAACACCCAGAGCCAAAGAGTGTTAGTCATCACTGAAGTCTTTTTGTCTGCGTGACCTGAAGACTTGTTACACTTGAGAACCGTGAATCCTCCAGCCGGTTAGGCGTCGCGTTCTGAGCATCCAAGAGTCATTGTGGATCGCTGGTGAACGAAGTCTATGAAGGTTTGGAAGTCTACCTTGAAGACTTACCAGAGTGATTGGGCGAGGACTGGGTGTCCTTAGCTCAAGGGGAATAAGGCGAAGACGCGGTCTTCTGAGTTGAATCTCAGCCTCCCTAACCAGATGTACAGTTGTCACAGCAACTGGAACTGGTCCAACAAATCCTTTGTCTTCACCAAGTGACTGGTTCTATCCTCTCCCTCTCTTTACTTACAGTATGTCTTCGTGAAGTCATTGCCTGCTTGCATGACCTGTTTGACTTCACTGTGTGACTTCCATCGTTGATTGGCTTCATACTATCTTCCGTCCTTATCTTTACTACCTAGCTGCTATTAGTCTTCGTACTTTCACTTCATTGAATACTTGACTATGGCTTGCCTAGTGTAGTCTACCTTCTGCTGCATATCAATAGGTTCATTTCTATTGTTTGTCTTCGAAACTCTCATGTTTTGAAGACTTTCATAAAAATTGCCTATTCACCCCCCCTCTAGTCGATAACTAGCACTTTCAATTGGTATCGGAGCAAGGTACTCCCTTGTTCTGTGTGATTCAGTTTAACCACCTGGAGTTTTAGCTATGTCGACTGCAGGGATAATCAAAGTCTCCGCTGCTTGCCCCGTCTTCGATGGAACTGAATATCCCTACTGGAAGAATAAGATGCGCATGCATCTTGAAGCCATTGATGTCGACCTCTGGTATGTCGTCAAGAATGGCGTTCCCAAGACTGGTGAAGGTGTCACCCTGCTGATGTCAAGAAGTTCATTCAACTGGATTCTACTGCCAAGAACATCATATGTGGTCATCTGACCAAAGGACAGTATGGCCATGTGAGTGCTCTAGAAACGTCGAAGCTAGTCTGGGACTGGCTCTCCAAGGTCAACGAAGGCGTCTCAACCCAGAGAGATCAAAGGATCAGTGTTCTTCGCAACCTCTTCAACCGCTTCAAGAGAAACGACAATGAGAATGTGCAGACCACGTTTGATCGGCTCACTGACATCACAAATGAGCTTCGTGCTCTCGGCACCACTGAGATCACCAAGCATGAAATCGTCAAGACACTACTGAGATCACTTGACAGCTCGTTCGACACCCTTGCCCTCATGATACAAGAACGCCCTGACTTCAAGACACTTGATCCGTCTGATATACTTGAGAGGCTCAACACACATGAGTTCCAGCTATCTGAGAAAAGAGATATCTATGGTCCCAACTACGGCCGAACTCGTGCTTTGAAGGCAAAAGTTGTTTCCTCATCTGAAGAAGAATCTGACTGCAGTTCTGATGATCCTGAAGACATTGGAAAGGAACTTGCTATGCTTGTGAAGAAGTTCCAGAAGTTCACTAAGAAGAAGGGTTTTAGAAAGTCTTCACGATCTAGCTCAAGAAATGATGAAGCTTCCACTCATGACTACAAGAAGAGAACATGTCACAAGTGCAAGAAACCTGGACACTACATCTCTGAGTGTCCACAGTGGGACAATGAGAACAAGAAGAAGAAGAAGAGCAAGGAATATGATTCTGATGACAAGAAGAAGAAGAAATCCTCAAAGTCTTCTTCCAAGTCCTCATCCAAGTCTTCATCTCATAAGAAGAGCTCATCTGGCAAGGCTCGTGCTTTTGTCGGCAAGGAGATGGATTCAGAGGAGGAGTCTGCTTCTGAGGAGGCGGAGGTGGAGTCTGAGGAGGAGTCCGACCCTGGCGTTGCAAGTCTGGCTCTAGCTACAGCCTACGTTGCCAAGTCCATCTTCAACACTGAAGACAATGGCTCCGTCACCAACGCTGAAGCTAATGACAAGGACGACTCTGCTCCCACCTACTGCTTCATGGCACGTGGTGCCAAGGTAAAATCACGCGATGCTTACTTTCAAACATCTAGTGAAGATGACTCTAGTTGTGAATCCAAACCCAGCTACAAAACACTTGCTAAAATTGCAACTGAACAACAGAAAGCTATGGAACATACTCAAAAACTGTTAGATAAAAGCGATGACCTGTTGGACGCTGAAATGACCCGTTCTCAGTCCTTAATTGAAGACATAAAAAATCTTCATGTTAAGTACCAGGAACTTGAGAGTCGTCATGAAACGCTCTCAACAACTCATGAAAAGCTCTCCTATGATTATCTTCAAAGGAAGCAAGAGCTTGAGAAATTGAGAGCGACTCATGAAGATCTTCAAAAAGAGAATGAGTCACTTCGCGCTCAACAGATCAGTTCCGCTCAGGAAGGATTTGAACCACCATGTCTAAAATGCCTTGAGCGTGATAACACTACTTCTGTTGTTGAATGTTCTACTGCTGCTACTGTTGCAATATCCTCAACTGATGATGTGGTAACTAACCCCTCTGCTGAGGATACCACTACTATTGCTGATGAAAATGCTAGGTTGAAGACATTGCTTGAAACAGGGATGTACAAAAGTCTCAAAGGGCATCAGACACTGTGCGATGTCCTCAAAAAGCATATTCTGAACCGAAACCCTAGGAAAGAGGGTGTTGGGTTCGAGAGGAAAATGAATGTTGATGGCTCCTACTGGAAGCCTGAGCAGTACCCCAAAACCACATGGGTTGCTGCAAAGGGACCTTCAGTGGATCCATCCACCTTATCTGGCTTCACCTGTGCTAACCCTATTAATTATCATTGATGAATCCTTTGATGCAAACTATAAACTGTTTAAGAATCAGAATGGTGAAGTGTTTGCCAGATATATTGGTACTAACTGCAGGAATGGGCCACCTGTGAAGAAGATCTGGGTTCCCAAAAGTTGTCTTGGGAATCTTCCCGTGAATGTCATCATGACACCACCTGGGAAGAAGACAAATCCCATACCAAAGGCTTCATATGGTCCAAAGACTTCATACAGATACAGGACTCAACTGAGTCACCCTAACGCCAATGTTTTGCAGGGAAACCATACTCTGACTTATGAATATGAGCGTGTGTCTTCAAACCACTATGTTCATAAAACTAAGAACTTTTCTGCTTATTCATATGAGTATCATTCTTCTCCTGCAAGGCTATTTGCTAGGGCTCCAAAGCCGAAGTTCTCAGATGCTGCACTTAGACTCATTGCTTCTAAGCCACCCCTGAAGATGTGGGTGGCTAAGAAGAATTAACTTTCTTTTGCAGGGAAAGGTCTCCAGCCGGAAATCAAAGGCGTCTGATGCTATTGCTGGGGACTTAAAACATCTTGTAGGGCGCAAGATCAAATGCCCAAATGGTCTCACTATGTATTTTGTTGCTGAATCGTTTGCCAATCATCCTATCAGTCCTAATTTTGATCTGAGCTTTGATAATCCTCTTGCCTGTCAAATGTTTATGCCTCACAATACTCTTGGTGAAGCCTATCCCCCTAACTGTACTGTAGGGTATGACACCTCATGCTTCAGAATGGATTATGGACAGCGGATGCACTAATCATATGACTGGTGATCGAAGTCTTCTCATGGACTCAACCTTGCGTCCATCTGACAAGAGTCACATCACATTTGCTGACACTGGTAAAAGCAAGGTATTGGGTCTAGGTAGAGTTGCAATCTCAAAGGATCAACACATGGATAAAGTGATGCTTGTTGAATCCCTTGGTTTCAACTTAATGTCTGTCTCAATGCTTTGTGACTTGAACATGATTGTGATATTTGGAAAATATCGTTGCCTTGTACTAATGGAATCTGACAAGTCTTTAGTCTTTGAAGGGTACCGGAAAGATGATCAGTACATGGTATATTTCTCAGCAGGGCCACAACTTGCCATATGCCTTCTTGCAAAAGCTTCAGAGTGTTGGCTCTGGCATCGGAGGCTAGGGCATGCTGGCATGAGGAACTTACACACTCTCGCAAAGAAGAAGCATGTCATAGGCATCGAGGGCGTCAAGTTCAAGAAGGATCACTTGTGCGGTGCCTGCGAAGCTGGAAAGATGACTAGGGCCAAGAATCCCTCGAAGACAATCATGACGACATCTCAACCCTTCGAGCTGCTACACATGGACTTATTTGGCCCTACTCACTACTCTACTCTCACTACTACTGCTTGTTTCTATGGCTTCGTCATTGTTGATGATTATTCAAGATATACATGGGTGCACATAATTCTGTAGAAGACTGAAGTGCAGGATGTCTTCAAACGCTTCGCCAACCGTGCCATGAACAACTATGGCGTCAAGATCAAGCATATTAGGAGTGACAACGGCACAGGGTTCAAGAGCACCGGCCTCGACCTTTACTTGGATACATTGGGAATCACTCATGAGTTCTCCGCTCCGTACACACCTCAGCAGAATGGCATCGTGGAGCGCAAGAACAGAACACTCATTGGGATGGCTCAGACGATGCTCGGTGAATACAAGACACAAGGATAGTTCTGGCCTGAAGCTATTGATACTGCATGCCATGTCATCAACCGTGTTTATCTTCACAAGCTTCTGAAGAAAACATCCTATGAACTCCTCACTGGTAAGAAGCCAAATATCAGTTACTTCAGAGTATTTGGTGCTAGGTGCTGGATCAAGGATCCACATCACACTTCAAAATTTGCACCGAAAGCACATGAAGGTTTTATGCTTGGTTACGGAAAGGATTCGCACTCCTACAGAGTCTTCAACCTCTTTCACTATAAAGTGGTTGAAACTGTGGATGTGCGGTTCGATGAGACTAACGGCTCGCAAAGAGAGCCCTGCCAAATGTGCTAGATGAAGTTCCACCTAGTGAATCCATCAAGCTAATGGGAACTGGAGAAATCATACCGACTGATGCATAGCCTAAAGAGGAACTTATCATTTCCGCACCTAATCAACCTGAAGACAATGCTCGGCATGAAGACAATCCTCCTAACGATGGCAATGATCAGCAAGAGCAAAATCTTCGTCCGGTTCATCCTCGAGTTGCAAATGAAGTACAGATTGAGAAGATAATTGACAGCATCAATGCGCCTGGTCCACTCACTCGTTCAAGAGCAACACAGCTAGCAAATTTCTGTGGGCACTTTGCATTTGTCTCAATATCTGAACCCAAGAAAGTTGCTGAAGCCTTCATGGAACCTGAATGGATTCAAGCTATGCAAGAAGACCTTCAACAGTTCAAGCTGAACAATGTCTGGGAACTTGTCAAGCGTCTTGACCCCCGCAAGCACAACGTAATAGGCACAAAATGGATATATTGCAACAAACAAGATGAGCATGGTCAAGTTGTCAGAAACAAGGCTCGTCTCGTTGCTCAAGGATACACTCAAATTAAAGGGATTGACTTCAATGAAACATTTGCTCCTGTGGCTAGGCTTGAAGCTATTTGCATACTGCTAGCCTATGCTAACCATCACAACATCTTGCTGTATCAAATGGATGTGAAGAGTGCATTTCTCAATGGCAAGATTGAAGAAGAAGTGTATGTCGCACAACCTCCTGGCTTTGAAGATCCAAAACATCCTGATATGGTGTACAAGCTAAACAAGGCACTGTATGGCCTCAAACAAGCCCCTCGCGCTTGGTATGACACGCTCAAAGACTTCCTGAAGAGCAAAGGCTTCAAACATGGTTCCCTGGATCCCACACTCTTCACGAAGACATATGATGGTTGTAAGTGCATCTATTGCCACCCCTAGTTGGTTTTGGAGTATTGACGACAAACCTGGTTGAGGGACTAATGTGTTTGTGAGAATTGCAGGATAACACAGGTAGTACTCCCTCATTGAGTCGGTTTACCTACCGGAGATGACCCCTAAAAATGTATGAAGACATTGAAGACAATGGTGGTATGTGAAGATATTCACATTGAAGACTATGACAAGAGAAGGCATTGCGTGAAGACTATGGAGCGCGAAGACTTAGTTGTTTCGTTGTTTCCTTTTCTTCTTGGTTGAGTCGTAGGAACCACCGTACTGTTAAGTGGGGTCCCGGTGAACAAAGTCAGAGTGACTGAAGTGATGCTCAACCAAAATCCTATGTCTTCGAGCGAAGACAATGAGAGCAAATCTTATCCAGAGCTGGATAAGTCAACTTTACTTGTAGCCCAAGTAAAGTTGTCACGTGTGTTTGAAATCTGACCATTGGAACACGTGTTAGTTCCTTAATGACCCAGGGTCATTTCGGACAAATCAGGTCGGGTTGCCTAGTGGCTATAAATAGCCCACCCCCTACACCATAAATTGGTGGATGCTCAGAGTTAATGCACGGCTTTTGTCGTTTGAGAGCAACCCACCTCCGAAGCTTTTGAGAGAGAGAAATCCTTGCGAGGACAAAGCCCAAACACCCAGAGCCAAAGAGTGTTAGTCATCACTGAAGTCTTTCTGTCCGCGTGACCTGAAGACTTGTTACACTTGAGGACCGTGAATCCTCCAGCCGGTTAGGCGTCGCGTTCTAAGCATCCAAGAGTCATTGTGGATCGCCGGTGAACGAAGTCTGTGAAGGTTTGGAAGTCTACCTTGAAGACTTACCAGAGTGATTGGGCGAGGACTGGGTGTCCTTGCTCAAGGGGAATAAGGCGAAGACGCGGTCTTCTAAGTTGAATCTCAGCCTCCCTAACCAGATGTACAGTTGTCACAGCAACTGGAACTGGTCCAACAAATCCTTTGTCTTCACCAAGGGACTAGTTCTATCCTCTCCCTCTCTTTACTTACAGTATGTCTTCGTGAAGTCATTGCCTGCTTGCATTACCTGTTTGACTTCACTGTGTGACTTCCATCGTTGATTGGCTTTCCGTCCTGATCTTTACTACCTAGCTGCTATTAGTCTTCGTACTTTCACTTCATTGAATACTTGACTATGGCTTGCCTAGTGTAGTCTACCTTCCGCTGCATATCAATAGGTTCATTTCTATTGTTTGTCTTCGAAACTCTCATGTTTTGAAGACTTTCGTAAAAATCTCCTATTCACCCCCCCCCCTCTAGTTGATAACTAGCAGTTTCAATTGGTATCATCCTCGAGTTGCAAATGAAGTACAGATTGAGAAGATAATTGACAGCATCAATGCACCTGGTCCACTCACTCGTTCAAGAGCAACACAGTTAGCAAATTTCTATGGGCACTTTGCATTTGTCTCAATATCTGAACCCAAGATAGTTGTTGAAGCCTTCATGGAACCTGAATGGATTCAAGCTATGCAAGAAGAGCTTGAACAGTTCAAGCTGATCAATGTCTGGGAACTTTTCAAGCGTCCTGACCCCCGCAAGCACAACATAATAGGCACAAAATGGATATATCGCAACCAACAAGATGAGCATGGTCAAGTTGTCAGAAAAAAGGCTCGTCTCGTTGCTCAAGGATACACTCAAATTGAAGGGATTGACTTCGATGAAACATTTGCTCCTGTGGCTAGGCTTGAAGCTATTTGCATACTGCTAGCCTATGCTAACCATCACAACATCTTGCTGTATCAAATGGATGTGAAGAGTGCATTTCTCAACGGCAAGATTGAAGAAGAAGTGTATGTCGCACAACCTCCTGGCTTTGAAGATCCAAAACATCCTGATATGGTGTACAAGCTAAACAAGACACTGTATGGCCTCAAACAAGCCTCTCGCGCTTGGTATGACACGCTCAAAGACTTCCTGAAGAGCAAAGGCTTCAAACCTGGTTCCCTGGATCCCACACTCTTCACGAAGACATATGATGGTGAACTGCTTGTGTGCCAAATATACGTGGATGACATTATCTTCGGCTGCACCAACCAGAAATACAGTGATGAATTTGGACACATGATGCAAGAGCAATATCAAATGTCAATGATGGGTGAGCTGAAGTTTTTCCTTGGTCTTCAAATACATCAAAAAAGAAATGGCATCTTCATATCTCAAGAGAAATACCTCAAAGATTGTCTGAAGAAGTTTGGAATGCAAGACTGCAAAGGTTACACGACGCCAATGTCAACCAAGAGTCATCTGGGTCCTGACGTCAATGGTAAAGAGTTCGATCAAAAGGTATACCGCTCCATGATTGGTTCTTTACTTTATTTATGTGCATCTAGGCCAGATATTATGCTTAGTGTTTGCATGTGTGCTCAATTCCAAGCGGCACCAAAGGAATCGCATCACTTAGTTGTGAAGCGAATTCTTCGATATCTGGCTTACACCCCAACATTAGGATTATGGTATCCAAAGGGCTCAGAGTTTGATCTAGTTGGATTCTCGGATGCTGATTATGCTAGTGACAAGGTGAATCGCAAGTCTACATCAGGCACATGTCACTTTCTGGGACAATCACTTGTCTGTTGGTCTTCAAAGAAGCAGAACTGTGTATCACTCTCCACTGCTGAATCTGAATACATTGCTGCTGGATCTTGCCGCGCTCAGCTTCTATGGATGAAGCAAACACTCAAGGACTATGGCATCCATCTAAAACAAGTACCACTCTACTGCGACAACGAAAGCGCCATCAAGATTGCCAACAACCCAGTTCAGCACTTGAAGACAAAGCACATTGAAATTCGTCATCACTTTCTCAGAGATCATGTCATGAAGGAAGATATTGATATCATACACGTCAACACTGAAGAGCAACTGGCAGATATGTTCACAAAGCCCTTGGATGAGAAAAGGTTCTGCAAGTTACGGGGTGAGCTAAATATCTTGGAATCCTCAAATGTCATGTGATCAGGCACACATCCTAACACTTATGCATGTTGATGACTTAGATGTGCAACACACGAAGTAAAGTATATCTTCAATCAATGAAGACTTACATTCTAAGTGTGAATACATTAACATGGAATTTGACTTCGGAGCGCCACGATAATTGTGCGCCGTATCTGGGTCTAATACTTCCTATACGGTGGGTAACGCCACCACCAAATTCTTCTGTTTGAAGTGTTTTTCTCATGGCATTACATTTGCTATGTCTTCGCATTTGGTTTGTCTTCAATTTCAACTTGTCTTCATGATTATCTTCACTATGTTGATTTGGTTGCATTCTGATATATACATATATTAGTGTTTTGTCCTCTACAGCATTCACTTATAGCTATGTCTTCTCGTTTGAATCTTTTGAACTAAGTGAATGTGATCAGACCCTAACCTCTCTATGCTTCCTACCTCAAACTCTGTCTATCCAAATCATATGCATTCTGTTGAAACTGTCGAATGTCTTCTCTGCGTCCTTGTCAGCAGAAGATACAGAGACAAACATTAAATCTGTTTTAAATGTTCAACTCTTATTGCCTGAAACCCGGAGAAGCTGGAACGACCATCCGACAGTCTAGGCGGGCGTGGGAACGTGGGACAACCCCAAATGTGTTGCATGTTCGCCACGTGTCCCTCAGATGTGAACCGCCAGGGGCACCTGCGTAATTGCGCTGTGCCGTCCCCTTTCCCTATAAATACATGTCCAATCACGGTCAAAATCCTTCTTCCACCTCGACAAACCCTAGCGCCACCGCTAGCTCTTGACGACGCCGGCGATGAAGCGCTTAGCTGCCGCGACCTCTCCGATGCCGTCTTCACGCCGGCCGCGGACATCGTCTTCTCCGCCCCCGCCGTAGGTGTCCTCCATCGCCAAGTTAGGGCACGGAAGATCGAACTGCTCGGCCTCATCTTCTACTCCGTCTAGCAGTTCATCGTGTGGTAAATTAAAACCCTCTTTTTACCGTCTTTTTGATCCTATAGATTCATCATTTCTACCAAAAGTGGTTTCTGCCTCCACAAATTTGGATCTATCCTGTCTGCATCTCATATTATGCCTAGTATATTCACTTATGCTTCACACATAGTTAGATTCCTCACTTGTACTTATTCTTGGATTCGTACAAATCTGGAACCAACTCTCAACATATAAGTGAATGTCTTCGCGCTATGAGGTCAATGTCTTCTAAACTGATTTATCTTCAAAATCTTCTGAGAATGCATATGACCTCTTCCCCTTCCCTCGCATCTCTAATGCTGTCACAGGTACATGTCCGTGGGAGAATCCCTTGGTTCTCATAGTCTGCATTCATTTGCAGAATTCTTACAGCATCACATCAACTCTCCCGAAGCCAGTTCATGTCTGACCAGCAGACGGAAGCCCTTGACAGTGTTGAAGCCATTCAGTCTGAACTTCATGGCAACAGAGAAGTCTGCAAGGAAGGGTGGCAGACAGCGCCGTGGGAACACCTCAAGAGATTTGCCTCCTGACCTCTATGAGTTGTACAAGACAGATCCAGAGGAGGACTACAATCAGCGAAAAACCCGAATCCAATGGATTCGAAGATATTGGGCAGAACAATGGTACAAGTAAAGGTTCGTGACCCAGGAATATGCTGAGAAGAATGCCATCAAGCGACCATGGGGAGACATTTTGTACAAAAATCTCCCACCCAGGTCCAGAGCTGAAGCCATTGAACAAGGCTTCTACCCTTGCATGGTCCGTGGACCACAGCCTGAAGATGCCGACTCATCTACATTGCTATGGTGTCATGACGACAATCTGTTCAAGTGCAACTTCCAGTTTGCCAAGAACTCTGCCAAAGAAAACAAGAAGTCGCGGGGATTAGACTTCAATCCAGGCCCCTCTGCTCCTCGTGTCGATGGCACACGCGAAGCTGAACCCAATCTTGTTGGGCCCTTCTACAACCTAGAGGGTCTCATCACTCATATTATGGTTCAAGGGACAGCCGTGGATGAGCCTGCAGACGACGCTGATTCTGACGAAGCGCCTGCACCACCGAAGCCAAAGAAGTTGAGAAACCTAAAGCTTCGAAGCCTTCCCCTGCACTAAAAGCTTCGCGAGTGAAGCCTCTGGTCTCTGCTCCTCCTGCACCAAGTGTGCAGTCTGAAGATCTCTCACACATCTCCAAGATTGAGAAGAAGAACAAGAAGCCTATGCACACCACTGGTCAGTTCTGACCCCTGCTGCTGTTCTGAGGAACGAGAATGACGCCATTGATCTGTCAAGTGACGACGATCTTGCTGATGACGCTCTTGAGCAGCTGATAAAGAGCAAGCAAGAGGCGGAAATCTTCAATGATTTGCCTCTCTTTGACGTGGAAGTATTGAACAACTTCATTGATGAGTGGTTTGACACCCCCAATCTCAGCTTTGACGATCTACAACTTCCCATTGGCCTGAGCGTCTCCTTCCATGGCGCCATTGCTCCTGAGCTGGCTCTTGCTCAGAAAATTGTTGAGCTGAAGCACAAGATCGATTATGAAAAGGCTCAGTTCAAGAAGCACATGGCCAAGCTCAGCGTGGCAGACGTCCAAAACTTCAAGGTCATGCTGCATGAGCTCAAGGAAGCGTTTCACAAGAAACGTGATGAAGCCAAAGGTTCTCGTGAGCGCATGAAGATTCTTGCTGCCAAGTGTGTTCAAGCTTACAATGAAGCTGAGAAGCGCAAGGCACTTGGGCGTCCTGGCATCGACCCTAAGATGGCTACCAAGCAGAAGAAGAAGCCATCTGTGGACCAAACTGAACCATCCAGGCGAGAAGAACCTCGCATTGTCTTCCCAGCCAGTATGACGGGCGTGAAGCCTAAGGTCCCCACAGTGGCTTCAGAGCTTCAGAAGACAAGGGCAGCTGAAGCCAAGGCCAGAAAGCGCAAGACCAAGAACACCACTGATGATGCTCCACCCACCAAGAAGCGCAAGACCAAGAAGAGAGATCGGGCTGCTCCCACAGAGCCCCTTGTAGTCAAGCCGATTTCTGTTGCTCGTCCTGAATCTGCACAACAAGAAGGTCGAATGATAGTTCATGAGCCTGCTTCCACAGAGGCTCCTGAGGCTGAAGACATTCCAGCTGTTGACCCCACCGCAGCTGAAGACATTGGTCATCAAGACAATGTTGAACATGATGAAGTCCTTCCTCAGATCGAGCACAACGTGGTATCATCGCCTGTTCTTATGAACAGCGAACTCATCAGCATTGGTCGTCCATTGGCGCCAATTGCTCAGGATGACTCATGGGCTGATCACCCACAAGAATCCCCCCGTCAAGAAGAAACACCAGTTACTCCCCCAACACAGGTCACCACTCCGGTGATTGAAGATGAAGACTTTGTGGCCCAACCAACTCCATCTCCACAAGCGTCGCCAGCATTTCGCAGGCTTCGCAAAGGACCAAGGCCACATGTCACTCTGTCAAATGTTCCAGAAGGAGAAGAGCGCCAATCCATTTCACGCCAAGTCTTTCTTGAAGCCTCTCCAACCGTGAACAACCACGAGACTGAAGCTAATATGGCTAAAGATATTCCGGCTGCATCAACCGATGACCAAGAAGAACCAAGAGAAGAAGAAGCACGTGTTGCTATACCCCCTACCAACCAAGTTGTTCTCGAGGAGAACGTGTCTGACCCTCCAGCTACTCAAGTGGAGGTTAACAACATTGAGGCGGCCACCAACACCAACACTGAAGCCAATGAAGTTGTCATGGCTGAGGCTAGTGTGGCGCCTGAAGTCAATGTGGTGCCTGAAGTGATTGCACCTGAAGCCAATGCTGCACCTGAAGCACTTATCCCACCTAAAGCCATTGTGCAGCTTGGACCTCATGTCAATGAAAATGCTGATGCAAACGTGCCCCCTCCAAGGCCTCATACTGTTGCACTGGCATTTGACCATGGTCAGCCTCTCATGGTTCGATGGCCTTCTGGTGCCTCCGCCTGCTGCTGGTCCTCAATTTGACTGTCATGTCGAGCACAGGCCTCAGGTCCAGAAGCCTAAGCCAAGACTGCCCAGGTTTCCAGGTACTGCCACTTCACCAGGGTCCTTCAATGCTAATGGCTTCATTGCGCACAACACTTTCTTTGATAGCGCCAAGAACCCCTATTCCAAGCCAAGGATTTCATCAGATCGGTTCTGGAGCTATCAGCAGCGCAGTTATTATTCATGTGTTCTTTACGATCAAGGGCGCATCTTTCCTCATATGCGTCTTGACTGCGAAGCCATTGCTGGATTGCCATGCCTTGAAGAAGCCCTTGACTGCTTCCGTGATGCTGGCTTGCTAAACTTTGTGACTGATAAGGAGCATTGGAATGAAGAACTTCTGCTTCAATTCTATGCCACCCTCCACATTCGCGGCTACAACAGGGATCCGAAGACTTGGGTCCTTGTGTGGATGACAGGCAATGTCCATCATGAAGCCAAAGCTTTTGACATCATTGAGCTAACCGGCCTGCCCACTCTAGGAGAATTATATGAACCTGGTTGTCAGCTTCATCGCAATGCTTTGGAGAGTATCTTCCATAAGCCAGAGCCCAACATGAGCCAAATGCTGAGCATGATGAAGCCTCTGCCACATGACGCTGATTACCCAAAGGAGTTCTTTGTCGAAGACCTAGAGTATCTACCCCGCACTATTTATCACATCATCAGGCGAACTCTATGGCCTGTCAAAGGACATTCTTCAGCAGCAAAACTTGAAGGAGCAATGAAGACTTTGGTCTTTTATATCTTCAACGGCATCAGCTTCAATGCTCAAGACTTCTTTATCAGGCAATTGGCTGAATCAGGTTCTGATCTCTTTGGACTGAAGTTCTACGGTCCGTGGGTCATGCGCCTCATCAAGCTACACTCAGCTGTCAACTATCAGCCCTCTGCTCACAACCATCTGATCTTTCTGCTAGAGGTTGATATGTCAGTTGAAGCCATATACCCAGAGCCTGCCAAGGAGCCTGTTTGTCTTCACAATGCTGATCACCAAAGCTTCACGCAACCCATTGAAGGAGTCCAGGAAGTCACTCGTGTTTATCCTTTGGCTGGAAATACACGCTTACCTCACCGTGCTCAAACTGAAGCCACTGAAAGCACTATTGCTCAAAGGCCTCGGAAGCGATCTCGTGTTCTCAATGACCGAGAACTTCTCGTTGCCCTGCATCAGAAACAGGATAAGCATCACTTCTGGCTGAAGCGTCAGATGCAAAGCCTCTTGGTGGACGTCAATCGCATTCGCAATATTGCCACCAAGAATGCCTTTGTTACTCATGAAACCTGTCGGAGGTCATGGAAGAGTTTGACATTGCTGAGTGCTGAAGCAGATCTTCAAGACGATGGCTTCACTGAAAGATTCAAGTTTGACTCAACTCCTCCAAGGAATGTTGTCTTGCGTCGAACTCCGTCTCTTGAAGACTATTATTATTCCTCCTCCGCTGCAACGGTGAATGCAAGAGTGATCGGTGATCAAGATGATGCTACTTCACCACCTCCAACTTCAGCACGTATCGACACTGCACCAAGTTCGTCTGCACCACCAAACCCCGACGCCGACCCTGCATCCTCTCCTACTCCTTCTGGGAACGAGTAGAGGCTCTATGTCTTCAAACCTTTTTTGGTCCTTACTGACAAAAGGGGGAGAAGCATATGAGTTGATAGTCTTCAAGCGGGTCCATATGGGCGGTTGCTTTACATTTTTCCTAGTGTTTACAACTCTCGCTTTTGATACATTTGGTTCTTTGAGTTGTAACACTTAAACTTGATGGTCGTCTGCTACGTTTTCTGCTATTATGTGATGCGATGATAAATTCCGCATGTGCGAGGATAAATTCCGCACTTAGTCATTTTTGCAGACGTCCATTTTTCATTGTGCATGTCATTATCTTTGTTATATCAAATCATGCATGATGAATTGTCTTCATAAGTTGAAGAGGATCTCCACAAGTACAACCTGCCATGTGCATTTGCATTCCAAAAGCAAATTACTTATACGCACATCTTCAGGGGGAGCCTTTTGCTACTTATGAAGACAATACCTAAATCCTTTACAATTTCACATATTTTTATCCCCGTTGAAAACTTCAACCAGTTTGTCATCAATCACCAAAAAGGGGGAGATTGTAAGTGCATCTAGTGCCACCCCTAGTTGGTTTTGGAGTATTGACGACAAACCTGGTTGAGGGACTAATGAGTTTGCGAGAATTGCAGGATAACACAGGTAGTAGTCCCTCATTGAGTCGGTTTACCTACCGGAGATGACTCCTAAAAATGTATGAAGACATAGAAGACAATGGTGGTATGTGAAGATATTCACATTGAAGACTATGACAAGAGAAGGCATTGCGTGAAGACTATGGAGCGCGAAGACTTAGTTGTTTCGTTGTTTCCATTTCTTCTTTGTTGAGTCGTAGGAACCACCGTATTGTTAAGTGGGGTCCCAGTGAACAAAGTCAGAGTGACTGAAGTGATGCTCAACCAAAATCCTATGTCTTCGAGCGAAGACAATGAGAGCAAATCTTATCCAGAGCTGGATGAGTCAGCTTTACTTTGAAGTCTACCTTGAAGACTTACCAGAGTGATTGGGTGAGGACTGGGTGTCCTTAGCTCAAGGGGAATAAGGCGAAGACGCGGTCTTCTGAGTTGATTCTCAGCCTCCCTAACTAGATGTACAGTTGTCACAGCAACTGGAACTGGTCCAACAAATCCTTTGTCTTCACCAAGTGGCTGGTTCTATCCTCTCCCTCTCTTTACTTATAGTTTGTCATCGTGAAGTCATTGCCTGCTTGCATTACCTATTTGACTTCACTGTGTGACTTCCATCGTTGATTGGCTTCATACTATCTTCCGTCCTGATCTTTACTACCTAGCTGCTATTAGTCTTCGTACTTTCACTTCATTGAATACTTGACTATGGCTTGCCTAGTGTAGTCTACCTTCCGCTGCATATCAATAGGTTTATTTCTATTGTTTGTCTTCGAAACTCTCATGTTTTGAAGACTTTCATAAAAAACGCCTATTCACCCCCCCCCCTCTAGTAGATAACTAGCACTTTCACCTCAGGAAAAAACGTAACTACTCACAAATCATATTCATGTTCATAATCAGAGGGGTATTAATATGCATAATGGATCTGAACATATGATCTTCCACCAAATAAACCAACTAGCATCAACTACAAGGAGTAATCAACACTACTAGCAACCCACAAGTACCAATCTGGGGCTTTGGGACAAAGATTGGATACAAGAGATGAACTAGGGTTTGAGAGGAGATGGTGGTGGTGAAGATGTTGATGGAGATTGACCCCCTCCCGATGGGAGGATCGTTGGTGATGACGATGGCGATGATTTCCCCCTCCCGGAGGGAAGTTTCCCTGGCAGAAAAGCTCTGCCGGAGCCCTAGATTGGTTCCTCCAAGGTTCCGCCTCGTGGCGGCGGAGTTTCTTCCCGAAAGCTTGCTTATGATTTTTTTCTCGGACGAAAGACTTCATATAGCAGAAGATAGGCGTCGGAGGCCTGCCAGGGGGCCCACGAGGCAGGGGGCGCGCCTCCCACCCTCGTGGCCAGGGTGTGGCCCCCCTCTGGTATTTTCTTTGCTTAGTATTTTTATAAATTCCAAAAATGAATTCCGTGAAGTTTCAGGACTTTTGGAGTTGTGCAGAATAGGTCTCTAATATTTGCTCCTTTTCCAGCCCAGAATTCCAGCTGCCGGCATTCTCCCTCTTCATGTAAACCTTATAGAATAAGAGAGAATAGGCATAAGTATTGTGACATAATGGGTAATAACAGCCCATAATGCAATAAATATCGATATAAAAGCATGATGCAAAATGGACGTATCAACTCCCCCAAGCTTAGACCTCGCTTGTCCCCAAGCAGAGGCCCATAATGATAAATATGTACACATGTTTAGAGATAGAGGTGTCGATAAAATAAAATACGGACATGAGGGCATCATGATCATTCTTATAACAGCAACATATATATATATTGTCATATGATTTCTTATGCTCAAGTAATAATCTATTCACAATGTTAAGTATGAATCAGAAACTTCATTGAGAACTAACAAACTATAATCTCAGTCATTGAAGCAATTGCAATTTATCATAACATCAGAAAGAGTCTATGTAAGAGCTTTTCAGCAAGTCCACATACTCAACTATCATTTAGTCTTTCACAATTGCTAACACTCACGCAATACTTATGGGGATGGAGTTTTAATCGGACACAGAGAAAGATAGGGGCTTATAGTTTTGCCTCTCAACCTTTTACCTCGAGGGTAATGTCAACAATAATGATTCATGTTAACTTACATCCAATTAGGTATATATATCAGGATCTTTCCAACACAATGTGCTTGCCAAAGGATAAAATGTAAAAAGGAAGGGTGAAGATCACCATGACTCTTGCATAAGGGTAAGAGATAAAAGTAAAAGATAGGCCCTTCGCAGAGGGAAGTAGAGGTTGTCATGCGCTTTCATGGTTGAATGCACGAAATCTTAATGCAAAAGAACGTCACTTTATATTGCCACTTGTGATATGGACCTTTATTATGCAGTCCGTCACTTTTATTTCTTCCACATCACAAGATCGTATAAAGCTTATTTTCTCCACACTAATAAACCATACATATTTAGAGAGCAATTTTTATTGCTTGCACCGATGACAACTTACTTGAAGGATCTTACTCAATCCATAGGTAGATATGGTGGACTCTCATGGCAAAACTGGGTTTAAGGGTATTTGGAAGCACAAGTAGTATCTCTACTTGGTGCAAAGAATTGGCTAGCATGAGGGAGAAAGGCAAGCTCAACATGTTGGATGATCCATGACAATATACTTTATTTCAGATGTAAGAGAACATAACTCATTACGTTGTCTTCCTTGTCCAACATCAACTCTTTAGCATGTCATATTTTAATGAGTGCTCACAATCATAAAAGATGTCCAAGATAGTATATTTATATGTGAGAACCTCTCTTTCTTTATTACTTCCTATCAATTGCAACGATGACCAAAACTATGCTTGTCAACTCTCAACAACTTTTAATCATCATACTCTTTATATTTGAAGTCATTACTCTCCATAAGATCAATATCATCTCTTTTATTTCTTTTTATTCTTTCTTTTTCTTTTATTCACTCAAGATCATAGCAAGATAGTCAAGCCCTTGACTCAACACTAATCTTTATTATATATATCTCAAGGACTCGATTACATAGAAGGATCATAAGGCAAAACTCAAAACTAAATCATACTAAAATTTAGATATTACCAAAAGGATCGAACTAAGAAAACGGTAAGGATAGGAGTGTGATGGTGATACGATACCGGGGCACCTCCCCCAAGCTTGGCAGTTGCCAAGGGGAGTGCCCATACCCATGTGGTTATATCTTTTTGCTGGTGAAGGGGTTGTTAGTGATGATGGATAGTCGAACATCGAGCGTAAGAGATCCTCCAACTTGCGGATAATGCCCTTGAGTGCGACGATATGCTCCTTCAACAAAATATTTTCACGTGTGAAATACTTGTTTTGTATACGAGCTAACTCAATCATCTTGAAAGCTTCAATCTCAGTTGAGGTAAGAAGATTTTGATGAGGTGGAAGGATGTCTTCTTCTACTGCTGGAGCTTGATCCTCCATAGCCTTCTTGATCCCACCATCCTTGTTGATCTCCCCGGGTTCTTCTCTCTTCAGCTCTATCTTCATTAGCCAAGCATCATTGACACGATTGTTGGAGGAGGGGGACGACTTGATGCTTGGCCCTGACAACCCTGACAGAAAACAGCTTGAAACAAGAACAGAGGATAATTGCGTGATACAGTGGTCAAAACCTTCGGGAGATTATATAATGAATTTTTACCGACCAAAAGAAGTATCATGCAAGAAAACAGAGTCCGGAGGGCACACGAGGCGCCCACGAGGCAGGGGGCGCGCCTCCCACCCTCGTGGGAGCCTCGTGTCCTTCCCGGACTGCTTCTTATTTTCCTATTTTCTTAAATATTCCAAAACGGAGAAAAATTGCCATTAGAACTGTTTTGGAGTCGATTTACTTACCGTACCACATACATATTCCTTTTCGGAGTCTGAAACGTTCTGGAAAGTGTCCCTTATGTATTCCTCCGGAGTTACGGTTTCAATAATATTGGTTTCAACATTTATAGGATTACCTGAGATATAATGTTTGATTCTTTGACCGTTCACTACCTTCGGATTTGTGCCTTCGAAGTTGTTTATTTTTATGGCACCGGAATGATAGACCTCCTCGATAATGTAAGGACCTTCCCATTTAGAGAGAAGTTTTCCTACAAAAAATCTTAAACGAGAGTTGTATAGCAACACATAATCACCTACATTAAACTCACGCTTTTGTATCCTTTTGTCATGCCATCTTTTAACTTTTTATTTAAATAGTTTGGCATTCTCATAGGCCTGGGTTCTCCATTCATCAAGCGAGCTAATGTCAAATAGTCTCTTCTCACCGGCAAGTTTGAAATCATAGTTGAGCTCTTTAATAGCCCAATATGCCTTATGTTCTAGTTCGAGAGGTAAGTGACATGCTTTTCTGTAAACCATTTTATACGGAGACATACCCATAGGATTTTTATATGCAGTTCTATAGGCCCATAATGCATCATCAAGTTTCTTGGACCAATTCTTTCTAGATCTTTTGCAAAATTAATTTGAGCTCTCTATTACTCAATTCTACTTAACCACTAGACTGTGGGTGATAAGGAGATGCAATTCTATGATTAACATCATACTTAGCAAGCATTTTACGAAAGGCACCATGAATAAAATGTGAACCACCATCAGTCATTAAATATCTAGGGACTCAAAACCTCGGAAAAATAACTTCTTTAAGCATCTTAATAGAGGTGTTATGATCAGCACTACTAGTTGGAATAGCTTCTACCCACTTAGTAACATAATCAACAGCAACTAAAATATGTGTATACCCATTAGAGGAAGGAAAAGGTCCCATATAATCGAAGCCCCAAACAACAAATGGTTCAATACCAAGTGAATAATTCATAGGCATTTCCTGACGTCTACTAATATTACCAATTCTTTGACATTCATCACAAGATAAGACAAACTTACGAGCATCCTTGAAGAGAGTAGGCCAATAAAAATCGGATTGCAATACCTTATGCGCAGTTCTATCTCCAGCATGGTGTCCTCCATAAGCCTCAGAGTGACACTTGCATAGGATCTGTTCCTGTTCATGCTCAGGTACACAACGTCTAATAACACCATCTACTCCTTCTTTATAAAGATGTGGGTCATCCCAGAAGTAGTGTCTCAAATCTCAAATCATAGAAAAACTTTTTCTTTTGCTGGTATGTGAAACTAGGTGGTATAAATTTAGCAACAATGTAATTAGCATAATCAGCATACCATGGAGCAGTACGAGAAGCATTTATGACATTTAATTGTTCATCGGGAAAGCTATCATCAATAGGTAGTGGGTCATCAAGAACATTCTCTAACCTAGACAAGTTGTCTGCAACCGGGTTCTCAGCTCCCTTTCTATCAATAATATGCAAATCAAATTCTTGTAGCAAGAGAACCCATCTAATAAGTCTAGGTTTAGCATCTTTCTTTTCCATAAGATATTTAATAGCAGCATGATCAGTGTGAATAGTTACTTTAGAATCAACAATATAAGGTCTGAACTTATCACAAGCAAAAACAACTGCTAAAAATTCCTTTTCAGTAGTAGCATAATTTCTCTGGGCATTGTCTAGAGTTTTACTAGCATACTGAATAACATTTAATTTCTTATCAACTCTTTGCCCTAGAACAGCACCTACAGCATAATCACTAGCATCACACATAATTTCAAAGGGTACTTGGGATCTGAAGGAATCGAACCTTCCAAAGTTATAGGAGGAGCTATCGTCATGACTTTCACCGAACTTCGGTGAGAATCCAGACGTGTATGCAGGGGAACTTGGAACGGAATCGTCAAACAATGTGCTCTTCTTTCCATAGGCACTAGCGCCAGTTGGAGAGCCCACTCAAACAGGGTCCACATTGAAGTCATCTGACCCAATCAGGTGGCTGAACAATAGGTGCAGAAATCAACGCTTTCTTAAGTATTTCAAATGCTTCTACACAATCAACATCAAAGACAAAAGGTACATCTTTTTGTAATGGATTAGTCACAGGCCGAGAAATTTTTGAGAAGTCCTTAATAAACCTCCTATAAAAACCGGCATGACCCAGAAAACTTCTTATACCTTTGATGTCCTTAGGACACTGCATCTTTTCAATAGGATCAACTTTAGCTTTATCAACTTCAATACCTCTTTCAGAAATTTTATGCCCCAAGACAATGCCTTCATTAACCATAAAGTGGCACTTCTCCCAATTCAAGACAAGATTAGTTTCTTCACATCTCTGCAAAACTCGATCAAGGTTGTTCAAGCAATCATCAAAAGAGGATCCATAAACGGAGAAATCATCCATGAAAACCTCACAAATCTTTTCACAAAAGTCAGATAATATAGCCATCATGCATCTTTGAAAGGTAGCAAGTGCATTACATAAACCAAAAGGCATACGTCTATAAGCAAAAGTACCGAAAGGGCAAGTAACAGTGGTCTTTGCTTGATCATCAGCTGACACAGGTATTTGAGAGAAACCAGAGTAACCATCTAGAAAGCAAAAATGTGTATGTTTGGATAATCTTTCTAGCATTTGATCAATGAAAGGCAAGGGGTAATGATCTTTTTTAGTAGCTTTATTTAATTTGCGGAAATCAATTACCATCCTATAACCTGTAATAATTCTTTGTGGGATCAATTCATCTTTATCATTAGGAACGACAGTAATACCTCCCTTCTTAGGGACACAATGGACAGGACTTACCCACTGACTATCAGCAACGGGATAAATTATACCTGCCTCAAGGAGCTTTAATATTTGCTTTCTTTCCACTTCTTTCATCTTAGGATTTAGCCGTCGTTGATGATCAATAACTGGTTCGGCATCTTTCTCCAAATTTATTTTGTGTTGACATAGAGTGGGACTAATGCCCTTAAGATCATCAAGAGTATATCCAATAGCAGCACGGTGCTTCTTCAGAGTTTTCAATAATTTTTCTTCCTCCTTCTCTGAAAGGTTAGCACTAATAATAACAGGATATATCTTCTTTTCATCAAGATAAGCATATTTAAGAGTATTAGGTAATGGTTTAAGCTCAAACACGGGATCACCCTTGGGTGGAGGAGGATCCCCTAGGATTTCAACAGGCAAGTTGTGTTTCGGAATAGGTCCCTGTTTAAAGAATACTTCATCTATTTCCCTTCTTTCATTCATGAACATATCATTTTCATGGTCTAGCAAATATTGTTCTAAAGGATCATTAGGAGGCGCGGCAATAGAAGCAAGACCAATAATTTCATCTTTACTAGGCAATTCCTCATCACGGGGTTGTCTACGAAATTTAGAAAAATTAAACTCATGAGACATATCACCCAAACCAATAGTAACAACATCCTTTTCGCAGTCTATCCTAGCATTGACAGTATTCAAGAAGGGTCTACCAAATATAATGGGACAAAAGCTATCTTGTGGGGAACCAAGAACGAGAAAATCAGCAGGATATTTAACCTTCCCACACAAGACTTCAACATCTCTAACAATCCCAATCGGTGAAATAGTATCTCTATTGGCAAGCTTAATGGTAACATCGATATCTTCTATCTCAGCAGGTGCAATATCATGCATAATTTCTTCGTATAAAGAATTAGGTATTGCACTAGCACTAGCACCCATATCACATAAGCCATGATAACGATGATCTCCTATTTTAGCAGAAATAACAGGCATGCCTATAACAGGTCTATGTTTATCTTTAGCACCAGGTTTAGCAATTCTAGCAGTCTCATAACAGAAGTAAATAACATGCCCATCGATATTATCAGCCAAGAGATCTTTAACCATAGCAATATTAGGTTCGACTTTAACTTGCTCAGGGGGTTTGTGTGTCCTAATATTACTTTTGTTGACAATAGTTGAAGCTTTAGCATGATCCTTTATTCTAACAGGGAAAGGTGGTTTCTCAACATAAGCAGTAGGAACAATAGGATCATTATAAGTGATAGTCTTTTCTTCAACTTTAATAGGTGCAACTACTTTTACTTCAATGGGAGGGTTATACTTAAACCACTTCTCCTTAGGGAGATCAACATGAGTAGCAAAGGATTCACAGAAAGAAGCTACTATCTCATAGTCAAATCCATATTTAGTGCTAAATTCACGGAAACATCGGTATCCATAAAAGATTTAACACAATCAAACTTAGGTGTTATACCTGACTCCTTACCTACATCGAGGTCCCAGTCTTCAGAGTTGCATTTAATTCTTTCCAATAAATCCCATTTGAATTCAATAGTCTTCATCATAAAAGAGCCAATACAAGAAGTATCGAGCATGGATTGATTATTACGAGAAAGCCGAGCATAAAAATTCTGAATAATCATTTCTCTTGAGAGCTCATGATTGGGGCATGAATATAACATTGACTTAAGCCTCCCCCAAGCTTGAGCCATGATTTCTCCTTCGCGAGGCCAGAAATTATATATGTAATTACGATCACGATGAACAAGATGCATAGGATAAAACTTCTGATGAAATTCCAATTTCAATCGTTTGTAGTTCCATGATCCCATATCATCACATAGCCTATACCATGTCAATGCATCTCCCTTCAAAGATAAAGGGAAGACCTTCTTCTTGATAACATCATCGGGAATACCTGCAAGCTTAAATAATCCACAAACTTCATCCACATAGATTAAGTGTAAATCGGGATGCAATGTTCCATCTCGTGTAAAAGGATTAGCCAGCAGTTTTTCTATCATACCCGAAGGAATTTCAAAGTAAATATTTTCAGTAGGTTCATTAGGTTGAGGAGCAACTATTTGCTCCACTGTTCGGGGTGAAGATACCCCGAACAAGCCCCTCAAAGGATAACTTTCCATAGTAGCAAGTGACAGTAAATTTTAGCACACTATATAAATTTTTCCTTACCAAAATCCACCTACCAAAGGCGCTTCACTCCCCGGCAACGGCACCAGAAAAGAGTATTGATGACCCACAAGTATAGGGGATCTATCGTAGTCCTTTCGATAAGTAAGAGTGTCGAACCCAACGAGGAGCAGAAGGAAATGACATGCGGTTTTCAGTAAGGTATTCTCTGCAAGCACTGAAATTATCGGTAACAGATAGTTTTGTGATAAGGTAATTTGTAACGGGTAACAAGTAATGAAAGTAAATAAGGTGCAGCAAGATGGCCCAATCCTTTTTGTAGCAAAGGACAAGCCTGGACAAACTCTTATATAGAGAAAAGCGCTCCCGAGGACACATGGGAATTATCGTCAAGCTAGTTTTCATCACGTTCATATGATTCGCGTTCGTTAATTTGATAATTTGGTATGTGGGTGGACCGGTGCTTGGGTGTTGTCCTTACTTGGACAAGCATCCCACTTATGATTAACCCCTATTGCAAGCATCCGCAACTACAAAAGAAGTATTAAGGTAAACCTAACCATAGCATGAAACATATGGATCCAAATCAGCCCCTTACGAAGCAATGCATAAACTAGGGTTTAAGCTTCTGTCACTCTAGCAACCCATCATGTACTTATTACTTCACAATGCCTTCCTTTAGGCCTAAACAATGGTGAAGTGTCATGTAGTCGACGTTCACATAACACCACTAGAGGAAAGACAACATACATCTCATCAAAATATCGAACGAATACCAAATTCACATGACTACTAATAGCAAGACTTCTCCCATGTCCTCAGGAACAAACGTAACTACTCACAAATCATATTCATGTTCATAATCAGAGGGGTATTAATATGCATAATGGATCTGAACATATGATCTTCCACCAAATAAACCAACTAGCTGAAGGAAATATGCCCTAGAGACAATAATAAAGTTATTATTTATTTCCTTATATCATGATAAATGTTTATTATTCATGCTAGAATTGTATTAATCGGAAACATAATACATGTGTGAATACATAGACAAACAGAGTGTCACTAGTATGCCTCTACTTGACTAGCTCGTTGATCAAAGATGGTTATGTTTCCTAGCCATAGACATGAGTTTTCATTTGATTAACGGGATCACATCATTAGGAGAATGATGTGATTGACTTGACCCATTCCGTTAGCTTAGCACTCGATCGTTTAGTATGTTAATATTGCTTTCTTCATGACTTATACATGTTCCTATGACTATGAGATTATGCAACTCCCGTTTACCGGAGGAACACTTTGTGTGCTACCAAACGTCACAACGTAACTGGGTGATTATAAAGGTGCTCTACAGGTGTCTCCAAAGGTACTTGTTGGGTTGGCGTATTTCGAGATTAGGATTTGTCACTCCGATTGTCGGAGAGGTATCTCTGGGCCCTCTCGGTAATGCACATCACTTAAGCCTTGCAAGCATTGCAACTAATGAGTTTCTTGCGGGATGATGTATTATGGAACGAGTAAAGAGAATTGCCGGTAACGAGATTGAACTAGGTATTGAGATATCGACGATCGAATCTCGGGCAAGTAACATACCGATGACAAAGGGAACAACGTATGTTGTTATGCGGTCTCACCGATAAAGATCTTCATAGAATATGTCGGAGCCAATATGAGCATCCAGGTTCCGCTATCGGTTATTGACCGGAGACGTGTCTCGGTCATGTCTACATAGTTCTCGAACCCGTAGGGTCCGCACGCTTAAAGTTTCGACGACGGTTATATTATGAGTTTATATGTTTTGATGTACCGAAGGTTGTTCGGAGTCCCGGATGTGATCACGGACATGACGAGGAGTCTCTAAATGGTCGAGACATGAAGATTGATATATTGGAAGCCTATGTTTGGATATCGGAAGTGTTCCGGGTGAAATCGGAATTTTACCGGAGTACCGGGAGGTTACCGGAACCTCCCGGGGGCTTAATGGGCCATAGTGGACCTTAGTGGAAGAGAGGAGAGGCGGCCAGAGCAGGGCCGCGCGCCCCACCCCCCTAGTCCGAATAGGACAAGGAGAGGGGGGCGGCGCCCCCCCTTTCCTTCCTCTCTTCCTCCTCTTTCCCCCTCCACTCCTAGTCCAACAAGGAAAAGGGAGGGAGTCCTACTCCCGGTGGGAGTAGGACTCCTCCTGGCGCGGCCCTTCTGGCAGGCCGCACCTCTCCTCCTTGCTCCTTTATATACGGGGGCAGGGGGGCACCCTAGAGACACAACAATTGATCGTTTGATCTTTTAGCCGTGTGCGGTGCCCCCCTCCACCACAGTCCACCTCGATAATACAAGCAGTGAGCATGTGATCAGATTGTGTGGGTACTACAATCGCTTGAATCAAGTGGGATTTAATCTTCCAGATAAAATAGTGATTGACATAATTCTGTAGTCACCATCACCAAGTTAGTAGAACTTCGTGATGAACTATAGTATGCAAGGGATGATGAAAGTAATTCCCGAGATCTTCGCGATGCTGAAATCGATGAAGGTAGAAATCAAGAAAGAGCATCAAGTGTTGATGGTTAACAAGACCACTAGTTTCAAGAAAAGGGCAAAGGGATAGAAGGGGAACTTCAAGAAGAATGGCAAGCAAGTTGCTGCTCACGTGAAGAAGCCCAAGTCTGGACCTAAGCCTGAGACTAAGTGCTTCTACTGCAAAGGGACTGGTCACTGGAAGCGGAACTGCCCCAAGTATTTGGTGGATAAGAAGGATGGCAAAGTGAACAAAGGTATATTTCATATACAGATTATTGATGTGTATTTTACTAGTGTTCATAGCAACCCCTTGGTATTTGATACTGGTTCAGTTGCTAAAGAGTAGTAACTCGAAACGGTAGTTGCATAATGAACAGAAACTAGTTAAGGATGAAGTGACGATGTGTATTGGAAGTGGTTCCAAGATTGATATTGTAACATCCCAAAATTCTAAATTTTGGAATGTTATAATAAACAGATAGATTGGATTGATTGTTTGATTGATTGACTGAAAGTGAGTGGAATTCGAAATCTTTTGAAAGTTAAATGAGAGGGAATAAAAGGACTTTCCCAAACTTTCATTTTGCTTTTATTATCTCCATGAATTCAAATTCTTTCCACCACAAAACCCTGGAGAGAAGATGACATGACTTCTTCCATTTATTTAAATGACAAGGGGTGTTGAAAATATTTGAATTTCATTTGAAAATATTTCACATTTCTGAAACTTTATGCAACTCAATGATTTTCACGAGAGAAGATAAAATGACTTCTTCAAAACATATGAAATATGAGTTGGGAGTTTCAAAGGTCAAATTCAAAGTCCTTTTGGAAATTATTTTTAATTTGGAATTATTTGAGTCTTATTCAAAGTATTTTTCTCCAAAATAAAAATATACAGAAAATAGGATAACATGATTCCCTACATCATAAAATTGGAGAAAAATAAATTTGAAATCATTTTGGTATTTTAAAATGATTTTTATTGGATTTTATTAAGGCAGTAGCACTGTTTGATTTATTAAAATTTGTGTGGACCTTATTTGACTTTACAAAAATGTTATGCTGTAGGAAATATTTTTCTGCAAATTTTGATATATAATATGCCTATATAAAGTTTTATTTTTATTTTCTTTATTCAGTTTTTCCTTTCCTGTCTCTATTTATAAAAAAAAACTACATGCGCGTACTCTGTGACTATATGTCGCCCTCATGCGCAGTATAGTATCTTTTGGCGCCCCATTGTTTTTTTCTCTTAAATAGGCCAGGCCCAGCCGGCTATATTCCTCCCCATATTTCTTTTCTATAGTTTTTCTTTCTTTCTTTTCTTTCTTTTCAATTGCTAAAAAAACAAAGACTGCCGCGCGGCCGGCCGAACCGCTAAGGCCTGGCCCATGCGACGCGCTCATTTTTGTCTTTTCGTCTAAGTTTAGTCCCACATTGACTAGCCTTTAACCCCTAAACCTCTTTTCCACCTATAAATATAGACCCATAGAGCCTCCAAAAATTACCCATTGCGGGTTAAATCAATATTTTGGTTTGACTACCTAAAAATATATTTCTCCTCTACGGCGGGACTTTTGGAAGTTGTCTCCACACTCCGAAGTCGTCTTTTTTATACCTTATAAAGGTATATTTATTCGTTCTCTGTATTTATACGTTAGATCTAGAATTCTTTTATCCGTAGCTATTTTTTTTTCTTCTGCAAAACAGCTTGGCCCTGATTTTTCAAATAGCCATAACTTTTTACTCGTTCATCCAAATTAGATGAAACCAGCGCCTATAGCTTCGTCTTGTTTTCACCTATCCAGTTAACCTGTCACATCAACTTTTTGAAATTTTCAAATTTCGAAATTTGTTCAAATTCATATTCAAACTTCTTTTGTTCATAACTTAAGTTCCGTAACTCCGTTTGAGTTGATTCTTTTTGCAAAGCGAAGCTCTTGACCTAAACTTTCTGATAAGGCCAAATTCACATAATTTTGGTACTGTTAGAAATTGTTTTATGTTGCAAGAGTTATTTGCTTGGTTTTGATGTTTTCCGAAGTGTCTTCTTCGTTCTTCTCGATCTTTTGAGTGATTGCTTATGTGTGGTTACTATTGCTTGCTTACGATAGATTGACCGGAGTGTGACGAGTAGATCTATCAAGAGTTTTGAGTGCGAATCATCTTCATCAACATTGCAGGCAAGTTCACACTTTGATCATACCCCTTTCATACCCAGTTTTTTTATGCATCAGATTCAACCCTCAAACAATTGCATGATTAGGATCTGATTAACATGTGGGTATTGGGAAGTAGTTGATGAGGTAGTACCTATTGCCCTGTTTACAATCAAACCCTTGGGAGTTACTTCTACGTTGCTATTATATTGCCATGCTATGCTCGTAGACGTGGATTGGTTTTTGAGAGATATTCATGACAGATGTGAGATTGTTAATAATGGTTTACCTAAGGTGGCAACTAAAACTCACATCTGGGTGGATTGAGGCACCTGGAGAATCCAGCGTTGTCTGTTTGTATAAGGACCGCCACCCAGGCTCAAAGGGATCATAATTCATGCTAGAAACTTCCGTGTGCAGCCACAAGCTATTATGGGCTCTAGCATAGTTGAGTAGGTTACATGATCTCTTGAAGAGGTGGGCTAGCAGATGTAGGGGAAAGTAGGTGTACCGGTCCACCCGGAGTAAAGAGTGATTGTTCCTGAAAGACTGTGTCTCGGTCATCCGTTTCTCAAACATCATGCAGTGCGAGAATCAAGCGGAGGCGATCGAGTCTTGTGGGGAAAAGTGCGCAAACCTCTGCAGAGTGTACAAACTAATCATGATTAGCCGTGTCCCCGGTTATGGACATCTTGAGTATCTAGTTCTTCGATTATCCCGTTGATCTCATCATGTTACTTAATTTAAATTTGATTTGGGTTTAATCACGTTCTTAATTGGGATTGAGATGCTGTCAACCATCTCAATGTTTCACAACCACCATGATAGTTAAATAAAATTTATTCCTTTGCAGTAGGGAAAAATTGGCTTTTCGCAAAAACATTATAACCATAGAGCTTTTCCACCAGCCATATATGCATGTAGTGATAGCCTTTGTTCATTATTTCTCTATGGTCTGAATTTGCCAGCATATTCCATGTGCTGGCCCGTTTTCGGGCTGCAACGTTTCATGTTGCAGGATATCTTACGACGAGTAAGTGATTCGTTAGGATTACGATTTCTACACTCAACTTTGCCGTTGGTGTTGATGGGAATCCACAACCTTGTTACTTCCGCTATTTGGATTGAGGTAATAGTATTTACGTTACTTTATACATGTGATTTACCTCTGTTATAAATCCTCGAGTACTGTGTGTGTCAGCATACCGATCCAGGGATGGCACTTAAGCACAGAGACTTGATCCATTCGGGTCAGGTCGCTACAAGATGGTATCAGAGCACATGTTGACTGTAGGACGTGACCCTAGAAACTGGCAAGCCCATAGGAAGGATTTTCTCTAAAACTTTCCTTTTCAAAAAGATCTTTTACCTCTCTCCTTTTCTGAGTTTTATCCAAATATTCCCTTTAGTGAGACCATACCCCTTTTCCCTTTTGACCACTCGAAGATTCGACTGAATAGAACCACTCCAAGAAGTACAAGATATTGGACAACCACGACCACTACGGAATGAAGGAGATTTTACCGTGCATCTGAATAATGGAAACTACAACTGTTGAAGACTCTGAAGACTAGGAGAATTGAAGGCTCTGAAGAATTGCCAGTTGTGTATGACCTAGGAAGGTTACCCTTATGGAACTTGGCAGACTATGGAAGCTGTCAATACTCGAGAGCAAGGTGTATCGGAGAAAGACCGAAACATGGAGAGTTAGAAACTCAAAGTTTTTGTTAAGAAACCCAAAGACAGGAGATATCAGTTATGGAATGAAAGCTCATGGCAGTAACATGGGCATAAACACGGCTATCCATGATGTTATCGTCCGCTTATGCTATTGTCACCGTGCGGACTTAAGCATGCAGATGCATGGAAGGATTGGATGGTAGAAAACTTATGGAGCACCTATCAGCAAGACGAAGTTTTAACCTTAGCCGGTGTATCACCAGGATCTGGAGTATTGCATCAAGAAGTTTAGGATGGACCTGCAAGAAGCTGTATTTGACAAAGAAGTGTTTCGTGAAGAACTCAGAACCCAGAAACTGAAAGTAGCCAAGCTAGAGGAGCAAAACCTTGAGACATCAAAGTTTCATCAGGAACTGAAGGACAGTAGGGTCATGGTTCATGTCAAGGATGTTGAGACCCAGAAGTTGGAGCGCAACTCCAGAAATATTAAAGGACGTCACGAGAGACTTCGCGTCAACAGAGATGATTTGGCAAAAGAACTTGAGAAGGACAAGCATGATTGGAAGAAGCCATCGGAGACATTAACAAGACTTGAAAAGTTTGGCGACGTTGAAGACTTATTGACCTTTAGAAGACCCAACCCCTGTTATATGCCTACGTTAGATGCGACATTTGTGAGCTGTCATTTGTTTGAGGTTTTTCCGACAGCCACAATAAAAAAATCTGTCTTTTCAAAAATTTGTTTGTATTGTGTGCATCCCTCTCTATCTCTCTTATCTCACCCCAAACCCTTGGACCCAATAGAGGATGAATGGAGATGAGCTTGTATTTTCTAGACCGATGAGTCAATTGGAGACGGGCCGATGGATTCAGAACATGGAGAATCACATGAAGAATAACCCTATAGTCGGAAGGGATATGACCCGGCATGCTCTTCAATGTTTTGAAAGAGGTGCTGCTACTTGGTGGAGGATGTACCAAACCATCAATGGATGGCAAGAAGTAACCACTTGGAAAGAATTTAAGTGGACTCTACAAAGATCTCGTCTTGTGTCCCAGAAATTGAAGCCTTATGGAAAGGATATGAAGAAACCTTGTGCATACAAGCCTTGTGGAGAAATAGGACACAACCATAAGGAACACAAGGATGAATGCCCTAATTGTGAAGGAAGTCACCCAGCTGAAGAATGCCCAACTCGGCAGATCACTTGTTTCTTGTGTGAAGGGACTACCCACTACCCTGCTCAGTGTCACATCTACCCCATGGTACAAAGGACCGTCCAGCAAAAGAAAGAAGCAATGAAAAGAGCCCTCATGGAAAGTTTAGAGGAATATGTGATGAAGGAAGAGGTGGAGGACACACCCAAAGAAGAACCAAATAAACCCTGCACCAAGTCATGCTATTCATGTGGAGAAGAAGGACACATCTCCCAAAATTGTCTGAATGGGGATTTAGTAGAATTCCCGACAGAGGAAGTAGAGTATGACCCACAGGAAATAGAAGCCCTGATTGGAACGGAAAAGTCCAGGAAGAAAAGTAGATTGGATCCCAGGAACAACCCAATTTCTACAAAGAGAGACCTGAGTCATATCACATGTTACAGGTGCAAAAATTCAGGACACTACTTCAATGATTGCCCAAAAGGGAAGATGAGGACCCCAGGAGGCTATATAATCACAAGGAAACCTCGAGATATGTCAGAAGTAAAATGTTTCCGTTGTGATGAAGCAGGGCACTTTGCCAGAGAATGCCCCAAGGAGACGGAGACTTGTGATAAATAGTTGAGTGCAACGAGAAATATAGTAGTAGTAGTGTGGACATTTCTTTTATTAGTGAGGTGTCGGATTGAGGCATGTAATGGAATGCAGGAGATTGTAATAATTTGAGAATCAATAAAGTTAGCATCATTGGTATTGATTTGGATTCTATGAGTTGTTACTCTATCAAGAAAGATTTTGACCATTTTCGAGGATATGAGAAATATGGTCTATGGAAGATTGTGCATCTTAAGGGTGGTAGTACCCTGTGAGGAAACTTGATCCTTGGAAAAAGGTAATGATATTCCACGAAGTGGATTTCGAACAAAATAAGTATGAGTTTTATCTCGACATGTTGGATACCCCAAGAATATGAGGGTATGGAGTATTATTGGATGTAAAGGAGGTAGTCTATGAAATTGGAGACGGAGCATGTCTTCGTGTGTTCCCTCTGCGAGGAGTTAAACTATTGGAGTTAACGGAAAGTTAGCCCCGAGATTTGTAGGACCATACCGAGTTTTGGAACGTATGGGAGAAGTGGCCAACAAGTTGGAGTCACCCGAAGGACTGTCATGAGTTCATGATGTGTTTCACGTTTTCCAGTTGAAGAAGTGCCATGCAGAGATGGCCAATATTCCCCTGTAAGGACGCTTGACCCTGGAAAGGATAATGATGTTCCACGAAGTGGCGTATGGACTTCATAAGTATAAGTGTTTTTTTATCTCGGTATGTGAGATATCCCCGAGGATGAAGAGATAAATTACTATTGGATATAAAAGAGGTATCATGTTGGAAATATGTATCAATGGAAATTCCATGATGAGTCTGAGTAATCATGTCCTAGTTTGGTGCCAATAGAAGGAAGGAAGACAGTACAATTGGATGGATTTAAGAATACCAGGAAGTTGGATGTTGGATTAATGATCAGTTGCTCGATGATAAGTTCAAGAACTACAAGTGATGAGGTGGGCCCATAACCCACAGGCCCCAGGACCTGCCAAGAAGCAAGTACACTCTTGTTGAATGAAAACCCTGGAAGAAGTTACGATTTTATCGACAGACGATTTTATAGGAGTAACGCAAAAACCTGAGAGTTGTGAAGGAACGATAGATGTTTGTTTGGCTTGCAGAATCCATGGATTTATCCGAACTTGGTTCGTCGACAAGAGAAATTCTGCAATGCTTGCGAGAATGACCGAGTGTTAGAATGCGAGATTCGCTAAACCATATACAAGGTAATGATTTGGGTGCGGGATGGATTGATCACCATACCGACTTACTCTTATTGTTCGCTTTGCTATATGGGATGGTAAATCTGAGTGACTTACCTATAGTAGAGTGACGACGATTAAACCTTGTTTAAACCTTAGAATGGTATAGGTATTGTCCCTTGTACACGGCAGTTGTTGCCAACCGTAGGTTATACGGTGAGGTTCAACCCAGACCCATTTCCTGCAGGAGAAACCGTAAATTGTTGACCACCATGAGATGTCGATAGTTGTTTAGTATTGGCGCCAGACCCGTCAGCTATGAAGACCCAGTCTCGGAATAACCTTACCGAGATGAAAGACAGAAGAATTGAGGAAAAGGTTATGCCGCTACCCAAAGAGCCAGAGAAGGAATTTTTCCGAGAATCTGAGAAGACTGACACTGTCAACAACAAGGATGGAGTATACGAGTTTTGATGGAACCGTAACGACGATTCTAAGGGTGGTAGCACCCCAGACCCCGGTGATGATCGATGGATTTTGAGAAGACCCCCAAACCCTAACCTATTTCTTTCTAGCCTCTCCGAATCTCGAGGACGAGATTCATTTTAAGGGTGGTAGGTTTGTAACATCCCAAAATTCTAAATTTTGGAATGTTATAATAAACAGATAGATTGGATTGATTGTTTGATTGATTGACTGAAAGTGAGTGGAATTCGAAATCTTTTGAAAGTTAAATGAGAGGGAATAAAAGGACTTTCCCAAACTTTCATTTTGCTTTTATGATCTCCATGAATTCAAATTCTTTTCACCACAAAACCCTGGAGAGAAGATGACATGACTTCTTCCATTTATTTAAATGACAAGGGGTGTTGAAAATATTTGAATTTCATTTGAAAATATTTCACATTTCTGAAACTTTATGCAACTCAATGATTTTCACGAGAGAAGATAAAATGACTTCTTCAAAACATATGAAATATGAGTTGGGAGTTTCAAAGGTCAAATTCAAAGTCCTTTTGGAAATTATTTTTAATTTGGAGTTATTTGAGTCTTATTCAAAGTATTTTTCTCCAAAATAAAAATATACAGAAAATAGGATAACATGATTCCGTACATCAGAAAATTGGAGAAAAATAAATTTGAAATCATTTTGGTATTTTTAAAATGATTTTTATTGGATTTTATTAAGGCAGTAGCACTGTTTGATTTATTAAAATTTGTGTGGACCTTATTGGACTTTACAAAAATGTTCACGCTGTAGGAAATATTTTTCTGCAAATTTTGATATATAATATTCCTATATAAAGTTTTATTTTTATTTTCTTTATTCAGTTTTTCCTTTCCTGTCTCTATTTATAAAAAAACTACATGCGCGTACTCTGTGACTATATGTCGCCCTCATGCGCAGTATAGTAGCTTTTGGCGCCCCATTGTTTTTTTTCTCTTAAATAGGCCAGGCCCAGCCGGCTATATTCCTCCCCATATTTCTTTTCTATAGTTTTTCTTTCTTTCTTTTCTTTCTTTTCAATTGCTAAAAAAAAACAAAGACTGCCGCGCGGCCGGCCGAACCGCTAAGGCCTGGCCCATGCGACGCGCTCCCTTTTTGTCTTTTCGTCTAAGTTTAGTCCCACATTGGCTAGCCTTTAACCCTAAACCTCTTTTCACCTATAAATATAGACCTATAGAGCCTTCAAAAATTATCCATTGCAGATTAAATCAATATTTTGGTTTGACTACCTAAAAATATATTTCTCCTCTACGGCGGGACTTTTGGAAGTTGTCTCCACACTCCGAAGTCGTCTTTTCTATACCTTATAAAGGTATATTTATTCGTTCTTTGTATTTATACGTTAGATCTAGAATTCTTTTATCCGTAGCTATTTTTTTTCTTCTACAAAACAGCTTGGCCCTGATTTTTCAAATAGCCATAACTTTTACTCGTTCATCCATTTAGATGAAACCAGCGCCTATAGCTTCGTCTTGTTTTCACCTATCCAGTTAACCTGTCACATCAACTTTTTGAAATTTTCAAATTTCGAAATTTGTTCAAATTCATATTCAAACTTCTTTTGTTCATAACTTAAGTTCCGTAACTCCGTTTGAGTTGATTCTTTTTGCAAAGCGAAGCTCTTGACCTAAACTTTCTGATAAGGCCAAATTCACATAATTTGGTACTGTTAGAAATTGTTTTATGTTGCAAGAGTTATTTGCTTGGTTTTGATGTTTTCCGAAGTGTCTTCTTCGTTCTTCTCGATCTTTTGAGTGATTGCTTATGTGTGGTTACTATTGCTTGCTTACGATAGATTGACCGGAGTGTGACGAGTAGATTTATCAAGAGTTTTGAGTGCGAATCATCTTCATCAACATTGCAGGCAAGTTCACACTTTGATCATACCCCTTTCATACCCAATTTTTTTTATGCATTAGATTCAACCCTCAAACAATTGCATGATTAGGATCTGATTAACATGTGGGTATTGGGAAGTAGTTGATGAGGTAGTACCTATTGCCCTGTTTACAATCAAACCCTTGGGAGTTACTTCTACGTTGCTATTATATTGCCATGCTATGCTCGTAGACGTGGATTGGTTTTTGAGAGATATTCATGACAGATGTGAGATTGTTAATAATGGTTTACCTAAGGTGGCAACTAAAACTCACATCTGGGTGGATTGAGGCACCTGGAGAATCCAGCGTTGTCTGTTTGTATAAGGACCGCCACCCAGGCTCAAAGGGATCATAATTCATGCTAGAAACTTCCGTGTGCAGCCACAAGCTATTATGGGCTCTAGCATAGTTGAGTAGGTTACATGATCTCTTGAAGAGGTGGGCTAGCAGATGTAGGGGAAAGTAGGTGTACCGGTCCACCCGGAGTAAAGAGTGATTGTTCCTGAAAGACTGTGTCTCGGTCATCCGTTTCTCAAACATCATGCAGTGCGAGAATCAAGCGGAGGCGATCGAGTCTTGTGGGGAAAAGTGCGCAAACCTCTGCAGAGTGTACAAACTAATCATGATTAGCCGTGTCCCTGGTTATGGACATCTTGAGTATCTAGTTCTTGGATTATCCCGTTGATCTCATCATGTTACTTAATTTAAATTTGATTTGGGTTTAATCACGTTCTTAAATTGGGATTGAGATGCTGTCAACCATCTCAATGTTTCACAACCACCATGATAGTTAAACAAAATTTATTCCTTTGCAGTAGGGAAAAATTGGCTTTTCGCAAAAACATTATAACCATAGAGCTTTTCCACCAGCCATATATGCATGTAGTGATAGCCTTTGTTCATCATTTCTCTATGGTGTGAATTTGCCAGCATATTCCATGTGCTGGCCCGTTTTCGGGCTGCAACGTTTCATGTTGCAGGATATCTTACGACGAGTAAGTGATTCATTAGGGTTACGATTTCTACACTCAACTTTGCCGTTGGTGTTGATGGGAATCCACAACCTTGTTACTTCCGCTATTTGGATTGAGGTAATAGTATTTACGTTACTTTATACATGTGATTTACCTCTGTTATAAATCCTCGAGTACTGTGTGTGTCAGCATACCGATCCAGGGATGACACTTAAGCACAGAGACTTGATCCATTCGGGTCGGGTCGCTACCGATATAATCATCATCGCACACTCCCTATACTTTCGGGATTAGTGTTGAACCTAAATAAGTGTTATTTGGTGTTTGCGTTGAGCATGAATATTATTTGATCATGTTTATTGCAATACGGTTATTCATTTAAGTTAGAGAATAATTGTTGTTCTGTTTACATGAATAAAACCTTATATGGTTACACACCCAATGAAAATGGTTCGTTGGATCTCGATCGTAGTGGTACACATATTCATAATATTGAAGCCAAAAGATGCAATGTTAATAATGATAGTGCAACTTATTTGTGGCACTGCCGTTTAGGTCATATCGGTGTAAAGCGCATGAAGAAACTCCATACTGATGGACTTTTGGAACCACTTGATTATGAATCACTTGATACTTGCGAACCGTGCCTCATGGGCAAGATGACTAAAACGCCGTTCTCCGGAACTATGCAGAGAGCAACAGATTTGTTGGAAATCATACATACAGATGTATGTGGTCCGATGAATATTGAGGCTCGTGGCGGATATCGTTATTTTCTGACCTTCACAGATGATTTAAGCAGATATGGGTATATCTACTTAATGAAACATAAGTCTGAAACATTTGAAAAGTTCAAAGAATTTCAGAGTGAAGTGGAAAATCATCGTAACAAGAAAATAAAGTTTCTACGATCTAATCGTGGAGGAGAATATTTGAGTTATGAGTTTGGTCTTCATTTGAAACAATGCGGAATAGTTTCGCAACTCACGCCACCCGGAACACAACAGCGTAATGGTGTGTCCGAATGTTGTAATCGTACTTTACTAGATATGGTGCGATCTATGATGTCTCTTACTGATTTACCGCTATCGTTTTGGGGTTATGCTTTAGAGACGGCCGCATTCACGTTAAATAGGGCACCATCAAAATCCGTTGAGATGACGCCTTATGAACTGTGGTTTGGCAAGAAACCAAAGTTGTCGTTTCTTAAAGCTTGGGGCTGCGATGCTTATGTGAAAAAGCTTCAACCTGATAAGCTCGAACCCAAATCGGAGAAATGTGTCTTCATAGGATACCCAAAGGAGACAATTGGGTACACCTTCTATCACAGATCCGAAGGCAAGATATTCATTGCTGAGAATGGATCCTTTCTAGAGAAGGAGTTTCTCTTGAAAGAAGTGAGTGGGAGGAAAGTAGAACTTGATCAGGTAACTGTACTTGCTCCTTTATTGGAAGTAGTTCATCACAGAAATTTGTTCCTGTGACTCCTACACCAATTAGTGAGGAAGCTAATGATGATGATCATGTAACTTCAGATCAAGTTACTACCGAACCTCGTAGGTAAACCAGAGTGAGGTCCACACCAGAGTGGTACGGTAATCCTGTTCTGGAGGTCATGTTACTTGACCATGACAAACCTACGAACTATGAGGAAGCGATGATGAGCCCAGATTCCGTGAAATGGCTTGAGGCCATGAAATCTGAGATGAGATCCATGTATGAGAACAAAGTATGGACTTTGATTGACTTGCCCAATGATCGGCGAGCCATTGAGATTAAATGGATCTTCAAGAGGAAGACGGACGCTGATAGTAGTGTTACTATCTACAAAGCTAGAATTGTCGAAAAAGGTTTTCGACAAGTTCAAGGTGTTGACTACGATGAGAGTTTCTCACTCGTATCTATGCTTAAGTCTGTCCGAATCATGTTAGCAATTGTTGCATTTTATGAAATCTGGCAAATGGATAAACAAAACTGCATTCCTTAATGGATTTATTAAAGAAGAGTTGTATATGATGCAACCAGAAGGTTTTGTCAATCCTAAAGGTGCTAATAAAATATGCAAGCTCCAGCGATCCATCTATGGACTGGTGCAAGCATCTCGGAGTTGGAATATACGCTTTGATAAGTTGATCAAAGGATATAGTTTTATACAGACTTGCGGTGAAGCCTGTATTTACAAGAAAGTGAGTGGGAGCACTATAGCATTTCTGATAAGTATATGTGAATGACATATTGTTGATCGGAAATAATGTAGAATTATTCTGCAAAGCATAAAGGAGTGTTTGAAAGGAGTTTTTCAAAGAAAGACCTCGGTGAAGCTGCTTATATATTGAGCATCAAGATCTATAGAGATAGATCAAGACGCTTGATAAGTTTTTTCAATGAGTACATACCTTAACAAGATTTTGAAGTAGTTCAAAATGGAACCGTCAAAGAAAGAGTTCTTGCCTGTGTTACAAGGTGTGAAATTGAGTAAGACTCAAAGCCCGACCACGGCAGAAGATAGAAAGAGAATGAAAGTCATTCCCTATGCCATAGGATCTACAAAGTATGCCATGTTGTGTACCAGATCTATTGTATACCCTACCACTGAGTTTGGCAAGGGAGTAAAATAGTGATCTAGGAGTAGATCATTGGACAGCGGTCAAAATTATCCTTAGTGGAATAAGGATATCGATTATGGAGGTGAAAAAAGGTTCGTCGTAAAGGGTTACGTCAATGCAAGTTTTTGACACTGATCCAGATGACTCTAAGTCTCAATCTGGATACATATTGAAAGTGGGAGCTATTAGCTAGAGTAGCTCCGTGCAGAGCATTGTAGACATAGAATTTGCAAAATACTTACGGATCTGAATGTGACAGACCCGTTGACTAAAATTATCTCACAAGCAAAACATGATCACACCTTAGTACTCTTTGGGTGTTAATCACATAGCGATGTGAACTAGATTACTGACTCTAGTAAACCCTTTGGGTGTTGGTCACATATCGATGTGAACTATGGGTGTTAACCACATAAAGATGTGAACTATTGATGTTAAATCACATGGCGATGTGAACTAGATTATTGACTCTAGTGCAAGTGGGAGACTGAAGGAAATATGCCCTAGAGACAATAATAAAGTTATTATTTATTTCCTTATATCATGATAAATGTTTATTATTCATGCTAGAATTGTATTAACCGGAAACATAATACATGTGTGAATACATAGACAAACAGAGTGTCACTAGTATGCCTCTACTTGACTAGCTCGTTGATCAAAGATGGTTATGTTTCCTAGCCATAGACATGAGTTGTCATTTGATTAACGGGATCACATCATTAGGAGAATGATGTGATTGACTTGACCCATTCCGTTAGCTTAGCACTTGATCGTTTAGTATGTTGCTATTGCTTTCTTCATGACTTATACATGTTCCTATGACTATGAGATTATGCAACTCCCGTTTACCGGAGGAACACTTTGTGTGCTACCAAACGTCACAACGTAACTGGGTGATTATAAAGGTGCTCTACAGGTGTCTCCGAAGGTACTTGTTGGGTTGGCGTATTTCGAGATTAGGATTTGTCACTCTGATTGTCGGAGAGGTATCTCTGGGCCCTCTCGGTAATGCACATCACTTAAGCCTTGCAAGCATTGCAACTAATGAGTTTGTTGCGGGATGATGTATTACGGAATGAGTAAAGAGAATTTCCGGTAACAAGATTGAACTAGGTATTGAGATACCGACGATCGAATCTCGGGCAAGTAACATACCGATGACAAAGGGAACAACGTATGTTGTTATGCGGTCTGACCGATAAAAATCTTCGTAGAATATGTGGGAGCCAATATGAGCATCCAGGTTCCGCTATTGGTTATTGACCGGAGACGTGTCTCGGTCATGTCTACATAGTTCTCGAACCCGTAGGGTCCGCACGCTTAAAGTTTCGATGACAGTTATATTATGAGTTTATATGTTTTGATGTACCGAAGGTTGTTCGGAGTCCCAGATGTGATCACGGACATGACGAGGAGTCTCAAAATGGTCGAGACATGAATATTGATATATTGGAAGCCTATGTTTGGATATCGGAAGTGTTCCAGGTCAAATCGGAATTTTACCGGAGTACCGGGAGGTTACCGGAACCCCCCGGGGGCTTAATGGGCCATAGTGGACCTTAGTGGAAGAGAGGAGAGGCGGCCAGGGCAGGGCCGCGCGCCCCTCCCCCCCTAGTCCGAATAGGACAAGGAGAGGGGAGCGGCGCCCCCCCCCCTTTCCTTCCTCTCTCCCTCCTCTTTCCCCCTCCACTCCTAGTCCAACAAGGAAAAGGGAGGGAGTCCTAGTCCCGGTGGGAGTAGGACTCCTCCTGGCGCGCCCCTTCTGGCAGGCCGCACCTCTCCCCCTTGCTCCTTTATATACGGGGGCAGGGGGCACCCTAGAGACACAACAATTGATCGTTTGATCTTTTAGCCGTGTGCGGTGCCCCCCTCCACCATAGTCCACCTCGATAATACTGTAGCGGTGCTTAGGCGAAGCCCTGCGTCGGTAGAACATCATCATCGTCACCACGCCGTCGTGCTGACGAAACTCTCCCTCAACACTCCGCTGGATCGGAGTTCGAGGGACGTCATCGGGCTGAACGTGTGCTGAACTCGGAGGTGCCGTGCGTTCGGTACTTGATCGGTCGGATCATGAAGACGTACGACTACATCAACCGCGTTGTGCTAACGCTTCCGCTTTCGGTCTACGAGGGTACGTGGACAACACTCTCCCCTCTCGTTGCTATGCATCACCATGATCTTGCGTGTGCGTAGGAAATTTTTTGAAATTACTACGTTCCCCAACACTAGCGTCAACTACAAGGAGTAATCAACACTACTAGCAACCCACAGGTACCAATCTGAGGCTTTGGGACAAAGATTGGATACAAGAGATGAACTAGGGTTTGAGAGGAGATGGTGCTGGTGAAGATGTTGATGGAGATTAACCCCCTCCTGATGAGAGGATCGTTGGTGATGACGATGGCGATGATTTCCCCCTCCCAGAGGGAAGTTTCCCCGGCAGAAAAGCTCTGCCGGAGCCCTAGATTGGTTCCGCCAAGGTTCCACCTCGTGGCGGCGGAGTTTCTTCCCGAAAGCTTGCTTATGATTTTTTCTCGGACGAAAGACTTTATTATTGCCTCTAGGGCATATTTCCTCCAGTCTCCCACTTGCACTAGAGTCAATAATCTAGTTCACATCGCCTCTAGGGCATATTTCCTCCAGTCTCCCACTTGCACTAGAGTCAATAATCTAGTTCACATCGCCATGTGATTTAACACCAATAGTTCACATCTTTATGTGATTAACACCATAGTTAACATCGCCATGTGACCAACACCCAAAAGGTTTACTAGAGTCAATAATCTAGTTCACATCGCTATGTGATTAACACCTAAGAGTAATAAGGTATGATCATGTTTTGCCTGTGAGATAAATTTTAGTCTACAGGTCTGCAACATTCAGATATGTATGTATTTTGCAAATTTCTATGTCTACAATACTCTGCACGGAGCTACTCTAGCTAATTTCTCCCACTTTCAATATGTATCTAGATCAAGACTTAGAGTCATCCAGATCGGTGTCAAAGCTTGCATCGACGTAAGTCTTTACGACGAACTCTTTGTCACCTCCATAATCGAGAAACATTTCCTTATTCCACTAAGGATAATTTTGACCGCTGTCCAGTGATCCACTCCTGGATCACTATTGTACCCTCTTGCCAAAATCATAGTGAGGAACACAATAGGTCTGGTACACAGCATAGCATACTTTATAGAACCTATGACTGATGCATCGGGAATGACTTATCATTCTCTTTCTATTTTCTGCCATGGTCGGGTTTTGAGTCTTTACTCAACTTCACACCTTGCAACACAGGCAAGAACTCCTTCTTTGACTGTTCCATTTTGAACTACTTCAAAATCTTGTCAAGGTATGTATTCATTGAAAAAATTTATCAAGCGTCTTGATCTATCTCTATAGATCTTGATGCTCAATCTGTAAGCAGCTTCACCGAGGTCTTTCTTTGAAAAACTCCTTTCAAACACTCCTTTATGCTTTCCAGAAAATTCTACATCATTTCCGATCAACAATATGTCATTCACATATACTTATCAGAAAGGCTGTAGTGCTCCCACTCACTTTCTTGTAAATACAGGCTTCACCGCAAGTCTGTATAAAACTATATGCTTTGATCAACTCATCAAAGCGTATATTCCAACTCTGAGATGCTTGCACCAGTCCATAGATTGATTGCTGGAGCTTGCACATTTTATTAGCACCTTTAGGATTGACAAAACCTTCTGGTTGCATCATATACAACTCTTCTTTAATAAATCCATTAAGGAGTGCAGTTTTGTTATCCATTTGCCAGATTTAATAAAATGCAGCAATTGCTAACATGATTTGGATAGACTCTAAGCATCGATACGAGTGAGAAAATCTCATCTTAGTCAACACCTCGAACTTATCGAAAACCTTTTGTGACAATTCGAGCTTTGTAGATAGTAACACTACTATCAGCGTCCGTCTTCCTCTTGAAGATCCATTTATTCTCAATGGCTCACCGATCATCGGGCAAGTCAATCAAATTCCATACTTTGTTCTCACACATGGATCCCATCTCAGATTTCATGGCCTTAAACCATTTCGCGGAATCTGGGCTCATCATCGCTTCCTCATAGTTTGTAGGTTCGTCATGGTCGAGTAACATGACTTCCAGAATAGGATTCCCGTACCACTTTAGTGCGTAATGTATTATGTTTGACCTACGAGGTTTGGTAGTAACTTGATCTGAAGTTTCATGATCATCATCATTAACCTCCTCACTAATTGGTGTAGGCATCACTAGAACTGATTTCTGTGATGAACTTCTTTCCAATTCGGGAGCAGGTACAATTACTTCATCAAGTTCTACTTTCCTCCCACTCACTTCTTTCGAGAGAAACTCCTTCTCTAGAAAGGATCCATTCTTAGCAACGAAAATCTTGCCTTCGGATCTGTGATAGAAGGTGTACCCAATAGTCTCCTTCGGGTATCCTATGAAGATGCATTTCTCCGATTTGGGTTCGAGCTTATCAGGTTGAAGTTTTTTTTCACATAAGCATCGCAGCCCCAAACTTTAAGAAACGACAACTTTGGTTTCTTGCCAAACCACAGTTCATATAGTGTCGTCTCAACGGATTTAGATGGTGCCCTATTTAACGTGAATGCAGCTGTCTCTAATGCATAACCCCAAAACGATAGTGGTAGATCGGTAAGAGACATCATAGATTGCACCATATCTAATAAAGTACGGTTACGATGTTCGGACACACCATTACGCTGTGGTGTTCCAGGTGGCGTGAGTTGTGAAACTATTCCACATTGTTTTAAATGAAGACCAAACTCATAACTCAAATATTCACCTCTACAATCAGATCGCAGAAACTTTATTTTCTTGTTATGATGATTTTCTACTTCACTCTGAAATTCTTTGAACTATTCAAATGTTTCAGACTTATGTTTCATCAAGTAGATATACCCATATCAGCTCAAATCATCTGTGAAGTTCAGAAATTAATGATACCTGCCGCAAGCCTTAACACTCATCGGACCATATACATCAGTATGTATTATTTCCAATAAGTCTGTTGCTTGCTCCATTGTTCCGGAGAACGGAGTCTTAGTCATCTTGCCCATGAGGCATGGTTCGCAAGCATCAAGTGATTCATAATCAAGTGATTCCAAAAGCCCATCAGCATGGAGTTTCTTCATGCGCTTTACACCAATATGACCTAAACGGCTGTGCCACAAATAAGTTGCACTATCATTAATAGCTTTGCATCTTTTGGCATCAATATTATGAATATGTGTATCACTACGATCGAGATCCAAGAAACCATTTTCATTGGGTGTATGACCATAGAAGGTTTTATTCATGTAAATAGAACAACAATTATTCTCTGACTTAAATGAATAGCCGTATTGCAATAAACATGAGCAAATCATACTCATGCTCAACGCAAACACCAAATAACATTTATTTAGATTCAACACTAATCCCGAAAGTATAGGGAGTGTGCGATGATGATCATATCAATCTTGGAACCACTTCCAACACACATCGTCACTTCACCCTTAACTAGTCTCTATTCATTTTGCAACTCCCGTTTCGAGTTACTACTCTTAGCAACTGAACCAGTATCAAATGCCGAGGGGTTGCTATAAACACTAGTAAAGTATACATGTATATCAAATATACCTTTGTTCACTTTGCCATCCTTCTTATCCGCCAAGTATCTAGGGCAGTTCCACTTCCAGTGACCATTTCCTTTGTAGTAGAAGCACTCAGTTTCAGGCTTGGGTCTAGCTTTGGGCTTCTTCATGGGAGTGGCAACTTGGTTGCCATTCTTCTTGAAGTTCCCTTTCTTTCCCTTGCCCTTTTACTTGAAACTAGTGGTCTTGTCAACCATCAACACTTGATGCTTTTTCTTGATTTCTACCTTCGCCGATTTCAGCATTGCAAAGAGCTTGGGAATCGTTTCCGTTATCCCTTGCATATTATAGTTCATCACGAAGTTCTAATAACATGGTGATAGTGACTAGAGAACTCTGTCAATCATTATCTTATCGGGAAGATTAACTCCAACTTGATTCAAGTGATTGTAGTACTCAGACATTCTGAGCACATGCTCACTCGTTGAGCTATTCTCCTCCATCTTGTAGGCAAAGTACTATCAGAGTTCTCATACCTCTTGACACGGGCATGAGTATGAGATACCAATTTCAACTCTTGGAACATCTTATATGCTCCATGGCATTCAAAACATTTTTGAAGTCCCGGTTCTAAGCCGTAAAGCAGGGTGCACTAAACTATCAAGTAGTCATCATACTGAGATTGTCAAATGTTCATAACGTCTGCATTTGCTCCTGTAATAGTTCTGTCACCTAGCGGTGCATCAAGGACATAATTCTTCTATGCAGCAATGAGGATAATCCTCAGATCACGGACCAAGTCCGCATCATTGCTACTATCATCTTTAAAATTATTTTTCTCTAGGAACATATCAAAAATAAACGAGGAGCTACATCGCGAGCTATTGATTTACAACATAGTTATGCAAATACTATCAGGACTAAGTTCATGACAAATTAAAGTTCAATTAATCATATTACTTAAGAACTCCCACTTAGATAGACATCCCTCAAGTCATCTAAATGATCACGTGATCCATATTAACTAAACCATGTCCGATCATCACGTGAGATGGAGTAGTTTTCAATGGTGAACATCACTATGTTGATCATATCTACTATATGATTCATGCTCGACCTTTCGGTCTCAGTGTTCCGAGGCCATATCTGCATATGCTAGGCTCGTCAAGTTTAACCCGAGTATTCTGCATGTGCAAAACTGGCTTGCACCCAATGTATGTGAACGTAGAGCTTATCACACCCAATCATCACGTGGTGTCTCAGCACGAAGAACTGTCGCAATGGTGCATACTCAGGGAGAACACTTATACCTTGAAATTTAGTGAGGGATCATCTTATAATGCTACCATCGTACTAAGCAAAATAAGATGCATAAAGGATAAACATCACATGCAATCAAAATATATGACATGATATGGCCATCATCATCTTGTGCCTTTGATCTCCATCTCCAAAGTACCGTCATGATCTCCATCGTCACCGGCATGACACCATGATCTCCATCATCTTGATCTCTACCAATGTGTCGCCACATGGTCGTCTCGCCAACTATTGCTTTTGGAACTATTGCTATAGCATAGCGATAAAGTAAAGCAATTATATGGCGCTTGCATCTTATGCAATAAAGAGACAACCATAAGGCTCCTGCCAGTTTCCGATAACTTTAACAAAACATGATCATCACATACAACAATTTATATATCATCACGTCTTGACCATATCACATCACAACATGCCCTGCAAAAACAAGTTAGACGTCCTCTACTTTGTTGTTGCAAGTTTTACGTGGCTGCTACGGGCTTAGCAAGAACCGTTCTTACCTACGCATCAAAACCACAATGATTTTTCGTCAAGTGTGCTGTTTTAACCTTTAACAAGGACCGGGCGTAGTCACACTCGATTCAACTAAAGTTGGAGAAACAGACACCCACTAGCCACCTGTGTGCGAAGCACGGCGGTAGAACCAGTCTCATGAACGCGGTCATGTAATGTCGGTCTGGGCCGCTTCATCCAACAATACCGCCGAATCAAAGTATGACATGCTGGTAAGCAGTATGACTATTATCGCCCACAACTCTTTGTGTTCTACTCGTGCATATAACATCTATGCATAGACCTGGCTCGGATGCCACTGTTGGGGAACACAGTATTTCAAAAAAATTCCTACGATCACGCAAGATCTATCTAGGAGATGCATAACAATGAGAGGGGAGAGTGTGTCTACGTACCCTCGTAGACCGAAAGCGGAAGCGTTAAGTAACGGGGTTGATGTAGTCGAACGTCTTCGCGATCCAACCGATCAAGTACCGAACGCACGGCACCTCTGCGATCTGCACATGTTCAGCTCAGTGATGTCCCTCGAACTCTAGATCCAGCTGAGGCCGAGGGAGAGTTCCGTCAGCATGACGGCGTGGTGACGGTGATGATGAAGTTACCGGCGCAGGGCTTCGCCTAAGCACTACGACGATATGACCGAGGTGTAAAACTGTGGAGGGGGGCACCGCACACGGCTAAGAGAATGTATGTTGTGTTATTGGGGTGCCCCCTGGCCACGTATATAAAGGAGGGAGGGAGAGAGGAGGTCGGCCAGGTTTGGGCACGCCAGGGGGGAGTCCTACTTGGACTCCTAGTCCAAGTAGGATTCGCCCCCCCCCCCCCCTTTCCTTTCTTCCACCGAAGGGAAAGGTAAGGGAGAGAGAGGGGGAAGGAAAGAGGGGGGCCGGCCCCCTCCCCTAGTCCAATTCAGTTTGGGCAAAGGGAGGGGCGCCCCTCTCACGTGGCCCTTTCTCCTAGGCCCAATACTTCTCCCGGGGGGTTCCAGTAACCTCCCGGTACTTTGGAAAAATGCCCGAACCACTCGGAACCATTCAGATGTCCAAATACAACCTTCCAATATATGAATATTTACCTCTCGACCATTTCGAGACTCCTCGTCAAGTCCGTTCATCCGGGACTTCGAACAAACTTCGGTACATCAAATCACATAACTCATAATACAAATTGTCATCGAACGTTAAGCATGCGGACCCTACGGGTTTGAGAACTATGTAGACATGATCGAGACACACCTCCGGTCAATAACCAATAGCGGAACCTGGATGCTCTGTGACACCCAAAAAATTTAATTGGATTTTTCAAACTTTTATTTTTATTTGAGGAGGGTATTTAATTTTGTCTTCTAAAGAACCCACCCTCTCAAAAACTTTCTTTTATGGCAAGTGTTTTATTTGGATTCACCCAAGACTTGATTTTGGTCTTGGAGGTTTGCCCTTTTTATTTGGACCCAAAACCAAATGCTTTTCACTTGGGAAAATTTCTTTTGAAAAATCTCTTAAATAGCCCCAGGGCATTTTTGAGTGATCTTTTCCCCTTTTCAAAATTTCCTCTTGCCATGACCTAAGTGGAAATCCCCTCCCCTAAGCCTTTCCCCATCTTTGGATCATGATACACTTCAAATCCAGCAGTTTGAACCTCCCCAAAATTTCCTCTCCATTTATTTCTCATCAAAAACAATTTCTGCCTTCTATTTTGATCCTTGGAGATTTACAAAGGAGCTACCCTTTCTGCTTTGAGTTTTGTCTCCAAACCAATTTCCCTAGCTAGTCCTTTGAACCCTCAACCAAGATCCATGAAGATCCACTGGTCTCCAGTTCAAATATTTCAAACTACACTTGCTGCAAGTTTGGACCTCATTTGCCAAATTTGATGAAATTCATTTGAATTCCCCTCCTAAAAATCTGAGAAAATTCAGGCAGCCTCTGGGTGCATTGAGAGGTCACCTCACCAAGTCCCAGCTCCAGAAAAAAATTTCTCCTTGCCAAATCATTTCATCGAACACCTACTGGACACTGTTGCTGTCATGTTCAGTTAATTCAGGGATACAGTGTCTGAAACTACTGTCGTTTTCTTCAGTGTTCGTTGTCAATCTCGCCAGTGCCGCGTTGGCGCCTTGCTCCCCGTCCCCTCCCTCTTGTCCCTGCACCGCACGAACGCCTGGAAGGTTGCGGGCGTCGGCGACGAGCAGGAGGAGGTGCGCCACCCCGTGAGCGACGGCAGCGGCGGCTTTGCGGCCGCCAGAGAGGGGCGCAGCGTAGACGGCGCCGTCCAGCGCCGCCCAAGCCACCGGAGGCTGCCGCGTGGCCACCCACTCACCCATGCGCGCTGCCACCCTCGTCGTGAACTGCTAGGCGCGGGGCACGCTCTCTGCCGCCGTCGTGCCCGTACGGCCGCCCCGTCGAGGACCGGCACCATTACGCCAAGCCCGACCCAGTTTAGCAGTGGAACGGGACCAGTAACTCTCACTGATGCTGCCTGGCCACCTAAACCCACTGCCCAACCTCTGCCTCGCCGTAATCGCTCGCCGGAGATTTCCCGTTCACGGCCACCCCCTCAAATCGCCTATAAATAGAGGCCCCGAGCTCGAACTCGAACCCACACCATCTCTGCACTCCACCAACACCACGCCAAGCCACTGGAAGAGCCCCGAGGGAGCCTTCTTCCCCAATTCCGGCTGCCTCGACCCGCCACGGGATCCAGCTCGATTCGCTCCCGTGCGTGCACCCCCACCCCTCAACTCTTGCCAGTAGCCTTCTAGTGCATCCACTCTGCTGACCCGCGCTTCAATTTGAAGTTTGCAGCGCCCACCGGAGTTCCCCACCATCGCCCGAGCCGCCGTCCGCCGGAGAAAGTGTCGTCGTCGACGTGGTGCTCTCCGTCGGTCATGTCCACCACCCACCGACGCGGAAGGACGCACTGAACCTCTTGGTACACTCCGATCTCCCTGCCTCGCCGTGGTTCAACGCCGGCGACCACCGCAGTCTTCGGGCGCCGGCGAGGTTTTCAAACCTGACATGTGGACCCCCCCTGTTAGCCTCTATTCTTTTCCCCCTCGAACCATTTTCTGTTGGCGCCTTCGGGCAAATACGTTTTATCTTTGGGCTGACGTCTTTCCCTCCGAACCGTTTTCTGTTAAGTCCCTGGATCCTTTCTGTTTCATCACAGATTAGTCCCTGGACTAAAACCCTTATAACTTTTTAATAAAAGATGATTTTTGAGTGATTCTTTTTCTGTCAGTCTTGTATTTTTGTCTAGTTTTTTATAGTATTTATTTGGAAAAAAATTTGGAACAAATTTTGTGCACGCGTTGATTTTCACGTTAGTATACGTTTTCGATATACCGTAGGTTCCGGAAGAGGTGACGGAGCTGCGAACTTTGCCGAGCTAGACTCCGACTTCTCCGAACCAGGCAAGCATGTTTGAACCTTTGATATGACGGGTGTTTTGCATGTTTGCTTGAATGGTTTGAGCATGGCATATGATCATCGGTGAGTATCTCGTTGCATGTAAGGCAACTATCCGTGTGCTCCGAAGTTCCTGTGATCTCTGATGAGAGATGGCCCAGTCATGTGGTGACATGTAAGGCAGTAAGGTGGTATTGTTGTAGCATGCCAGCCTTACGATATCCGACAAACTCCGACGTTAACGTGGACTGAGTCACGTTATCGTTCTTCCCCTTTCCGTGCCGCCACATGTTTTCTGCCAAGAATACGGTTTAGTAAGTTGGTAACCTCTTTCCGAGTACACACCAAATAGAGGGGCCGGGATGAGGGTTCCATGGCCCTGGATTAAAGCCAGTCATCCGGTCAGGGGGCATGGGTGTTTCCGGTTGGGACCGAGAGGGGGGCACCCCTTAGAGCGCGCGTATATAAATTTGATCCCATGCTACGCGAGGTTGTAGCCCCCCCCCCAGCTCAAGGTTTTTCTTGAACGTTGCCGAGGGTGATTCCTGGCTTCGGAATGTTGAATGGGTGTGTACTGGTTAGATGTGTTTCTCCTAGAACACCGTAAACGGAACTAGTCCCCGTGACTACTGAAATCCGTTGGCTGTGGTTAAAGTACAAACTCTGCAGAGTCAAATTCCCTTCCAAGTCATCGTATCTATGGTCAAGGACCATGGCTAGTATATCCATATCTATGTCAAACCTCGTGGTAAATCCCCGGTGAACAAGCTTGAGTGGTAAACCCAGTTTAATTGTTATTCCTGTGGATGGACTAACCTTTTATTTATCTCATACTTGAAATGATTTATATTTTTGAACTACTGAATTATTATGTTATGAGATAAGCCCTTTATGTGATGTCGCTCAGACGTCCGACTGTGGCACTCTTGTTATTTACCTTTGATATAAGCCCTTTATGTGATGTCGCTCAGACGTCCGACTGTGGCACTCTTGTTATTTATCTTTGATATAAGCCCTTTATGTGATGTCGCTCAGACGTCCGACTGTGGCATGCTTGTCATTTACTTTCAATATAAGCCCTTTATGTGATGTCGCTCAGACGTCCGACTGCGGCACGCACTGTCATTTATATTTTATTATAAGCCCTTTATGTGGTGTCGCCTTGACGCCCGACTGCGGCATTGTTATTTCTTATGTTTCCTCTCGAGGAGTCATTCAGACACTCGTTTGGCCCTCAGTATTATTTTGGGATTTCGGGAGGACTACCGCCCGACTTCTCTTTATTTTTCCCATGCATTATTATCTCGTTGTCTGAGTGCACTTGTTAATCTGTTCATATGCATCATGTTTACATTTTTTATATCTTATGTCCGAACTATCTTGCGAGTACTTTCATAGTACTCACCTGGCTTGTTGATTTGGCCAGATGTTGACGAAGGCGATCTCATGGATGAAGAGTTTGATAGCGAGTCCGACGCCTAGAGGAATCCCAGTCAGTCCCGTGCGATCCTGGATATTGGTCACTTGTATCATATACGCTTCCGCCACCCACAATAAGTCTCCTCGAGCCTCACTCCGACACTCGAAGAGCTGTTAGTTTTCAGGAGTCATATCACCCACTTCGTTGTGATATATCCACCACCGCTTCTATCGTGAGTTAGTAGTTATGCCACCCTATCCGCCGTTATGTTTCATCGGCGCGCTTGTAATAAATTGTTGAGCAGTCTCCGCTCAACCTTGTATTATATTCAGTACTCCTGGTATTTTTCTTCTGTGATCAAGATTTTGTCTACCAGTAAGAAGGATTCTTCTCTACTGGTCCATAAAAGGGATCGATTTCTCAATAAATATTTTTATTGGAAAACCGGTCGTGACAAGCTTGGTATCAGAGCCAGGCTGACTGTAGGAAGCCACTAGGTGCGATCGCTAATCGGTTATTAGCGTCTTTGGTGTTTTTTCAGCATTTTGCAAATGTAGCTATTTTCTGTTGGTCATCATAAATTTATGACATGACTACTCAGAATTTTTGCCTACTTTTGTAGATGGCTGGCAGCAACTGCGAGACTCGGGTGTTCACTAATGTGCCCGAGGGGTTTGTCAAACTCCTCGTCTCCATCACCAAGCTCGCGATCGGGCCAGCGACTCGTCCGGAGTTCACGCTTTACCAGCACAAGCTCAGCGACGACGTGTCTATGCACCAGGCCGTGGTGCAATTCAAGGGAGGACGTTCTGCGTCTCGCCACTTCCGTTTTGTGGGAAGGGCCATGCCTACGGAGAGGCATGCCATGCAGATGGCTGCCCATGAGGCGATAGCTCGCCTTCGGGACATCCTTCCTATGATGAAGACTCGTCGCTACCGCTACCTCCCATGCCATGTGCCATATACTTGTCACTATGCATTCGCCTGCCATAGGGGAGAGCGAGATGAAGCCATCGAGATGGTTGTGGAGTATCTCAAGGCTCTGGAGGAATCTTTCGACAACCTCATGGACGATCTTGTGGCTGCCCGGATGGACTTAGTTCGGGGCGGTCCTGCCAGCAGGAAGGAGCTTCTCCACATGGCACCGCCTCTGACTTTCGTCTCGTCCTCAGCATCTTATGCACCGGCCATTTTGGCCACTGCTCGCCGTTTGCCTACCACTGAGGAGTTCGACCGAGTCATCGCTCCTACTCCAGTCAGAGCTGCACCGCCTGCCGCTCCTGCACTGCCGCCTGTCGCTCCCGCACCGTCACCTCAGCGCAGTGCTACGCGCCTGGAACCTACTAGGGAGGAGGTGGAGGTTGAGTCTCCTGCACCGCTGGGTCTTACCCTCGGCAAAGGAAAGGAAATCTTCACCATCTCCGACTGAGTGCGCTTAGTAGCCGCGAGTTGTGCATGCATGTATGTTATGTTTTATGTACTTATGTTTGTAGTAGTTGTATGCGCTGCATTCCGAGGAGTGTGCTAGTCTAAATAACATGTCAGGAATGTGTATGCACATCCTGAGTGCTGTATCGTATGTTTGTGTATCGCGTGTAAGATTTGTGTTTAAGCAGTCATTTCTCCGAGCGAAATCGTTTATGTTTTCTTGAAAAATCTTGAGGTCTTTTAAATTTTTGCCTTTGCAAGATTTTCCTTGTGCCATACAGTTCTTCTTATAAGTTTTGCTAAATAATACCCCAGAGTGGAAAATGTCTCGTCCGTGGACTCGTTCCATGCCCAATCAACCAGAAGAAGTTTATGGGACACAGACCAGCAACAACTTCACTCAGGGACAGTCCAGTCAACAGGACAGCGAAGCACCCTTATCTCAAGTGTGCCGCCTTTTCGAACAAAGCCAACATCAACACCAAGAGATGATGAATCACGTCATCAATATGGGAAACCACCGTGAGCCCTATCAACCACACTCCAAGTTGTCTGAATTACAGAAGACTCGCCCTCCAACGTTTGCTCACACTGATAGGCCACTTGAAGCCGATGATTGGCTTCGTGACATCGAAAGGAAGCTGATTATCGCTCAGTGTTCAGATCATGAGAAGGTGCTTTATGCACCCCACTACCTTACTGGAGCAGCTGCAGCATGGTGGGAAAACTTCCTACACATGCATCCCAGTGAACACAACATCACCTGGGAAGAGTTTAAGGAAGGCTTTCGTGGGGCACACATCCCCAGGAGCATCATAAAAATCAAGAAGAGAGAATTTGATGACCTCAAGCAAAGAGGCATGTCAGTGACAGAATACAACGGTCAGTTTACCCAGCTATCTCGTTATGCCTACGACGAGCACATGACAGAGAACAAGAGGATGGAAAAATTCTTGGACGGCCTGGCACCGGCACTAAGATGCCAACTAGTTGTACACACTTTCCCAGATTTCAAAACTCTGGTTGACAAGGCCATTACCTTGGAGAATGAGCGCCGCAGCCTGGAGGATATCCGTAAGCGAAAGAGGGACAAGACGACTCTTGCTCGCAACAACCGAAGCAAGACTGAGGTTCCGAGGACTGAAGCAAGGAAATCCACGACTACTGATCTAAGGCCAACCAGACAGTTTCATTCCAGGGACAAGGACTTCACGTACCGTCCAGGGGTCACTTGCTATGCTTGTGGTGAAGAGGGGCACTATGCCAAACAGTGCCCAAAGCCAAGGAACTCGGCCCCCAAGCCGAACAATGGTGGGAATAATCCAGCCCCCAAGCGCAACAATTTCAACCCCAACAACAATCACAGGAAGGGTCACCTGAACCATGTGACCAGGGAAGAAGCGCAGAATGCCCCAGACATCGTGCTCGGTACGTTCCCTGTCAACACAGTCCCTGCCACGGTTTTGTTTGATTCTGGAGCTTCTCATTCGTTCATTTCGAAGAGTTTTGTTTCACAACATGGTTTTCCGATACTTCCCTTGGAAAAATCTATGATCATAAAGTCCCCCGGCAATAAGCAGATCGCTCAGAGTTACTGCCAAGGAGTGACCATTGAGTTTGAAGGACTAAAGTTTCAGGCTAATCTCATCGTGTTGGAAAATAAAGGACTGGATGTCATCCTAGGGATGGACTGGTTGACCACCAACAAAGGATTTATTGATTGTTTCAATCGGACTGTGATCCTCATTCATCATCACGGCAAGACAATAAAGGTTACAGCTCAAGAAAGACCACGGTCACGGCAACCAAAGCTGAACAAAGTGGACATTTCAGAATTGAGAAAAGTTCCAGTGGTGTGCGAGTTTCGAGACGTATTCCCTGAAGAACTACCAGGCATGCCACCAGACCGAGAGATAGAGTTCAGCATCGAACTAGCACCTGGCACCACTCCCATCTATAAGAAACCTTATAGAATGGCACCCTCAGAATTGGTAGAGTTGAAGAAGCAGATAAAGGAATTATTGGACAAAGGATTTATTCGAGCCAGCTCCTCACCATGGGGTTCACCAGTGTTGTTCGCCAAGAAAAAGGATGGGACACTGAGATTGTGTATAGACTATCGAGCTCTCAATATGGTCACCATCAAAAACAAATATCCGATGCCACGGATAAATGATTTGTTTGATCAACTCGCGCAGGCCAAAGTGTTCTCAAAAATTGATTTAAGATCGGGATATCATCAACTGAAAGTACGGACTGAAGATATCCCTAAGACGGCATTCACTTCCAGATATGGATTATATGAGTTCACAGTAATGCCATTTGGATTAACGAACGCCCCCGCATATTTCGTCCACCTCATGAACAAAGTGTTTATGAAATTTATGGACAAATTTTTTGTGGTGTTCATTGACGATATTCTGGTATATTCAAGGACACCAGAAGAGCATGCTGAGCATCTCAGAATTGTTTTGGGAGAATTAAGGAAACATCAATTGTACGCCAAATTTAGCAAGTGTGAATTTTGGCTAAGGCAAGTTGGTTTCCTAGGCCACATATTCACCCAAGAAGGCGTGGCCGTAGACCCAGAAAAGGTCAAAGCCATACTTGACTGGAAACCACCAGCCAACGTGACAGATGTACGGAGTTTCCTTGGAATGGCCGGATATTACAAAAGATTTATTGAAGGATTCTCCACTGTGGCAAAACCGATGACACAGTTGCTCAAGAAAGACAAGAAGTTTGTATGGACGGAAGCATGCGAGAAAAGTTTCCAAGAACTCAAGAAGAAACTAACAACCGCACCGGTCTTAACTGTGCCAGACATACACAAGAGTTTTGAAGTATATTGTGACGCATCCCGGAAGGGCCTCGGATGTGTGCTGATGCAGGATGGCAAAGTTGTCGCGTATGCTTCCAGGCAACTACGGAAGCATGAGGAAAATTATCCAACTCATGACTTGGAGCTAGCAGCGGTCATCCATGCACTCAAGGAATGGAGGCACTTTCTGTTGGGTAATCGTTGTGAAATATATACGGACCATAAGAGCCTTAAATATATTTTCACACAACCGGAGCTAAATTTACGCCAACGACGCTGGTTGGAATTGGTCAAGGACTATGATGTCGGTATTCACTACCATCCAGGGAAAGCAAATGTAGTGGCAGATGCTCTTAGTCGGAACCCCAGCCCGGGCAACGATGATCCACAAAACTTGAGGCCTGAGTTTCAGCAAGAGTTCGCTAGACTCAACATGGTGTTAGTCTCTGAGGGCACCGTATCAAATCTGGAGATACATCCCACCCTAATGGAACAAATTAAGAAGGCTCAGCAGGGACATCCCAGCATCGAAGGTATAAAGAGAAAAGTGAGCCTTGGCAAGGCTTCAGAGTTCGTCACAGACAATGAAGGAATATTATGGTACGGGGACAGACTTTGCGTACCAAACATTGAGGAACTCAAGCAACAAATCCTAACCGAAAGCCACACCGCTCCATACTCGATCCACCCTGGAGGAACCAAAATGTACAAAGACATTCAGGAAAGATTTTGGTGGCACGGTATGAAAAGGGATATAGCCGCATTTATTGCTTGTTGCGATTCATGTCAGCGCATTAAAGCCAAGCATCAAAAGCCAGCAGGGCTACTACAGCCAAACAGGATACCTGAGTGGAAATGGGATGAGATTGGGATGGACTTCATCGTCGGACTACCTCGATCGCAACGCGGAAATGATGCCATATGGGTCATCACAGATAGGCTAACCAAGGTAGCCCATTTCATTCCCGTAAAGACGACCTACTCCACACAAAGGCTAGCCAAGCTTTATCTCTCTCGTATAGTCTGTCTGCATGGAGTCCCAAAGACTATAATATCCGACCGAGGCACTCAATTTGTCTCTAAATTCTGGGAGCACTTACAACAAGCTCTGGGCACGCAACTAGCTTTCAGTACAGCGTACCACCCTCAGACTGACGGACAGACGGAACGCGTAAACCAAATCCTAGAGGACATGCTGAGAGCCTGTGTGCTCACCTATGGATCCATTTGGGAAGAAAGTTTGCCGTATGCCGAGTTTGCTTACAACAACAGTTACCAATCCAGCTTACAAATGGCACCCTTCGAAGCATTGTACGGACGGAGGTGTCGTACCCCACTAAATTGGTCAGAGGCAGGTGACAGTCGTATCTTCGGCCCAGACATGCTCAAGGAGGCCGAGGAGAAGGTTAAACAGATCAGGGACAGACTCAAGACAGCTCAGAGCCGACAAAAGAGCTATTATGATCAAAAACATCGTGAGGTCAGCTTTGAACCCGGTGATTTCGTATACCTGCGAGTGTCCCCTATGAGGGGCCTACAACGGTTCAAAATTAAGGGGAAGCTAGCCCCGAGATTTATTGGACCCTTCTGTATAGTTGCACGAAGAGGCACCGTAGCCTACCAGCTAGAACTACCCAAGGAGCTGTCAGACGTCCATGACGTATTCCACGTCTCACAATTGAGGAAATGTGTGAATAACCCGGAGAAGCATGTATCTCATGAAAGCATTGATGTGCAACCAGACCTCACCTACAGATAACGGCCAGTAAAGATATTGGAAGAGTCTGAAAGGAAGACCCGTCAGAAAACAACGAAATTTTTCAAGGTTCAGTGGAGCAACCACACCGAGGATGAAGCTACATGGGAAAGAGAAGATTTTCTTCAGGCAGAGTACCCATATCTATTTGAGGATCAGCTGAAATCTCGAGGACGAGATTTTTCCTAAGGGGGTAGGTGTTGTGACACCCAAAAAATTTAATTGGATTTTTCAAACTTTTATTTTTATTTGAGGAGGGTATTTAATTTTGTCTTCTAAAGAACCCACCCTCTCAAAAACTTTCTTTTATGGCAAGTGTTTTATTTGGATTCACCCAAGACTTGATTTTGGTCTTGGAGGTTTGCCCTTTTTATTTGGACCCAAAACCAAATGCTTTTCACTTGGGAAAATTTCTTTTGAAAAATCTCTTAAATAGCCCCAGGGCATTTTTGAGTGATCTTTTCCCCTTTTCAAAATTTCCTCTTGCCATGACCTAAGTGGAAATCCCCTCCCCTAAGCCTTTCCCCATCTTTGGATCATGATACACTTCAAATCCAGCAGTTTGAACCTCCCCAAAATTTCCTCTCCATTTATTTCTCATCAAAAACAATTTCTGCCTTCTATTTTGATCCTTGGAGATTTACAAAGGAGCTACCCTTTCTGCTTTGAGTTTTGTCTCCAAACCAATTTCCCTAGCTAGTCCTTTGAACCCTCAACCAAGATCCATGAAGATCCACTGGTCTCCAGTTCAAATATTTCAAACTACACTTGCTGCAAGTTTGGACCTCATTAGCCAAATTTGATGAAATTCATTTGAATTCTCCTCCTAAAAATCTGAGAAAATTCAGGCAGCCTCTGGGTGCATTGAGAGGTCACCTCACCAAGTCCCAGCTCCAGAAAAAAATATCTCCTTGCCAAATCATTTCATCGAACACCTACTGGACACTGTTGCTGTCATGTTCAGTTAATTCAGGGATACAGTGTCTGAAACTACTGTCGTTTTCTTCAGTGTTCGTTGTCAATCTCGCCAGTGCCGCGTTGGCGCCTTGCTCCCCGTCCCCTCCCTCTTGTCCCTGCACCGCACGAACGCCTGGAAGGTTGCGGGCGTCGACGACGAGCAGGAGGAGGTGCGCCACCCCGTGAGCGACGGCAGCGGCGGCTTTGCGGCCGCCAGAGAGGGGCGCAGCATAGACGGCGCCGTCCAGCGCCGCCCAAGCCACCGGAGGCCGCCGCGTGGCCACCCACTCCCCCATGCGCGCTGCCACCCTCGTCGTGAACTGCTAGGCGCGGGGCGCGCTCTCTGCCGCCGCCGTGCCCGTACGGCCGCCCCGTCGAGGACCGGCACCATTACGCCAAGCCCGACCCAGTTTAGCAGTGGAACGGGACCAGTAACTCTCACTGATGCTGCCTGGCCACCTAAACCCACTGCCCAACCTCTGCCTCGCCGTAATCGCTCGCTGGAGATTTCCCGTTCACGGCCACCCCCTCGAATCGCCTATAAATAGAGGCCCCGAGCTCGAACCCACACCATCTATGCACTCCACCAACACCACGCCAAGCCACTGGAAGAGCCCCGAGGGAGCCTTCTTCCCCAACTCCGGCCGCCTCAACCCGCCACGGGATCCAGCTCGATTCGCTCCCGTGCGTGCACCCCCACCCCTCAACTCTTGCCAGTAGCCTTCTAGTGCATCCACTCTGCTGACCCGCGCTTCAATTTGAAGTTTGCAGCACCCACCGGAGTTCCCCACCATCGCCCGAGCCGCCGTCCGCCGGAGAAAGTGTCGTCGTCGACGTGGTGCTCTCCGTCGGTCAAGTCCACCACCCACCGAAGCGGAAGGATGCACTGAACCTCTTGGTACACTCCGATCTCCCTGCCTCGCCGTGGTTCAATGCCGGCGACCACCGCAGTCTTCGGGCGCCGGCGAGGTTTTCAAACCTGACATGTGGACCCCCCCTGTCAGCCTCTATTCTTTTCCCCCTCGAACCGTTTTCTGTTGGCGCCTTCGGGCAAATACGTTTTATCTTTGGGCTGACGTCTTTCCCTCCGAACCGTTTTCTGTTAAGTCCCTGGATCCTTTCTGTTTCATCACAGATTAGTCCCTAGACTAAAACCCTTATAACTTTTTAATAAAAGATGATTTTTGAGTGATTCTTTTTCTGTCAGTCTTGTATTTTTGTCTAGTTTTTTATAGTATCTATTTGGAAAAAATTTGGAACAAATTTTGTGCACGCGTTGATTTTCACGTTAGTATACGTTTTCGCTATACCGTAGGTTCCGGAAGAGGTGACGGAGCCGCGAACTTCGTCGAGCTAGACTCCGACTTCTCCGAACCAGGCAAGCATGTTTGAACCTTTGATATGACGGGTGTTTTGCATGTTTGCTTGAATGGTTTGAGCATGGCATATGATCATCGATGAGTATCTCGTTGCATGTAAGGCAACTATCCGTGTGCTCCGAAGTTCCTGTGATCTCTGATGAGAGATGGCCCAGTCATGTGGTGACATGTAAGGCAGTAAGGTGGTATTGTTGTAGCATGCCAGTCTTACGATATCCGACAAACTCCGACGTTAACGTGGACTGAGTCATGTTATCGTTCTTCCCCTTTCCGTGCCGCCACATGTTTTCTGCCAAGAATACGGTTTAGTAAGTTGGTAACCTCTTTCCGAGTACACACCAAATAGAGGGGCCAGGATGAGGGTTCCATGGCCCTGGATTAAAGCCAGTCATCCGGTCAGGGGGCATGGGTGTTTCCGGTTGGGACCGAGAGGGGGGCACCCCTTAGAGCGCGCGTATATAAATTTGATCCCATGCTACGCGAGGTTGTAGCCTCCCCGTCTCAAGGTTTTTCTTGAACGTTGCCGAGGGTGATTCCTGGCTTCGGAATGTTGAATGGGTGTGTACTGCTTAGATGTGTTTCTCCTAGAACACCGTAAACGGAACTAGTCCCCGTGACTACTGAAATCCGTTGGTTGTGGTTAAAGTACAAACTCTGCAGAGTCAAATTCCCTTCCAAGTCATCGTATCTATGGTCAAGGACCATGGCCAGTATATCCATATCTATGTCAAACCTCGTGGTAAATCCCCGGTGAACAAGCTTGAGTGGTAAACCCAGTTTAATTGTTATTCCTGTGGATGGACTAACCTTTTATTTATCTCGTACTTGAAATGATTTATATTCTTGAACTACTGAATTATTATGTTATGAGATAAGCCCTTTATGTGATGTCGCTCAGACGTCCGACTGTGGCACTCTTGTTATTTACCTTTGATATAAGCCCTTTATGTGATGTCGCTCAGACGTCCGACTGTGGCACTCTTGTTATTTATCTTTGATATAAGCCCTTTATGTGATGTCGCTCAGACGTCCGACTGTGGCATGCTTGTCATTTACTTTCAATATAAGCCCTTTATGTGATGTCGCTCAGACGTCCGACTGTGGCACGCACTGTCATTTATATTTTATTATAAGCCCTTTATGTGGTGTCGCCTTGACGCCCGACTACGGCATTGTTATTTCTTCTGTTTCCTCTCGAGGAGTCATTCAGACACTCGTTTGGCCCTCAGTATTATTTTGGGATTTCGGGAGGACTACCGCCCGACTTCTCTTTATTTTTCCCATGCATTATTATCTCGTTGTCTGAGTGCACTTGTTAATCTGTTCATATGCATCATGTTTACATTTGTTATATCTTATGTCCGAACTGTCTTGTGAGTACTTTCATAGTACTCACCTGGCTTGTTGATTTGGCCAGATGTTGACGAAGGCGATCTCATGGATGAAGAGTTTGATAGCGAGTCCGACGCCTAGAGGAATCCCAGTCAGTCCCGTGCGATCCTGGATATTGGTCACTTGTACCATATACGCTTCCTCCACCCACAATAAGTCTCCTCGAGCCTCACTCTGACACTCGAAGAGCTGTTAGTTTTCAGGGGTCATATCACCCACTTTGTTGTGATATATCCACCACCGCTTCTATCGTGAGTTAGTAGTTATGCCACCCTATCCGCCGTTATGTTTCATCGGCGCGCTTGTAATAAATTGTTGAGCAGTCTCCGCTCAACCTTGTATTATATTCAGTACTCCTGGTATTTTTCTTCTGTGATCAAGATTTTGTCTACCAGTAAGAAGGATTCTTCTCTACTGGTCCGTAAAAGGGATCGATTTCTCAATAAATATTTTTATTGGAAAACCGGTCGTGACATGCTCATATTGGCTCCTACATATTCTACGAAGATCTTTACCGGTCAAACCGCATAACAACATACGTTGTTCGCTTTGTCATCGGTATGTTACTTGCCCGAGATTCGATCGTTGGTATCATCATACCTAGTTCAATCTCGTTACCGGCAAGTCTCTTTACTCGTTCCATAATGCATCATCCCGCAACTAACTCATTAGTCACATTGCTTGCAAGGCTTATAGTGATGTGCATTACCGAGAGGGCCCAGAGATACCTCTCCGATACACGGAGTGACAAATCCTAATCTCGATCTATGCCAACCCAATAAACACCTTTGGAGACACCTGTAGAGCATCTTTATAATCACCTAGTTACGTTGTGAGGTTTGATAGCACACAAGGTGTTCCTCCGGTATTCGGGAGTTGCATGATCTCATAGTCTGAGGAACATGTATAAGTCATGTAGAAAGCAGTAGTAATGAAAGTGTAACGATCATAATGCTAAGCTAACGAATGGGTCTTGTCCATCACATCATTCTCCTAATGATGTGGTCCCGTTCATCAAATTACAACACATGTCTATGGTTAGGAAACATAACCATCTTTGATAAACGAGCTAGTCAAGTAGAGGCATGCTAGGGACACTTTGTTTGTCTATGTATTCACACATGTACTGAGTTTCCAGTTAATACAATTCTCGAATGAATAATAAACATTTATCATGATATAAGGAAATATAAATAACAACTTTATTACTGCCTCTAGGGCATATTTCCTTCAGTCGAATGCCTCTGTTGCTGTGGCCACAGATTTACCTTAAATCGCCCTCGTCGTGGGCGGTCTCACCTTCGCCGTAAGCCGGCCTGGGCCCTGCCGTCGCCGCCGCCATACTTTGAGCCGCCACTGTGCTGGGTCACCTTTGCCTCCGTCGACCCCGCGCCAAGCGGCCTGCCGCCGTCGTCGACCCGGGGGTGCCGCCGCTGGTGCATGTTAACCCGCCTCACTGGCCGCTGGCCCTGCGCTGCCGAGGAGCCGCCTAGCGCAACCCTTGCCTCTAAACCGCCATCGCCACTGCCCCATCCAAGTGGCCGCAATTCGCTGGTGTCTGCCGCCGGTTTGAACTGGCCCTATTACCATGAGTCGCCGCCGCCAAATCGCCTGCTGTTTCTGAGTCGGCACTCGAGCGTAGCCCCCAATCGCCTGAGCGCTGCCTCCGCCAAGAGCTGCCCAGAACAGTCGTAGTCATTGCCATGGCTCACTTTGCCTACCACGTTGATGTCTTCACCTCTGTCGTCGTCGCGTTGGGCCGCTGACCTCCCCTGCTAAGTCGCCATAGCCGTGCTTAACTACGCCTCCGCTGAACCGCCGAGGTCGTGACCCGCCGCGGCCAAGGTGCCTCCGGCCCACCACTCGGACTCACCCTGCCATTCCGTCGCCAAGCAGCCTCCGATTGGTTTCATCCCCTGCCCGCAGATGGAGTAGTAGCATCTGTTTTGCTGCAATCAGACAAAGTGGAGGGCTGCGATGAACCTTCTGTTATGACTGAACAAAGCATTGATTTATTTGGGATCAGTTGAAATGTTGGGACAGTATTCTCACGCAACGCGAAGGCATAAGTTTGTGCTCCTTACAGCTACTACAGCTTCTGGAATTTGCCAGATCTAATGGCATCCGCCACATACCGGGTTACTGACGGTTGACAGACACACGTGGAGGCTATACCTTTGTCTGCTGATATGCGTGGGACTCAACTCATTGTGATCCAGTCTGCTCTAAACACGTTGGCACGTTGGAGCATATTTTTCAGTGTCCGCCTTATCCGACAAAATGTCAGGTGCTATTTTTCCAATGTTTTTCATCATATATATTAATTCACCCGGAAAAAATTACTTGGTCTTGCAATATTTTTATGCAGGATAATTACTCATGACAAAGGGGTTGTTATACCATGGATATGGAGTGCGTGCCAGCATCAGCTTGCACTAATGTTCGTCCATGCCATGCTGCTCCACGGGCGTGCGCAAAGACCGCCGCCCCTGCGGCCCGGTTTACATCGACTCACCGGGACCGCGCCTGCTTGCACGAGTTGTTCAATGGATGTGTTTAAACCGCCACCCGTGCAGCTCGATCTACATCAACTCGCCGGGTCCGCATCCGCGGCTGACTCGCCCGTCTGCGCGGCTTACCGCGCCTGCGATTGACTCGCCCGTCCGCGCTGGCTTACAACACCGCAGCCGGCTCATCTGTCTGCTCCCGTGACCGACTTGGCCGTGATTGATTTCAGCTTCAACATGGTGACCATCAACTCCGCAGTGGATAATTTCTGGTTTAACATATCAGGTGAAAGCCATCCAGTATGTTTTTATATTTCATATTGCTTTCTTTAAAAGAGCAATTACTCTGGCTTGCAAATTCTCTAATGCAGGACAAGTTGTCTATTGCAAAGGGGACTATTATATCACTGAGTTGTTGAATGACTCATGCCGGTTTATATCACGGTCAAATATGGAGAATCTCAAGACAACTCCTCGAGTCGCCTTGAGACTCGGGGGCTATGATGACATGACTCAGTAAATGATTACCAGTTTAAAAGCAGATTCAAGAACTTCGGGTTAGTGGAGGGAAGATAACCCAGTCCCAGAGACTACTGTTATATTGATGAAAATTTAAAGGGCGTTAGAATATTTCCGGCTTAAAAAGAAGATTCCGGTTCAACTTTCGGTTCAAGGGAAATCTATCTCCCGCAAAGCTTTGAAAGCTCTCAATATCTGGCTCATACGTCCGGTTCACAAAGAATCCATCTCTCGCAAGTTCGAGTTCTCAGGAAAAGTTAAAGGTTGCCAAAGAGAACTTGTTGCCATGATGCGCAGTTCAAACATGGGTAGCCGATCCATCTTATACGTCTTATTACAAAATACATGGGGGCTTCCTGCTCACTGAGCATAGCTATGACTACCCTTTGATCTGGCTTACAGGCTGGGCTGTAAACATCACTTGGGGGATTCCTGTTCAAACATAGGTGTATTCACATAGCGTCACTACCCTCTTGACTGGCTTGGAACACCAGGTGTATTCACTAAAGGTTCCAGGTTATCTTGTTTAAACATAGGTGTATTCACCAAAGAGGACATAACCTTTTTGGCGTGGAATGCCAGGTGTATTCACCAAAACTTTCCAGGTTATCTTGTTCAAACATAGTTGTATTCACCAAAGAGGACATAACCTTTTTCAGGCTTGGAAGTCAGGTGTATTCACCTAAAAACCCGGGTTATCCTGCCTTTTAAGTCTGCCACTCCGCCCAGATTGACTCGAATGACCCGCCGTACTTTTGACAAGTCAATCTTACACAGACCCTGAACTTGTCAAAGTTAAAACGATGATTGGTTATGTGAGGTCCGGCTTATAAGGTTGGCATGAAGGTTTAACTCAGTGGTTGTGCGGCCCTTGAAAGCACTTGAGATTTAGGCTTGGCGGCCTGTGAAAGCCTTGTTTTTTCTGATTTATTATTTCTATTTGAACATTTTTTGGGTTCATCTTTGTACCATATTGACATATGGTTTAGAACAATTCAGGCCATGTAGCCTTAATCTTTATGACTCATGTTGGAGATATAATTATTAGTATGACCTACCTAGGAGGGGCCGAGTTATACTCATGACGACTCTTGAAGCCCAAGACAGCTCCTGGAGATGGCGGGTTAGTTAAGGGCCCAAGGCCCCAAAGGGCGACTTAAGGCCCGTAGAGATAAACCGCCATATATGTGTAAACTTGTATTATAAGGTAGGAATAGAGAGAAACCGAGCCGGACATTGTTTATGAGCCGGCCGGGACTCTATGAGTCGCTGGGCGTCGACCTCTGTATATAAAGGGATGACCCGACGGCGGTTCAGGGCAAGTAACATCAAATCGAGAGCTAGGTCAAGCGGATTCGCTCCCTGGTTATCGAAACATACATAATACCACTCAAAACTAGATCGTAGGCTTTTACCTTCACCGCAAGGGGCCGAACCAGTATAAACCTCGTGTCCTTTGTCCCGATTAACCCCTTCTTGCTTCCTAGTTGCGATGGCTCCATGACTAAGTCCTTTCACTAGGAAATTTTCCGTGACAATTCCATGACAGTTGGCGCCCACCATGGGGCCAGCGCACGGTGGATTTGAGTTCTTGAAGGGCAGCTTCGAAGGGCTCAAGGGATACGTTGTGGGCCGGATGACCAAGAGTCGTCGCGGCAAGCTCTACATCGACGACGCAGGCTGGGGCCCCGACGCCGGCTCAATTGAGTACGGGTACCGGGTCCCCTTCGGCGGAATTCACATCTTCATCGGCCGGATTGGCGAGCTGGGCCCTGAGCCGGACATCTGCACCGACATCGTCGAGACGGCTCAGCGTGCGAGACCCGCCCAGGCTCCGCCCGCCATGAAGCATGCCTTCGTGGGATGCATCCATGGAGGAGAACTTCCTGAAGGATCTGAGTCTGGCGGTGAGACGGCCATCTATTCTGACGGTGAGTCGTCCATGGGTGAGACAGATTCGTTGTATCAACTACAAGACGACAGGCTTGGGGGCTGTTCTGATGGCAGCAGTATTCCGTACCCCTTTGAGCCGCCAAGCAGAGTAGGGATCTTCATGGCTGGCACTCAACCAGGTCAAAACTCTACAGCTGCGGTAGCTATAACCTCTGGGTCAGCGGCAGCCGGGGCAGGAGGCCCTGTGCGCCCGCCGGCTCAGGTGCTGATTGATCTCACGGATAGGCTGACAACCCTATTAACCGCCACAGTTAATCCAGCGGATCAGGCTGAGCATGATGCAGAGGTGGCTCGATTGCGTGAGGAGATAGTGCAAGCCAAGGAAAACCTAGCAGCTGAGGGCACCAGATTGGCCACAGAACGGGCAGCTTTGGATGCTCGAGCTTAGCAGCTTCAATCAGAAGCGTTCCAGCTTATGATGGATTTAAACGCATCAAATGAGGTCATGAGGAGAAGGCACCAAAAGTCTCAATCCCGTCTGCCTTTGATTTACGATCCTAGAAATCTCTTCCGCACACCCCGGGCAGGTCCCAGTAATCCGCCAGAGGTAAACCCGGCTGCGACGCCCGGAGCGGGGGCGCCGGTTCAACCATGGGTGACGGAACCTCCCCGAGTGAACACTGTTCCGCCTCAGTATGTGCCAACACCACCGGGTCATTATCCTAACCCGCTGGAGAACATGATCGCTGCGGCAGCGCGATTGGCGGCTCTCCCGGTGGAGGGCGACTCTCCAACGGCGGTTGAAACACGAAGGGTCAGAGAACTTCTTCAGACGGCTCTGGTATAGCAGGAGGCATACTCTTACAGTCGAGACAGGATTCATTCGACCCCCCGTCCAAGCCGGAGCCCGAGTTACAGCAGGCATATGGACTCGGCGGCAGTTTCAAGCAACGTCCGGCGCCGTGATCAGCCAGGCAGGCGAGACCCGGCGCGAGACGGAGCCCCTAACTTGGCTAATCAGGATAGGGTACGCCAAGAGGTTGAGCGGGCGGCTCAGCAGGCGATGGAGCAGGCGGCTTACCAACCTTTTCCGGTTTATCCGACGACTTCTATTGAGGCAGGCGCGACCACGAGAACCGAGGTGTCTCTTGTTTAGTGCCAGCACTGCGTAATGAGCGTTTGCCCAAGGATTTTAAGGGGCCTCGAAAGGTGCCTAACTACACGGCTGACTTACAGCCCGGGGCATGGATTGAAAGTTATGAGATGGCCATGGAATTGCTGGAGGTCAGTGACACGACAATGGCTAAATACTTCACTATGATGCTGGATGGAACGGCCCGCACTTGGTTAAAGGGACTGCCGCCTAATTCCATTGGTTCCTGGGCCGAGTTAAAGGCCCGGTTCATTCAGAATTTTAAGGACACATGCAAGCAGCCCATGTCGATTGTGGACTTGACTAATTGCAAGCAAGAGGAAGGTGAATCCATGACCCATTGGGTGCGCCGGGTGAAGGAAATAATACATTCATCTGATAAGATGGATGTCGGCTCTGCAGTCTTAATGTTGGAGAAAAATTGCCGTTTTGAACCTCTAAAACAGAAGCTGGGGCGGCTCCAGCGTGATTGTATGAGATGGGCCAGCTGATGGCGGCTCTGGTCAAATACGCCGATTCTGATAGTACCAAGGATCCCGCGTCTGATGAAGAGAAGACAGGGAAGGGAAATAAGAACGGTAACGCTAAGGGCCTTCAGCATAACCCGGTGAATCAAGGAGGTAATAATAAACGTAAGGCTGATGGTAGCTCGGAGTTTGTGGTGAATACGCAAGGCAACAATCAACGACACAAGGGGAGGCCACCTCCTCGGTCAGGCGGGTCAGGTCCCACCCTTGAGCAGTTGCTGAATGAGCCCTGTCCAAGACACGGCACCCGTGAGAAGTCGGCCACTCATCTATGGAAAGGCTGTACGATCATGAAGGCTTTCAAGAATTCTAACATGTTCGACGGAAATCACGGGCCGGGCGGCAGCTCAGGCGGTGGCGGTTTTCATGGCCCGGGCGGCGGTGGCTTTCATGGCTAGGGCCCTCAAGGTCATCAAGGTGGTTATAATCAACAATCTGGCCAGGGAGGTCAACAGCAGCAGCAATCCGGGTATCAGAGTAACCCAAAGCAGCTTAATAGTGGGTAGTATCATGTGTTCACCACTAGCTTATGCAAACGGGACCAGAAACTTCATAAGAGAGCGGTGAACGCGGTGGAACCGGCGGTTCCGCGTTATCTGAGATGGTTTGAGCAGCCTATTCTATGGAGTAGGGAGGATCACCCACCACGGGTTGATAATCCGGGTCACTTGGCTTTAGTGGTGGCACCTCAAGTTGGGGGATACAAATTCACAAAGGTGCTCATGGATGGAGGCAGCAGCATCAACATTCTCTATTATGAGACCTTTCGTCGCATGGGGTTGACTGATAAGAATCTCGAGACATCCAACACTGTTTTTCATGGAGTAGTGCCTGGTAAGTTGGCGTACCCAGTGGGTAAGATTGAGCTGGAAGTGGCCTTTGGGGATGAGCATGATTCCCGGGCTGAGAAGTTAACTTTTGAGGTGGTCAAAATCCGGAGCCCATATCACGCACTGTTTGGGTGGCCGGCTTATGCAAAGTTCATGGCACGGCCGTGTTATGTTTACCTGCAGCTCAAGATGCCGGGTCACAAGGGCACCATCACAGTGCATGGGAGTCGGAAGATAGCTTTGCAATGTGAGGAAGGTGACGCTGCTTATGCTGAATCCGTTTGTGCAATAGAGGAGTTGAAGTTCTACAAGGACAATGTTGACCCGGCAGACATGACATCTTTGAAAAAGCCAACCACGGAACATGAGCCGGTGATGAAATTCAAGTCGGCCGATGAAATCAAGCTTGTTGATTTTGTTCCAGGAGACTCATCTAAGTAGTTCAATATCAGTGCCAATCTGGATCCCAAATAGGAAAGCGCGCTCATTGAGTTCATCCGTATTGATCCAAAATTTAAGCCGGTCAAGCAGTTTCTTCGGCGGTTTAATGAGGAGAGGCGTAAAGCTATTGGTGAGGAGGTGGCTCGGCTTTTGGCGGCCGGGTTTATTGTTGAAGTTTTTCACCCAGAGTGGTTGGCTAACCCGGTGCTTGTGCTAAAAAAGAACGGCACCTGGCGTATGTGTGTGGATTACACGGACTTAAATAAGGCTTGTCCGGCTGATCCTTTTGCTCTTCCCCGTATTGATCAAATCATTGATACTACGGCGGGTTGTGAGCGTTTGAGCTTTTTGGATGCTTACTCTAGGTATCATCAGATCAAAATGGCAGTTAAGAACCAGGAGAAGACAGCTTTCATCACTCCGTTTGGAGCCTTCTGTTATGTGTCTATGCCTTTTGGGCTTAAGAGTGCCCAGGCGACTTATCAGCGATGTGTGCAAAACGGTCTCCACAATCAGATTGGGCGCAACGTTCATGCTTATGTGGATGACATTGTGGTAAAGTCTAGAGAGAAGGAGAACTTGATAGATGATCTGAAGGAAACCTTTGATAATCTCTGGGTCTACAAGATGATGCTTAACCCGGCCAAATGCATTTTTGGAGTGCCAGCTGGCAAGCTTTTGGGTTTTCTGGTTTCTAACAGGGGCATTGAGGCTAACCCGGAGAAGATCAAGGCAATTACCTCTTTGGCTAAACCGGCATGTATCAATGATGTTCAGCGTCTGGCGGGTCGTATTCCTGCTTTAAGCCGGTTCATAAGCCGGTTAGGTGAGAAGGCCATACCACTGTACCAGATGATGAAGAAGACGGACGACTTTGTCTGGAGTGATGCTACTAATGCTGCTTTTGAAGATTTGAAGAGACAGTTGTCTGAGCCGCCAGTCCTTGCTGCTCCTATTGATAAGGAGCCCTTATTGCTATATGTGGCTGCTAACACACGTGTCGTCAGCGTGGCCATTGTGGTGGAGCGCAAGGAGGCTGGCAAGGAGCATCCGGTTCAACGGCCGGTTTATTACATCAGTGAGGTGCTTATTGAGTCCAAGCAAAGGTATCCACATTGGTAGAAACTTGTTTATGGGGTGTTCATGGCAAGCCGGAAGCTTAAGCAATACTTCCAGGGTCACCCCATCACTATGGTCAGTTCCGCTCCTGGGCGATATCATTCAAAACAGAGAGGCCACGGGACGAGTCGCCAAGTGGGCCGTTGAACTTGGGCCTCATGGTTTAAAGTATGTGCCGCGCACTGCTATTAAATCTCAAGCACTGGTGGACTTCATCAACGATTGGACAGAGCTGCAGATGCCTGAAGAAAAGCCGGATAACACATATTGGACTATTCATTTTGATGGATCCAGGCAATTGGAAGGCTCGGGGGCTGGAGTTGTCTTAGCTTCCCCTCGAGGTGACAAATTTTGTTATGTGCTCCGGTTGATGTTTCCCTGTACTAACAATGCAGCTGAGTATGAGGCCTTGCTCCATGGTCTTTGGATGTCTAAGGAGATGAACTTAAGCCGGGTAAGGTGCTTTGGCGACTCAGATTTGGTGGCTCAAGAAGTATCAGGCAAGTGGGATTCCAAGGATCCTCTCATGGCGGCTTATCGCCGTGAAGTTGATGCAATTGCTGGACACTTCAAGGGTTACCAGGTGGAACACATTGATCGCAGAAAGAACAAGGCAGCCGATGCTTTAAGCAGGCTGGGGTCTCAGCGTAAGCCGGTACCAACTAACACCTTTTTGGATGTTTTGCATAACCCTTCTGTCAAGTTCTTACAGAGGAAGACTTGGCTGTTCCTGACCCGGAAGCACGACTGGTGGCGGCTCTTCACGTTATCCCAGACTGGACAGTGCCATATTTGGCTTACATGACCCGGGGCGAGCTGCCTGAGGACGAAACCTTGCCTAGGCAGATAACCCGGCGGTCTAAGTCAATGACGATTGTTAATGGGGAGTTACATCATCACAGTGTTACTGGGGCGTTTCAACGATGTGTCTCGCCTGTGGAAGGTCAAGAAATTCTTCGTGAAATCCATGAAGGAGATTGTGGCCATCATGCCGGTTCAAAATCTCTTGTGGCCAAAGCTTTCCGTCCTGGTTTTTATTGACTAACGGCTCATGCTGATGCGGAGGATCTGGTCAGTAAATGTGATGGTTGCCAGAAATTCTCACAATGGGCTCATGTGCCGGCTCAAGAATTGAGAATGATTCCAATTACTTGGCCATTTGCAGTCTGGGGGCTTGACATGGTCGGGCTTTTCAAAAGGTCCAAAGATAAAAAGACACACCTCCTGGTGGCGGTTGATAAATTCACGAAATGGGTTGAGGCAGAGTCGGTCAGTAAGTGTGATGCAGCCACGGCGGTTCAATTCATGAAAAAGGTGATTTTTCGTTTTGGTTTTCCACATAGCATCATAACTGACAATGGTACTAATCTGTCCAAAGGTGCCATGGAAGAATTCTGTCAACGTGAGCATATCCGGCTCGATGTTTCATCGGTAGCTCACCCTCAATCCAATGGTCAAGCTGAAAGAGCCAATCAGGAGATCTTGAAAGGCATAAAGCCCCGCCTCATGGTTCCCTTACAGCGGACGCCGGGTTGTTGGGTGGAAGAGTTGCCCTCTGTGATCTAGAGCATCAATACTACACCTAACAGATCTATGGGTTATACGCCTTTCTTCATGGTTTATGGAGCATAGGCGGTTTTACCGAGTGACATCCATCATGACTTGCCCCGTGTGGCAGCTTATGTTGAAGCTGATAATGAACAAGCCCGTCAGGATGCACTTGACTTGTTGGATAAGAAGCGCGACTTAGCAGCAGCCCACTAGGCGATTTATCAACAGGACTTGCGCCGTTATCACAGCCGCCGGGTTAGGTCCAGAACCTTTCAAGAAGGTGACTTGGTGCTCCGGCTCATCCAGGATCAGTCTGATGCGCACAAGCTATCCCCACCTTGGGAAGGACCCTTTGTGGTCAGCAAGAACCTGAACAACGGGTCATACTACCTTATCGATGTTCGAGAGCACAAAGACTCACGTAGTCGGAGGAGGAGACCCGCCGGCCGTGGAACATTGCTCATCTTCGGCCTTACTACACTTGAGCCACCGGCTCTCATTATGTACATATTTTGAAATGTATATATTATGATAAATAATAAAGCAGGACCTCTGTCCTTTTCATCCTCAATGAGCATATGTTCTTATTATTCTAAAAACGACCAGTCGGGGGTTGATCGTATTCGAATCTAGCTTAACTCTCTTGGTCCGGCTCATGATCGTATTCGAATCATAGCTCAACCCCTTTTGGGTCCGACGTTGATCGTATTCGAATCAGCGTCGTTAAAAAACTCTCAAGGTCATTTGGGGGCTTCCTGTTCAAACATAGGTCGTATTCGAACCAAAGAGAACATAGCTGTCGGTACCCCCTTGATCGGCGCAACACCAAAGCCACTGGGGGCTACATGATCGTATTCGAATCCTAGCTTAACCCCTTTGGAACGGTTTAATGATCGTATTCGAATCAGAAGCCCCAAAATTTTGTTTATTCTTTCTGATGTTTTTTGCAAACAGTCTTTTTTGCGTTTGTCTTGAGAGTCTTTTGATCCTATTGAAAGTGTATAATGATTGACTTCTATTTAACCCGGCTTGGCCTTAGTCAATAAGTCGCCAGCATATAACAATAATCATATGTGTGGAAGTACCAGCTTCTACAGCATTGGGATGTCACCCTTAACTGTTCGGGTCACATAAACCGACAGTATGGATCAAAGCATCGCAGGTATGATATTATAGTTATATTTCCAAGCTATAATTGATAACTGGCTTATCTATGGCTCTTTTTCATATTCTGGGTTTTATGTAAGATATATAACCCGGCCTGCGGTAAGCCGCCAAGGGACTTGTGATTTATTTCTGTATGCAGGACAGTTTAAAAGCTTTCTTAAGCACAAGGAAGCAGATAATAAGCATAATATGGATGAATATAAGAGGGCGGCTTAACAGTATTGAGCACCAAACACGTGCACGAAGGCACGGCAAAACCAAGTTATGTCTACCCTATTACATGACTCCCCGGGTCCAAATGATTAACATTGTTTTTCAGCAAAGCATAAATATGACCCGCCCGATGGATCAATTGTGTTGTTGGCCTGAAGCTTCCGGATCATCCCTTTTCGCTCCTCCATCATGTTCCCTGTCCTGGAAGGTTGATGATGACCAGTCAATGCCACTCAAAGCTGCAAATTCAGCTTCATCATCAATTAATCCGGCCGAGTCAACTTCAAGGGCGAAGGTATGCTTACGAATTGGAGGGATCAGGCTGGTCACTTCATAATGAGGCGTTGGAATCCTCCGATTTTCAGCGTCATAACCCAGATGATACTTGGTAAGATCCGTGTCATCAGCAATCAGGGTGGCCACAGGGCATATTTCCTTAACACAAGTGGTGAAGTCCTCCTGTCCAAAAGGTGTGCCATCCTCTTTTAGGCTTGGATACCCAATGGTGATGTCGGCTGGGTCTAGCTCCGGTAGGCACGCCTTGGCCCGGCTTAATGCAGCTACGGCTCCGACTCTCGCAGAAGATCGCCTTAGTTCCTTAAACCGCTGAGGTAGCACAGCAAGCCGCTTTAATACATCCGACAGGAGGTTAGGAACTTCATTTGACAGGGCCACTGCGGCTAAAGCACGCTGAGACCCGGTGTAGAGTTGCTCCACCAGCGTATAAACCGCCTTCAGCTTTATCAGCATGCTCTGGTTAAGATTTGAGCTCCTGGGGCCTGCATTACGATGTTAGGTGAGTTGATGACAACTGATATGCTTATTAGAAAGGTCCGCATATCTAACACTTGCAGAGTGACTTACCAAAGATTGTTGAGACCATCTGAGATATATGGCGTTTTAAACCAGATAATTCGGCGGTCGCTTCTGCGAGAGCCGCTTCTGCCTTCTCAGCCCGGTTGATCAAGGCGATCTTTTCATCAGCCCAGGCTTTCTTCTCCACTTCAAAGTATTTTTTCAGTTTTTCTTGTTCAGACACACTGAACTCAAATTTGGAGTTGGCTTTTTCGGTTTCAGTCTCCTGGGCAGTTAGGCGGTTCTCCAAATCAGATATTTCTTCAAGTTGACTGGTGGTGACCTGTATATATGCCGGGTCCAGAGGTCAGGATTATCATGCTGCAATATTAAGTCCCAAGTCTTTTGCAAGCAATAACACTTGGCACTTGGGGGCTAATGTGTGCTGAAGAATTTTGTTTAAAAAGTGGCAGTTCATGACAATAAGTCCCAATCACTTTGCAAGCAAGAGTATTTGGCACTTGGGGGCTAATGTATATTGCTGTTTAAAGCCTTTTTAAATAGTTTGTTATGTGCAACCATATGAAGAACCGGTTCAATCATACTGATTAAACCGCCCCTTGGGGACTACGGAGTAAGCCGGAATTCTTCTGTATTTTAATTCAGCCATGTTACTAATATTGCTAAGTTTATTTCTAAAGTCTACAGCATATTTATCATAAGCAATAGACTTGGGGGCTGGCATGGTAAGGATAAATGAATATGGAGAAAGGATTGTACTTCAAATTTCTGGTGCATCTGCTTCACCATGTCAATTTCAATGTCACGACTGCTGTGCACTTGGCTCATGTAGCAAGAAAAGATATCTCCGATACTCATATGAGTATAATCAGCAACATCAAGCTTAGTTCAGCGGCGTTCAAGAAGTTCTTCCTTGGCAGAACACTTGGCCAGCACGGTTGGTCTCCCCAGCTCAACAAAACTGGTTTTGGTGATTTCAACATCAAGATCTTGAGGGTCATCCGTCTTGGTCGGGCTAGGGAATTCCGGGTTTTCAGAACCATCAACAGCTTGTTCGACAGGCGGGTCAGCAGTGGGCGTTGGTATATCATGGGCTGGCTCAGGTGGCGGCTCATGAGTGGAGGCTTCAGGTGCGGCCGTTCCAAGTTCCGGTTCAGTTAAGATCGGTTCTTCGGCCGGCTTATTCTTCCTCGCCTTTTTGCTGGGTTTTGCTTGTCCGCTGTATAAGATCAGAAGATCGGCACAAATACAACAAATTGAAATGAGCACAGGTTAAGCAAGTTATTGTTACCCTGGAGCGGTTTTAAAAGCCGACAAATTGGACTGCATTGACTCGCCGGAGGAAGGTGAAGTTTCCTGATGATTTGAGTCAGAAGAACTGAGTGGTTGACGAGTGAGACCCGCCAAAGGATAAAAGGAATATAAATTGGAGGTGACCTTGTTCCGATGCTTTTTTGGTGTATTGGGTAAGCCGGAAGAGAGTTCCGCATCTTTGCTGGTCCGGGTCTGCCTCCGGCTCTCATGTATTTGTTGCTTCAAAAGAAATTGAGGATCTTGGTAAGCTAAAGGATGTGAAAATCTTACTTACCGGGTTACTCTTCGGACTTTCTGTCTTGGGAAAGGCTCGGAGTCGAAGGAAATGATAGTTACCTCTTCAACCACTGCATGACTCGCTCCTGTATCCTCCTGAGGATAATCAGTGTCAGTAAGATAGTTAAAAAAGGAGCCTAGAGAATCAAGAGCTACCTCTGACTCAGAGGTTTCCTCTAGCCGAAGCATGTCTGAGGCGTTGGGTTTGTTTCCTTTCTTCCTGGCGGCGGCTTTCCTGGCGGCTTTCTTAGCTTTTCTGGCCTTCTTTGCAGCCTCATGATCATAGTTGGCTTTCCAAAATTCGTCAGTGGCCTGTGAATTTCAATAAGAGTTTTGAGTAAAGGTAAAACCTCAAAGGTGAGAGTATAAAAAAATGCTTAAGTTACTAGCTTACCGCTGGAGCCGGGTTAGCTTTGCAAAAAGTACTCAAACCTACTTTGCCACAATCTGTCAGGCTCTCATTCAGGAGTGATTTTGTCCTATCATCAATGACATCATCAGGTAAATCGTCAGGGCTGTGCCGCAGAGGATCATTCTTCTGGCATGTGTAGTCGCACATCAAACCAGGGCGGCGGCTCAATGGAATAACTCTCCAGGCAAGCCAAACCCGGACCAAATCAATGCCATTTAAGCCATTCCCCAGAAGAGCCTTGACTTTACTCATGGTGGGGGCAAGTTTCTGGCGTTCAGCAGCAGACAACTTATCTTGTAGAGGATGAGTAGACTCGAGGCGCAGGGCGCGAAAGCCGGGCAGAGGGTTTTCACCAGCCGGAGAAGTATCTTGACAATAGAACCATGTCTGGTTCCAGTCTTTGGGGTGACTAGGTGGATCGGCATACGAAAAAATGCAGTCTCTCCGTCGCTGGATTGAGATCCCACCAAGTTCCAAGCTAGGCCCGTTGGCACGTTCATTCTGGTGATTCAAATAAGATAATTCTCTGAAGAGCAGCAAGTTGGGTTCTTCTCCAAGGTACACCTCACAGAACACTTGGAAATTGCAAATGTTAGATACGGAGTTGGGCCCGATATCTTGAGGTCGGAGATCAAAAAAGTGCAGGACGTCTCTGAAAAACTTTGAGCCGGGTGGAGAAAAGCCCCTGTTCATGTGATCAGTAAAGACGATGACTTCCCCTTCTTTGGGTTGAGGTTTCTCCTCTGTTGGATCAGGAGCACGGTAGGACATGACCTCCTTCTTTGGCAGATAGCCAGTCTTCACAAAATCATTAAGTGTGCTATCTATGACGATGGATTTGACCCAGTTGCATGTAACGGGTGCTTTGGGTGCTTTGGGCGGCATTGTGAAGATAGAAGCCTAAGACAGAGTAAAATTCCCGGTTCAAATTTAAGCCGGAGGAAAATATTTTAATACATATTCTAAATGGCGGCTTATAACGGGGCCTAATGGTGTATGGCTAATTATGTTAGATTATTTAAGCCGCCGTGAACGGTTAAATAAATTGAGCCGCCATGTGTGGCTGAGGTTATCTATGGAGCATTGCAATTTAAAGCCGGTGGTGTGAGTCGCCATGGCTACGGGGATCTATCAAAGTACAAACATTGACTAAGTGTTATAGAAACAAATTTCACAGATTGCAATCATTATTTCGGATCAACGGATGCTCAGAAAAGGAAAAATATTCTAAACCTAAAAGAACAGTACAGAAGAGTTCATCAGTTCTAAAGAGGCTTTTGTACAAGAAAAGGGGATCTACTAGCATCTGAAATGGATGCGACACAGCTACCACATGAGCTTTATACCTTTTTTAGATCGAAAAAAGGTGCGGTGGAGAAAACACGAAGAATCCGTGATGAACAGTGAAGAACACCATGGAAATCGTAAACCCTAATGTGGATCTGAGGAGCGAAAAAGCAGAAACTTACAGATGCAGATCTACTACGGAGGTTCGCCGCCGTTTTCTGGACAAGTTCAGGTCGATGCAGCGGCTAGGGTCGTAGACGACGAAGTGCGCTGCGGCGGCGGCGGAGCTCGAGCAGAGGTAGGGTTGCGAGAGGAAGAAGATGATGGAAAAGGGGGAGAATGAAGAAAGACCAGTCGTGCCTATTTATAAGGAGATGACTGATAAGTGGGCGCGAGAAACGAGGAGGCCGAAAACATGATTATCCAACTACAAGGACGCCTTGGTTCTCGAGATGGTCATTAAGGTAAGGATCTGTTGAGATATGTTATACATTAATGGCAGATAACGTCATGGCGGGTCACCACAAATTCAAAGGATGACATCATGGCGGGTTACAAAATTTTATACAAGAGAAGAGAACAGAAGATTTTTTCTAAAGTGATGAAGATTGACATGAACCAGTTCAAATCAATCTGGGGCCTAATGTTGGAGATATAATTATTAGTATGACCCGCCTAGGAGGGGCCGGGTTATACTCATGACGACTCTTGAAGCCCAAGACAGCTCCTGGAGATGGCGGGTTAGTTAAGGGCCCAAGGCCCCAAAGGGCGACTTAAGGCCCGTAGAGATAAACCACCATATATGTGTAAACTTGTATTATAAGGTAGGAATAGAGAGAAACCGAGCCGGACACTGTTTATGAGCCGGCCGGGACTCTATGAGTCGCTGGGCGTCGACCTCTGTATATAAAGGGACGACCAGGCGGCGGTTCAGGGCAAGTAACATCAAATCGAGAGCTAGGTCAAGCGGATTCGCTCCCTGGTTATCGAAACATACATAATCCCACTCAAAACTGGATCGTAGGCTTTTACCTTCGCCGCAAGGGGCCGAACCAGTATAAACCTCGTGTCCTTTGTCCCGATTAACCCCTTCTTGCTTCCTAGTTGCGATGGCTCCACGACTAAGTCCTTTCACTAGGACATCTGCCGTGACAATTCCATGACAACTCATATTTGAGCATATTTGGGGTTTTGATAACCCGTCCTAATAGAGGGCGTTAAATTGCCAGGATATCTTTGCCTTGAGCAATCAAAATCATGATATTGCATGCCTACGGGTCAGTACCCGCGAATTATATTATTCAAATCTTGAATAGCCAACATGGTTGGATTTTTATTATGGTTATCAATAACCAGTATTATGATTAAGATTTTCAAAGTCGCTTTAGCGCAATGGCTATTATTTTACTCAATGGATATGATTTATTCTACAATGGAAGGAATAGTCCCAAGCCACTGCAGGCTTATGACCCGGCACTTGGGGGCTACATTATTCAAATCATGATTATATCAAATATGGAAGTCCCATGTCGCTGAAAGCATGCACTATGACACTTGGGGGCTAATGCAAGGTCATTTTTTACTTGCCTTATTGAAGACCCGACTCATCACATTGTAATGAGCCGGCCCTTGGGGGCTACCAATTGCTCCTGTCGAAAATTCAAGGTACACAAGCCTTAATCCATTATATTGAAAGGTCAACTACTCAGTTGATAGAGTACAAAAGCTCTTAACCTTGTGGACGTGGGTTCGAGCCCCATGGTGAGGGTTACATCATATGATGTTATTTTCAATGAAGTATATATAAAGTCCCATCTCAGTATTATCTTACTGAGCCGGCCCTTGGGGGCTACACGTCGCTGCTCAAGTCTACATGATCATATCTACAAAGTCCCTGCTCATTATTGCATAATGACCCGACCCTTGGGGGCTACACTGGTTGAAGTTTTTATGAGCTTAAGGCAATTACAAGTCCCAAGTTGCTGCAAGCATGACAACCTAGCACTTGGGGGCTACATATGTGGAATATTCAGTTTTGACTAGTGACTGAGATGAACAACTTGGATTTCTTCAAGGTTGTAGCATTTATATTGAAGCAAGTCTTAACCGGTTACTACGCTCCCTTCTTAAGACTTGGGGCTACAGGTGATATGCATATAAGGGAGGGATATTTTCAAGCTTGATGATTAGCAACAATTATGACCCGGTGCCATCGATATTTACAAGCCGGCAATTTTGGATAAACCGGTAAGTTTTACATCTTGAAGCCAGGCTGAAGATCAGATGAGTATTTCAAAGACCAATATTTTTGTTAAGCATTGGGAGCTGAGTCAAATGAATTATTCTTCACAATATTTCTGTGAGAAACCAACGTCAGCAAATTGAGTATGAAGCTCGCCTATTGACCCTGATTTTCTAGAAGAAGGAAATGACAAGGAATTAAGGATGATCAGGTGTCGGCTTACAAGAATTCTTAAACCCAGAGCACAATTTGTCAAAACTGTTCTTGTGTTTGTTTTACAGGATCAGTTTAACATGGATAAATCCAAATTAAACTGGGGGCTAATGTCGGGGATATACCCCGCGGTATGACCCGGTCGGAGTTATGACCCGGCTGGGACCTGGTATTTCATTGGTAAACCACCCGAGTCTGGTGACTCGTTGGTGACCCGGCAGATTGTAAGCCGACGGACAGTTATAAGCCAGATTGTAAGCCGGCAGATTGTAAGTCGGGACAGTTATAAGCCAGATTGTAAGCCGACGAACAGTTATAAGCCAGATTGTAAGCCGCCAGATTGTAAGCCGGCGGACAGTTATAAGCCAGATTGTAAGCTGGCAGACAGTTATGACCCGGCAAGTACTTAGCCATGAAAATAAGTCGCCTGGAGTTAAGAAGCCCAAGATGTTAAGAAGCCCGTGGTGAGAAGCCCATGGAGAGAAGCCCATGAAGAGAAGTCAGAATAGTTTAAGTCTTAATCCGAGTTGGACTCTACATGTAACCCGCCCCTTCAACTTATATGAGGGGCAGGGCACCCCAAGAGGGACAGGAAAATAATCTCTAAGGCTAGACACAACTAAAGAGGAGAGCCGGTTTATACGGCGACTCCCTCATGAGCATAATGAGACCTAGCCACAAACAGCATGTAGGGCTATTACCGGATGATGTTTCCCAGGGCCCGAAGCTGTCTAAATCCTTGTCTTGTGTGTTGATCCGCCTCGCGTCTCTCATCCCAATCAACCCCTCTCAAGCTACCATGTAGATGCGTTGGCCTCACGACTAAGTCCTCACACTAGGACATCTGCCGTGACAAATCCATGACAGACTTGCAAATGGAGCACCTACAACTACAACCCCACATGCGAGTCAAGCGTGGACTTGCAACTGGAACAAATACTATGGGACCCCAATCGCGAGTCGAGGGTAGACTCGCGGCAAGGAGGAGAACAAACTAGGGTTCTAGTTGCGAGTCGGGGTGGGCTTGCAACTATGACAACAAACAACTATGGAGCCCAGTTGCAAGTCACGAATTGAGTTGTAAATGGGACGACCAAAAAACTATAGGGCCAGTTGCGAGTTAAACATAAACTTGCAATTGGGACACCTACAACTACGGGTCCTGGCGCAAGTCAAAAGGTGGACTTGAAACCTGAGGAAACAACAAATATGAGCCCAACTGCAAGTGGATGGTGGGCTTGCAACTAGGATGACAACAAATTAGGGCCCAGTTGCGAGTCAAAGGGTGGACTTACAACTGAGGTAACTACAACTACATGCCCCAGTTGCAAGTTGAGGGTGGGCTTGCAATTGGGGTACCTACAACTACAAGCCCGGATGTGACTTGAGGGTGGACTTGCAACTAGGGAACCTACAACTATTATCCTAGTTGTGAGTCAAGAGTGGACTTACAACTGGGACAAATAAACAAAACTATAGGACCCCAGTTGCAAGTCGATGGATGGACTCGCAACTGGAACGATAACAAACTACGATCCCAGTTGCAAAAAAGATCAAGAGCCCAGTTATGAGTCGATGGTTGTCTCGCAACTGAGATAAAAAAGGGTGCGCTCGGTTGTAAGTTGATGGCGGACTTGCATAACTGGTAAAAAATGTCAGCCCTAGTTACGGCCATACGGGTCCATGGTGGACTTGTAGCTGAGGTGAAAAAAAATCAGGCATAGTTCCAAGTTGAGGGTGTGACTTGCAACTAATACAAAAATGTTGGGCCTATTTGTGATACAATTGAAACATCAAGACTAATTGCGAGTCAAGGGTTTACTTGTAATTGAGTTATAGTCAATGTTGGACTTGCAACTAGGACCAAAAAATGGCCAGGCAGAGTTATAGTCATTGGTTGACTTGCAACTGCGATAAAAAAGGATCAGTAGTTCAGTTGTGAGTCAATGGTTGACTTGAAACAGAGAAAAAACATAGCCCCTAGTTGCAAGTTCATGGTGGACTTGCAACTGACACGCACAAAAAGGTCTGGCCTAGTTGCAAGGTGAAGATGGACTTGCAACTGATGCAAAAATAAAGAGTCGGAACCAGTTGCGATACAAAAGAAATACCGAGCCCAGTTGCGAGTCAATGATGGACTTGCAACTAGAGACAAAAAAGTTACACGAAATTGCAAGTTTATACTGGACTACGTCAAAAAAGGTTGACCCCAATTACAGTTAAGAGTGAAGTTGCAACTTGCGCGAAAAAAAGCACCGCACAAAAAAGGTGTCGGCTATAATAGAAGACAAAGGGAACATGAAGAGAGAATAAATGAGGAGAGGCAAATCAGTGATAGAATGGAGATAATCAAAGAGGCAATAGAGCACCCTGTCTCTTCTACTTCTACAAAGGACGTCAATAATAATCGACAAAAAAAGGCCCATGAAAATTGCCAAGAAAAAATATAACAGAGGCCGAACAAAAAAAAGCCTAACGACCACCGTCCTACAAATGGACATCACGACGACGCGGGATGCGAACAACAAACGGAACATGATCAAGTTTGCGCAAAGATTACAATCAAAATAAATCGGACGGACCACAACTTAGATAAAATATTGTAAAAGTCTTCATGAGATATAGCAAATCTGTTTTGAAAAACATTCAACTATTTTTAAATGATCATGAATTTTTCAAAAATCATAAATTTAAAGAAGTGTTAACAAAAATAAAAAATTGTGAATTTTAATAAGTGTTCACACACTTTTGAAAGTGTTTCACGTACTAATTTTTTTATGAACGGGACAAAAAAAAAGAGTGAGATATGGAACCAACCAATATCGTACATTATATGGGCAAATAGAAACGGGTAGCCTCTTCAAATTTTACAACACAGCCGAGAAAAGACAAAAAAAAAGAGAAACAGGTCGGCCTGCCCGTGCAACAAGAGGCTGGACCCACAAAAGGAAAAACAGCGCCCGAGCCACAGCTACGTGCGCGACTGGAAACGAGGGACGCGCGCTACGGAAATCAACTTTGCACAATATTTACAGTGGACCAGATCCAATGGATAAAAATTTAGATGTGACATCCTAAAAAAACATCTAGATGTGTCTTAACAATTCCGTTTGGTAATTTGTCACTCATAGCAACTTTGTATGAAGAGAGAATTCCTTATTTGGCCCTTTTTTAAAATTTGATTCCCTATTTGGCCCTATAAATTTCATTTTTCCCTTTTTGACACCACAACTTGGTCTTATTCCTTCCATGACATTTCCGTCAATTTTTGCTGTTAACGCCGTTAACTTCGACTTGAAAAGTCCTTTGTACCCCTGCTTTAGCATGCTAGGAAAAAGAACAGAAACATCTGGTTTCATCGAACAGTCCACATTCTCTCCCGATTGATTCTCCTCCCGATTCCCCTTTCTCCCCGAGCCCTAACCCTAGCTGCGGCGGCGCGAGGTTGGGAGTGGGGCATGGAGGAGGGCGCGGCCGACGCGGATGGCGGGGTGGAAGGCGCGGTGGAGGAGGGCCATGGCGCCGCACCGGGCGGCCATGGTGAGGAGGCGGAGGGCGGCCACACAGTGGAGGAAGGAGGAGGATGCGCTGTGCAGAGCAAAGTCGCGGCACCGGAGGGCCACGGCCGTTCGGAGGCCTCAGCCTTGCGTGGTCAAGCCGCGGCGCAGAAGGGTGGCCTTCCATCACCGAAGAAGGGCGGCGGCGCTGCATCGTGTGGCCATGGTGGGGAGGCGGAGGGTGGCCAAGACGTGGAGGAGGGGCGAGGCAGACCTGTGCAGAGCACTACATCAGCTTGGCTAGAAGGGTGAATCCTCTCTTCTTTGGATTTGCAATTTCTGCCATGAGATGGATCCAAAATTTCTGCAGAGATTACTTAGAGACTAGATTTGCTGCACCATACACAATTAATCTTCTGCACATGTGTTATGTCTGCAAATGCTGTTGTATAAGAAAGACCCATAATTATGTATCATTTGTGTATATATGAACTGCACAGGGGATATGTCATCAAAATACAAGGGAGGTTCTGTTCAGTTTTCCAATTAAAATTGAAGATGTGCCAAATAGAAGATTTGGTTTCATTTGGTAACGTATTCAAGACAAAACAGGTCACATTGCCATTGCTTTTTTTACTTCCAGTTAATGACAGGGTGGAATGGTCCTTTTTACATGATATGATGGCTGCTTTGGGATTTCATGAACATTGGATTGAGATGATGATGGCTTGTGTAAGCTCTGTCAGGTATAAAGTGAGGTTTAATTCTCAAGAGACGGATTCTTTTACTCCTACAAGGGGTATTAGACAGGGGGACCCCATCTCCCCTTACTTGTTCCTCTTATGTGTGGAAGGTCTTTCTAGTCTATTGCAGTATGAAGAAGAAGCTGGTGGCATAGAAGGAATCAGAGTGTGCAGAAATGCACCATCAGTATCATACCTGTTATTCGCTGATGATTCTTTGATTCTAATGAAAGCAGATACTTTAAACGCGGCTTCCTTACAGCATGTTCTAGAGACCTACTGTCAGAGTTCGGGACAATTGGTGAGTTTGTCGAAATCTAGTGTCTTTTTCAGTCCAAACACTCCTGTCGTATCTAGGACTGAAATTTGCCAACAGTTAAACATTGATACTGAAGCTTTATCTGACAAGTATCTCGGGCTTCCGGCAATGGTGGGAGCAGATAGAAGTGACTGTTTTAGGCACTTTTGTGAAAGAATTAAAGAAAGGCTGCGAGGATGGATGGAGAAACAATTGTCCACTGGTGGCAAGGAAATTCTTATTAAATCTGTAGCTCAAGCAATCCCAGTTTTTGCCATGTCAGTCTTTAGTATATCTAAAGGGATTTGCAAAGAGATCACTGATTTGATTGCTCAGTTTTGGTGGGGGGATGATGAGGAACACAAAAGGATGCATTGGTACACTTGGTGGAAACTTTGCTATCCAAAAAATGAAGGTGGGATGGGCTTTAGGGACCTCCACTCTTTCAATTTGGCAATGCTCTCGAAACAATGTTGGCGACTTATCACCAACCCAGATTCTCTTTATGCTCGAGTTTTGAAAGCAAAATATTATCCAAATGTAAATTTACTCCAAGCAACACTGAAAAGCGGAGCATCATTTACATGGCAAAGTATTATGAAGGGGTTAGAAACTTTTAAGTTGGGATATATATGGCGCATCGGAACTGGAGAGAATGTGAATATATGGAGTGATCCTTGGGTGCCAGCCAGCCCGGATAGGAAGGTTATCTCAAACCGAGGTCAAACTATTCTCTCGGTCGTCAGTGATCTCATTGACCCTCATACGGGAGCATGGGACGAGCCCCTGATCCGTTCTATTTTTAATCCTGTCGACGCCAGAAGGATCATGCAAATCCCAATTAATCATAATGCATTTGATGATTTTATTGCCTGGAACCCAGATCGAATGGGTATTTTTTCAGTTCGTTCGGCGTACGGCTTACAATGGATTCAATCTTTTCAGGCGCATGCAAATGTATTGGCACGCCCAGCTGGATCAAACTTACCGGAAGTATGGCCTACACTGTGGAAACTGCAGGTTCCACGTAAGATTCAGATTTTTTGCTGGCGTGCACTTCATGGAATTATCCCCCTAAGATCCATACTCACTAATAGACATGTGGGTACCAATGGCTCATGTCCGATTTGTCACCAGGACGCAGAAGATGTACGCCATCTGCTTTTTGACTGTACACATGCAAAGGAATTGTGGCTTCGACTGGGTATACTGGATATTGTTGAAGAAGCGAAGTTAATTGATCGCTCTGGTTCAGTCATACTCGAACACCTGATCCTAGCAGACTCCAGACCGATCCCTATAAAGCCTAATTTGGATGTAAAGCAGGTGATAGCGGTTGGGGCTTGGTACTTATGGTGGGTGCGCCGTGAGCTCACCCATGATGGATCACCGCCACCTCCCTCGAGATGGCCTATTTCGGTCCTGGCAATTGCAAATAATTTTCATCAAGCCAACTTAAAAATTCACGTTGTACATGAACATAAATGGAGCAAGCCGGAACCCAAGTTTGTGAAGCTAAACGTGGATGCCTCTTTCCATATGGATGAGGGTGCAGGAGCCATTGCAGCTGTTCTTAGAGACAGTAATGGTTTATACCTTACGCAGCAGATGTGGTGACAACGGAGGCTATGGCTATGCGTGATGGATTAATCTTTGCAAATTCTCTGGGGTTCCCTCGAGTGGAAGCTGAGTCTGACTCCTTGACGGTAATTGATTATTGTACTGGACAGACAAGATGGTGGGATGCTGCGGCGGCGATCTTTGCGGAATGTGTGGACGTGTCTTCATCAATCGGGAAGGTCAAATTTAAACATTGTTATCGTTCTTCTAATCAAGCGGCGCATGTGCTAGCTAATCACGGTTTTTGTAATAAGATTTCTAGTTGTTGGATGGGGAGCCTCCGGGCTGCCTAGTTCCAAACCTTGTGGACGATGTAATCCCTGTTTAATTTTTAATAAAGCTAGCCATGATGGTCTTCCCTCAAAAAAATAATTTTGGTCACAAAATAGACCAGGGGTAAAATGGACTTCTCAGGTCACATTTAACGGCGTTAGTTGCCAAAACTGACGGAAATGTCGTAGAGGCAACAAAATGAAGTTTGAGTGTCAAAAAAAGGAAGAAAATTTTTATCAGCGCCAAAGAGGGAACCAAATTTTGAGGAAGGGTCAAATAAGGAATTCTCTCTTGTATGAAAGCCGAACATTTTCATGTGGGGTGTTACTTTATTGCATCCATCGAATAATTGTCACTAATCCGTATAAGATGGATATAGAACATTTAATGCATGCTTTATAAGCAAGAATTTATTGCTACAAAAGCAAGTCGGATAGATATGCAACTAATCAATGGATGCCAAACTATACAAGATAGATATTGCCTTCCCATCAGTAACTACTAATAAATCAAAAAAGGGACATACATTCAACTAATTTCCACCATCATGTCCTGCCAATCTATTTATACCCCTGTGTTCAGCTGTCCTTACCATCACCACGCCACAACAGTATCCTCGACTCATCCCATTGTTCTTAATCTTGCAGCCCCATTAATCGACCCTCATCCAAGAGAAACCACAAGCATCAGCCATGAGGACCAGCCTCCCCCTTGTCGTCGGCGTCGGCGTCGGCATCGTCATTTGCTCCATCATCATGCCCGCCACGGCGATATCGATGCCTGGAGCGTGGGAGTACTGCAACGTCGACGCCCTGAAGATGCAGGAGCTCGGGAAGTGGGCAGTGGCGGAGCACGTCAAGATGGCGAACGATGGCATCCGATTCATCGAGGTGTGGGGCTGCGAGGAGCAGGTTGTTCAAGGCGTTAACTACCGTGTCTTCCTCCACGCGTTCCACAACTCCGGCGAGAAAGGCCGATTCCAGGCGGGCGTGTACGAGGGGGCGTCGAGCAGTGTACGCAAGCTCGTCTCCTTCGACCCGATCATGTAGACGAGGTTTTTTCGTGTATCTGTAAGTGCGGAGGTCGTGACAGGATATATTTATGAAGCATACTGTCGTTTCTTTGATTGTTTAACATCGGTAATAAAGAAAAAAGGTAAGAATGTATGCAAGCCTTGCCGGTGATTAGTGTACGAACCCAAAGGTATCACCGTGGCAGTCCTAGCAAGCAGGCAATGAGTATCCTCCTCGGCGCTATCGTCGCCGTCGTCAGACCATGGGCATGGGGCACGCTAGCCATGGCAAGCCAAAACCCAGAAGCTCGGCCGTTGGGTGGGTGACAGAGCACGTCGAAGGCTGAGGAACATGCTCATTCAGAGTTTCAGACCCGAGCTCCTCTCCTTCAGACAGATCATCTGAGTGACGGCCGGTTATACCGGAGATTTGAGATTTCTTTATGTATCGGAGATCGCATATAATTAATATGATACGTATATCCCATTTTAGATTGAACGCTGCTATGCATACGGCGACTTTTGTCCCATGTTTGTACGATGCTATGGTTAGAACCATAGCTTTTTTTTAGGCAAACTCAATCTTTATTATAACGTCACAATGTTTACAAGGAGGAATAAAAAGGTCTCCGGGCTGACCGAATCAAACATCGCCCCCAAAACAGACCTGACATGGCACAGAACATGGACGCCTGTTCATATGAGGGCCATGTCGTGTCGTCACGCGGGCCTCCCCTCCGGAGACAAGCACGGCGCATAAGAGAGCAACTAATTAACGGTTTGCCTCAAAAAAAACTAATTAACGGTTGACTCTTTTCAAAAAGGAAAATTTAAACGGTAGGCCCGGCGTGTGTGACAACCGGCGCGTGTGCTTTTCAGTATTTTTGGCTGTTTGGGGGCATTTTTTATCAAAAATACTAATCCCGCAGAAAAACCTTGGTATTTTTTTTTACAAAAAGAACATAGCGTATCGGCACGTGGGCCTACCTCGACGGATCAGCATAACGCAAGGCGTGTCATACGCAAATCGGATTACAGTCGCGTTCCAAGTGTGTTTGACTAGTTCGTTTTGGGAGCGCTCCTTCTTTATAGTAACTTTTGGGGAGCTCCTATTTGCCGCTCCTCTTCGGCGCCCTCTGCGCCGCGTAAGGTAGCGGGCGCTCGAAGGAGCGCGGTACTGGGCCGGCCCAGCAACGATCGCGTCAGATGCACAAAAAACGCTCAAAAATAGAATTGTCAGAGAAAATACGTAGCACAAGGGATTCGAACCCACATGCCATTGATTACAGACTTGGCGCTTCAACAAATGCACCAGTATACCATTATTGTCTTTTGTACGAAAACAGATCTATTTTACCCGTGTTTAAGCCCCAGTACAAAATATTTGGAAAAAGGGAACAGAAATTTGAACAAGAAATTCACGAATTTTAAAAAAATTCATCGCTTTGTACAAGAGGTCGCGGATTTCAAAGAAATGTTCACAAATTATCAAAATAAAAATCATCAATTTTTTAAAAAACATTACGGATTCGAAAAAAGTTCACCTGATTTGAAAAAGTTCACGGATTTGAAAAAAGTTAAATTGGTTTTGATAAAAAAGGTTAAAAAATTTGAAAAAAGTTCACCGGATTTTAAAAAAAGTTCACGGATTTGAAAAAAGTTCATCACTTTTGATAAAAAAAAGTTCACGAATTTGAAAAAAGTTCATCGAGTTTGAAAAAAAGTTTATCGAGCTTCAAAACAGTTCATCGAGTTTGAACGAAGTTGAGAAAAAAGTTAATCTAGTTTGAAAAAAGTTCATCGAGATTGAAAAAAAGTTCATCGATTTTGAAAAAAAATCATCGAGTTTGAAAAAAGTTCATCGAATTTGAGAAAAAGTTCACCAAATTTGAAATATAGAGTTCATCGATTTTGCATTGAACCAGAAAGAAAGAAAAAAGAAAAAGGAATGAAGAAAAATGAAAAAAGAAAAGCACATGGAAGAAAAGAATGATAAACATACATGTAATCACATTAGGCGTGGTGGCATGGTGGTTAGTGTAGTGTATGACGAAGCAGGAGGTTGGCTGCTCGAATCGCAGTGCCTGCTTTTGTTTTGCTTTGCGTTTTCAGAAACAATAATAGGGTAAAAGGCCGGCCCATATAGCTTCGATGGGAGATCGGGGGGTGTGCGCCCGCTACCAACTGGCCTATATTCGGCGCCTAGGCGCCGAATAGGATTTGGCTTCCGCGGCATATACACGCACCATCTCACAGGGTGCGTCGACTGGGCTGGCCAATTCAGTGCACTGCGATTACGAGGGTGAAAAAATCGCAAAAAGGGTAGCACGTCGGGTAGGAATCAAACACGGGACTGCCTAATTGCGCAAGCTCGCTGCTAACCACTAAGATCGAAGAGATCTGTTGACCGAAACACGGTGGAACACTAAAAGAACTAATGACAGTCTCAGACTTAACACAATTTGACAAAATCCTGAACAATTATCCAAATTTTGAGCAATTTTTTGAACATACGAACAATTTTCGCAAACGCATATTTTTCTAGGAAATCAAACAATTTTTGAATTTGCCAAACATTTTATCAAAAACATGAACATTTTGGGAATTCATGAAAAACAAATTAAAGCATGAACATTTTTTTAATTTTGAAACAGAAAACAATTTCGAAATCCTGAACAAATTTCAAGGGCAATTTTTTTAATACGTAAACAAAAGTTTGAAATTTTTTGAAAACACAACCAGTTTTGAATTTTCCGAGCACTTTTTGAAAAATCATAGCAATGGTTGGAAAGGCAAACAAATGTTGAACATTTTAAACATTTTCTAAATTTAGAATTTTGAACATTTTTTGCAAAACACAAACAATTTTTGAATTTTGAGACATTTTTTGGAAACATGAACCAATTTTGAATATCTTGAATTTTTTTGACAAAAGAGAGAACAAAAGAAAAAAGAAACAAAAGAAACAAAAATGTCTAAAAAAAGAAACATAAAAACTAAAAATGAAAAGAAGTAGGAAAAAGAAAAAAGAAAACCAGAAAAATCGGTTCAAGAACCTTCTCCCAAAACCGACCTGGTACCAACCAGAAGGTTCCCAAAACCCGAAAATGATCCCACGTAAAAAAAAAAGAGCTATCTGGGCCGGCCAGGTACCATCGAACATGTGGGATAGGTCGACAACTTGCAGCAAAATGCGGCAAATAGGGTTTTCCTCGTTTTTGTTTGATGCCTTTGTCCTGTTTGGGCCGACTTTTTTATTTTGTGCTAGCTGCGTGGGGTTCAGGTGTGTGGATCTGGCTTTCACGTTTTTTGAAGTTTCTAGAAGGTTCTCTAGTGGGTTTTTTTCTCTTTATTTTCTCCATGAGCTCTACCGGTTTTCCTTTCATTTTTATAGTTTTTTAATAAAAATATATTTTTCAAGTTTGTGAAAAAATTGTGTGCATCTTTTTGAAGCCATGAATATTATTATTTTCATATCCGTGACCATTTCTAAATACACGAATTATTTTCATAAATTCTTAAATACATTTTAAGTCCGTGAACAGTTTTGTATATCCATGAACGTTTTTTTATCTGTAAAAATTTAAGAAAAAAAATAAAAAAACTAAAATATAAGAAATATACAGAAAAATCTAAATAGGCAAAGTGCCATGTGGGTGGGCTGTGTGCCGTGATGTGTGGGGTATGTGTTGTGTCGTGTCGGCCCGCAAAAAAAAGGGTTGTGACATGCCCGGCCTTAAGGCCTGGCTTTGGGGATCAACCTTGTTCCATGGCAGGCCGAAGGCCGACCTGGCCCTATTATTCTCGTGTCGTGCCAGGCATGTGTCGGGTCAAAAGTCTGTGCCCATGCGTTGGCCGACGAGGCTGGCCCATATTGCCAGGTTTGGGCGGGATATGTCCAGTCCAACACACCTCTAGCACCTCTTCTACCTTTGTCAGCCCCATTGGAGATGGTTATTCGGTGGCTCTCTCACACATGTGTGATCTCATGGTGGCGATGTGGTCGTGACCATGAGGTTTGGGTGCTTTCAGTTATTGTCTGGTGACGCCATGCCTACGTGTCCTTTCAGATTAGTTGGTATCACTAAGGCTCATGGCCAGTAGCGGAGCCAACATTTCAAACTTGGGTGTACGGAGTTCCAATTATTTTTTTAAGTCGCCAATTTTTTAAATAAAAAATAGGAAATAGCATTCATGGTAAGATAGTATGCAAAAGACAACATCTAACATGTCACAATACATATGGGGCAAGTAGAGTTGTTTTTTAGAAACCTCTGGAGCTGTAGCCGAACCGGTATCTAATGGGCCATTCAATTCGGGATTTGCCGCCCTAGCTAATGGGCTTTTGTACATTTGGGCTAGTTGCTTACTTATATGGGCTTCGGGCCTGAGAGAGGTGGAGAGAAGTAGTGTGGATAGCTGGGCTAAACAAAATTGTGCTAAAAAAGGCTCGACTGGACAAAAACCGAATACGTACTTATGAATTACCGGTGCCAGCCAACGTACATGAAGTCCAAGCCACTCCCCCAAACTATGTAAAAATCCATGTTGATGCAGGCATTAGACAAGTGAGGGGAGGTTCAGCAGCGGCTGTCTATCGGGATTGCAATGGAAATTACCTTGGCGGTTCAGCACTGGTTATCACGGGAGTGGACAATGCCTCGACAATGGAGGTCATCGCATGCAGAGAAGCCCTATGCTTAGTTGAGGATCTTCACATCAACCAACTCATCGTGGCCTTTGACTCAAAACAAGTGATTGGTGACATTAACCAGGGAGGACCATCGTCAAGCAAATTAAAGCGCAAGCTATCTCTTTTACATGTGTTTTTACATTTGAAGGTCGGGCCTCTAATGTCAAGGTTCATAATTTGGCAAGATTTTCTCCTAATCTAGCTTCAGGGCAACATGTGCGCCTTGGCCAGCCTCATGACGCAGCTTGTATCCCACACACTGTGGATTTTGATGAATAAAACTTGGCTTTAGCCCTGAAAGAAAAGGCAACATACATCATGCATATCCCTATATACTTATTTTTTGGGCGAAAGTAATAGGGGTTCGTCGGTACACCCATGTACTCATTTGGCTCCGCACATGCTCATGCCCTGTCATTGATTTGGCTCAGGCTGGGGCATGTCCGCAAGAAGTTCCAGTGGTGCCTTTCTTTACGGCCATCTCTGAGGACATCATGATCTCTACTCCTAATGGAGCAGTTGGTAGTCTCCGTTCCGGGTTTATTTTCGTCCCACCATTTTCGTCCGGTTTTTTTTCGTCCTCACTCCCACCTATGACTTATCCACCAGAAACCGAAAAAACCTCCTCCTGAGGCCCCAACCCGCACCCATCCACGTACCAAAAAAATAGACCTACGAAGGTTAACCAACGAACAAAAACCTACCAAGATTAACCAGCGAAAAAAAACCTAATGGAGGAGTTGGTAGTCCGGTACGGTTTATTTTCAACACTTTCCTAATGACAAAAGATCACGGATCTAACTTTCCTAGCTTAGCCAAATCAACGAATCTCTTTCATAAATGCAATTTGCTTTAGGAAACAAATAATAGATTCTTTCCTACCTTAGCCAAATCAACGGATCTCTTCCATTAATGCAATTTGCTTTAGGAAACAAATAATAGATTCTTTCCTACCTTAACCAAATCAGTGAATTTCTCTCATTAATGCAATTTGCTTTAGGAAATAAATAATAGTTTTTCAGGAAACAAATAATGGATTTAATACGGTTTATTTTCAACACTTTCCTAATGACAAAAGATCACGGATCTAACTTTCCTAGCTTAGCCAAATCAACGAATCTCTTTCATAAATGCAATTTGCTTTAGGAAACAAATGATAGATTCTTTCCTACCTTAGCCAAATCAACGGATCTCTTTCATTAATGCAATTTGCTTTAGGAAACAAATAATAGATTCTTTCCTACCTTAACCAAATCAGTGAATTTCTCTCATTAATGCAATTTGCTTTAGGAAATAAATAATAGATTTTGAGGAAACAAATAATGGATTTAAAGAAATTCATAAGTAAACCATCTCTACTACTTATTAAAGAAGAAAACATGTACATCGCTAAGTGTACCCAGCCTAACGTACACATAACAACATAGCTCAATTATAACCACACGATCAGAATCACTTAATTTAATCTAATCCAGAGCCAAAAACGCGCTTAGCAATTTACCTGGGCGGACGAAAACTCTGCCGTACCAAACGTTCCGCGCGCCCCGCGTCGACCCCGGTACATCGTTTCCTAATCCAAGGAAAGGAAAACACAATCCGATATCGAAAGATCCCTGAATGCGGGTGAGCGACGCGGTCAACACGGGGAGGCGGCGGCATCTCGAGGGAACGGTGATGGCCAAGTTGTGGGCTCCGGCGGGGCTGCTGTGGATCTGGCGGATGGCAGCAAGATCGGGTCGACGACGGACGGCTCCGGCGAGAGTCGGAGGGACGACGGCGACGGCTGAGCTCCTCCATGGCCTGCTGCGGTTCCAGGGAGAACAGAAGGAAGGGAGGGAGGAAGGGCACGGCCAGCAGGCTCTCACCTCTCTTACCTCCATGCCGCCGTCGACACGACCCCCGAGCCTAGACCACGACCCATGCGACGGGACCCCGCTGATGCCGGCGGCGGTGCCGGGTTCCATGATCTATTCGACTTCATGTGTCGAATCATCAAGTCCGCACCAGCACTCCGCCGGGCCCCTCAGTGGGATCGGCGTCCGTATCAGCTCCTGCCTCTGCAAGTCAAGGGCTAGGCTGCTCGATCGCATCTCCAAGAGTCCCCCGCCGCCACAACGCCTGCAGTCGCGGACGGCCGTACCTGTCGACGGGAGCGGCTGAGCAGGGGACATCCCGCCGATCCGATGGCGGAAGGGCGAGATAATGGGCAAGTCTACCTTGGGTTGAATCTGGACACCAGCGAGCTCCTTGCAGTAAACCAGGTGCTGGACTTTTGCGTTTTGTTGATCAGGTTTGCACTGTGTGAATCACGCCGGTCCGGCTCTCACCCCTCTCTGACCTCCATGCCGCAGTTGGGCGCTCCTCCGAAACAAGATTATCGCGTCCAGGTATACAGTCCGCCACAAAACTCTCCCGTGCAGTGGGCGTACAGAAGGTACCTTCCTCTCCTGATTTTGTATATGGCAGTGTAGTACTATGTGGTTAACTAAAAACGAAGAGTAAGCAAATTAGTTCCTGTCAGAACAACTGTAGCCGGCATCGCCGCCGTCGCTTATGGAGCTCCACACCATTCCCCAATTGTACGAGAGCATGTTCAATCTTCGCCATTCTATACTATGTGCAAATGGTCAACTCTTTTCCAAACAAGAAGATATGAGGATTAGGCATATATGCCCCATAAGGTAGCTATATTCATGTGTTGTAGTGTGGATTATGGTCACGCTCTGTCTTGGACTGCAGATAGCTAGGTTAACAAAAATGGATACTCTGCATATTTTCTGAATTTTTAGTAAGGTCTACATGAATAAGGTTAGCAGTAGTTCTGACTTGGGGCACTGGTTAATTCTTCACATGCAGGAACGTGGAGAGATGGTGGGCTCCAAGCCCATGGTGATTTTATTGTGCTTGCAGCTTGAGATGTACTTGGTCCAAATGAAAATCATCATTTTGAAGGGTTAGTAGATGATGCTCAATGCCATAAACCTGCACCGATCGTCACTCATGTCATCTCATAGAAGTCTATTGAATTTTAATTAACTTTTGCTGTATGCTATCCATGATGTAAGTGGAGATAGGAAGTTCCAAAAAAATCCTGCACAATGGGGATGTGCACCAATGATTTGGCAGGATAAGATGTTTGTGAAGTATGAAAAATTATGACCTAAGCAAAACTTTTATTTACATATATTCATACATACTTTGAATTTTAGAAACATGTATTGCACGTATATAGTTAGATCTTAATTTTGTTTATTATTCAAAATGCTTGTACCCACTAGATTTCATTTTTTTACCTTGAAGGAGTATTATATTACTATTATTTGGAATCCACCTTGATCCTCCACTTCTATTTTTCCTAGGCAACTTCGCATGGAATTAGGATCACTTAATAAGGTTCTGGTTTCTTTTTCAAATTCACTTGCTTTATGCATGAACCTATTATAGATTTGTTGGTGTTGATTTGCAGTAAGACCAAATGTAATATTGTTCTCATCAATTTCTTTCATAGCATGTGTAATGCGTTATAACATCAGTTTCATTGAATTGGAAAAGGTGATAAACATGCAACCATTCTTACTCGATGATATGAATACTTCAGTAGCAATGGTGGCATTTGTTTGCACATTAGTATTCCATTATGTAGTAAAGGATATGGTCTGGTAGTCATTCTTTATCGTTATAGTTATTGTCAAATGGTGGAATATTGCTGCCTAGCAGCTCTGGTTCATGTGTGTGTGAAAAACAATGTAAAATCATTTTTGTTGCTGTAGAATCTCATGAGTCGTATGAAAAAGAAGGCTAGGATATTTATATTTTTTAATTGTTCAGCTGCTTGTGTTACAGATCTGGGCATACCTTTTGTTTGAGATAAATTTGGGCATAAATTGTCACAAATAAATGGGTGGTGTTGGGTCAAGGTTCAGGAACCCAGGGGCATCATGCTTCTTTTGAGCCACATGGGGAGAATTACATCCATGTATTAGAAAAACTAGGTGCCCGCTTAAACAGAAAAAATACAACTCTTGCTGACCGGGAGCTTCATGGTAGTGGCTAGAATTTAATCAGAGATCCATGTACAGGTTGATTGTTATAAAACCATGCGATGGAATCTTGATGTTGACAATGTCCAGAAACCTGATTCGTCAGAGACAAAATCCAACCTTAATTCCCCCATTCAGATCATGAAATATTGGGGTTAACAGTTTGCGATGTAAGATGGGTTGAGATCTGCTATACGTTAACTTTCTTTTGTTCAAATGTTTTCTTTTGTTTTGAAACCTTAATGTTTTCTGTTGTGGGGTGACAATGTCTGGGTTTATGCTAACAAGCAAGAAAAAAGTTACATGCAATGAGTTCCCAATCTTGAAATATTGAAATATTGAAGCATATCTTGGAACGACGGAGTTCCCAATCTTCATGGTAGATGATGGGACACTGGATGCTGAAGTTGCTTATTGTCTCGCATAGAACAATAGCATGCCCTTATTTTTTGCTATGTTTTGCCCATGTTGATTACGATGGCACTGTTTTGAACATTCTATCTGTGTTGATAAAAAAGGAGATGATTTGGTATGCCCTCCTTGCAGAGGATCGAGCCTGGTCGGTTGGTTCTTGGTTGGGTGTTGTTGAGACGATCCAAGCCACCAGCAATTCGAGCTTGTCTTCATGGTGTGTAATTATATTTAGGTAGACAAAATCCCCTGATGATAGCCCAAAAAGAAGATTCGGCGTGACATGGAGATAAAGTGTTGCGTGCGGCAGGAAAGAGACAAACATATTCAGAAATCCAAACCAACAGGATGACAGTTGCGAGATGGCGATTGGATGGTGCTGACACATCTTGCTAGCGAGGAGGCTGTTTGCCGAAATTGGACTTTGGATTGTTATAAAATTTCAGTTTAGACCAATTCTTGTTAAACATAACATGTTATTGTGACAGCTATTATGAAAAAAATTGATTTAGATAATCAAAATGATGAAGAAATTCCTAAACTTACGTGCGCTGCACGTGCACCCTTTCCAATTTGAAGGGCTGCTTATCGGTTTTAAATCTTGAAGTTTGCACGGTCACTAATATGACCATGCTATTTTAGAGTGATAACCTTCATTTCAGGCAGTAATGAAACTTGAAATGCCAGTTGACTAACAGTAATAAACACCAAGAATACTGGTTGATGTTAATGGGAATTATGATTAGCGATGATTCATTTTATGCTCTGGTGGAATGGGTCAAGCCAGTTTGCGCGGTGAGTATTGTCCGTTACTTATTTTCATACTAATTACATATATTGTTTGTGCAGGATGGATATGAGTTGAGAAAGCAGTTTTTATTATACTTGCTAAAACATCGTGGGAATGAAGCTAAAGACAACTTTCCGTATATTGTGAAAGAATTTCTTAAGCGTATAACCTAGATATTAATAATTTTATAATAGATGTTTAGTTGGAACTCCATTAAGTTTGTTACATGGACATGCCGTTAATTTTTCTTTTTGGCAATTTACATTGCAAAAATGTACTTTAATTATTAAATAATTGTGTCTGTGTTATATTGTCCGTACGTGTGAAATTTAACATGCATTATCTTTATATAACTCTTGCAAACTATTTTAAGAGCCCGTGGCAACGCACGGGCATTGTACTAGTAGTTTCTAGTGGAGCATTATGTTAGGTGGCTCTCTAAGATCCACCGTCAAGATGGTGACCAGAACACTATTTTCTGTCCAGTGTAACAATTAACACTCTGGCCATTACTGGCCGGACCCTACAATGACACACTTTCATAAGTGTTGAACCATGCACCTTGTCCGAAAATATGTGTCCTCACCATTGGTAGTTGGATTTGGTGATGTCGGCATGAGTATGTGTTATCCCCTCTTGATTGCACTGTTGTGGACGAATAATGACTTAATCGTACATGTATATCGATGATATCTATTTCGTATATTGTGCTTGTAGATATTTTGGTCTTAGTGTCTTGCGTCTACTTTAATACTCCCTCCATCACAGTTTAAAGGGCGTACCTTACATCTCTCTGGGCCCAAGGTTGCTAGCGATTGGCAGGAATAACAGATGCACTGGAGCTGCGGTAGTTAAGGATATGCGCCTAATTAATCGCCAAACAAACGCATAGTAACCTCCCCGTCCAGTAAAAGAAGGAAACAGCCATGCAAAAGGCCTCGCACAACCATGCATGCAAACAAAACCGATTCACACCTCCACCTAAAGTTTCAGTTCACACCATGCATGCGCACCAGGAAGGCAAGCGGAAGGAGTAATTTCAGCGGGCTAATTCCTCCCAAAACGATGCGGTTAATAGGCTAATTAATGACCTGCGCCCTGTTTCCCTCTAATTGTGAAAAAAATCTGGTTTTGAAGATACGCCCTTTAAACTGTGATGGAGGGAGTAATATTCCCTCAGTTTATTTTTACTTCGCGTAAATTTTGTTAAATTTTCTAAGTTTGGCCAAGTTTATAGAAAAATATATCAGCATTCATAACAGCGAATTAATATCATTAGATCCATCATGGAATCAATTGATGGATGTTTCTATAAGCAAACATTTAAATCAGTATCAGATATTGATATGGAACCAATTAGTGGACGCTTTTTTTCTAAGGAAACATTGGTACCACCTTAGGCTAACCGTAATGGGGGTGTCATAGTTATATCATGCATGTTAGCTAGGAATTTTTTATGAGGTGGCATAGAATTAAGTGAAAAAATGGAATTGATTATCGTATTATGACATCGTATCATAATAAATATTGTACTAGTATGTGTCTTGCATGTCAATAAATAGGATCATCTGAGATATTAATCTATAATACTATACATTACAGAGATACTATCATACACTAGTATCATATGCATGATACTAACTTGTACTCCCTCCGTTTTTAAATATAAGTCTTTCTAGAGATTTCAATATGGACTACATACGGATGTATATAGACGTAGTCTAGAGTGTAGATTCACTCATTTTGCTCCGTATGTAGTCCATATTGAAATCTCTAAAAAGACTTATATTTAAGAACGGAGGGAGTAACTTGTGATACTACACTCCTCACAAAAAAAAAAGAACTTGTGATACTACCCATTACACCCAGCCTTATAGGGCATGCATCAAGAATGTGGTTGAGATGGTTAGGTGGATAGTGGTATCCCCAACCCACCAGGGTTCAAATCCTGGTGTTCGCATTATTCCTGGATTTATTTTAGGATTTCCGGCGATGCACTTTCAGTGGGAGGAGACGTTCCCGTCGACGACAAGGCGCCTATGATGGCTTTCGTAAATCTCGGGGTAGGGTGTACGTGTGTGTTTCATAGAGATGAGTGTATGCGCGTATATATGAGCGCTTGTGTCTGTACTGATGCTCAAAAAAAATGTATCGGTATGCATCAAGGGATCAACCACATTAATTGATACTTTTAGATACAAAGCAATAATTTATTAGATAGATATATGGTGTATATGACATGCATTTAGTTATCTCCGTCTGTGTATTCGACCATGTCCCAGCGCTTCTATTTAAACGCCCCCGGTTCACGTGTCAGTGCCCCGACTGATCTGAGTATCTGACCGCTCTTAAGCTTCCAAACCTCACTGATAGATCCAAAGCCAGCACAGCGAAAACCAGCAGCCATGAGGACCAGCATCACCCTCGTCATCGGGGTGGCCGCCATCATCTACGCGGTCGCCATGCCCGCCACGGCGATGCCCGGCGGGTGGGAACACATCCGTAACATCAACGACCCGAAGATCCAGGGGCTCGGCAATTGGGCGGTGGGGGAGCACGTGAAGCAGGCGGGCGGCCGGCTCAGGTTCAGCAAGGTGGTGCTGGGCACGGTGCAGGTGGTGTCAGGCTTCAACTACCGGCTCCTCGTCCAGGCGCTGAACGTCGCCGGCAAGAAGGACGCGTACAAGGTGGAGGTGTACGAGGCGGCGGCCAACAAAGGCCGCAAGCTCGTCTCCTTCACCCCGGTCGCCGAAGAGGCGTAGGCCTTTTGGTGCATTTGTAATTCTTGATGGACATCGCCACAGCTCACAAGCAATATTAATGAGGCATCAAAAAGTTACAGATCCAACTGCATTACCTTTGACTCACATAATCTAAATGTCACTCTCGTGTGTATTCTAGAAAAGAAAATTTTGAGCTAACTGGTGGAATACGTGAATGCCTTATACTACATTTTCAAACGAGGGGGTGCACCAATTTTGCCATCTCAATGTAGTACAATTTTGAATTTCAAAGCCTGAGAGAACAGAATTGCTAAGTTCAGTTCTCTCTACAAAAAGTCAAAGCCTTCTTTGCCACCAAAGCTTTTATGCTATCTACACCATCAGCTATGAGATGGTTTTGCAGAACAGGCATCTGGGTTCTACAGTTGAGGAGCCATCCAGTCAGTACTCACAAAGTCACAAGCTTAACTCATGCCTCCACGAGCCCTTTGCTACGTGCTTTCTTCTTCCCGCCCTTCCCCTCCTTTGGACTTGCTTGATCTTTCTCTTCGACTTCGGTTTCTATTTTGGCAAAAATTGGCTTCGGATCCATCATTGCCTGGCCTGCTTTAAGGGCTCCCCATTTGGTATCATCCTGCAGGGCAGTTAGCACAGGGTTGTAAGCATGTCGCGCCACTGGAAATTTTTTATATTGCATATCTGCTATTTATAGTTTGAAGATTGTGTTCTCTGAGGGTGTTAGTTCATATACACACTAGACAATGGCTGTAAAATACTTTGCAAAATTGGGTTTAGACCTAAATAGCATATCCCTGGACATACAAGAACATACCCATCTCAATGTACGAAACTGGTCTTCTGTGAAACCAAGCTGTGTATAAATCCTCAACGAAAGGCTTGGGGTGATTGGAGACAATGCTATTGCAATTATTCTCATTGTCTCTAGAATAATGACGAGATCCTGTAGTGAAGTGCAGACAAAAAAAAAGAATAAGGCAAATATCACAAACAAAATAAAATAATAACATCAAATAAATAACACAAACTAGCCACCCCAAAATCATCTCAACAATTCATCAGAACGACTAAAGTCATGTTATAGTTTCATTATTACAGCCACAACAACAGAGTTGCTGTGACATCGGAATTAGGTACTCAGATGTACAGAATATAAAGAATTTTGAAGCTCAAAGAGTGCTCTTCTGTTTGAAAGTGGGTTTCTTTTACAAACATGAAAAGAAGCAACTAATGCATCATGCAGTTTGACCTTGTCAGCATTAAATTTTGGCAAGTAAAATCTGAAACAAACACGGCAAGCCCAAAAGGAAGAGAAATAGATATAGTTTCAACTTTCAAGTGTTTACCTTTGCAGCCTTTTCAGCAATCTCGCCCCCTTGCTTGAAACAAGACCATGGTGCTTGCTCGTCAATGTACAAGTTTCCCAAGTTACCAATTTCTAGAACAGTTTCGCATGCTGATGTCAACGAAAGATTTTCGTAATGGCCCTTCGCCTTGTCCACCTGTATAAACAGTTTATATCACTGTAACACCAACAGATACAACAGAAGTGCAGTACATGCAAACATGTGTTAAAAGAATCTTTTTATTAGGCAGATGAATAGCAGGTGATGATCTGAAATATCCAAATACAACATGTGTCTGAAATATCAAGTGGGACCAATTCATAATGGACAACACGTGCTGACAGTGTCTGAAGCGCTTGTTGGCTCATTGTCACATGTCAGTTCAGCAAATATCATATCCATTATCTATAGCTCCAAGGAGAAATAATAAAACAGTTCAGCTAGGATCATTATGGTGGATGTCTTTACTTTCTGTAGGCCAAGAAACAGAACTTAAAGGAGCACCAAACAAGGAGCAATCATTACATATAAAGGGTTTCAAGCTTTTGTAATGCATAATTGGAAACGATTTCCCTCACAAAGATTTTTTTTTTCTATTTAGACCGTTTACTGTCTAGAAGTTCACTTTATTAAGCCAATTCAGACAACCTACACCCCATGAGAAGTAATGCAATGACAGATCAATGGTTTGTCATCAGTTCCAAAGATACCAAAGAGACCAACTTACCAAGTTTTCAACATTATTCTTGAATGAATTGCCATCTGCAGCAGCAATTGAATCAAAAGCTAAGGTGGAATTGCAGTTCTTTTTTAGGAGACCAAGCGTTCGATTGAGAAGGTTTCCTGTTCAGATGAGAACAGTATCATCACTAATCACTTAAGACAGACAGTTAATACCAACTAAAGCATAAGCCAAAAATAAGTGAATAAAAGTTTTAGCACGCATAAATACCAATTGTGTTAGCAAGATGTGCATTGACTGTATTGATAAAACGTTCTTCTGAATAGTCCCCATCATTGCCAAATTCTACTTCCCGCAAGAAGAAGTACCTAACAGCATCCGCTCCAAATCTGCCTACCAGATCCTTTGGTTCAAGTGTGTTGCCTAGCGATTTTCCCATCTTCATGCCATCCTAAAATTTGCAAAATAAAAAGCAGCTGCATGAAATAAAAGTGATTTAATGAGATAAAAGTGGCTGGGAGCCCAGATAGAATTTATATTTGTTACTCAAAGACACAACTACAAAGCAGTTGCTGTGTTTCACAATATCTGTCCAAGACAACCATGCGCACCAATGAGGTGCAAAATTTATAATAGCTAATGCCATTGGACCGTACACATCCCTATAAAATTAAAGACTACTCCTACTCAACCTGTCCTGCAGCAATGAAAAAACTATTGTGAAACAGAATTTCCCAGAAAAATGGACAAATGTTACAAAAGGAGGGAGAAGACAAACATTTATTTCACATAAAAAGGAGAACATAAGTTCTTACAATTTGAAGTACACACATAGTAGAGGGTTGTAAACTTGAAAAATCGAGAAGAAGGTGGCCAAAAATACAGAATTATCTATGAGCTACAAAGCCAAAACTATAGAACATGTGAAATACCAACAGGTAAAAGGATAAATGCTAATACATATATACACTAATATAGGTGTGCTAACTTGTGTCATGTGCAGTACCATTATACAAGTTACTCCCTCCGTCCGGTGAAGAGTGTACGTTTGGCTTTAAAATTTGTCCACAAAGGAGTGTACTTCTATCTTCCCAATGCACTTTAAAGTAGAAAAAATGCTTTTCTCTCATCACACGGTAATCAAGACCAATAATATTCTACACATGGTCTCCTCAATTTCTACATGCACTTAGCTCATTGGGGGTTGGGTAATTAAAGAGGAGAGAGATGGTGGCTTGCATCTTCCCAATGCATTTTTTACTCCACTCCATAATTTGTCCTAAAATTTCTATATGTACACTTTTCACCGGACGGAGGGAGTAGATTAAAATCGTACATATGTAAAACGTGATGTATTCTAAGGTAGACATGATACTGAGTGGAAGTATGCAACCGATGTCCAAATGTCTAGATGGGAAATGCACATGTAGTTGCAGGAAAAGGCCTTATCAAATACGATGATCACATAGACATGCTCAAAATACTATGTGCTGTATGGTGTTATATCGTTATCAGTTGATGTGGAAACAAGAACATTGGAAATATGTGAGGTCACCTTTGTCAAGAATCCATGGCCAAAAACTGCATCAGGAACGCTTATCCCTGCTGACATTAACATTGCTGGCCAATAAATTGCATGAAACCGCAATATGTCCTGAGGTACATGTACAAGAGATCGTCACAAAATGAATGAACATATAAAACAAAGAAGTTTATCCAATATTATTGCTTTTAAATGGGACAAAAATGTCAATATCTACAGTGACCAGCTCCAAGTAAATTGTACTGGAATCAGTAGATTAACAGTACATTTTATGACATTGGCATCTTCAGGTATTATGAAACATAATAAAATACATCAGATTTAACATATGAGAAGAGATGTGTTGTTCTTTCTATTTCTTAGCTGTCACACGTCTCTCACTTTTCGGAATTAGGGGATGCATCTGTCAAAATTGTTTCAACTGTGACCTACCAGTGCCAAGTCACCAAACCCAGCATAACACATGATATTTTTATTAGTGCAAGTAACTGCAGCTGAGGCACAAGGGCCCTATCAAAATAAGTTTAAATGAAACAGGATCTAATCTTGAGAACTGGAAGGAGTGAAACTTGTCCCCGAGTTTCGCCATATGGAAAACTGAGTGGCTATGTGATGTTAGCTGGTTACTATATAGATCAACATAAAGGAGTTTATGTTTGTTTATTCATTTGACAAATGTCATATTTCAGCACTTTCTCTTAGCAACACTAAAAAAAAAAGTGGTACTATCTAAGTTCACATCAAAATGAGAGCTCCTTACGACGATAAGAAGGAATCAATCAATATGGTGTTTTGCTATAAGTTGAAACAAAAACATGAATGTTTGAAGAAGCTGCAAAAATTATTTGCCCAAAACCAACCTTTCCTATCAGGTGTAGAGATGCAGGCCAACCCCGATCAACAGCTTGCTGTAAACTTGCCTGCTCCCCATCATCTAGGGACGCAGAAAGATAACTAAAGAGACAAACATACAGAAATGAACAACCAGTACGAAACAAAGTAATAGGCAATGCTACATAAGATTACGTACTCTAGCCTCATTTCAAGATTTCAAGTCTGCAAGTTAACTGCTCATTTACTACATGCATGGACTAAGAGACTGGGGCATCTTTTGCTTTTGCATAGAAAGTTCACAGTTTCGAGTAAACAAAAGAACAATTTATCTAAGAATTGTCATTGCCAAACATGAATATAAATCAATGAAGTTGAGTATATCAGACAACACGCCACATACAGCCATATCTATCCAGTAGAATTTGAGTAAGAATATGCAACCTGTTCATGCTTACTAAAATGCCAAGCAGCAGGTATGAGACATACAAACATACCCTAATAAGGCATCAAACCACACGTATATTGTTTGTTTGGTGTCATTTGGCACTGGAATACCCCACTCGACAGATGCACGAGAAATAGAGAAGTCTCTCAATCCACTTTTAATCCAGCCTTCGACCTACAGCTGTGTCTTAATTAGTAAAATAACAAAGAAATAAGGGCATTCTAATACCATGAAAATAAACACATGTGAGCTGAAAGATTGGCAATTAATGAAGCGTCAAGGGTTATATTTTTACTGAAAGCTAAAACATGAAGCAGAGTATGAAAATATGAATCTTGGACACTTCTATAAGAAAAAAATTATATTATCCTATCACTGTACACAAAACCAAGGTGTGTTACTGTGAGAAGAACAGAGGCTACTTAATAAAGTGCATTATGGTCAGTCAATGTGTAGGCATGCGCCGATGCACACATGTACTTTGAGATGTCATAGTTGAGATCCATCTTGCCAGCGCAAGGAAAATAAACATGTAATGGCCAGGCTTCAAGTGCTTAGTAAGCTTTTTAGACAAAACACCGCAACTCGATTACGAAGATGGGCTGGGGAAATTACCAGCAACTACATCAGGTGGCGAAGTCCAGGATTGGATTGAACAACCATGGCTCCCCAACACCAAACTCGCACTGTATGCCGCTAAACCCTGACATATGATATGCTGTAAAAGCTAGGTATTACATGAGAACCGTTGTGGTCTAAAGACACTCTTCACTGTCTATCGACTATTTTAACTATTACCATATAGTACACACAACCCTTTGGAAGCTTTCTTTTTCAAAACTGGTAAACACTAACATCTAGGTTCTAACCTTTAATCTAGTTAGGTATTGCCGTATTAGGATGATATCTAAGTGACCATTTGACAGGTTGCCAGAAAGGAAATGTATTATGATGATGTTTGTTCAACATGCCAACAGCACTTCTTGTCAAGAAGGAATTCAACAACCCGACAAAATCCACGTAGTTTGTTACATATTTGACTGCACAGATATATTTGAGAAAATCATGCCAAATCTTCAAAAATTTATATGCTGACATGATGCATATTTTTTTAACTTGTCAGTAGTCAAATCAATATAATTAGAATCTCCATTTAATAAGCAATCGGCCACAATTTTTAGCACTAAGCCAGTAACTCAATAAACACACATCAGATTGAACAAAACATAGAGAATAACGCCTCACCTCGTGCAAACGATGTGATGGCCTTACAAAATTGGGATTGCTTGTCAGTAGCTCTTCTAATTTATGCTGATATTTTGACAAGGCAAAGAAATAATTATCTTCCTTTCTAGGTACACAAGGCTTCAGATGCACAGGACAGCAATTATTTTCCCCCAACTCTTTTTCATCCTGTGCGCAATCAACAAAACAGACATTATTATTTGGTAAAATTACCAATATATAACTGTAGAGATGATCTACATAGATGCCCATGATAACACTTTTGTTAACTAACCATTCATACATGTATAAATACATTTACCTAAAAAAATGTACTAGTGCTGCTATATGAGAAAGGTACAAAGAAGCTTGCCTTGTACTCCTCACAGCTGACACAGTAAAGCCCTTCGTAATCAGCCCTATATATGTCACCACTACTTAGAACTCTAGAATAGAAGTCATTAACAACAGCCTCGTGCTTAGGATCAGTTGTGCGAATAAACTTGTCATACTCGATGTCTAGCTGCAAGCAAAAACAAAGTTGGAAGAGAAATGTGAGCTCCAGATTTATGACATATTGTGAAATGGTAGACTGAAAATACTTTGTGTTGTCACATACATCAGCCCAAAGCATCTTGTATGAATTTGAAATTATATCACAGTGCTCCTTGGGGTTTCTACCACTGGCCTCTGCAGAGGTGGCAATTTTTTCACCATGCTCATCTGTCCCAGTAATGAATATAACCCTCTTCTCTAGCAATCTCTGCAACCAGATAAGCACCATGAACAAATTCTTAGAGAAGGACTCGGGCGACAAAAGGTACGCAATGCTCCCAGTAGCTCAACTAGTCTAACAAACAAATCATCAAACTGGAAATATTTGCACTGCTAACACACAAAGATACTGAAGTCTGTGCATCTGCATTCCCGCGGTACATATGCACTGGCATATTCACCACTTAACTAGAGAACAATGAAGCGGTACATATGCACTGGCATATTCACCAGCCATTATACTTTTTCATACGGGTTGCGTATCCAAACATGGCTGCCAGCAGGTGGATCTCGAGTAATGTACTCAAATTCCTGACATGGACTTGTAAAAGTAGTATGAAGGCTTGCCTGGAAGCGGGCGACAGCGTCGGCGGCGATGGTCGTGTATGCGCTGCCCATGTGCGGCGGCGCGTTGACGTAGTAGAGCGGCGTGGTGAGCACATAGGGTGGCGGCGCGGGCGGGGAAGCATCTGAGGACGAGGAGATTGAGGCGCAGCAGCGGCCGCGGACGCGGCGGTGGGGCGCGGAGGCGAGGGGGCGGGCCGGGGGTGAGGCGAAGGCTAGCCGACGGGCGGTGGCTCCGATGGAGGAGGGGGCGCAGAAGAAGGCCCGCCCAGCGGCCATGGCGGAGGAGAGGGGAGAGGCGGAGTGGGTTAGGGAGGGGTTTTGGGTCGCGTTCGTGAGGCAGAGAGCGCAGATGTTTGAGGTGGGGAACGATGGCGATGGGAATGGGATGCAGCCACCCTAATCCAAATGAATTTCAGGCCCTGTTTGGATCACCGTTTCTCTTTTGAATACACTTGTAAAAAATACACACCCGCTTCAATTCCGGCTGAAATTTGCACAGCGGCCAGTAACTTACAGGTGTAAGTTATACACCTCCGTATTGAAATATAACCATTCCAAGCTTGGCCTCACTGGATTTCTTTACGCTCCTTTGATTCAAAGCAATTTCACAGGATTTTTAAAGGATTTGGATCCGTAGAAGTCTTTCTTACGTTCGTCGTTTGATTCCCAGAATTGAAATCCTTAAAAAAATCTTACATTTTTTTACACTCTACTCTCTTCGTTTCAAAATAATTGAAGTTCTAGGATTGTTCTAAGCCAAACTTCATTAAGTTTGACTATGTCTACAAAAAATATATTAATATCTACAAAACCAAAACCACTTCATTAGATTTATTATGAAATATATTTGATATCCTAGATCTTTGTGGATTTTTTATAGACTTGGTCAAACTTTAAAAAATGACTTTAAAAAATCATAGAACTTTAATTATTTTAAAACAGAGGGAGTATTTTGGAAAGAAAGAATCATCCACTAAAACTCTTTGTAGAATTATTTGTTTTCCATGTGCTATCATTCATCGAAATTCCTATAGATTTTTAATTCTATAAGATTCAAGTTGAGATGACACTCTAATCCTCCAATTCTTACCTATTCTTGTTTCTTATAATTATTATGAATCAAATAGGCCCTTCATGTTTGTACTTTTAAAATAAATAATTATTTGGGGTTGCTCAATTTATATAAATGTAGCTTGTAAGAACTTGCTTGCACTTTGTTGTTTAAAGAAATTTTTGTTTAATCCAACCTTTTGAATTCATTTGCAGTTTTTCTAAAGCAACTAAGTGATGGAGCCATGACCCGGGGGTGGCTTGCCGGGCTGGATAAAGCCAAAGGACGGATGATGTAGGGTCGAAACCCTAAGGCCGATCTTTCACGAAATGGAGGGGATCCTACGAAGAACACGAGGGGAAACACGAGGGAAAGCACGAGGGGAAACACTCAAATCAACGGGAACGATCGCACATGTGCTAGATCCATGAACATAAAGAGTGATACAAGATTCAAACGCACCAGAGGACGATACAAGTAGCGGGTTTTTCTCCGTGAGGAGGTCTTGAAGGTCTTCCCGTGAGGGGTCTTAAGTCCACTTGGGGGATCTTCTCCGTAGAGGCCGCGGTCTCCGATGGAGAAAGTATCAAGTGGATGAGCAAAGCTCTATCTCTAAAATGAGCTATCACATTGCTAACCTTAGAAAGAGGGAGGAGGAGGAGGAGTATATATAGTCTAGGGTCACGAAGGGGTACAAGGGCCTCGGCCCAACACGCTGTGGGCACACACGCGTCGGTCGTCCGACAGCTACCGGACGTCCGGTGGCTCGCGAGGGTCTGGTCGTCTGGTAGGTGTCAGACGTCTGACGTTTTGGCTCTGATCAGGTGGCGCCGGATTTCCAGTGGACGTCGGACGTCCGGGGCGCCGATCGTCCAGTGGATTTCGGATTTCTAACGTTTTGGTTCTGTGATGGTGGCACCGGTCGTCCGGAGGGGCTCGGTCGTCCGGTGGCTGGAGTGTGTCGGACCTCAGCTGGTCGCTGTCGGTCGTCCGGCCGCTGGAGCACGCGCAGGCTGGGACTCGGTTGGCCGGCTGGTGCCTCCAGGCGTCGGACGTCCGACAGGTGCCGGTCGTCCGGTGGTTGTAGCTTTCTGGCAACACTTCCTCTTGGTCCTTGTACTTGGTGTCCTCGCCATCTTGTCCGTTGGGTGCAGCTACTCCGTGACCTTCCTCCAAGTACCTGATCACACATAGGGTCTCCGCTTGAGGTAGTAGCCATGTCTCATATGTAGAAAGGGGTAGTTCGGAGAGGAGCGAGTTCACCTTATCTTCGATAGCCTTTGCTCGAGCTCTTGTCATTGGTCCAAGTGGTATCGTGGGAGACATAGGTAGGTCCATGGGTGAAAGAACATGCGGTGCCCCCATGTTTGGTTTTGGTAATTGATGACAATCTTTATGGACTAATGGTTGCCTTGAGTTATATTTGAAGGGTTTGTCCATAGGCTTTTCTTGGAGTCCATTTGTTGGTTTCAAGGAGAGTTTGTGATGACCAAGGTGCTATAAAGGAATTATCCAAAGATTGGTCTTGTGAGTGTTGAGCTTATTGCAAGCATGTCTTGAAGAAGAAGTGTGTGTGATCATTCATGTTTACCTTCAAGACATCATCCAAATGAAGAGAGTTGGAAAGATTCAAGCTTGATCAAGACTAAGTCAAAGAGTGAATCAAGTTGATCAACACACAAAGCGTACAAGATGTACCGAGAGGGATCACATGATCGCATGGTAAGGTAAGCATTGTCCTTTATGCTTTGTGTACTAACCCATGGTCTACGTGAGAGTTCTATGTGGGGTTAGGTATGTTTCCATGGGCTAGCGTCAAGAGGAAGATATTATACAACCCATGGAGGACGACATTGGTCGTCATCAAGTTTGCGGTGTGCAAGTTCAAGCGGAGCATCATGAAGAGATCAAGTGCTTGAAGCTTGCCGTCCATTGTGGTGTCAATGGACTTGTGAAGATGTGCCGAAGAGTGGCTCACCCATAGTGGAGTATGAGGGAGCAATCATCTAGTCTCCATCGACCCAACGCAATCAAGAAAGGTGGTCCATCTTGAGGTGTTTTGATGCTACTCGTCTTCCTCTATCCAACAAGCTTGAGTTTGCTCAATTCGGAGCTCATTTGCAGAAGTTATGGCAGTTCTGGTCTTCCTTGGAGTGTACTTGTTTTCGTGGACTTGGCATAAGGTTGGCGCCAGCGGTAGTACCGCTGGACCGGAGCGGCAGTACCGCGTATCGCCACAAGCGGTAGTACCGCCATCCCACAGCGGTAGTACCGCCTATGGCCATAAGCGGTAGTACGGCTCCGGTTCCGCGCTGGTACCGCCTCGACTCGAGACGTGGTTTTCTCGTGTCGGGTTCAGCGGCAGTAGTAGCAGCAGTAGGAGCGGTAGTACCGCTCGTGTGCGGTAGTACCGCGGCTACCACCGCCCCTAGTACCGCTGGGCCAAGCGGCAGTACCGCTGCGGCCAATGGTAGTACCGCTGGCTCTAGCGGTAGTGCCGCTCATACGGCTCTGCCTCTCCCTCTGTTTTGCTCCGCTCTCTATGTTCTACCGCCCGGGCGGTAGTACCGCTCCCCTGAGCGGTAGTACCGCTCGTGCGCGGACTGAGCACATAACGGTTGGATTCGGGAGCTCCTATAAAAGGGGGTCTTCTTCCCCATTCAACCTTATCCTTTGAGCTCGTGTTCTTCCCCCATTGTTGACCTTCTTCGAGCTTGCTAACTCTCAATCCCTCCATGGATTCTTGCTAGTTTTTTAGGGAAAAGAGAGAGTAGATCTAGATCCACATTTCCACCAATCACTTTCTCCTCTATGTGAGGGGAACCCCTTGGATCTAGATCTTGGAGTTCTTGGTGTTCTCCTTCTTGTTCTTCCTCTCATTTTCCTCCCTAGCATTAGTTGCTTCGGTGGGATTTGAGAGAGAAGGACTTGGGCACTCCGTGTGCCCTTGCCGTTGCATTTGGTGCATCGGTTTGAGGTCTCCACGGTGATACGTGGAAGTTACAAGTTGAGAAGCTTATTACTCTTGGGTGCTTGGTACCCTTGAGCTTGTTCCTCTTGGGTGCTTGGGCGCCCTAGACGGTTGGTGGTGTTCGGAGCTCAATCATTGTGGTGTAAAGCTCCGGGCAAGCGTTGGGGTCTCCAATTAGGTTGTGGAGATCGCCCCGAGCAATTTGACGGGTTCCGGTGACCGCCCCCAAGGGTTGCCAAAGTGTACGGGTTCGGTGACCGCCCCCAAGGGTTGCCATTTGTACGGGTTCGGTGACCGCCCTCAAGGGTCCCTTAGTGGAATCATGGCATCTTGCATTGTGCGAGGGCGTGAGGAGATTACGGTGGCCCTAGTGGCTTCTTGGGGAGCATTGTGCCTCCACACCGCTCCAAACGGAGATTAGCATCCGCAAGGGTGTGAACTTCGGGATACATCGTCATCTCCGCGTGCCTCGGTTATCTCTTACCCGAGCCCTTTACTTATGCACTTTACTTTGTGATAGCCATATTGTTTCTTGTCATATATCTTGCTATCACCTAAGTAGTTTTTCTTGCTTAGCATAAGTTGTTGGTGCACATAGGTGAGCCTAGTTGTTGTAGGTTTTGTGCTTGACAAATTAACCGCTAGGTTTATTCCGCATTTGTTCAAGCCTCAACCGTAATTATTTTAAAGCGCCTATTCACCCCCCTCTAGGCGACATCCACGATCTTTCAATGGGGATGACCGTGGGATGCTCTGCATCATCTCCCCCCTCCCCTTGGTAAAGATCCGACCTCGGATCGAAAGCCTCATCACCATGGTAGGGAGAAAGGTCCTTGACATTGAAGATGTCGCTCACGGAGTACTTGTCGCGTGGTAGGTCGATCTTGTATGCATTGTTGTTGTAGCGCTCGAGCACCTTGAAGGGTCCATCGGCTCGCGGTCGTAGCTTGGACTTGTATTCATTGGGGAAGCGTTCCTTGCGAAGGTGTAGCCATACAAGATCTCCAATGTTGAATATCATGGGTTGCTTGTTGATGGTGAGCTTTATCGCGAGTCGTTGTACTTGGCGCTCGATGGTGTGCCGTGTATCTTCATGCATCTTCTTGAGGTAGCTCACTCGTGCACTTGCGTCCATGTTGATGCGCTCTTGCAGTGGTAGAGGTAGAATGTCCAATGAGGACAACGGGTTGAAGTCGTAGACGACCTCGAAGGGGGACTTGCTGGTAGTAGAGTGTCTTGCGCGGTTGTAGGTGTACTCGGCGATGGGTAGGCACTCCTCCCACTCCTTGATGTTCTTCTTGATCAACACGCATAGGAGAGTGGAGAGCGTCTGGTTCGTGACCTCCGTTTGGCCGTCGGTTTGAGGATGGCATGCTGAAGAGAACAAAAGCTTGATCCCGAACTTGGCACATAAAGTCTTCCAAAAGTAGCTTAGGAACTTGACGTCGCGGTCCGAGACAATCGTCTTTGGCACTCCATGTAGACGCAAAATTTCCCTACAAAAGAGATTTGCAACATGTGAAGCATCGCCTATCTTGTTGCATGGTATGAAATGAGCCATCTTAGAGAATCGGTCCACAACAACAAACACATAATCTTTGCCGTTTCGAGTTCTAGGCAAACCAATCACAAGGTCCATACTAATATCTTCCCATGGGTGATATGGAATTGTACGTGGCATATAGAGACCATGGGATTGAGCTTCAGACTTAGCTTTGCGACATGTAGAGCATCGGTTGGTGAAGCGTGAGACGTCGCGGAACATCTTGGGCCAAAAGTAGTTCTTTGAGAGCATAGCAAATGTCTTGTCGCGTCCAAAGTGTCCCATAAGTCCTCCTCCATGAGCCTCTTGCAAAAGTAACAAACAAAGAGAAGACTTGGGAATGCATAGTTTGTTAGCTCTCATAAGATAATCATCCTTGATGTAATACCGTTCCCAATATGTATGCATCAAACATTTGGCATGTGGAATAGCAAAAGTAGGCATGCGCATACAAGTCTTTTATGTGCTCAAAGCCAATGACATTCAACTCAAGTTGCGTAACAAGCATGCATCTATGGGAAAGCACATCCGCCACAACATTCTCTTTGCCTTTGATATACTTGATGACATAGGGAAAAGACTCAATGAATTCACTCCACTTAGCATGATGCTTGTTCAACTTAGTTTGGCCCTTAAGATATTTAAGTGTTTCGTGATCCGTGTGAAGAATGAACTCATGAGGGCGGAGATAATGCTCCCAAACATGCAAGACTCTCACTAAAGCATCTAGCTATTTGTCATAGATGGGGTAGTTAAGTTGCGCTCCGGAAAGTTTTTCACTAAAGTAAGCTATGGGGCGCTTCTCTTGCATCAATACACCTCCTATGCCGTAACCGCTAGCATCGCAATGTACCTCAAATGGTTTATCAAAGTTGGGTAATGCAAGTAAAGGGGCATGTGTAAGCAAATTCTTGAGCTCATTAAACGCGGTATCTTGAGATGGTCCCCAAACAAATGGTGCATTTTTCTTACTCAAGGCATGCAAGGTAAAGCGATGGTACTAAAATCCTTCACGAATCTACGATAGAAACCGGCTAAGCCAAGGAAACCTCGCACTTGTTGCAAGTTTGTTGGTTGGGGCCAAGTTTTAATAGCATTTATCTTAGATTCATCTACATGAACACCCTTAGAAGACACAACGAAACCCAAGAAAATGAGCTTATCAACACGAAAAGGCATTTGCCCATTTAGCATATAGGCGCTCTTTTTTAAGAGTCTGCAAAACGGTTCTAAGATGGGTGACATGATCTTTGAGAGATTTGCTAAATACAAGAATATCGTCAAAATAGACCACAACAAATACGCCAATATAGGGGCGAAGAACAAAACGCATCACGCGCATAAAGGTGTTGGGTGCTTCGGATAAGCCCATAGGCATGACCAACCATTCATACAAGCCAAATTTAGTTTTGAAAGCGGTTTTCCATTCATCACCCTCTTGGATGCGAATTTGGTAATAGCCACTCTTAAGATCAATCTTAGAGAAAATGGTGGCTCCGCTAAGCTCATCTAGCATATCATCAAGGCGTGGAATGGGGTAACAGTATCTAACGGTGATAGCATTGATAGGACGACAATCGGAACACATGCGATATGTACCATCTTTCTTGGGAACAAGGATTACCGGTACGGCACATGGGCTCAAACTTTCTCGCACATGGCCATTGTCGATGAGTTGTTGTACTTGCCATTGGATCTCCTTGGTTTCCTCGGGGTTGACGTGGTAGGGTGCCTTGTTAGGAAGGTGTGCTCCGGGGATGAGGTCGATGCGGTGTTCGATGCCTCGTAGAGGAGGTAGACCCGGGGGTAGCTCGTCGGGGAATACATCTTGGAATTCCTGTAATAGAGAAGACACCACTAAAGGTAGATTGTGAGAGGTGTTAGTTCTTGCCACTTCATCTTTGCGCAAAAGGACATAGTGCATAACACTTGATGGGTTCTCACACACTTCTCTCATCTCACTTTTGGTGGCGAATAGCACTAAATTCTTCTTGTCGCTCATCATATGGAGGCACTCAATTTGGGCTTGTGGCGCTCACTCTCTTTTTGGTGGGTCGCTCTCTCACTATTCCCTCCATGATGGGTGGTTGCTTGCTTGTCAGCGATCACTTGACTTGGTGACATAGGTCGTAGCACGTACTCCTTTCCCTTCATCTTGAAGCTATAGTGATTGGTTCTTCCATTGTGGATGACATTGCGGTCGAATTGTCAAGATCGTCCAAGTAGGAGATGGCAAACGGACATAGGAACCACATCACACTCCAAAGTGTCTTCATATGCTCCAATCTTGAAGGAGACTTGAACGGTGTGCTCCACTTGAATGGTGCCGGAGTCGCTTAGTCATTGGACCTTGTAGGGGCGAGGATGCTTCATCTTGACCAATTGTAGTTTAGTGCATAGTTCTTCACTTGCCAAGTTGTGGCAACTTCCTCCGTCGATGATGACCTTCACGAACCTTCCATTGATACCCGCCTTGGTGTGGAAGATATGGCATCTTTGGTCTTCGTCTTGTTGGTGTTGAAGTGTCAAGACCTTGGAGACAACGAGAGCGGGGCTCGAATCATTGTCACAAAAGACTCGGTCATCTTCATCCTCATTCATGCGCCGATGCATGGCCACGTGTTCAAGCGCGTCCATTTCTTCCTCACTCATTGAGTCATAGGTACCGTCGCCGTTGAGGATCATGGTATGTTTGTTGGTACACTCGAAGGACTTGTGGCCTCGGCCGCTGCATGTGAAACACTTGATGGAACTAGTCTTGATGGTCTCATCCGGTGGAGGTGTAGATGATGAAGCTCTCGTCTTGAAGTTGCTTGTAGTAGGAGGACGACTCGAAGTAGTCGAAGTTTTCTTGGAACTTGACTTGTCGTCATTGCTTGGAGACGTTTTGTCACGGAAGAAGTTGTCGTAGTCGTTGAAGCTTGGTTGTGGGAGGCGCCGTAGGGCTTGGAAGAGGAATTGGCATACTTGTAGACATCTTGCACTTGTCGTTCCGCCTTGGTAGCTTGGTGTACTAGCTCGATGAGGTTGGAGTAAGGTTGGAAGTCGGCGATCTGCTTGATAGGATGATTGAGTCCATTCAAGAAACGTGCCATAGTTTGCTCATCATCTTTCGTGACATTGGCTTGTATCATGGCAATCTCCATTTCCTTGTAGTACTTTTTAACGCTCTTTGTTCCTTGCTTGAGGAGTTGTAGTCGCTTGAACAGGTCGCGGTTATAGTATGTTGGCACAAAGCACGCTCTCATGACATCTTTCATTTGATCCCAAGTTGTGATGGGTGGTTCACCTCTTGCCTCTCGACGCTCAATGAGTTGCTCCCACCAAATGAGGACATAGTCTTGGAACTCAAGGGATGCCATGGCGATCTTCTTCTCTTCCTCATAGTTGCGCAAACGAAAGATCTTGTCAACCTTCAATGCCCATGAAAGATACTCTTCGGGATCATTGCTTCCGGAAAACTTGGGCATGGTGAACTTGAGCTTGCCGTAGCGTTGCTCTTCATTGTGTTGGGGTCGGGGGTGATGACGCCCTTGACATGGAGGGTCGTCAACCTCAAGTTGCTCTTGGCATGGAGGATTCCCATTGTCTTGTTTCTCTTGGCAAACTTGTGGTTCTTGTCGGACTTGTTGTTCTTGTCTAGCTTGTGGAGGAGCTTGTACTTGCTCGCGAAGTGCTTCTTCTTCTTCTTATTCTCGAACACGTCAGTTACGGGCAGCGACGTCACGATTGGTGCGAGGAGGGCACGTTGCGCCTCAAGGGCTTGTGCTTCACGCCGTTGTTGTTGTTGACGGAGAGCTTCGGCGTCTTCCTCGTCTTGGTGTTGGCGTGCTCGCTCTTCCTCTTGTTGGCGTTGGTGTTGCCTTTCTTGTGCTTGCGCAAGGGTAGCTTGATTTTAACGATGTCGATGTTCTTGCTAGTCAAGTTGCTCTTGCCGTCGATCATTGTCGTGTAGTGGATTGCGTTTTGCTTAACGGTCTTGGCGCGTGGCTCGTCGAAGAGTGTTTGATGTCAATGTACTTGAGCCAGAGATGGTGTCGGAGGAATGTCGACTTGAGTGGCTCCGTCTTGAATAGGACGAAGAGGTAGAAGAACGGTTGACCAACAAGGCGCAAATTTCGTCCATCCTTTTGTCGGTGTCCCTCCTTTGCGCATCAAGTTTGTTGTCGAAGTAGTCTCTTGTACGTTGCTCAGATTGTCTCAAGTCAAAAGCGAGTATGTCGATGCGTTCGCTTAATGCTTCATTCTCTTGATGCAAAGCTCTTTGCACGCCGAAGAGGTGGTTCTTGGTGATGTAGTTGTTCGGGTCCTCATCTTGCTCGATGAAGAGTGGGTTGGTAGAAGTACTTGGCCTATCCATCATTCCAAGGAAATGTGTGAGTGGGAGAAAGAGAAGAACTATACCAAATATACCTTGACCGATGTTGAGAATGGATCAAAGATCACTCAATGATGTAACAAGGAAATAGCACAATTGGTACCGGTTCCCGTCGATTTCTCACACCTACACAAATAAGCCTTTGGTGGAGCTTGGTTAGGATGGTGGCACAAAATTTATGCAATTGTTAGTGAGACTCAATAATTTTGAACAAGATTCACAAATTTTCAAATGCAACAAGTAGACCAATATCAAAAGGAGGTACACGGAAACACACACACACACATGAAAGATAAATGGGGTCGTGCAACCAAAAATGAGCTCATAATGTGGAATCCATGAAAAATGCTCTTGTTGCACAACTCTAGAGAGATGCTAGCACGATTGCACAATAGGCGGATACGAGACTTGTGCACAACCTACAAAGCAAAAATGCAACGACTTCTATCCCAAGTATGCTATATGTATGGTGTTCCGGTGATATGATCCAAGATGATCGAGTATGACAATGTTAGTGTAGTGTGATGCTATGGTTCTTGCTTAAGAGCTCTTTGCTTATCTCTCTCTTTTGCTTAAAAGCGTATTTGGCTCTTTCTACTTTGAGCTCTTTCTCATGCAAAACTTGATGAACCAAGATAGCAATTGTGTATATGCGATGACAACCTTGTGACACAAGAGATGATATGAAGATGTTCTTACCAAGATGATATGGTATGTATGCAATGGGAAGTTATGATCACTAATGTGCACAAGTAACGTTGCCGGCAATACTCAAAGGCTAGCCTCTATAGGAAAGTGACGCAAAATGGGCTATGGGGTTATCAATGCAATGGAAAGATAGAATGTACAATGATGGGCTACCACGATACCAAGGTGATATAGAGGTTACCGCTCATGGTATGTCGAGTGTAAGCAAGAACGGATGATGATATGGTCAATGTCGATGAAGAAGATGAGCGTCGATGATGTCGATGTCGAACCGTCCCTAAGTAGCCGAAACACGTTAGGAAGCGGAAACCGCAACTCAAATTCTCAAAGACAAAAAGTGGAAAAATTGTCGGAGTTGGTAGCGGGTAAGCAATGGTGGTTGCGGAAAGCGGTGGTGGGGTCGGAAGGTGTAGTGGTAGTGGAGTGCGTATGCGGAAGTGGAAGTGGAGCGGTGTTGGAACTGAAAAAGTTCATTTTCGTCAGAAAACGTCGGACGTTCGAGATGGGTCGGACGACCGATGGTCGTCGGACGTCCGGTGCGTGGGCGATTTCGGGCACGGGATGAACTTATAGGGTTCATGGTGGAGAGGCAAAATTTGGGAAAAATTGGACGGATCTGTGGATGGAAATGGTGAAGATGATGGGGGAAAGCTAGATCCACTCGTGGCAAAGCAAATCCATGGATCAAATCCAACAAAACTTCATCAAAAACAACAAATCACAAAAAAATTGGGGGCTATTTTTGTGGGGACTTTCAAAATTGGGACAAAACCAACAAGGGCAGGGCTCCAAATTCGTGATCAACCAAGGCTCATGATACCAAGATGATGTAGGGTGGAAACCCTAAGGCCGATCTTTCACGAAATGGAGGGGATCCAATGAAGAACACGAGGGGAAACACGAGGGAAATCACGAGGGGAAACACTCAAATCAACGGGAATGATCACACATGTGCTAGATCCATGAACATAAAGAGTGATACAAGATTCAAACACACCAAAGGACAATACAAGTAGCGGGTTCTTCTCTGTGAGGAGGTCTTGAAGGTCTTCCCGTGAGGGGTCTTGAATCCACTTGGGGGATCTTCTCTGTAGAGGCCGCAGTCTCCAATGGAGAAAGTATCAAGTGGATGAGCAAAGCTCTATCTCTATAATAAGCTATCACATTTCTAACCCTAGAAAGAGGGAGGAGGAGGAGGAGGAGGAGTATATATAATCTAGGGTCACGAAGGGGTACACGGGCCTCGGCCCAACACGCTGTGGGCACACAGGCGTCAGTCGCCCGACAGCTACCAGACGTCTGGTGGCTCGCAAGGGTCCGGTCGTCCAGTAGGTGTCGGACGTCCGGCGTTTTGGCTCTAATCAGGTGGCGTCGGATTTCCGGTGGACGTCGAACGTCTGGGGCGCCGGTCGTCCGGTGGACTTCGATTTCTGATGTTTTGGTTCTGTGATGGTGGCACCGGTCGTCCGGTGGCTGGAGTGTGTCGGACGTCCGGTTGTTGTCGGTCGTCCGGCTGCTGGAGCACGCGCAGGCTGGGACTCGGATGGCTGGCTAGTGCCTCCAGGCGTCGGACGTCCGACAGGCGCCGGTCGTCCGGTGGCTGTAGCTTTCTGGCAGCACTTCCTCTTGGTCCTTGTACTTGGTGTCCTCGCCATCTTGTCCGTTGGGTGCAGCTACTCTGTAGCCTTCCTCTAAGTACCTGATCACACATAGGGTCTCCGCTTGAGGTAGTAGCCATGTCTCATATGTAGAAAGGGGTAGTTCGGAGAGGAGCGAGTTCACCTTATCTTCGATAGCCTTTGCTCGAGCTCTTGTCATTGGTCCAAGTGGTGTCGTGGGAGACGTAGGTAGGTCCATGGGCATGACCGTAGGATGCTCCGCATCAACGGATCAGGGCCTGCGGAGCCGAGCAAGGATAAGAACCGACCTTTAGGTGTCTTGCGCTCCAAGCCAAGAAGGGCGGTGGCCTAGATCGCAACTTCTCCCTGTAAATCCTAAGCTCCGCTACCTATACAAGGGAATGTTAGGGAGCACCCACGGCATCTGATCTTAGAGATAAACAACTTCCGGTGGTAGCCTAGTTCCCTATCGTATTCCCTCGCATGAGGTATCTCATCATCATCAATAACAAGAAGAAGCATGACGTAGGGTATTACTCTATGGAGGCCCGAACCTGGGTAACTTGTGCGTGCGGGCTCCCTCCGGTACTTCTGATCTCGTCAGGAACCCTGCCGAGGGATATGACGGTATTTTGCACCATCAATTGGAGCGCCAGGCATGGGAGACGCTGACCAGGGACCTAACCTGGGGCAGAGATCAATAAGAGGCTGGCAAATTTACCCCTGACCACATACCGGGTGTGGGGCACAAACCGATCCGACGCACTCTCATGGGTCATTACCACCATCTTCCACAAATCCATCTTCAGAGCAGGTATTGACCATCGACCTTGCTAGGCCTACCGTCAATGTCGTCACGACACCAAACAGCGCCACCACCCTGCTCTCATCCATCCAGACACATCTGTCGTCGAGATCCAACTGCACCATGTCACGGATACTCGTCGTCTTCATGCGGTAGATGACACATCACTCCACCTATGAACCTCCGCACCACCGCTACAGCCCCTTGTCACCCAGAGCCCACTGCTATAACAGCCCTATCCTGAACACCCAAGCCTCCGCAGACGGCACCCTCATGAGGGGTATGACGTGCATGGCGCGACGCTGCCCAGTCACGCAGATTTTGGACTTTCGTCCGGGAGGGGGTCAGGGGTGGATAGGATGGACCTCGGCTTCGCCTCCAAGGAGGATAACGACACTGAAAGACGTCGCCGCTGCCGGGCCAAACCAGTCGACCAAAGTTTCCTCCGGTCCCAATTACACCACCAACCTCTGCTTGCTCCGGATGAGCCGTCAACTAGAGCCTACAGGGAAGAGAGTGTCATGAGGCTCAACCCTCCAGATATGGCGATGAGGAAGGTGCGCTGCTCCATGTTAGCGCCGGGTGGCACCTCATCATCCGCGTGGTTGAAGGCGCTGACAACGCCGTTAGCTGCTGAGATGATGTCACCCTTTGACCAGGCCTCAATTTGGACAAAGCCAATCGCAGGGCTGATCTGGGCGAAATCCACCAACCCCGGACAGGCCCGCCACCGTGCATGCCAGGCCACAGGATGCCTGTGCCCGACCAGGCCCGATCCCCACAGCCCACCACCATTTGCTGAGACCCACCCCTTACACCCACCGCACAAATCGGGTCATCGCCGGCTTCTACCAAGGTCCCCGCCGCCGCTGTCAGCCACGCGGCTTTCACCCGGCGGCTTCCTACAACGACGGTGCGGGGGAGGAGATGAACTGGTGATGGCGATAGCAGGAGGAGGAACCCTCGAGTCGCCCTGGGACACGCCAACGTACGTGAAGTCTGAATGCCAAACATCCATGATTCGAACGAGACCATGAAGGTTGGATCCTCTCGATCCATGCTTCTCTTCATCAGCGATAGTCGTTGTTCTGGTGCACTGGTCCTATGGGGCTTAGCATGAAAAATTCCGGACTGTCTATTAGAACAAGTTTTACCTAGCTCCGGCAAGGGAGTGGTGATGACGGCGGAGTGCCTTCGGCTCGCTTCAGTGTTTGTAGTCGTCGCTAGGTGGTCTACAGATCTGGATGTAATTTTTTTCTAGTGTTCATTATACTGCCATGATTGATGATGAATACATCGAAAGTTTTCCCGCAAAAAAAGAAGAGAGACCATGAAAAATCCACCCGTCTCACGCAAACATCAAACACATAATTTTTTCCTGGGAAAAACGTCCATTTTTTAGAGAAAAGGCATCAACCGAGCCCGAGATGGGGCTCGAGCCTGGTCTGGCTTTGAATTAACAAAGCCATCAACTAGCCAGGATTACAAGCATGCGCCCTCAAACAAAAGAAAGAGCAACATGGCGTTAAGATACATAGACGAAGAATAGCACCAAGCTACACCTCATACGCTACGGAAACCGAAGATGAACAAATGAGAACTAAGCCGAAGGCACCAAGGTCTTCCTCCGAGAATGCTGCACCAGGAAAAATATCGCACTGGCTCAAAGGAGAGAGGGCCGACACCAACGGGGCATGACGTCGCCATGCACCTACAGCCTCGACACGGCACATCCGGAACACCATCTTCGAAGAAGGCCACTACCTCCTCGCCTGGATTGAAGGCGCCGCACCGTCGCAAGATGGAAAGGACCCCCCTCCCCCCACCCGGAAGATGGCCACATAGAAAGGGTCAGCACATCCCCAACAGGACGCCGTAGGCTCGCCTTGAGCAGAACATCGCCGCTGCACACATCTAACACCAAAGGAGGGAAGCTTGGCGCTAGGACAAGAGGGCCACACCTCCACCACCACCGCCACCCACCACCCACAAGCGCCTGATACATCTCCAGCGTATCTATAATTTTTTATTGTTCCATGCTATTATATTATCTTTTTTGGATGTTTTATATGCATTAATATGCTATTTTATATTATTTTTGGGACTAACCTATTAACCTAGAGCCGAGTGCCAGTTTTTTCCTTGTTTTTGACTTTTACAGAAAAGGAATATAAAACGGAGTCCAAATGGAATAAAACTTTACGGTGGTTTGTCTTGGACCAGAAGAAACCCATGAGACTTGGAGAGGAGGCCAGAAGACCTACGAGGTGGCCACAAGCCCTAGGGGCGTGTCCCTAGGGGCACCCCCAGGCTTGTGGGCCCCCTGTAGACCCTCCAGCCCTAATTCTTGCTCCATAAATACCCAAATGTCCCCCCTATACTAGAGGGCACACCAAAAATACTTTTACGCCGCCGCAAGCTTCTATTCTCGTGAGATCCCACCTTGGGGCCTTTTCCGGCACTCCGCCGGAGGGAGATTCGATCACGGAGGGCTTCTAAATGAACCTTGCTGCCCTTCCGATGAAGTGTGAGTAGTTTACCACGGACCTAAGGGTCCATAGCTAGTAGCTAGATGGCTTCTTCTCTCTCTTTGATCTTCAATACAATGTTCTCCTCGATGTTCTTGGAGATCTATTCAATGTAATCTTCTTTTGTGGTGCGTTTGTTGAGATCTGATGAATTGTGGATTTATGATCAGATTATCTATGAATATTATCTGAGTCTTCTCTGAAATCTTTTATGCATGATTGAGATAGATTATTAATTCTCTTCGATCTATTGATTTGGTTTGGCCAACTAGATTGGTTTTTCTTACAATGGGAGAAGTGCTTTGTGATGGGTTCAATCTTGCGATGTCCTCTCCCAGTGACAGAAGGGGCAGCGAGGCACGTATTGTATTGTTGCCATTAAGGATAAAAAGATGGGGTTTATATCATATTGCTTGAGTTTATCCCTCTACATCATGTCATCTTTCTTAAGGCGTTACTCTGTTCTTATTAACTTAATACTCTAGATGCAGGCAGGAGTCGGTCGATGTGTGGAGTAACAGTAGTAGATGCAGAATAGTTTCAGTCTACTTGTCACGGTCGTGATGCCTATATTCATGATCATTGCCTTAGATGTCGTCATAACTTTGCGCTTTTCTACCAATTGCTCAACAGTAATTTGTTTACCCACTGTATGCTTTATTCAGGAGAGAAGCCTCTAGTGAAACCTATGCCCCCCGGGTCTATTTTCCATCATATATTTTCAGATCTATAAACCAAAAAACCCAAAAATACCTTGCTCCAATTTATTTATATTTACTTTAGTCCACTCTTTTACTTATCTTTTATAACTATCTCTATTAGATCTCACTCTTGTTCGTGACCGTGAAGGGATTGACAACCCCTTTTTCGCGTTGTGTGCAAGTGTTTGTTAGTTTGTGCAGGTGCATATATTAGAGACTTGCTTCTGCCTCCTGCTACTTCTTGAGCTTGCATTGGTTTTTTCCTTGAAAAGGAAAGGGTGATGCAGCACAGTAGAGATAAATATTTCCCTCAGTTAAGAACCAAGGTATCAATCCAGTAGGAGAAACACGCAAGTCCCCAATAGATGCACCTACACAAACAATCAAACACTTGCACCCAACGCGATAAAGGGGTTGTCAATCCCTTCATGGTCACTTGCAAAGGTGAGATCTAATAGAGATAGATAAAACTAAATAAAATATAACTAAATATTTTTGGGTTTTTTGATTTATAGATCTGAAAATAATAGATTGCAAAATAGTAGATCGAAAACAAATATGATGGAAAATAGACCCGGGGGCCATAGGTTTCACTAGAGGCTTCTCTCTTGAAGGCAAATAATACGATGGGTGAATAAATTACTGTCGAGCAATTGATAGAAAAGCGCAAAGTTATGACGATATCCAAGGCAATGATTATGCATATAGGCATCACGTCCATGTCAAGTAGACCGACTCCTGCCTGCATCTACTACTATTACTCCACACATCGACCGCTGTCTAGCATGCATCTAGAGTATTAAGTTCGTAAATAATGGAGTAATGCCTTAAGTAAGATGACATGATGTAGAGGAATAAACTCAAGCAATATGATGAAAATCCCATCATTTTATCCTCGATGGCAACAATTCAATACGTGTCTCGCTACCCCTACTTTGTCACTGGGTGAAATCACGCAAGATTGAACCCAAAGCTAAGCACCTCTCCCATTGCAAGAAAAACCAATCTAGTTGGCCAAACCAAACCGATAATTCGAAGAGAAATGCAAAGATATCAAATCATGCATATAAGAATCCAGAGAAGATTCAAATAATATTCATAGATAAGCTTATCATAAATCCACAATTCATGGCATCTCGACAAACACACCGCAAAAGAAGATTACATCAGATAGATCTCCAAGAACATCGAGGAGAACATGGTATTGAGAATCAAAGAGATAGAAGAAGCCATCTAGCAACTAGCTATGGACCCGTAGGTCTGAGGTAAACTACTCACGCTTCATCGGAAGGGCAATAGGGTTGATGTAGATACCCTCCGTGATCGAATCCCCCTCCGGCAGGATGCCAGAAAAGGTCCCAAGATGGGATCTCACGGAAACAGAGGCTTGCGGCGGCGAAAAAGTATTTTCGTGGCTTCCCCTGAGGGTTTTGGAATATATGTGAATATATAGGACGAAGAAGTAGGTCAGGGCACTCCCGAGGGGGCCACAAGGCAGGGGCGCTCCCCCCTAGGGCGCGCCCTCCACCCATGCCGCCGCCTCATGGGTCTTCTGGCTTGGACTCCAAGTCCTCTGGGTGTCTTCTGGTCCAAGAAAAATCATCGTAAAGTTTTATTCCGTTTGATATTCCTTTTCTGCAAAACTCAAAAACAAGGAAAAAACAGAAACTGACACTGGCTCTAGGTTAATAAGTTAGTCCCAAAAATAATATAAAATAGCAGAATAATGCATATAAAACATCCAAAACATATAATATAATAGCATGTAACAATAAAAAATTATAGGTACGTTGGAGATGTATCAAGCATCCCCAAGCTTAATTCCTGCTCGCCCTCGCGTAGGTAAATGATAAAAACAGAATTTTTGATGTGGAATGCTACCTAACATATTTATCCATGTAATTTTATTTATTGTGGCATGAATGTTCAGATCCATAAGATTCAAAACAAAAGTTTAATATTGACATAAAAACAATAATACTTCAAGCATACTAATAAAGCAATCATGTCTTCTCAAAATAACATGGCCAAAGAAAGTTATCGCTACAAAATCATATAGTCTGGCTATGCTCCATTTTCATCACACAAAGTATTAAATCATGCACAACCCCGATGACAAGCCAAACAATTGTTTCATACTTTTGATGTTCTCAAACTTTTACAACTTGCACGCAATACATGAGCGTGAGCCATGGATATAGCACTATAGGTGGAATAGGTTATGGTGGTTGTGGAGAAGACAAAAAAGGAGATAGTCTCACATCAACTAGGCGTATCAACGGGCTATGGAGATGCCCATCAATAGATATCAATGTGAGTGAGTAGGGATTGCCATGCAACAAGTGCACTAGAGCTATAAGTGTATGAAAGCTCAAAAAGAAACTAAGTGGGTGTGCATCCAACTCGCTTGCTCACAAAGACCTAGGGCAATTTGAGGAAGCCCACAATCGGAATATACAAGCCAAGTTCTATAATCAAAAATTCCCACTAGTATATGCAAGTGACAACATAGGAGACTCTCTATCATGAAGATCATGGTGCTACTTTGAAGCACAAGTGTGGAAAAAGGATAGTAACATTGCCCCTTCTCTCATTTCTCTCATTTTATTTGGGCTCTTTGGCCTCTTTTTCTTTTTTTTTTCTCTTTTTTTTTGTTCGGAGTCTCATCCCAACTTGTGAGGGAATCATAGCTTCCATCATCCTTTCCTCACATGGGACAATGCTCTAATAATGATGATCATCACACTTTTATTTACTTGCAACTCAAGAATTACAACTCGATACTTAGAACAAAATATGACTCTATATGAATGCCTCCGGCGGTGTACCGGGATGTGCAATGACTCAGGAGTGACATGTATAAAAAATATTAATGGTGGTTTTGCCACAAATACGATGTCAACTACATGATCATGCAAAGCAATATGACAGTGACGGAGCGTGTCATAATAAACGGAACGGTGGAAGTTGCATGGAAATATATCTCGGAATGGCTATGGAAATGCCATAATAGGTAGGTATGGCGGCTGTTTTGAGGGAGGCAAAAGGTGGGTGTAAGGCACAAGCAAAAGTTGTGCGATACTAGAGAGGCTAGCAATGGTGGAAGGGTGAGAGTGAGTATATTCCATGGACTCAACATTAATCATAAAGAACTCACATACTCACTGCAAAAGTCTATTAGTTATCGAAACAAAGTATTAGACGCATGCTCCTAGGGGGATAGATTGGTAGGAAAAGACCATCACTCGTCCCTGACCGCCACTCATAAGGAAGACAATCAATAAATAAATCATGCTCCGACTTCATCACATAACGGTTCACCATATGTGCATGCTACGGGAATCACAAACTTTAACACAAGTACTTCTACCAATCCACAATTACTCACTAGCATGACTCTAATATCACCATCTTTATATCTCAAAACAATAATAAGGAATCAAACTTCTCATAGTACTCAATGCACTTAATATGAAAGTTTTTATTATATCTCTCTTGGATGTCCATCATATTAGGACTAAATTCATAACAAAAGCAAATTACCATGCTGTTTAGAGAGACTCTCAAAATAATATAAGTGAAGCAAGAGATTTCGCGAAAGAACTCAAGCCAATACTTTTTCATTTTCATGAAGCAAGAGATTTCAACAATTTCTATAAAATAAAGCCACCGCCATGCTCTAAAAAGATGTAAGTGAAGCACTAGAGCAAAATTGCCTAGCTCAAAAGATATAATTGAAGCACATAGAGTATTCTAATAAATCACGATTCATGCGTGTCCCTCTCAAAAGGTGTGTACAACAAGTATTATTGTGGCAAACTAAAAAGCAAAGACTCATATCATACAAGACGCTCCAAGCAAAACACATATCATGTGGTGAATAAAAATATAGCCTCAAGTAAATTTACCGATAGACGAAGACGAAAGAGAAGGCATCCACAAGCTTAGGCTCTTGGTTGTCCTTGAATATTACCTTGGGGTGCCTTGGGCATCCCCAAGCTTAGGCTCTTGCCACTCCTTATTCCATAGTCCATCAAATCTTTACCCAAAACTTGAAAACTTCACAACACAAAACTCAATAGAAAACTCATGAGATCCGTTAGTATAAGAAAATAAAATCACCACTTTTGTTACTATTGTGAACTCATTCTTTATTTATTTATATTGGTGTAATATCTGTATTCCAACTTCTCCATGGTTCATACCCCCCGATACTACTCATAGATTCATCAAAATAAGCAAACAACACATAGAAAACAGAATCTGTCAAAAACAGAACAGTCTGTAGCAATCTGTAAACTTTGAATACTTCTATAACTCCAAAAATTCTGAAAAATTAGGACAACAGAGGCAATTTGTATATCAATATTTTGCAAAAATAATCAGTATTTTATCGGGCTTCTATGATTTTTAACAATTCTGTGACTGGGCGCAAAAGTTTTTTTTCCAGCAAGATCAAATCAACTATCACCGTAAGCCATCCCAAAGGTCTTACTTGGCACAAACACTAACTAAAACACCAAAACACAATTACTACAGAGGTAATAATGTGTATTTTCATAAAAACAGAAAATAAAAATATTGGGTTGTCTCCCAACAAGCGCTTTTCTTTAAAGCCTTTTAGCTAGGCATCGATAATTTTAATGATGCTCACATGAAAGATAGGAATTGAAGCACAAAGAGAGCATCATGTAGCATGTGAAACACACATCTAAGTCTAACATACTTCCTATGCATAGGCAGCAAAAAAATTATCAAGGCAAGCAAAAACTAGCATATGCAAAGAAGAAGAAAGAAACAATAGCAATCTCAACATAACGAGAGGTAATTTAGTAGCATGAAGATTTATACAACCATATTTCCCTCTCTCATAATAATTACATGTAGTATCATAATCAAATTCAACAATATAGCTATCATATAAAATAATCTCAACATGATCCACATGCATGCAAAGTTGACACTCTTCCAAAATAGTGGGATTATTATTTCCTAAAGTTGATACTCTTCCAAACCCACTTTCAATATTATCGCAAACATATTCATCATGAGGCTTAAATAAAATTTCAAGATCATAAGAAGCATTATCACCCCAATCATGATCATTGCAATAAGTAGTGGACATAGCAAAATTAGCATCCCCAAGCTTAGGATTTTGCATATTATTAGCACAATTGACATCAATAGAATTTATAATAACATCATGGCAATCATGCTTTTCATTCAAGGGACTATCAAGCATGGGTGCAATAGCAATAATTTCATGTTTAACACAAGGAGCTATAGCAAGTTCACCTCCATAAGCATAATTAATATTGGCAGCATGGCCATAAGAGTAGCAAGCATCATGTTCATCAAGGGATATTTCAATCAAATCAACAGAATCACAATTATCTATAGATTCATGCATATCATTATTTTCTTCCAAAGCAGCGGACATTCTCTCAATAAATTCTTTAACATAGGCATTATGAGCATAATTTTCATAGCAATATTTAAGTATGTCAAAATTTTCAGATTTGTACAGAGTAATATCATACTTTTCAATCAAAGTAGCAACTTCATAAGCACCCTTAAAAGCAACAAATTCTTCAGTTTGTTTGATATCATAGTAACTATAAACACCCTTTTCATAAGAAGATACGATTTCATTGTCATTAAACTCACATAGGAAGGGAAGGTGTTTTTAGGGTTCTTAGAGCAACAAGTAAAATCACAAAGTTCACAAAGATTCCAAGCATAACATAGCAAACAATTTATTTGATTCCATAAGAGTCTCCCTTTTTCAGACAAATGGTGACGCACAAAATGAGCATGCTCATTTAAAGATTTTCCCTCAACTAAACTAGTTGTGGTTTCAACACGAGCACATATAGATCGAAGATGATCCAAGTAGAAAACTTTAAGTGGATCCATAAACCTTTCTGTTTCTAATATTGAATAAAATACACAATTATGGCAAGCAAACGAGCAAACAAAACAAGTAAGACATAAGGGCAAACGAAAAGAAGGAAAATATTTTTGTATTTTTCTGAAAATCGTTTTAGAGGTAGGGGAGAGGAAAACGAGAGGCAAATGGCAAATAATGTAATGCAAGATATGAGAGTTTATGATGTGTACTTGGTAGGCTTGGCGTAGATCTCCCCGGCAATGGCGCCAGAAATTCTTCCTGCTAATTCTTGAGCTTGCGTTGGTTTTTCCCTTGAAGAGGAAAGGGTGATGCAGCACAGTAGAGATAAGTATTTCCCTAAGTTAAGAACCAAGGTATCAATCCAGTAGGAGAAACGCGCAAGTCCCCAATAGATGCACCCACACAAACAAGCAAACACTTGCACCCAACGCGATAAAGGGGTTGTCAATCCCTTCACAGTCACTTGCAAAGGTGAGATCTGATAGAGATAGATAAAACTAAATAAAAGATAACTAACTATTTTTTGGGTTTTTTGGTTTATAGATCTGAAAATAAAAGATTGCAAAATAGTAGATCGGAAACAAATATGATGGAAAATAGACCCCGGGGCCATATGTTTCACTAGAGACTTCTCTCTTGAAGGCAAATAATACGGTGCGTGAACAAATTACTGTCGAGCAATTGATAGAAAAGCGCAAAGTTATGACGATATCCAAGGCAATGATTATGCATATAGGCATCACGTCCGTGTCAAGTAGACCGACTCCTGCCTGTATCTACTACTATTACTCCACACATTGACCGCTAATACGTCTCCATCGTATCTATAATTTTTGATTGTTTCATGCCAATATTATACAACTTTCACATATTTTTGGCAACTTTTTATATGATTTTTTGGACTAACCTATTGATCTAGTGCCCAATGCCAGTTCCTTTTGTTGCATGTTTTTTGTTTCATAGAAAATCCATATCAAACAAAGTCCAAACGCGATAACAAATTACGGAGAATTATTTTGGAATATTTATGATTGTCGGGAGGTGGAATCAACGCAAACGGGGGCCCATAGTGACCACAACCCACCAGGGCGTGCCGGGCACCCCCTGGTGCGCCCAGGTATCTTGTGCCCTCCTAGAACGTCGGTTGGGACCCTTCTTCTGGTGCAAGAAAGATAATTTATGGAAAAAATCATGTAAAAATTTCAGCGCAATCGGAGTTACGGATCTCCGGGAATTTAAGAAACCGTGAAGGGCCAGATCTGGGGAGCGCGAAACAGAAGAGAACTGGGGGACAGATCCAATCTCGGAGGGGCTCCTGCCCCTCCGCCTGCATGGAGGCCATTGACCAGAGGGGTTTCAGATTTCGGGTTCCGGCAAAACCCTTGAGGTTCGAACACAGAAGATTTCCCCCTACCAAACCACGCCCTCAGCCTCACCGCGGTCTCAAAGGCTAGCTAGACGAACTCGCAACACAAGAGACACAAGGTTTATACTGGTTCGGGCCACCGATGTGGTGTAATACCCTATTCCAGTGTGGTGGTGGTGGATTGCCTCTTGGGCTGGTGATGAACAATACAAGGGGAAGAACAGCCTCCTGAGGAGAGGTGTTCTTGTGCTCGGTGAATGTGTTTGGGTGAGGATGGCTCAAGATGAGACCCAGATCGGTTCTCGCTCCTCCTCTCCTTTGGGTGGTGGCTAGTCCTATTTATAGAGGCCCTGGTCCTCTCCCCAAATATTGAGTAGGAAGGGAGCCAACAACGGCCAATTTGAAAGGGGACAACTAGTACAAGCTATCCTGACAAAAGTAGTCTTTGCCTGCCAAAGGCTCTGGTGGTGACGCCGTCTTGGGCTCCATGGTGACCTTCGTCCTGTCGTCCTGCTGGTCTTGGTCTCGTTGCACTGATATGGAAACCTTTGCCTGATGCCTCGGTACTCCTTGCCTGCGCTTGCCTCCTTAGCACCAAAGAGGAAACGAGGACATTTTGCGCACTGGCGCCCGCCTGGCGCCCGCCTGCCTTGGTCGTCATGGCTGACGTCGTAGGAACCTCGCGAAGTTCGCCTTGCCTTGATCTCTCCGCCCCTCGCGAGCCAGCCTGGTGAGGTCGCTCCTGAGGAGGTCTTGTGTCGTCCGCCTCGCGAGGCTTGGCACCTCACGAGGGTCTTGAGTACTTGTTGGTGAAGATGGGCCGTACGGGCCCGCTTGTGGAGCCACGCTGGGGCCACAGGCAGGCAAGTCTGGGGACCCCCGTTCCCAGAACGCCGACAGTAGCCCCCGGGCCCAAGGCGCGCTCGGACTTGGCTTCGGGGTGAAGCCAAAGGGCAAGTGCGGAGCGACGCGAGCCCCAATAGCCTGCGGCCCCGCTCGACGCGTGGCGATTGATTGGACGTGGGCGTCTTCGCTTCCTCACGCTGCCTCGGCAACTGCCCGATTGACAAAAGGCGAGTGTGGGCTATGCTTGCCTTCATTGCTTCCTTTCGCCTTGCTCCATATCCCCTTTCTCGCCCTTCGCTTCTAAAATCTCCAGATCTGCTCCCTTCTCCTTCCGAATCAGCGACCAATGGCGCCCCGGAAGGTCAAGGCCGCTTCGTTGCCAGCTTGGTATGAACCATCTCTGGACACGCCCAACGTCTCGGAGAAGAACCTCGCTGCCACGCACTTGCTGATGGCGGGGGAGAGCAACGAGAGGGGGAAGACCGAGCTCCGGGCTGGCTCCGCCGAGCCGGAGGCCCCGAATAGCACCTTCTACCCCTTCTTCATGAGCATCATCGTCGCGGGGCTGGTTCCCCCCTTCTCCGACTTCTTCTACGGGGTTCTTGGCCATTACGGGCTGCAGGCGCTGCATCTTCATCCCAACTCTGTTCTCCTTCTGTCGATCTTCGCCTTCTACTGCGAAGCGTATGTCGGCGTGATGCCGTCCGTCGCTCTGCTGCGCCACTTCTTCTTCCTCCGCATCATTGATGGCCGCACCTTCGGGTGCGCCAATTTCATCACGGCCGGCAAGGCCAATGCGATCTCGAAGGCTGGGAAGAAGGCAGACAGCTTCAGGAGCAAGTGGGTCATGATGGATGCCAAGTGCGTCCACCCACGCTTGAGGTTGCCGACGGAGATGCCTCAGCCTGACAAGAGGTGGTCCTGCGCAAAGCTCACTGATGATCGAGCGACGTCGGTGCTGGAGAAGATGAATGCCGACCTGAAGCCGGGCAACGCAAAGGTGGCGAAGCTGACGGGAGCCACGCTCCTGAGGGAATTCCTGATGCTGCGGGTGGCTCCGCTTCAGGCGCGCTCGCGCCCCTTGTGGATGCTTGGGGGTGAAGAAGACAAGCTTCGCCTGAGTCCAGGCGCCCTGTCTGACGAGGAGCTGGCTGTAGCTCTCCGCCTCCTGGTCGGGGACGACCAAGAGTATCCGCCGAGTGCCACCGTTCCCTTGTTCCGTCGCAAGGACGGGGCACAGGTTGTGGCCGCCATGCCCTCCTTCGACGAGCGCGGACTGGTGCCGCCGGCGCCCCTTGTGGTCCCGGAGGCGACGGCGCTGGTTGACGTGTCTTCTGACGGCTCCCGCGATGGGGAAGAAGAAGAGGGAGACGAGGAGCGCGACTCGGAAGCGACTCCCGAGGGAATGGGGGAGACCTCCCCCCTGAGCAAGGCCGACATCCTCCGCACCCTTCCTGACGACGACGGGGCCGACGTCCTCCAGGAGAAGGGGGAGCCGCCCGCGGTCCCGGCGAGGGGCAGGTCGGCGCTGATCTCCCGAGACGCTGCTTCTGCTCCAACGCCGCCCGGAGCCACTTCCGACCCATCTGTTGTTCCTTCCTCTGCCCCTGGACTCCGTGCGCCCGCGCCCCAGGCTGGGAGGCTTTCGGGCTTCAAGCTTAGCAAGAGGAGGGTGGACTACACCGCGGTGGACCAGTAAGTGCTCTTGCCTCGTCCTGTTCTTGCTTCTGCTGCTTGACCTTGACGCTTCTCCGTTGTGCGATCAGGCCGACACCTGCAGCGAAGAAGAGGAAGGGGAAGGCGGTGGTGCCGCTCGGGACCAACCCGCCTGCTCCGGCTGCGTATCCCTCCATGGAGAAGGGCATCATTGGCGCTCATGTCTCTCCGGCTCGGTCGTCCTCACGAGGCCTGGGGAAGAATCCTCGGGAGGAGTCAGCCCCTGTGGCACCACTGGCTCCGGAGGCACCGATGTCTGACTCGGTTGCCGAGGTCTCCAAGGCTCAGGAGCCCCCAGTCTCCCATGCTGTGGTGACGACACCTTCTCCTCCTCCTCCTCCTCCCGCTGCACTGCTGATTCCAGGTCCTTCTGCCTCCCCTGATGTCTTGGAGCGCGCCCTTTTGGAGATGGCCCAGCTGCGAGAAGATCTCCAGGGCGCCGACACCCGCCTGGTAGCCGGGCGCCTGGAGCTGGTCTCTGGCTAGCTTCATTCTGACACATCTGTTCGAGTGACGCTAAGCCAGGCCGCGATGACTACCGAGAGGGAGAAGCAGGTTGCCGCCCAAGCAGCTGTTGCTCACGAGGCGGCGCTGAAGGACGTCGAGGCCGCTCAGGATCGCTGTCGGGCGCTAGAGGACGAGCTGAAGACCCTGCACAACGAGCGTGCAGCGGAAGCCCGCAGCCGCAAGGCGGAGGAGGAGCAGATGAAGGCCCGGGAAGACACCGTCAAGGGTCGCGACGCCGAGCTGGAGCAGGTAGCGAGGGCGCAGGCCGCTGAGCGCGCAGCTGGAGGAGCTGGACCGGAAGGTGAGGGCGGAGAAGGCCGAACTTGACGCCAAGGCGAAGGTCCTGGGCGAGGACCGTGCGGCCTTCGCGCTCCTCGAGGAGAGGTCTCGCGTGGCGCTGAAGGCACTCTACGAGAAGGGTTTGGAGAAGACGCTGACCACCGACGAGGACGGCCCCGCCCAGCCGCTTCCCTACTTGGTCGAGGCGCTTGAGGAGGTCGTGAGCGGCATCGGCCCCATGGCAGAGGAGGAAGCTCGCGTCTGATACGTCTCCAACGTATCTATAATTTTTTATTGTTCCATGCTATATTATATTCTATTTTGGATGTTTAATGGGCTTTATTATACACTTTTATATTATTTTTGGGACTAACCTATTAACCGGAGGCCCAGCCCAAATTGCTGTTTTTTGCCTATTTCAGTGTTTCGCAGAAAAAGAATATCAAACGGAGTCCAAACGGAATGAAACCTTCGGGAACGTGATTTTTGGAACAAACGTGATCCAGAGGACTTGGAGTCCACGTCAAGAAATCAACTAGGAGAGCACGAGGCAGGGGGGCGCGCCTACCCCCTGGGCGCGCCCTCCACCCTCGTGGGGCCCATGTTGCTCCACCGAGATACTTCTTCCTCCTATATATAACTACGTACCCCCAAACTATCAGATACGGAGCCAAAAACCTAATTGCACCACCGCAACCTTCTGTACCCGTGAGATCCCATCTTGGGGCCTTTTCCGACGCTCCGCCGGAGGGGGCATTGATCACGGAGGGCTTCTACATCAACACCATAGCCTCTCCGATGATGTGTGAGTAGTTTACCTCAGACCTTCGGGTCCATAGTTATTAGCTAGATGGCTTCTTCTCTCTCTTTGGATCTCAATACAAAGTTCTCCATGATTCTCGTGGAGATCTATTCGATGTAATCTTCTTTTGTGGTGTGTTTGTTGAGACCGATGAATTGTGGGTTTATGATCAAGTTTATCTATGAACAATATTTGAATCTCCTCTGAATTCTTTTATGTATGTTTGGTTATCTTTGCAAGTCTCTTCGAATTATCAGTTTGGTTTGGCCTACTAGATTGATCTTTCTTGCAATGGGAGAAGTGCTTAGCTGTGGGTTCAATCTTGCGGTGTCCTTTCCCAGTGACAGCAGGGGCAGAAAGGCACGTATTGTATTGTTGCCATCGAGGATAACAAGATGGGGTTTATATCATATTGCATGAGTTTATCCCTCTACATCATGTCATCTTGCTTAAAGCGTTACTCTGTTCTTATGAACTTAATACTCTAGATGCATGCTGGATAGCGGTCGATGTGTGGAGTAATAGTAGTAGATGCAGGAAGGAGTCGGTCTACTTGTCACGGACGTGATGCCTATATACATGATCATACCTAGATATTCTCATAACTATGCTCAATTCTATCAATTGCTCAACAGTAATTTGTTCACCCACCATAATACTTATGCTCTTGAGAGAAGCCACTAGTGAAACCTATGGCCCCCGGGTCTATTTTCCATCATATTAATCTTCCAACACTTAGTTATTTCTTTTGCCGTTTATTTTACTTTGCATCTTTATTTCTCTTTATCATAAAAATACCAAAAATATTATCTTATCATATCTATCAGATCTCACTCTCGTAAGTGACCGTTGAGGGATTGACAACCCCTTTATCACGTTGGTTGCGAGGTTCTTATTTGTTTGTGTAGGTGCGAGGGACTCGTGCGTGATCTCCTACTGGATTGATACCTTGGTTCTCAAAAACTGAGGGAAATACTTACGCTACTTTACTGCATCACCCTTCCTCTTCAAGGGAAAACCAATGCAGTGCTCAAGAGGTAGCAGCGTCCTCTCCTCGACTGCGCTGACGCGCGTCTTCAGCCACCTCCATCTTCGTGATCCTACCGCCCGCCTTGACGAGCTGCTGGAGCCTGTGGACGACAAGCACTGCGCAGCCACTGCCGCAGCCGTGAAGGGTCAGGTGGAAGCCCTGCTGAAGAAGTTTCGCGCCTTCGCTCCTGCAGCCCTGGCCGGTGGTACAGGTGAAGGCGATGCTACCAAGGAAGGAGCGCCTCTTGTGGGTGCCGGCGGTGTTCAGGGATGACTTTCTCGGCTCCTTTCCTGTTTAAACTCCTGCAACATGTATCATGCCTCGTGGAGGCGTTTAAACTTGCGTTTGATATTCGGAGAACAGTATGTCTTGTAATATTTTCTTTGAGATTTTGCGATTTCCTTCCTATTTGCTTTACGTTCTACGTCGGCAGAGCCCGACCCCGCGCATACCTCAGCCGCTGCTGACTCGACCGGAAACCAGGACAAGGCCAGGGAGTGAGGGGCTACGTGGCCAGTTAGGCTCCTGAGTCGCGATGCTCAGGAGTCCCCCTTGACGCGCAAACAGCTTATAGGAAGGAGGTGCATGAATAGGTTTAGTGTTCTACGTCGGCAGGGCCCGGCCCCGCGCATACCTCAACCGCCGTTGGGCCGACCGGAGACCAGGACGGAACCAAGGAGTGAGGGGATACGTGACTAGTTAGGCTCCTGAGTCGCGATGCTCAGGAGTCCCCCTTGACGTGCAAACAACCTTCATACCTTTGTCCTGGCCGAGGCTCGGCTTGACAGGGGCGCGCGACGTCCAGGTCCGGGAGACCTGGTTGGGTGGCGTATGCTTGGGCGTGGCCCGAGTGCAGCCCCCGTGCCCAGCCCCCTCGCGCAACTCTCCCGAGGGGAGGTGTTGCGGTGAGGCCGGACACTGAGCTCAAGGGCTCCCTGAGGTTGATACGGCCGTGGGGCCGCCCTCAGTTGTTTATCACCAGCATGGAGCATGGCACTTCCGCACTTGCATGGGCATAGCCGCTCCTCGGCAGTGTCGACGGTCAGCGGGGAGCATGGTGCTTCCACTGGTACGTGGGAGGGGGCTCCCTACTACGGAGAGCCCCCGGGGCGTGTACAGCCTCGCCCTGACACGTGGCTTGCACGGCAGGGCTAGACGAGGTGTGTCTGGGCACTCGTGAGCCAGCGCGGGACTCACGAGGCCCTACTTCAAGGTGGGTTGCACCTGGTCTTGATTCTTGATGGCTGTGGCGGACCTGCGAGGTGGTTAGACAACCTGCGCCGAACGAATCTCCTGAGGTTATCGCGTGAGAAGGCCAAGCACCAACGACCCCAGGAGGTGACGTGAACGGGGCCAGCCCACCAGACAGAGCTCGGCCGTTGGATTTATCGACGCTGCAGGGACGGGCCCGAGCACAGACGTCGTGCCAGGCTCTCTCACACGAAGGGTCCTGAAGAAAGATGATCAGCGTGCGGCTCCCGTAGTGGGTGGCAATCAAGCAAGTGAGAGCCATAGACATGTTAAGCATGAAAAGCGGATTAGCTTAGGTAAATGCAGGAATGATACATGCCACTGGGTCGGACCCGAGCGGCTTGGGGATGATGCAGCCCGAGGGGCGCCCCCAGTAAAGTAAGCTAAAGATGTAAAGGGATACATGCCACAGGGACAGACCCACGCGGCCTGGGAATGATGTAGCCCGAGGGGCACTCCCAGCTAAACGAACTTGGAAAATGTCACCTGGTTCTGTTGTTGAAGGGATGTTGGGGCAGCTGAAGATGCGTGGTGCAGGGGTCGCTCCTCACGAGCCACCGGGGCCCTGAGCCTCAGGAGGCTCTGGGGGTCCAGGCAGTTCCTTGAGGACCGTCTCCATCTCCGCCAGGACTGCGTGGTGCCTGGCCTCCTGAGCCGCCAGGATGCTCCGCAGGTTGCGCTGGAAGGCGGAGGCCACGCTCGGCAGGCCAAAAGGCATGCGAACGTAGCTGTGAGGTGGGCCCTCACAGCGTCCCACACGCGAAGGCCAGAAGAGCTCCTGAGATGCGGCTCTGTTGAGCCCTGGGATGTCGATGCAGATGCGCAACCCGCCATCCTCGCCTGGATGGGGAGCTGCGCCAGGTGAGCGGCGGTCGCCGCGCATGGCCCTTGCTTCATGCAGTTCCTGAGTGGTCCTGGCGATGAACTCCTGAGCGTTGGGCGCTCCTCGCCCGTTGTCTTCCTGAGGGAAACATGCTGCAAAGCACGCCTCCACACGGTGCCCACGCGCCTCCCTCGTGATGTTGGCAAGGTCTGAGGCCCTCCAGAAGAGAGCCCCCGAGCCCTGCCCGAGAAAGGCGCCGGGCGCGCCTTCCTATGCGAGGGAAGGAGGCGCCCCAGGCGTGGGCGCTGATCCTGACGAGGTACCACTTGCGGCGCCGCTCTCCTGAGGCCCGGCACGGAATAGCTGCTTCTTCTTCTTGGGGATGACCTCAGGAGGGTACTGTGCTGCATTGTTGTCGGGGTCTTCGATTGACGCTGCTTGGAAGGCGCGCTCGAGGGAGCACACCGCATCTCTTTCCTCGCAGGGGACTGTGATGATCCCGCCACTTCCTGGCATCTTGAGGACGTTGTAGCCGTGGTGCGTCACTGCCATGAACTTGGCCAGGGCCGGGTACCCGAGGATGGCGTTGTATGGTAGGCGGATGTGGGCGACGTCGAAGTCGATGAGCTCGGTGCGGTAGTTGTCGCGCTGTCCGAAGGTGGCAGGGAGGCGGACCTGCCCTATCGGCGTGGTGGAACCATCGGTCACTCCTGAGAAGGGCTTGGTAGGCTGAAGCTGATCGTAGGGCACTTGAAGGCTGTCGAACGTCTCGACGGACTGGACGTTAAGGCCTGCGTCGTCGTCGATGAGGGTCTTGGTGACTTGTACGTTGCTGATGACGGGAGAGCAAAGCATTGGGAGGGCGCCAGCTGTAGCTGCGCACTTGAGCTGATCTGCTGAATTGAAGGTGATGGCGCACTTGGACCACCTGAGCGGGCGCGTGGCCTCGGGCCTAGGGAGGACTGCGTTCACCTCGCGAGCAAACTGCTTGAAGATACGCTGAGAAGCTGGGGCTTGAGCTCCGCCCAAGATGCAGGTGATAGCGCGCGGCTCCTGGAAGCCCCCAGCCCCTCGTCCTGATGGTGGTCGTCGTTCCTTCTTGGTGGTGGCAGCAGCGGAGGGAGACCGGCGTTGCCTTGGGGGCGGTCTTCGCGAGGCTGATCCCTCCAGGCGCCCTCGCGAGGCTGATCTTGCCAGCGGTCCCCACGAGGCCGGTCTCGCCACACCTGGTGAGGGCCATGGTCGTCCCAGCGTCCTCTGCCGCGTCCTCCTCCTCGGTCGTAGCCCCGGTCATTGCGCTCGGGGCGCCGACCGAGGCGTCCATCTCGAATGGCCCTGAGCTCTTGACAGTCATTGGTGTTGTGGCTGTGAACGTTGTGGAAGGCACAGAATGGTCGGCTGCTCTTGGATGACTCGGGTTGGTCTCGGCCGTGCTTCGTGTCCGGCTCTGTCGCGAGCACGGCCACTCCCTTGCGCTTCACGTCCTTGGCCTTGGCTTTCTTCTCCTCGGGGTCAGCAGCTGGGAGCTCGAGGAGGGAAAGGCGCCCTTCCTCGGCTCTTGCGCACTTGGTCGCTAGGTTGAACAACTCCAAGGACGTGCACAGCTCCTCATGGATGGCGAGCTCCTCCTTCATCTTGACGTCGCGGACGCCATCGGAAAACGCAGAGATGATGACCTCGTCCGTCACCTTGGGGATCTTGAGGCGAACGTTGTTGAAGCGCTGGATGTACTTTTGGAGGATCTCTCCTGGATGTTGCTTGATGCGGCACAAGTCACCACGGCCGGAGGGCGGTCGCGAGTGCCCTGGAAGTTGGCAATGAAGCGGACGTGCATCTCGCCCCAGGAGGAGATCGAGCCCGGAGGCAGGTTCAGGAGCCATGAGTGGGCACCATCCTTGAGAGCCATAGGGAACCAGTTTGCCATGACTTTTTCGTCGCTGTTGGCCGCCTCGATGCTCAGCTCGTAGAGCTGCAGGAACTCTGCGGGGTCGGGGGTGTCGTCATAGCGATGAGGCAGGTATGGCTTGACCTTGCCCGACCATGCAACGCTACGCAGCTCGGGGGTGAAGGCGCGGCAGCCCGTGGTGGCCACCGGGACCCTTTGCTGATGTGGAGCCTGCCCTTGATGTCCGCACACAGCCACCGGCGGCGCACGACCTTGTCATGATGGTGCTGGGAGCGCGGGAGCACTTTCTCGCGGACGAGGAACTTCTTGGCAGCTTCCTTCTTCGTGCGCTGGTGCCCGATGCGGCGGGTCGCGCCGGGGGGCCGCGCGCCAGGACGCCGTCTTGGTGCGGAGGTGGCGGAGGTGGCGCTCCGTGAGCTATGTCGCCCGCAGCTGGCGGAGGGCGAGGCAGCGAGAGGGAAGGCGCAGGGAAGCCCCCTGCGGCGCTGATGAGCTTGGCAATGCGGTCCAGCCAGTCCTCGTAGAGGTCGTCGACAGGGCGGTAGCGCAGGAGTTCGTGTGGCATGAGCAATGCGGCCTGCGCGTCCGTGGGGGCGCGACGAGCGTGAGACGACGAGCCGGCTGGAGTCAACGACGGAGTGGCGGTGCGGCCATCCCGCCGCACCGAGGGGTGCATCGAGGATGCTTGCTGCTCGTTCCCCGCCGGGCCGGTGACGGTGTTGGCGGCAGGTGACGGGGAACGACGGGGAGGCCCGCCGACGGGAGCCGTCTGAACGACACGGGCGGCGAGGGCGGCCCGGCGCTCAGCGCAGGCTCGACGGGTGTCCGACATGGAGGCGATGAAGCGATGGGACGCGGATCGACGGAAGGAAATTCCGGCGCACCCCTACCTGGCGCGCCAAATGTCGGATTTTGGGTTCCGGCAAAACCCTTGAGGTTCGAACACTGGGGTGCACACGAAGATTTCCCCCTACCAAATCACGCCCTCAGCCTCACCGCGATCTCAAAGGCTAGCTAGACGAACTCGCAACACAAGAGACACAAGGTTTATACTGGTTCGGGCCACCGATGTGGTGTAATACCCTACTCCAGTGTGGTGGTGGTGGATTGCCTCTTGGGTTGGTGATGAACAGTACAAGGGGAAGAACAGCCTCCTGAGGAGAGGTGTTCTTGTGCTCGGTGAATGTGTTTGGGTGAGGATGGCTCAAGATGAGACCCAGATCGGTTCTCGCTCCTCCTCTCCTTTGGGTGGTGGCTAGTCCTATTTATAGAGGCCCTGGTCCTCTCACCAAATATTGAGCGGGAAGGGAGCCAACAACGGCCAATTTGAAAGGGGACAGCTAGTACAAGCTATCCTGACAAAAGTAGTCTTCGCCTGCCAAAGGCTCTGGTGGTGACGCCGTCTTGGGCTCCACGGTGACCTCCGTCCTGCCGTCCTGCTGGTCTTGGTCTCGTTGCACCGATATGGAAACCTTTGCCTGATGCCTCGGTACTCCTCGCCTCCGCTTGCCTCCTTAGCACCAAAGAGGAAATGAGGACACTACGCGCGCTGGCGCCCGCCTGCCTTGGTCGTCATGGCTGACATCATAGGAACCTCGCGAAGTTTGCCTTGCCTTGATCTCTCCGCCCCTCGCGAGCCAGCCTGGTGAGGTCGCTCCTAAGGAGGTCTTGTGTCGTCTGCCTCGCGAGGCTTGGCCCCTCGCGAGGGTCTTGAGTACTTGTTGGTGAAGATGGGCCGTACGGGCCCGCTTGTGGAGCCACGCCGTGGGCCGCAGGCAGGCAAGTCTGGGGACCCCCATTCCCAGAATGCCGACAAGGGGGAACTCTCCTCCCATCTAGGGGGGAGGCCAAGGAAGAAGAAGAAGGAGGGGGCTCTCTCCCCCTCTCTCCCGGTGGCGCCAGAGTGTCGCCAGGGCTAGGGTCGTGACGACGATCTACATCAACAACCTTGCTACCGTCAACACCAACTCTCTCCCCCTCTATGCAGCGGTGTCACACCCCTTCTCTCCACAATAATCTCTACTTCAACATGGTGCTCAAGTCCATATATTATTTCCCAATGATCTATGGTTATCCTATGATGTTTGAGTAGATCCGTTTTGTCCTATTGGTTAATCGTGATCTTGGTTGGTATGATTGTATATTTTATTTATGGTGCTGTCCTACGGTGCCCTCCGTGTCGCGCAAACGGAGGGGGCCCCGCTGTAGGGTGTTGCAATATGTTCATGGTTTGCTTATTGTCGGTGTTGTTGGGGTGACAGCAGCCTAAACGCGGATAAGTGGGTTATGACGTATGGGAGTAAAGGACTTAATACTTAATGCTATGGTTGGGTTTCACGACCTTAATGATCTTTAGTAGTCGGATGCTTGCTAGGGGTCCAATCATAAGTGCATATGATCCAAGTAGAGAAAGTATGTTATCTCATGCCTCTCCCTCATATAAAATTACAAGAATGATTACCGGTACTTGTTATCGATTCCCTAGGGACAAATGACTTTCTTGTTGACAAAAGCTATCCACTTTTATTACCTTGCAATTTATTCGTAGTTTTATTCTCGCAAAGTACTCGTAGTTTTATTCTTGCAAAATAGTTTCATACTTGTTTTAGGTAAAGCAAACGTCAAGTGTGCATAGAGTTGTATCGGTGGTCGATAGAACTTGAGGGAATATTTGTTCTGCCTTTAGCTCCTCGTTGGATTCGACACTCTTATTTATCGAAGAAGGCTACAAACGATCCCCTATACTTGTGGGTTATCAACCGCTATCTAGCATGCATCTAGAGTATTAAATTCATAAAGAACGGAGTAATGCCTTAAGTAAGATGACATGATGTAGAGGAATAAACTCAAGCAATATGATGAAAACCCCATCTTTTTATCCTCGATGGAAACAATTCAATACGTGTCTCGCTACCCCTACTTTGTCACTGGGTGAAATCACGCAAGATTGAACCCAAAGCTAAGCATCTCTCCCATTGCAAGAAAATCCAATCTAGTTGGCCAAACCAAACCGATAATTCGAAGAGAAATACAAAGATATGAAAACATGCATACAAGAGTTCAGAGAAGATTCAAATAATGTTCATAGATAAGCTGATCATAAATCCACAATTCATTGGATCTCGACAAACACACCGCAAAGAAGATTACATCGGATAGATCTCCAAGAACATCGAGGAGAACATGGTATTGAGAATCAAAGAGAGAGAAGAAGCCATCTAGCTACTAGCTATGGACCCGTAGGTCTGAGGTAAACTACTCATGCTTCATCGGAAGGGCAATAGGTTTCATGTAGACGCCCTCCGTGATCGAATCCCCCTCTGACAGGATGCCAGAAAAGGTCCCAAGATGGGATCTCACGGAAACAGAGGCTTGCGGCGGCGGAAAAGTATTTTCGTGGCTTCCCCGGAGGGTTTGGGAATATATGTGAATATATAGGACAAAGAAGTAGGTCAGGAGACTCCCGAGGGGGCCACAAGGTAGGGGGCGCCCCCCTAGGGCGCGCCCTCCACCCTTGCCGCCGCTTCGTGGGTCTTCTGGCTTGGACTCCAAGTCCTCTGGGTGTCTTCTGGTCCAAGAAAAATCATCATAAAGTTTTATTCTGTTTGGACTCGGTTTGATATTCCTTTTCTGTGAAACTCAAAAACAAGGAAAAAACCAGAAACTGGCACTGGGCTCTAGGTTAATAAGTTAGTCCCAAAAATAATATAAAATAGCATAATAATGCATATAAAACATCCAAAACAGATAATATAATAGCATGGAACAATATTATAGATACGTTGGAGACGTATCACCTCCTACTAGATTGATACCTTGGTTCTTAACTGAGGGAAATACTTATCTCTACTTTGCCGCATCACCCTTTCCTCTTCAAGGGAAAAATCAACGCAAGCTCAAGAAGTATCAGCGCCACCCACCACCAGGCTCCCAAAGCGGTGCCTTCAAGAAGGGAACGCTATTGAGAGCACCGCCACTACCCAACAAAGTTAATTAGGGCTTTCTCCCGGGAGACCTATGGGAGGGGGTAGTGGGATCTTATGCAGCGCATCCTATGGTCATCCCCATGGACCTACCTTCGCCTCCCCAAGTGCCAAGTGCACCGATGACACGAGAACGTGCAAGAGCTCTCGAGACCGGGGTGACATCTCTCCTTAGTGAGCTTCCATATGACCCACGTGAAACATGTCTACTACCTCGAGCCGGAATGCTATGTGTGGTTAGGTATTAAGAAGACCCTCTCGGAGATGCTCGGGATGAAGGCCAAGTCCCCAAGTACACAGATGAAGAAGCTCAGCGAAGAAGATCGTCAACTTGCTACAGGACCCGGACATCTGGCCCGTGATGGATTCCCCTATAGCAAAAAACCAGCCACAAAAAAGCTACAGGACCCGGATATCCGGCCCAGCCCCGGAAATCCAGCCCGACCGCATCCAGAGTGCCCAGGAATCAGGCAACTTCAGCCCAGACATCCGGCCCCAGGCCTAGACCTCCGGCTCTTCGTGAGCCGCCGGACATCCACCACCCCCGGCCCGGACATCCGACCCCTGTCTGCACACAGTGAACTAGTCGATGCCCATGTACCCCTCCAACTTGTCCCAACTTGTACTAGCACTATATATAGATGATACGTCTCCGACATATCTATAATTTATGAAGTATTCATGCCATGTTTACAACAATTTTATATGGTTTTGGTATGATTTGAATGGAACTAACCCGGACTGACGCTGTTCTCAGCAGAACTACCATGGAGTTGTTTTTTGTGCAGAAATAAAAGTTCTCCAAATGCGCGAAACTTTTTGACAATTTTTTTGGAACAAAAGAGGCACTAGAAGCTTCGTGGGAGGGCCAGAAGGTGAAGGAGGTGGCCACTACCCACCAGGGCGCGCTAGGTGGGCCCGGCTCGCCCTGGTGGGTAGTGGGCACCTCGAAGCCCATCTGGACGTGAGACCGACGCCAAAAATTCCTATAAATATAGAAACCCCCAGAAATAACCCTAGATCAGAAGTTCCGCCACCGCAAGCCTCTGTAGCCACGAAAAAATCAATCTAGACCCTGTTCCGGCACTCTATCGGAGGGGGAAATCATCACCGGAGGCCATCTTCATCATCCCGGCGGCCACCATGATGAGTAGGGAGTAGTCCACCCTCGGGGCTGAGGGTTTGTACTAGTAGCTACGTATTTGATCTCTCTCTCTCTCGTGTTCTTGATTTGGCACGATATTGATGTATCACGAGCTTTGTTAATATAGTTGGATCATATGGTGTTTCCCCCTCTCTATCTTGTTGTGATGAATTGAGTTCTACCTTTGAGATTTCACTTTTATCGGATTGAATACTTTGTTGGATTTGAGAGCACTTGATGTATGTCTTGGCACTCAACTCACGGATTCCCGATGTGACATTGGGGTAATCTATGCATAGGGGTTGATGCACGTTTTCGTACTTCTTTCTCCGGTAGAAATCTTGGGCACTCTTTGAAGTTCTCTGTGTTGGATTGAGTATTATGAATCTGAAATTGTTTGATGCATATCGTATAATCAACTCACGGGTACTCGTGGTGACATTGGAGTATCTAGGTGACATTAGAGTTGGTTGATGTGTATCATACGGTGTTGTTTTAGTACAAACTCTTGGGTTGTTTGTGACACTTATAGGGATAGCTCGATAGATCGATCGGAAAGGGTAACTTTGAGGTTGTTTCGTACCCTACAAACAATTTCGTCTTATGTTCTCCGCTAGATAAGAACTTTGGAGTGATTCTTCATCGCACGTTGAGGGATGGTTATATGATCCAATTATATTAGCATTGTTGAGAGATTGCACTAGTGAAAGTATGAACCCTAGGCCTCATTTTCAAGCATCGCAATACCGTTTATGCTCACTTTTGTTAGTTTCTACCTTGCTGGTTTTTATTGTTCCTATTACAAAAATCAATATCTACTATCATTACTACACTTGTATCACCATCTCTTTGCCAAACTAGTGCACCTATACAAATTACCATTGCATTTGGTGTGTTGGGGACACAAGAGACTTTTTATTATTTGGTTGCAGGGTTGTTTGAGAGAGACAATCTTCATCCTACGCCTCCCACGGATTGATAAACCTTAGGTCATCCACTTGAGGGAAGTTTGCTACTGTCCTACAAAACCCCGCGCTTGGAGGCCCAGCACGAGTCTACAAGAACAAGTTGTGTAGTAGACATCAATAGACTGCTCCCTCCTCCATCTAGTGTTAGCACATGTTAGAGCTTATTTGAGATAATGCTTTGCTCATCCACTTATCCCTACTCCCATGGAGATCAAGGCCTCCATGTGAGAAGATCCCCCAAGTGGATTCCAGACCCATTCATGGGAAGATCCTTCTAGGATTCATGACCTCTCTCCTTCAAGTATTGGGATGAACTACTACCCTTTGTACCCTCTTGAGTTGGATTTGGATCTTTGTGCCTCTTATGTGCATGTGGATTTAGCACATGTGTGATTTGGATCTTATTGATTGAGCGTTTTCTCTCTCGTGTTCTTCGTGTTCTTCACGGGACCCCCCTCCAATCGTGAAAGATCGACCCTTAGGGTTCCACCCTACATCATCTTGGTATCATGAGCCACACTGGTCACGAATTTGGAGTCTCCCCTACCATTTATAGCCCCAATTTTGTTTTGTTTTCCCCCAATTTCGAAAATCCCCACAAAAATAGCCCTACCAAACTTTTTGTGATTTGTTGGTCTTGCTGAATTTGATCCGTGGATTTGATGTGTTTCGAGTGGATCTAGCATCCCCACTTCCATCCACGAAACTCCCACAATTTTGCTTGGATTTTTCTCTTCCCCAAAGTTTTCCATGAGTTTGTCCATGGAGGATCTAAAGCACACTTATATTCATGAAAACATAGTAGGTCCAGATCTGAAATCATGGCACTCGGGCCCTAGTGACAAGCATTAAGCATAGCAAAGTCATAGGATCATCAATCTCAGAACATAGTGGATACTGGGAATCAAGCCCTAATAAATTGACTCGATTACATGACAAATCTCATCCAACTCCAACACCGTCCAACAAACATACGAAGGAATTACTCACTCCCGGTGGTGAGCGTCATAAAATTGTTGATGGAAGATGGTTGATGATGACGATGGCAACAAATCCCCCTCTCTAGAGTCCCGAACGGACTCCAGAACAGCCCTCCCGATGAAGAACAAGAGGTGGCGGCGGCTCTGTATCATAAAACACGGTGAAAGTTCTTCTCTTATTTTTTTCTCGGGGAAACAGAATTTATAGTGCTGGAATTAGGTTAGACGGCCGCCTGTGGGACCCACAAGGTAACAGGGCGTGCCCTGGGGGGTAGGTGCACCCTGTTGCCTTGTGAGCAACAGGTGGCCCTCTCCGAAGGATCTTCATTCCAGTATTTTTATTTATTCCATAAAAATTCTCCAAAAAGTTTCGTCCGATTTTGAGAACTTTTATTTCTGCACAAAAGACAACACCATGGTAGTTCTGTTGAAAATAACGTTAGTCTGGATTAGTTTCATTCAAATCATGCAAATTAGGGTCCAAGACAAGAGCAAAAGTGTTTGGAAAAGTAGATACGATGGAGATGTATCATAGCCAGTCGAGGAACTCTGAGTACTTCTTCATTTCATGTTCCCTCTGTCGCTCATGTTCCTCGACTTACCATGCAGCTCATATCTGGTGGTTAGATTGTTGACTCTAGTTGTAGGGTCATTCTCGATTTTGATTCGTGTTCTATTCAGGATCGTCGCACGGGAACTCTGCTTGGTGCTGGTCCTCGATGCTATATTGGTCTCTAGGAGCTTGACGGGCTTCGTCTTCCCGTCGCTGCCACCACCACCAGTCTTGCAGCCCCTGTTGCTGCGTCTACTAGCTCTTTTCAACAGTGGCATCATCGTCTTGGTCATTTATGTGGTTCTCGTCTCTCATCCTTTGCCCATTGTGGTGTTTTGGGGTCTATCTCTGGTAACGCTTCTTTGGATTTTTTTTGGGTTGTAGGCTTGGTAAGAAGATTCAGCTACCCTATCCTCATAGCAAGTCGGTGTCCAAGCACCCTTTTGATGTCGTCCACTCTGATGTTTGGGGTCCGGCTCTTTCGCTTCGAAACGGGGTCATCGCTGCTATATTATCTTTATAGACGCCTTTTCTCGGTATACTTGGATCTATTTTATGTCTTCTCATAGTGAGGTCTTATCTATATACAAAATTTTTGCCGCCATGGTTCATACCCAGTATTCCACTCCTATTCGTGTTTTTCACGCTGATTCATCTAGTGAATATATCTCCCATGTGTTGTGAGGTTTCCTTGCTGAGCAGGGTACTCTTACTCAGTTCTCTTTCCCTGGTGCTCATGCTCAAAATGGGGTGGCTGAGCGCAAGAATCGTCACCTTCTTGAGACAACGCGTGTGATGATGATCGCCGCCTCTCTTCCACCTCACTTCTGGGTTGAGGCTGTTACCACCTCCACCTATCTCCTCAACATTCAACCATCTGCTGCTCTACATGGTGGTATTCCTCTCGAGCGTCTTTCTGGTCGTTCTCCTGATTATTCGGTGGTTCGTTTGTTTGGTTGTGTTTGCTATGTTTTGCTTTCCCCTCACGAACGCACCAAACAGACCGCTCAGTCTGTTGGGTGTGTCTTTCTTAGATATAGTGATGAGCATAAGGGTTGTCGGTGTTGGGATCATGTCGGTTGCCAAATGCGTATTTCTCGGGATGTGACCTTTGACGAGTCTCATCCCTTCTACCCGCATCCATCCTCGTCGGCCCTTTTCACGGAGGACATATCTTTCTTACCTTTATGGATACACCTACCTTTGCGCCGAGTATTCCTACGCCTCGTCCCACTATTGTAGATCCGACGCCATCCTCTCCTATGGTTTATTCTCCTCCCTCATCGCATGACTCTCCACATTCATCATCGATACCTTCCCCTTCTCCACCTTCATCATCAATACCTTCCCCTTATCCACCTTCATCACCGATACATTCCCCGTCTCCACATCGAGTGATTTCACCTCCTCCCTCCTTTTCTTTCCATTATACTCATGGTCCACATGTTGTGGATGAGCCTACTGATGTGCCCTCTACTTCTGGTGTGTCGTCTTCCTCCTCTCAGCCGACTTATGGTCTTCGTTCTAGGCCTTGTCAGCCCCACCGATATTCTCCTTCTCACTATGGTCATTCGACTGTGCTTGAGCCGACTTATTATCGCGATGTTATTGTTCAGCATGAATGGCAGTTTGCGATGGCAGAGGAGATTGTTGCCCTTGAGCGCACCGGCACATGGGATCTAGTTTCTCTTCCTCCCCGTGTTCGTCCTATCACTTGCAAGTGGGTCTATAAGATTAAGACCCGCTCTGATGGTTCTCTTGAGCATTATAAAGCTCATCTTGTGGCTCGTGGTTTTCTGCAGGAGCATGGTCATGATTATGATGAGACTTTTGCTCCTGTGGCCCATATGACCACTATCCGCACACTTCTCGCTGTGGCCTCTATTCGCCACTGGTCTGTATCTCAACTTGATGTTCAGAATGTCTTTCTTAATGATGAGTTGCGTAAGGAGGTTTATATGCAACCACCACCTAGGTATTCAGTTCCTAATGGCATGGTTTGTCGTCTCTGGCGCTCTCTCTATGGCCTTAAGCAAGCCCCCCACACTTGGTTTGAGCATTTTCCTATGTGGTCACGTCAGCTGGTTTTTTGCCCAGTGCCTAGGATCCAACATTGTTTGTCCATCTTTCTGCTCGTGGTCGCACTCTTCTTCTTCTTCTTCTTCTTCTTCTTCTTCTATATGCTGATGACATGATCATCACTAGCGATGATTCTGAGTGCATTGCCTTTGTCAAGACCCGTCTCAATGAGAAGTTTCTTATGTCTAATCTTGGTCCTCTTCGTTACTTTCTTGGGATTGAGGTTTCCTCCACCTCTGATGACTTTTTTATTTTCCAAGAAAAGTATATCTAGGATCTTATTGCTCATGCGGCTCTTAGTGATGGGCGCACTGTTGAGACTCCTATGGAGCTCAATGTTCACCTTTGCGCTTCTGATGGCGAGCCCTTATCTGATCCGACGCATTATCGTCATCTTGTTGGGAGTCTTGTCTATCTTGTTGTCACTCGTCCGGATATCCCCTATCCTGTCCACATTCTTAGTCAGTCTGTTTCTGCTCCCCCTTCAGTTCGCTATAGTCACCTTCTTCGTGTTCTATGGTATCTTCGTGGCACGATCTCTCATCGTCTCTTTTTCCCTTGTTCCAGCTCGTTACAACTCCAAGCCTATTCGGATGCTACATGGGCTAGTGATCCTTCATATCGCCATTCAATTTCTGCTTACCGTGTTTTTCTTGTTGGTTCTCTCATTGCCTAGAAGACGGAGAAACATACCGCAGTTTCTCGTTCGAGTGCAAAGGCCGAGTTGCGAGCTATGGCTCTTTTGATGGTAGAGGTGACTTGGTTACGATGGTTGGTGGAGCATTTTTGGTGTTTCTGTTACTACACCTACCACCTCTTGTCAGACAGTACATGTGCTATCAGTATTGCGTGGGACCCCGTGAAGCATGAACTTACCAAGCATATTGGTGTTGATTTTTTTTGTGCGCGTTGCTGTATAGGATCATGTTATTGCTCTTCAGTATGTGTCCTCCGAGTTATAGCTAGCGGACTTCTTCACGAAGGCCCAGACTAGAGCGCAACATGGATTTCACCTCTCCAAACTCTGTGTTGTGGATCCACCATGAGTTTAAGGTAGGTGTTAGAGTTATATTGATGATGGTCTTAGGCCTTTTGTATTCTAGATTTTTTACATCCTTTTGTACATGTATATATATGCTGGCTTTGGGCTCATAATAATATTGAGTTGGCTATTCTTAAGAGCATCTCCACTCGCCCCCCAACAGGCCCCTGATGTCTAACACGCAACCTTCTTGTTGTAGACTCGTGTTGGGCCTCCAAGCGCAGAGTTTTGTCGGACAATAGCAATTTTCCCTCAAGTGGATGACCTAAGGTTTATCAATCCGTGGGAGGTGTAGGATGAAGATGGTCTCTCTCAAACAACGCTGCAACCAAATAACAGAGTCTCTTGTGTCCCCAACACACCCAATACAATGGTAAATTGTATAGGTGCACTAGTTCGGCGAAGAGATGGCGATACAAGTGTAATATGGATGGTAGATATAGGTTTTTGTAATCTGAAAATATAAAAACAACAAGGTAGCAAGTAGTAATAGTGAGCAAAAACGGTATTGCAATGCTTGGAAACAAGGCCTAGGGTTGATACTTTCACTAGTGCAAGTTCTTTCAACAATGATAACATAATTGGATCACATAACAATCCCTCAACGTGCAACAAACAATCACTCCAAAGTTTCTACAGAAGAACGTAGGACGAAAACGTGCATCAACCCCTATGGATAGATTACCCCAATGTCACCTCGGGAATCCGCGAGTTGAGTGCCAAAACAGTGAATCAATAGAACATCCCATTGTCACCACATATATCCCATCGCAAGACATACATCAAGTGTTCTCAAATCCAATACTCAATCCAACATAACGAAACCTCAAAGAGCAAGACTCAATTCATCACAAGAAGGCAAAGAGGGAGAAACACCATATGGTCCAACTATAGTAACAAAGCTCGCGGTACATCAAGATCGTGCCAAATCAAGAACACGAGAGAGAGAGAGAGAGATCAAACACATAGCTACTGGTACATACCCTCAGCCTCGAGGGTGAACTACTCCCTCCTCGTCATGGAGACCACCAGGATGATGAAGATGGCCTCCGGTGATGGTTTCCCCCTCCGGCAGGGTGCCGGAGCGGGCTCCCGATTGGTTTTTCGTGGCTATAGAGGCTTGCGGAGGCGTAACTTCCGATCTAGGTTTCTTCTCGGGGGTTTCTATATTTATAGGATTTTTTGGCGTCGAAAACAAGTCAGGGGGTTCCCAAGGAGCCCACAAGCCAGGGGCGCACCATAGGGGGGCCCTAGACTTGTGGTCACCTCGGGACCCTTCTGGCCCAACTCCGATGCTCCGTGGGTCTCTTCTAGTCCATAAAAAAATCATCGTAAATTTTCAGCTTGTTTGGACTCCGTTTGATAATCCTTTTCTATAAAACTCAAAAACAAGGAAAAAATAGAAACTGGCACTGGGCTCTAGGTTAATAGGTTAATCCAAAAAATAATATAAAAAGCATATTAATGCATATAAAACATCCAAAATAGATAATATAATAGCATCAAGCAATCAAAAATTATAGATATGTTGGAGACGTATCAAGCATCCCCAAGCTTAATTCCTGCTCGTCCTCGAGTAGGTAAATGATAAAAATAGAATTTTTGATGTGGAATGCTAGCTAACATATTTATCCATGTAATTTTATTTATTATGGCATGAATATTCAGATCCATAAGAGTCAAACCAAAAGTTTAATATTGACATAAAAACAATAATACTTCAAGCATACTAATAAAGCAATTATGTCTTCTCAAAATAACATGGCCAAAGAAAGTTATCCCTACAAAATCATACAGTCTGGCTATGCTCCATCTTCATCACACAAAGTATAAATCATGCACAACCCCGATGCACTACAAAAAAAAGACACATCCGTGACATTTTGGGCCGAATGAATTTTTTTCTGTCATGCTTATGACACTTCTATGACAATAATTGTGACAAAACCCGGTATCATCATAGATGTGGCGGGCTCCTACTTCTATGACAAAAAATCATGACAGAAAATGGGCTTTTCGTACTGGGCGGGCCGCGGCTGCATGACATTCTTTGGGCCGTCCATGACAGAAAAAACTATGGTAGAAGCGAGGGCGAGGAAAATATCGGGGAGTTCCCGGTTACGGTGGGTGGTCGGGGGCCGAGCGATGCGCGTTTCTCTCGTACACATACGCGCGTGTGTGCGAGGCGTTGCGCTCTAACTGAACCCGAGCGAGGCGTTGGGCTCTAACTGAACCCGAGTGATTGCACTGCAGGGTACGCATTACTGAACCCAGCGATTGATCGATGGCTGTTAACTGAACCCGATCGAGCGATTCCTTCGCTACTGCTGCTAAATGAAGCTGATCGATGCTGCCTATGGATGAACAGTGAGTGTTGTTGGGGGGGGGGTGGTGGATGAACAGTTCCCGGTGGGGGGTTGGATGAACAGGACCCCGTGGTAGCAGAGGTTGTTGCCGCTGGATGAACAGGACCCCGATCGATCGAGCCGGTTGGGGGGTGGATGAACAGGACCCCGTGGAGGGCTGGATGAACAGGACCCCGTGGAGGGCCGGTTGAACAGTAGCCGGTCGAGGGCTGGATGAACAGTAGCCCACGGAGGGGTGGTTGAACAGGACCCCATGGAGAGGGCTGGCTGAACAGTAGCCGGTGGAGGAGCGGTGGAGACTAGATGAACAGGAGCCCCTGGATGAACAGTCGCAGGTGCAGGCCGGAGGAGGTCGATGGTGGATGAACAGTTGCCCGTGGAGGCTGGAGGAGGTCGATGGTGGAGATGAACAGTATCCCGTGGAGTCCCGTTTTGCGGTACGCCACACCCCTCCCCATGAACAGGACCCCCGTTTCGACCGTAGCGCTCCAACACAAGTCTGTTTCCTCCGTTTTGCGGTACGCCACACCCCTCCCGATCAACAGGACCCGGTTTTGACCGTAGGAGGTCCAAGAGAAGTTTGTTTCCTCTGTTTTGCGGTACGCTAGACCCCTCCCGATGAACAGGATCCCGTTTCGACCATGGCCGGTCGAACACTAGGCCGTTTCCTCTGTTCTGCGGTACGCCAGGCCTCGTTTCGATCGGCTGTTCCGTCCAAGCCGGTTGGCTCCCGATGAACATGACGTATTCCGTTGCCTCCCGATGAACACGATGCATTCCGTTGCCTCCCCATGAACACGAAGACGACGCAGAGTCTCCATTCCGACCCAGCCATGTACACGAACCCTGGCCGTACGTATGCGCGAGTAGGCGTTGAGACCCCGCCCGTATGTACGTGCGTGGCCGTATTTACTTTCTTGCACCCTGGCTATACATACGCGTACATGCTACGTGCGCGCCTCTACTAAGACATGTGCGTGCCTCTACTATGACACATACCCTTCCTTACACGGCCACGGTTCATCGCTGCAGCCTATAGACAGACCGATCAACCAGTATGTACGTACACATTCGCGACGAGAATGACAACGCTACGTACGCTTCAACCAGGTGGGTCCCGACTGTCAGGCACTTCCTTGCGTGCGAAGATATAGCTGGTGGGTCCCAGCAGTCAGGGGGCGAATCATTGTTTTTTTGCCCGTAATATGGACGCAGTTCCTTGCGTGCGAAGATGTAGCTGGTGGGTCCTAGCAGTCAGGGGGGAAACATTTTTTTGCGAAATACGATGGCCTGTCCAGTGGGTCCCTGCTGTCAGGTGGAGGAATCATTATTTTCCGCGTAATAAGGAGGCACTTCCTTGTTGTGGCCGTGGACCCAGCTATCAGCCTCTCCACATACAGTACTCTTCCGATGGAAGTCGTTCCTTGACCACGTTGACCACGCCGCGCCGAGAGCACTAGGGCGGTGGACGGCGGCGAGGCCTAGGAAGGGGACGACACGGAGCCGGGGAAGACGCGGCAGTGGAAGCCCACGCGGAGAGGAGTACGAGGGTTCACTAGTTCGGCTGCGGTGTGAGGGCAGTGTGAGGCTGTCATCGCTGCAGAATAATAGGGGGTGTGGGTGAGTAGAGGGATGGCCTGGCCAGCGGCGGGAGTAGTAGGGGCGGTGAGGCCTCCGCGGCAGCACAACCGACCATGGGAGGCAAGAGCAGGCGGCACGACCGACGCTGGTTTGGGCGGCTGGAACAAGAAGACCAGAGGTTGAAGAAGCACTACGACCATTGGATGGACATCATACGGTCACTAGAGCTAAAATCGTTCATATTGACTAAGTTTACAAAGCCCTCCGTCCCCGTCAACTTAGTAGGCCCACAAGTCAGCCCCCACTACGCCCAGCTAGCAGGGGGAGTATTCATTTTTTGTGCATAATAAGGAGGCACTTCCTTGCGTGCGAAGATATAGCTGGTGGGTCCGAGCTGACAGCAGGGGGAACATTTTTTTCACGAAATACAAAGGCCCTTCTGGTGGGTCCCAGCTGTCAGGTGGAGGAATCATTATTTTGCATGTAATAAGGAGGCATTTCCTTGTGTGGTCCCCTACTGTCAGCCTCTTCCGATGGTTGTTGTTTGTTGACCATGTTGACCTCGCCGCGCCAAGAGCACAAACGAGGTGGATGAGGCCAAGGCCCAGGAAGGGAATGACCCAGAGCCGGCGAAGCCACCATAGTGGATGCCCACGCTGAGGGGAGTACAAGCGCTGACTGCTCGGCTGCAGGGTGAGGCTGACGTCGCCGAAAAATAATAGGATGTGCGGGTGGGTAGAGGGATGGCCTGGCAGCAGCACAGCCAGCCACGGGAGGAGGGAGCAGGCAGTCCCGTCGGCGCTGGTTTGGGCGGCTGGAGCACGAAGATCAGAGATTGAAGAAGCACGGCGGCCGTTGGATGGAGATCCAACAGTCACTGCTCTGTGTTGACTAAGTTGACAAAGCCTTGCGTACGCATCGAAAAATTTTTAGGACAACGTCATTGTCAACCTAGTAGCCCAGAAGTCAGCCTCCAAATATGTGGAAAACAGCATACAGCCCATTAGCCATTATTTTCAATAATTTACAGCCCATTTGCTAATTCTTAAGGATATTTGAAGCCCATATTCTTTTTATTAGCATTACGGACCATATATTCTGGGCACTGCGAAAAAATTCAACAAAATTTTGCATATTTCGGTGGGGTCTGAACTCTTTTAATCACGAAATTTCGAGTCACGTTAAAAATAATTTTTAAAAAATTATATCAAAATAAAATTCAAAAAACAATTCTCCGCAAAAAAAGAATGAAATTTAAAATCTTAACTAGCAAGATGCCCGTGCGTTGCACGGAACCTGAAGATGCATTTGTATGAGTAGTTTATCTCGTGGGAGAAAAGACGATATTTTAATGTAAGTGCTAGTTGGCTTTAGTTTTTATAAGAGTAGAGATTAGAGAAATCCAGAAAAAATGATAATTTAATGTAATTGCCGGTTGGCTTTGGTTTAAAAATTTACAGCCCATTTCATACAACTTATAGCCCATTTTTTGGGGAAGCCTATTTCTTACTACTTACATCCCTCCTCGTCTTGAAAGATTTGCAGCCCAGCAGGGCTGAGAAAAGCAAGTTGGCCTTGGTTTTGGTATTCTCCAAAAAAAAGGAATTGGGCTAGCCATTTTCAGAAAGAAAAAAGATATCAACTGGGCTCGTCATGTGCTTAAATAAAAGCATAAGCGTGGGCTAGACGGGCCACAGCCCCCGCACAACGCGCAGTTGAGCTCCGTCTTTGAAACTAAAAAACAACTGGGTGAGCTGCTGGGTCCCTGGTGTTATCTGCTCATTGTGTAATTTTCTCGTTTATTGACTACATTGACAATGGCGTGGGACCTAGTTGTCAAACAATTAGGAGGAAGTATTTTTTTGGCTTGTAATAACGAGGCACCTGCTTGCGTAATGTAATGACCCTGGTGGGTCCCTACTGTCAGCCTCTCCAGGTACAGTCATCTCCTGATTCCTCTTGGTTGTTGACCATGTTGACAACGCCAGACGGCGGCGGGCACAGCGAGCGAACCAAGGTGAAGTACGACGGCGAGGCCTCGGACGGAATGAATAGCAGCCGTGGAAGATGTGGCAGTGTAGTGGCAGGTGGAGGGGAGTATGAGGGCAACAACATGCAACTCAAGCTTACAAACGGTACAAAAAGCCCAAGGATTAATTGCTCGTCAAATTTTTAGACAAAACCCAGATTGAACATGGCAGTAACATCTAACCCAACCACTCTTTTTCGTAGTCACAAACAAATGGATCGGTCTGATCCATAAAGTCAACATCCTGTGCAAAAAAAAATTTCAGGATGACTACAACTTGCTGTAAATAGAAGCCGAGCTCGTTTAGAAGCCCATTTGTCCAGTTGAAACTTCTTTTTTTGCTGTTCAATGTGTCCGTCCGTGAGAAATCTCTTGCGGTAAAACTTAAGCCTCATGGACAATAGTAAGCTCGCATTCAACAGGAAGAATGTGACAAAGCTTCTGTTTGCCTGGTTGGATGCATATCCTTCCATCGTTATTGTCCTCATACGAATGTGATGAGAACTGAGAAAATCCTGGTGCTTATTATGCCACTGATTTGTTATACATTTTTCTCCATGTGGTTGCAGTACCTAAGTAGACATGAAGATTTGAAAATAGTTAAGGTGTGAAAAAAGAGTATGTCAAAAGAGCAACAGCTGAACGGTTAATTCTAGTACAATATATATGGTCTTTCAATGTGCGTGAAATCATCACCTTTATATATAAATTCTCCAGAGACCGAAAGCATCGCAGCAAGCCAATAATTATGTTCAGATCATAACTATACATTCTGATATATAAGATCTTGACAGAATCCAGCAGCATTGATAAGCAATCCATGGACGAACTCCTCATTGAGCATATAACATAATATTAGTACCCAAAGTGTACTCCAAGATGATATAAAACATATGCGCACAAATGAAAAATGCAGCTTATGATTACAAATGTGTAGATGATAATATACGGTACTTGAGAAAGTGAGGAGCCAAACACCAACTTGTTGTGATCATCAAACGGAGCACTAATTAGACCCAAGGTCTCCAGTTTGGGCGCAGAGACGACAATTATTTGTGAAGGTTTATAACAATCATCAAGGAGCAACCTTTGAAGTGAAGGGGCATCTTCGATGATGAGCTGTTGTCCTTCAAAACAAATTCCAATGCTTTTAAGGTGAGGCGACTTTATTTGGAGACAACAAATAGGGATTTCTATTCCTAAAACAATCAGCAAGCGCTCCAGGGCAGGGCAACTGGAGTGGATGATGTTGTGCAGTGAGGCCTCCGACAGATAAACCACCACAAGCGAAAGTTTTTTTTACCAGTGGGAGTCGAAGCATTTGTACCAGATCGTCTGGTAGATGGCACCGGGCGAAGGTGGCGGTGTGGAGAGAGGAGGAAAACCGCGAGATGGACAACGGTGGTGTGGGCATGAATTCTTGGTGTGTTCATGGTATGAAACTTTCGTGGTAATGGTAGAACTCAAACTGCTGGAGTTTTCCGAATTCAGGGGATGTCAGCCAAGCGTCCACCGTGCCGGGTATGGACAGCAGGTAGCGTGTCGGGATGCAGAGGCGTTGAACGGGGCCCTGCTGGTGAGAGGAGACAAAGGCTCTGAGGAGATCAAATTCAGGATGGACAGATATCTGACGATAGTCGAGATTGAGGGGCGCGGTGCGCCATAGAGGGCGCCACCGAGTTGAGAGGACTTGTATGCGGCAGCAAACCTTGGTGGGGAGAAGTGAGATGATCTCCTCAAGGATGACGTCCGGGAGATCGCTGATGCGGTCCACCGGAGATTCTACCGGTTCCTCAGATCCGGGTGGGGGGGCTCGCAGCTTGTTCCCGCAATGCCGGGTGCGGGATCTACAACCTATGTCGCTGCTCGCGGGAGGCTCATCTTCTTGGAGTTGGGGCCAGCCGACTCCATTTTCCTTGTGGGCGTCACACCGAGCTCACGGGTTTGAGCAGAGTAGCCAGAGACGAGCCTAGTGGCAGTGCGAGTGGGGAAGAAGGAGGGCTGGGGTATTCTGTAGGAGTGGAAGAAGAGGAGCATGCATTTTCTGTACGAGTGAGGAAGACGGTGAGCGAGGGTTTTCTGGACGAGTGAGGAAGATGGGGAGCGGGGGGAATTGGGGGGAGACGGAAGAGGGAGAGCGAGCTGCAGTATAAGTGGAGGCGAGGAGGAAGGACGATTTTTCTGGGATCACCCCCTCTTTAAGAAATATGGGCTTGTCCTCGCAAAAAACAAAAACAAATGGGCTTTAAGATGGATAGGCTTTTGTATCGGCCTAGTCGGCTGCCCGTCTTTCGTACTGGAGGGCCTTGTGCTAGAGGCAGCCCGAGACACTCTCCAGCTTATTGTCCATTTGAAAGAAAAAAAGAGACGCCTCCAGCTTATGGCTACTCATCGCTAAACTTTTTCAACTTGGCATCCACCAAATTAGAGGATGCGGTACTGGATGCAGACACTCACACTGGTCGCGTAGCATGGCAAAGTGAGGTGTCAAATAACAAGCCTACAATATACTTACTAGATTGTGAAGGTTCACAGGCTAGTCAACATTCACATTAAACTAAGCTTCAGAAGATACGGTATGCATACTAACATTCAGAAGAACAAAAGTCCAACATGTTTATGCATCTCAATGATTCACCATACGATAACCAATACAAAGCTACGAGAAGGTGTGGAAATAAAGAAAATCGGTCGATGCTTCTCTGAGCAAAGGGCCTCCCTGCGCACGCATTAATTTCCTGGGCATGTTTGTTTCTTCTCAATGTTGCAAGCACTTTGAGCATGTTGGCAACTCCACAGCTAGCTAGCTACCTCATCTTGCAATTGATGCTGACACATTTGCAGCAAACACATGAGGCAATAGAGATGAGTCAACATGAGCCCATATTGTGCAGTTCCCCTGAAATCATCTTCATTGTCCTGAATATGGAAAGATAGGAAAACAATAGCTATACTTAAACGGTGTTGCAAAACAGTAGCACATATCAATAGCTCGGCATGACAAAACACGATCATCTGGACGAAGGGGATACTGACCTGCCTGAGGAAGATTATATATAATTACATAAGTCCTTGGTTGATTTCCACCTTCGGCTGCACTGCTTGTTTGCTCCTCCACACATGACAGGATCGTTCCGCACTGCAATCAGCAAGTCAACGTACGAATAAGCTTATTTCACCTTGTGGTGGTCATTGTACCTAGTTACAAATGTAGGAATACCTGGAGCACCATGAGGTTAGCTGACAGCAGGTAGATGCAGCCATATAAATTTTGTGCGGTGCTACCAAAATTGAGGTTTGTATCCCTTCCCGTTATGAGAATTCTTGTTGAAGTTGGTAGAATGTGACGGCTTGTTTTTTGCATCAAACTTGCCTTTCCCCTGAGATTTGTTCTTGTTGTTTTGGGGCTGGTTGGGCTGGAAGTTCTTCTCGTGTACCATGTGGGCACTAGAAGCTCCCTCAGCGACCCGAGCACGTGTGTCCTTTGCTCTCGCCTTCTCTTCAAAATCAAGAGTGCTAATGAGATCCGAAACGGAAAACTCATGTCTCTTGTTTTTCAGAGAAGTAGCAAAATCGTTCCACGAAGGTGGAAGCTTGGCAATGATGGTCCCAGCAACAAATTTGTCTGGCAAGACACACTTAAAGTACTCAAATTCCTTAGCGAGTGACTGTATCTCATGAGTCTGCTGAACAACAGAGCGCTCATCAGTCATCTTGTAGTCACATAATTGCTCCATGACGTACAACTCGTTGCCAGCGCCCGAGGCCCCAAACGTGGCCTCGAGCGCAGTCCACATGTCTTTGCCACTGTCAAATGACATATATGAATCCACAATGGAATCGTCAAGAACACTTAGCAGGGCGGCTTTGAAGAGGGTATCCATGTTCTCAAAAGCTTCCTGCTGTGTAGGATTAAGATCGCCGTCAGGCTTACCCTTAGTGGCATCATAGCAGTACATGATCTGAAACCAACATACTGCTCTTGTACGCCACCTTTTATATTGCACCCCCTTAAAAGTAGGCGGCTTCAAAAGCGCAGCAAAACCACTCGGAGTAAATTGCCTATAATCAGGTTTTTGGATTGGATTGTTGAATATATGAGCAATTTACTATGAGATTTAATCTGAATCAACAGTAAATAGATCATGAAGACAATTGCAAATATCAAAGTAATGATGCGGACTAAACCAGGAGGACAAAATCACATACTGTACAGCGGGAGCAAAACCGCTGTGGTTAATGTTGTCACTCATGTCGTTGATGAAGAGGTTACAGAGGTCGGGAAGAAGGCTGTCGTTGAGGAAGTCATCGCTGGTAGCAGTCACAGGAGTGTGCTCCCCAAAAACCTGATCGCCCCTCTCCCGTACAGGATCACGAAAGGCGGGGTTCAGAGGACTGCTGCCCCTTCTCGCGGTGCACGCCGGAAGGAGGGATGGAGAAGAATTGCATGGTGGCGCTAAGGTCTGGAACGGTGCGAAACCATATGATACAACGGCGGCTAGGGTAGAGCCTGTCAGGTCGGTCGTGTGAGTAAGACCAAGTATAATAGTAGGCCTTTGGCCCAAACCCCACGTCCAAGTCAATAATAGCCCCACTATCCAAAAGAATCAGAAACGGCTGAGTAATTAAGGCGTCCGTTATTTATTAATTAATGAATTAATAAATTTTCCGACCAACAAAAATATAGACCACGTGCATAGCTTTTGTCCTTGGACAGGCTCATTCCCGAAGAGCGCGCGTGTAGGTTTCCTATTATCATGCTCATGCAAATGCTAGAATAGATCACAGTATAAAGTGGTGCAACTTACACTCACCTAGCATTATGGGACTAAACTTTAGTCCCACTCACACCACACTTAGAGCATGGTTAATAGTATAGCCAACATCCGGCTATATGAAGTTGACACATCATCTAGAACCAACCTAATAGCCTGCTAGTACAATAGTTAGTCCCTTTAGTATAATACTATATCATTAATAATGGCCCCAACTTTTGTCTCACATAGTATGTTGGAGCTCCTGCTACAACCGACTACAAGTTTACAACCCACTTCTCTTCTCTCTCTTCTTCTCTCTCCTTCAACTAAGCACAAATACTATATTTAAATCCTTATAGCCTGCTTATGTCATCTAATTGTAGTACTTGCTCTAAAGTTACTCTCCACTGTGTAGTATGAAATGCCGGTCGTGCAGCGGGCGGTGCCCTTGGTCGGCGCGCCACTTCAATAGCAGAAGCAGTGAGAGGTCGCGTCGCCCTGACTTGCCATCAATGTGGAGCGGCGGGCTCAGCTGGCGCCGGGCGGGAAGCGCGCGCGGGAGGGGGGAGGGGTTTTTGATGGGCCAAGAAGGTGAGAAGCCAACTTGGGATCGGTCCGGACGGGGAAATATCATGTGCTCCCATACTCACTAGTTTCATGCATATGACACTAGTCTATGTTATACTCCCTCCTTTCCGGTTTATAGGGCTTATGTCAAAATCTTAGTTTTCCATTTTATAAGGATTAATTTGGTTGTTCCCCATCACAAGTTTAGATTTCAAGGTGCATTAAATAATGGCATGCAAGTATTAAGAGAAAATTGACCAATGCATGTACTTTAAGCATGCATGCATTGCAATTAATACAATGGTAAATATAAATTTTTGAGGAAAACAAGAGCATTAATTGGGTGCTTTTGCAAATTACAAAAAGTATTCCACCACTCATCATCTACCTTGGTTGGTGAGATTTTCGAATTGAGCCCTATAAACCGGAAAGGAGGGAGCCCTACAGAAAAGGAGGGAGTAGTACAGTAATGTTATGATGGCTTCATTTATTACCTTGTAGACTCATCTTGTCTTGGGAAACACTTTGTTACAGTAACATATTATGTTACCACTTCTCGTCGTTCTACGAGTTGATGGGACACATCAGAGTTATTTAGTACGTACTCTCTCCAAAAAGGGCCGACCATGTCCATGGCTACCATCCCGTGCTCGGTCATTGAGTACATGCACTATTCACGTGCCATCGAGAAGGAAAAATATTGCGTAGCAGTAGGTGCCATCGTAGTGCACGACTCACTTACGCACTGCTTATCTCCATTTTCTTGCATGACACATGCACCTTGATGCTAGATGTCCCGCGTGTTGCCTAAAGGATGAACAAAGCTCACATAAAAAAAGAGTGGAAGAACATAGATTCCCGATGACCGAGAAGGAGCAAGGAACCTCGTAGCGGAGCATCAACTAATCATCTCCATAGTAGACCGGAAGAGTACGAAACACGACAGCCCCGTGTAGTTACATCATACTACATGGCTAACCTACGCTATCACCATATTTCTTGGCCTCCGTGCGACACCTAGCTCTAGTAATCCACCAGCTCGTATCGCTTCTCGCATCTCGTCTCCCTGAAAGTGCGGCGGGCCCGTGTTTTTTCTGTGTATTGAGGTCGGTTAACTCATCACATGTTAGCGACTCTTGGGTGGGATAGTTTTTTTGGTGGGTGATACGTCTCCAACGTATCTACAATTTTTGATTGTTCCATGCTATTATATTATCTGTTTTGGATGCTTAATGGGCTTTATTATGCACTTTTATATTATTTTGGGGACTAACCTACTAACCGGAGGCCCAGTGCAAATTGCTGTTTTTTTGCCTATTTCAGTGTTTTGCAGAAAAGGAATATCAAACGGTCGCGAGGTTCGTTTTTGGAACAAACGCAATCCAGGAGACTTGGAGTGCACGTCAAGGAAGCAACAAGGCGGCCACGAGGTAGGAGGGCGCGCCCGGGGGTAGGCGCGCCTCCCACCCTCGTGGGCCCCTCGTGGCTCCACCGACCTACTTCCTTCGCCTATATATACTCTTATACCCTAAAAACATTCGGGAGCACCACAAAACCCTATTTCCACTGTCGCAACCTTCTGTACCCGTGAGATCCCATCTTAGGGCCTTTTTCGGCGCTCCACCGGAGGGGGAATCGATCACGGAGGGCTTCTACATCAACACCATAGCCTCTTCGATGATGTGTGGGTAGTTTACCACAGACCTTCGGGTCCATAGTTATTAGCTAGATGGCTTCTTCCTCTCTCTCTTTGGATCTCAATACAAAGTTCTCCTCGATTCTCTTGGAGATTTATTCGATGTAATACTTTTTTGCGGTGTGTTTGTCGAGATCCGATGAATTGTGGGTTTATGATCAAGATTATCTACGAACAATATTTGATTCTTCTCTGAATTCTTATATGCATGATTTGATATCTTTGCAAGTCTCTTCGAATTATCAGTTTCGTTTGGCCTACTAGATTGATCTTTCTTGCAATGGGAGAAGTGCTTAGCTTTGGGTTCAATCTTGCGGTGTCCTTTCCCAGTGACAGCAGGGGCAGCAAGGCATGTATTGTATTGTTGCCATCGAGGATAAAAAGATGGGGTTTATATCATATTGCTTGAGTTTATCCCTCTACATCATGTCATCTTGCCTAATGCGTTACTCTATTCTTATGAACTTAATACTCTAGATGTATGCTGGATAGCGGTTGATGTGTGGAGTAATAGTAGTAGATGCATAATCGTTTTGGTCTACTTGTCGCGGACGTGATGCCTATGTTCATGATCATGCCTAGATATTCTCATAACTATGCACTTTTCTATCAATTGCTCGACAGTAATTCGTTCACCCACCGTAGAATATGCTATCTTGAGAGAAGCTACTAGTGAAACCTATGGCCCCCGGGTCTATTTTCCATCATATAAGTTTCCGATCTATTTTATTTTGCAATCTTTACTTTCCAATCTATACCATAAAAATACCAAAAATATTTATCTATCTCTATCAGATCTCACTTTTGCAAGTGGCCGTGAAGGGATTGACAACCCCTTTATCACGTTGGTTGCAAGGTTCTTAATTGTTTGTGCAGGTACGAGGGATTTGCGTGCAGTCTCCTGCTGGATTGATACCTTGGTTCTCAAAAACTGAGGGAAAATACTTACGCTACTTTGCCGCATCACCCTTTCCTCTTCAAGGGAAAACCAACGCATGCTCAAGAGGAAGCAAGAAGGATTTCTGGCACCGTTGCCGGGGAGATCTACGCACAAGTCAAGACATACCAAGTACCCATCACAAACTCTTATCCCTCGCATTACATTATTTACCATTTGCCTCTCGTTTTCCTCTCCCCCACTTCACCCTTGCCGTTTTATTCGCCGTTTTTCTGTTCGCCTCTTTTTGCTTGCTTATTGTGTCTCCGTGTGTTCGATCATTTGTTTCGTCGTCATAGCTAGTCCTTCTATCATTGTTAGTACTCCCAATCATGAAGTTCTTAATTTTAAACAAAGGGAGGGAGAAAATCTGAAAGATGCTTGGTATAGAATTTGCAATGCTCAGAATAGATCTACTAGGAAGCAATCCACTTCCGTTCTTCTTCGCAATTTTTATGTAGGCATCACTCCTTCGAAATAGATATATTCTTGATACCATTACCGGAGGGAATTTCTTGGGTAGTCATACTTTTGATTCTTATAATGCTATGATAGATTTATTTGGCCCACCACCTCTTTTGGTTAATGGGACTACTTTAACTTTGGGACATGTGATGCAAAGGCTTGAAATTATTGAAAATAAAGTTGCCACTATAGAGTTGATTGAGAATTTGGATAAAAAGATCCACAACCAAATTATCCAATATGGATCTAAGGTACGAGTTACTCTGAATTTTTTTAAAGAAAAGGAACCCATAGTTAACGAAAAGATAGATCAAGATTCCACAAGAATTGATAAACTTGAGGATATTATTACCAACATAGGGTCTGCCTTTTCTTCCGTAAGAAATACTCCAAATCTTCCTACTACCAAAGTTGCCAAATTGATGTATGTTCCTAAAAATAAGGGTGAATCTTCTAGTAAGGAAAATGCGGATCTCAAGTCAATAAGTGTTCACCCCAACTTTTTTGCTATCATTAAGGAACCCTTTTCTACAAATGAATTTCTTGATTTCTTGCCTAGGAGTTTGATCATTAATAAAAATAAGGAAACTCCTATGGGTTATAAGTGTTCAATTGAAGGATTACATACCAAAGATGATAATACCTAGATCTATTCTTGTTTTTATGCCTAGCTAGGGGCGTTAAACGATAGCGCTTGTTGGGAGGCAACCCAATTTTATTTTTGTTCCTTGCTTCTTGTTCCTGTTTAGTAATAAATAATTCATCTAGCCTCTGGTTAGATGTGGTTTTATGTTTTAATTAGTGTTTGTGCCAAGTAAAACCTATAGGATCTTCTTGGGTGATAATTATTTGATCTTGCTGAAAAAGACAGAAACTTTCTGCTCACGAAAACAATTGTTAAAAATCACCAGAAAGTGAGAAAATACTGATTCCAATTGAAGTAGATCAATAATCAAATTATATAGGTCTCCCTATTTTGGTAGATTTTTCTGAGTTACAGAAGTTTGCGTTTGATACAGATTACTACAGACTGTTCTGTTTTTGACAAATTCTGTTTTTCATGTGTTGTTTGCTTATTTTGATGAATCTATGGCTAGTATCCGGGGGTATGAACCATAGAGAAGTTGGAATACAGTGGGTTTAACACCAGTATAAATAAAGAATGATTTAATTACAGTACCTTAAAGTGGTGGTTTGTTTTATTTCGCTAACGGAGCTGATGAGATTTTCTGTTGAGTTTTGTGTTGTGAAGTTTTCAAGTTTTTGGGTAAAGATTTGATGGATTTTGGAACAAGGAGTGGAAAGAGCCTAAGCTTGGGGATGCCCAAGGCACCCCAAGGTAAAATTCAAGGATAGCCAAAAGCCTAAGCTTGTGGATGCCCCGGAAGGCATCCCCTCTTTCGTCTTCATGTATCGGTAACTTTACTTGATGCTATATTTTTGTTCCCCACATGATATGTGTTTTGCTTGGAGCGTATTGTATGATTTGAGTCTTTGCTTTTTAGTTTGCCACAATCATCCTTGCTGTACACACCTTTTAGAGAGACACACATGAATCAGAATTTATTAGAATACTCTATGTGCTTCACTTATATCTTTTGAGCTAGATAATTTTGCTCTAGTGCTTCGCTTATATCCTTTAGAGCACGGTGGTGGTTTATTTTATAGAAATTATTGATCTCTCATGCTTCACTTATATTATGTTGAGAGTCTTTTAGAACATCATGGTAATTTGCTTTGGTTAAAAAATTAGTCCTAATGTGATGAGCATCCAAGATAGGTATAATAAAAACTATCATATAAAGTGCATTGAATACTATGAGAAGTTTGATTCTTTATGATTGTTTTGAGATATGAAGATGATGATATTAGAGTCATGCTAGTTGAGTAGTTGTGAATATAAAAACTTGTGTTAAAGTTTGTGATTCCCGTAGCATGCACGTATGGTGAACCGTTATGTGATGAAGTCGGAGCATGATTTATTTATTGATTATCTTCCTTATGAGTGGCGGTCGGGGACGAGCGATGGTCCTTTCCTACCAATCTACCCCCCTAGGATCATGCGCGTAGTACTTCGTTTTGATAACTAATAGATTTTTGCAATAAGTATGTGAGTTCTTTATGACTAATGTTGAGTCCATGGATTATACACACTCTCACCCTTCCACCATTGCTAGCCTCTCTAACACCGCACACCTTTCGCCGGTATCATACACCCACCATATACCTTCCTCAAAACAGCCACCATACCTACCTATTATGGCATTTCCATAGCCATTCCGAGATATATTTCCATGCAACTTTCCACCGTTCCGTTTATTATGACACGCTCCATCATTATCATATTGCTTTGCATGATCATGTAGTTGACATCGTATTTGTGGCAAAGCCACCGTTCATGATTTTCATACATGTCACTCTTGATTTATTGCATATCCCAGTACACCGCCGGAGGCATTCACATAGAGTCATATTTTGTTCAAAGTATTGAATTCTAATTTTTGAGTTGTAAGTAAATAAAAGTGTGATGATCATCATTAGAGCATTGTCCCAAGTGAGGAAAGGATGATGGAGACCATGATTCCCCCACAAGTCGGGATGAGACTCCGGACTAAAAAAAGAAAGAAAAGAGGCCATAAAAAAAGGGCGAGAAAGGCCCAAAAAATGAGAGAAAAAGAGAGAAGGGACAATGTTACTATCCTTTTACCACACTTGTGCTTCAAAGTAGCACCGTGATCTTCATGATAGAGAGTCTCCTATGTTGTCACCTTCATATACTAGTGGGAATTTTACATTATAGAACTTGGCTTGTATATTCCAATGATGTGCTTCCTCAAAATGCCCTAGGTCTTCGTGAGCAAGCGAGTTGGACGCACACCCACTTAGTTCCTTTTGTTGAGCTTTCATACACTTATAGCTCTAGTGCATCCGTTGCATGGCAATCCCTACTCACTCACATTGATATCTATTGATGGGCATCTCCATAGCCCGTTGATACGCCTAGTTGATGTGAGACTATCTTGTTCTTTTTGTCTTCTCCACAACCACCGTTCTATTCCACATATAGTGCTATGTCCATGGCTCACGCTCATGTATTGCGTGAAGATTGAAAAAGTTTGAGAACATCAAAAGTATGAAACAATTGCTTGGCTTGTCATCGGGGTTGTGCATGATTTAAATATTTTGTGTGATGAAGATAGAGTATAGCCAGACTATATGATTTTGTAGGGATAACTTTCTTTGGCCATGTTATTTTGAGAAGACATGATTGCTTTGTTAGTATGCTTGAAGTATTATTGTTTTTATGTCGATATTAAACTTTTGTCTTGAATCTTTCGGATCTGAACATTCATGCCACAATAAAGAAAATACATTGAAAATTATGCTAGGTAGCATTCCACATAAAAAATTCTGTTTTTATCATTTACCTACTCGACGACGAGCAGGAATTAAGCTTGGGGATGCTTGATACGTCTCCAACGTATCTATAATTTTTTATTGTTCCATGCTATTATATTATCTGTTTTGGATGTTTAATGGGCTTTATTATGCACTTTTATATTATTTTTGGGACTAACCTACTAATCGGAGGCCTAGTGTAAATTGCTATTTTTTTGCCTATTTCAGTGTTTCGCAGGAAAGGAATATCAAACAGAATCCAAACGGAATGAAACCTTCGCGAGGATCGTTTTTGGAACAAACGCAATCCAGGAGACTTGGAGTGGACGTCAAGGAAGCAACGAGGTGACCACGAGGTAGGAGGGCGTGCCCAGGGGGGTAGGCGCGCCCCCCACCCTCGTGGGCCCCTTGTGGCTCCACCGACCAACTTTCTTCGCCTATATATACTCTTATACCCTGAAAACATCCGGGAGCACCACGAAACCCTATTTCCACCGCCGCAACCTTCTGCACCCGTGAGATCCCATCTTAGGGCCTTTTCCGGCGCTTCGCCGGAGGGGGAATCGATCACGGAGGGCTTCTACATCAACACCATAGCCTCTCCGATGATGTGTGAGTAGTTTACCACAGACCTTCAGGTCCATAGTTATTAGCTGGATGGCTTCTTCTCTCTCTTTGGATCTCAATACAAAGTTCTCCTTGATTCTCTCGGAGATTTATTCGATGTAATACTTTTTTGCGGTGTGTTTGTCGAGATCCGATGAATTGTGGGTTTATGATCAAGATTATGTACGAACAATATTTGATTCTTCTCTGAATTCTTTTATGCATGATTTGATATCTTTGCAAGTCTCTTCGAATTATCAGTTTGGTTTGGCCTACTAGATTGATCTTTCTTGCAATGGGAGAAGTGCTTAGCTTTGGGTTCAATCTTGCGGTGTCCTTTCCCAATGACAGCAGGGGCAGCAAGGCACGTATTGTATTGTTGCCATCGAGGATAAAAAGATGGGGTTTATATCATATTGCTTGAGTTTATCCCTCTACATCATGTCATCTTGCCTAATGTGTTACTCTATTCTTATGAACTTAATACTCTAGATGTATGCTGGATAGAGGTTGATGTGTGGAGTAATAGTAGTAGATGCATAATCGTTTTGGTCTACTTGTCGCGGACGTGATGCCTATGTTCATGATCATGCCTAGATATTCTCATAACTATGCACTTTTCTATCAATTGCTCGACGGTAATTCGTTCACCCACCGTAGAATATGCTATCTTGAGAGAAGCTACTAGTGAAACCTATGGCCCCCGGGTCTATTTTCCATCATATAAGTTTCCGATCTATTTTATTTTGCAATCTTTACTTTCCAATCTATACCATAAAAATACCAAAAATATTTATCTTATTATCTCTATCAGATCTCACTTTTGCAAGTGGCCGTGAAGGGATTGACAACCCCTTTATCGCATTGGTTGCAAGGTTCTTAATTGTTTGTGCAGGTACGAGGGATTTGCGTGTAGTCTCCTACTGGATTGATACCTTGGTTCTCAAAAACTGAGGGAAATACTTACGCTACTTTGCTGCATCACTCTTTCCTCTTCAAGGGAAAACCAACGCATGCTCAAGAGGTAGCAGTGGGTTTGGGGCAACTTGCTCCAATTTAACCCTCATGTTTGGATACTTTAGGGCTATTTGAGCCCCAACTAGCTCAAACTAACTCTAACCCATGGATCCAAACAGGGCCAAAGTTAGTGTCGCAAAACTCATTAAGCCCTATATACATGGACAGACGGAGTACATGATACTAGCAAACGCTCACCAGTAGTAGTTGTTCATTGGTTGGTTTTTATTTTTGATTCAGTTGCCTTGCTGCTACCGTCCAATATTCGCGTGTGGTTGTTTCTAGAATAAAAAAAGAGGTACTCCTACTTATGTTACTCCCACTATGGCTAGCCTAAGGTTAGTAGGTGACCTTGCGCTTGGCTCTTCGCCTCTTCCGGAAGTCAAACAATAATGATGGTACTACAGTAGTACTTCTGGCAATCTGACACCAAATGAACTGCTGCACATCCACTGCTTGTAAGCAAAAGTTTCTCCTCGTGCTGCAAGCCACCGCGCACGCGTTGGCAAGGGAGAAGGCGTAGTAAGCAAGCTTCTCGTCGTTTTGCGAGTTGACGGGACACATCAAAGTTATTTAGTACGTACTCTCTCCAAAAAATGGCTGACCATGTCATGGCTACCATCTCGTGCTCCGTCGTTGAGTACATGCACTATTCACGTGCCATCGAGTAGAAAAATATTGCGTAGTAGGTGCCATCGAAGTGCACGACTCACTTACGCACTGCTTATCTAATTATCTCCATTTTCTTGCATGACACGTGCACCTTGATGCTAGATGTCTCGCGTGTTGGCAAAAGGATAAACAAATTGCTCACGTAAAAAAAGAGTGGAAGAACATAGATTCCCGACGACCGAGAAGGAGCAAGGAACCTCGCGGTGGAGCGTCTGCAAGGAACCTTGCGTGTTTTCCCCTGTTTTTTGCCGCCTGCCCACCTATAAACAAATAAAAGAACATGAACTCTTCACTAACCACTAGAGACGATACATCAGGATGCTAATTTGAAGATATTTTATAGTTTATATTGATAACCACCCAAGAAACCACGCATGTACAGGACGCATGCAGCCATGCATGTACACACGCCAACACACTAACTCATGCCGATCCAACTCATGCACATACGCGCACAACATGGAGCACACAACGCACGTACACAAAACATGCATGCACACACACTCGGCCGCATAATGCACGTGAATAACACATGCATGCGCACACACTCGGCTGCATGGAGGCGTGCGCCATCTGCGGCGATGTCCGGTTCGTCGTGCTACGGCGAAGCTCGCACACAACGGCGCCTACGCATCTCCTGCATCACCTCTTTGCCGTCGTTGCTCAACGACTAGTCGGAGACGAAGACGACCGCAGCCTCGGCCTTAGAGCTAGCACCTATGGAAAAGCATGCACGCTGCACGCACACGAGCACGTACGGAGTTCCCACGGCATGGTGCGTCCCCAGTCGCCTCTACTCCTTCTGCGCATGTTATCTATGAAGGCGGCTGCATGCCTAATGATGATGTGGGTGAGATCTTCTAGGATTCAGATGATGACGAGGAAAATTATGGGGGGGGGGGTGTCTCCAATAGTGTTCCTCGGCTCGCACCTCTTGCATCAGGGTGGTCGAGCTCGAAGTCATTCATCTGGTACACGTGGCATCTCAGATCTGGACACAAGGTGGCGTACACCGTCAAGGTCCACGGTCAAGGGGGTCAGGGCAGACGCGACCTCTCACTGCGTCTGCCATTTGAAGCGGCGCGCCAGCCCAGGGCGCCGCCAGCTGCACTCCTAGTAGTACCCGCCTCCTCACCGCATTCAAAAACCTACATTTAAACCCGCACTAAGCCAGCGCGTGGTTCCACAGCTGGCCTCTCCAATACAGCTCGAGGAAGAGTGCCGACTTGCTCCACGCCGGCTTGTCGGGGAGCACGGCGGCACGGGTATCGTCGCTGCCCTCGACGCCGCCGCGTCGTACAACGCCTCCAGTGTCTGCGACTGCGCCATCCGCCGTCGACGCGCGTGTATCCGTGACATGCAGGCAGAGAAAGAAGCCGCTGCGGATGTCGACGAGGTGAGATGCGGCTACGCGGATGTGGACGAGGTGACGGGCAGCACGTCCCCACCCGCCGCCATCATTGAGGAGAAGTAGAACATGGGAGGCTGCCGCCAATTGTATCCCATGAAGGCCACCGCCGAGGCGACGCCGGCGAATACAGCCGGTGTCTTGCACGATTCTTCTTCTACCGGATGCTAGAGGAGGACAAAGAGATCGGGCGACGACCATTTAGATTAGGTATTTTAATTCTACCAGGCTGGTTGTAATGGGAGTATTATAAGTAGTATCATGCATGCCAACTACTCCCTCCGTTCTTAAATATAGGTCTGTTTAGAGATTCCACTACAAACTACATACAGATGTATATAGACATATTTTAGAGTGTAAATTCACTCATTTTGCTTTGTATGTAGTCCCTTATTGGAATCTCTAAAAAGACTTATATTTAGGAACGGAGGGAGTAGTAGTAGGCAAATTTGATGAGGTGGCGTAGAATTAAATGAAGAAAGAGAGGGTTGAGTATCATATTATGATACCGTATAGAATTAAGACCTCTTCCAATGCAAATGTTCTTAGATGAGGTGCTAAGTGCATTAAATGGCTTAGCAACTCAAGTCTCCAATGCATAGGTGCTTAGTTTGGTGTTGCTAAGCTTGCTTCATTTAATTAGCTATAGACTCAAAACTGTCTTTCCACCTAGGTACACGCGCTTAGCACCGTTTCTTCCTAGGGTCACCAAACTAGTCTCTCTCTTCTTAATTAACTTGCCACATCATATTTTATGCCTACGTGGCAGGCTTAGCAGCTATACATGGTGGAGCACTGGGAGAGGCCAAGGCTGGTCATAGTGGGGAGTAACTTATACTGTAACTTATTACTATGTTACTCTAAATATCTCTCTCCTTATTAACTACATGCCACATAAGAAAAAATTTCTTGGAGTGCGCTATGTTACTACCTAAGTTACCCCCACTATGAGGCTGCTCATAGTGGGGAGTAACTTATACTAGTGTCATGCATATGACACTAGTCTAAGTTACTACCTCCGTAATGCAAAGTAACATAATAGTAGTGTCATAGATGGGTTCATTTATTAGCTTGTAGACTCATCCTTTTTCGGGAAGCGCTATGTTACAGTATTTTATGTTACTCTAAACACCTCTCTCCTCATTAACTACATGCCACATAAGATAAAAAAATTCATGAAGTGCGCTATGTTACTAGTACCTAAGTTACCCCCACTATGACTAGCCTGACTAGCCTAAGTTACTCCCACGGTGCTTAGTCTTAGGCCTTGTTCGGTTCAACCTCCTCCCAAGGGGTTTGGAGAGGAATGGAGGGGAATTTGGCCTGTACATGATTTAATCCCCCACAATCCCTGTTAATCTATGAATACTGTGGGCATGTTATTTGACCCCTCATTTTGCCGCGCTACGACCAGTGTGAGTGTCTGCATGTAGTACATCATCCTCTAATTTGGTGGATGCCTAGCCGGCCCGAAAAGGAGCTATAACCTTTTTTCAAGTTGAAAAATGTTACCGACGAACAACCATAATTAAGCTGGAGGCGTCTCTTATTTTCTTTCGAATGGGCAATAAGCTGGAGAGCTGGAGAGTGTCTCTAATGGGCTGCCTCTAGTGTTAAGGCCCATAGTACGAAACACGGGCAGCCGGCTGGGCCGATAGAAAAGCCTATCCATCTTAAAGCCCATTTGTTTTTGCTTTTTGCGAGGAGAAGCCCATATGTCTTGAAGAGGGGGTGATCCCAGAAAAACCCTCCTTCCTCCTTGCTTCCACTTATACTATAGCTCGCTGCACTCTCCCGCTTCCGTCGCCCCCCAATTCACCCCGCTCCCCGTCTTCCTCACTCGTACAGAAAACCTCCGCTCACCTTCTTCCTCACTCGTACAGAAAACGCCAGCCCGCCGCACTTTGAGAGAGACGAGGAGCGAGAAGCGATACGGGCTGGTGGATTACTAGAGCTAGGTGTCGCACGGAGGCCAAGAAATATGGTGATAGCATAGGTTATCCATGTAGTATGATGTAACTACACTGGGTTGCCATGTTTCGTACTCTTCCGGTCTACTGTGGAGATGATTGGTTGATTTTATATCGCTGAATAATATAAAATATTATGAGTGCAGACGCTCCACCACGAGGTTCCTTGCTCCTTCTCGGTCGTCGGGAATCTATGTTCTTCCACTCTTTTTTTTGACGTGAGCTTTGTTCATCCTTTTGCCAACACGCGGGACATCTAGCATCAAGGTGCACGTGTCATGCAAGAAAATGGAGATAAGCAGTGCGTAAGTTAGTCGTGCACTACGATGGCACCTAGTGCTACGCAATTTTTTCCTCCTTGATGGCACATGAATAGTGCACGTACTCAATGACCAAGCACGGGATGGTAGACATGGACATGGTCGGCCCTTTTTGGAGAGAGTACTAAATACGTATTAACTTTGATGTGTCCCGTCAACTCGCATAACGACGAGAAGCACACACTGAATGACTGAGCACGGGATGGTAGCCATGGTCATGGTCAACCCTTTTTGGAGATTAATGCACTACTTTTGATGTGTCTGGGCCCCATGCTCGTGTATGCCAACGTGGTACTAGTCAATTATTTTGCCAGAGTCAGCTATCACACCCTTTCGATGCCATGTCAATGTACCCACTAGAAACAAGTTAGACTTGTTCGGTTTAACCGCCTCCCTAGGTGTTTGGAGAGGAATTGGCCAGCACGAGGCGGTTCTATAGGTGAGCAGGCGGCTTAAAACAAGAAACATGCGGACCAACTAAGAGCATGGTTAATAGTATAGCCAGCTGATGGCTACATGACATTGCCACGTCATCTATAGCCAACCTTGTAGCCTTCAAGCATAATACTCCGGCCCTCACATACTGCATAGGAGCACGTGTTATTTCATCAATACAGGGCCCACCTTCCACTCTCACATACTGCATAGGAGCACGTGTTGCAGCTGGCTCTTATTCTGTAGCCGGCTCATCTTCTCTCTCCTCTTCTGTCCCCTCCATGTCTGCAGAAAAATAATATTTTTACCCTTACATCCTGCTTACATAAGCTTATTATACTTGCTCTAAGACGAGGGAGGGAAACTTCTACATTCGCAGGGGACGTGGCATTGGCTATTGGGCGGCAACATGCGGTCATCCGGGTATGCCATAAAGGATACGAAGAGGCATCCTATATCAGCAAGGACCAACTTCCCTACCAATAGCTCATCTAACAGAACTCCCAAGTTAACTGTGCTGAGGCTGGTGTAGTCATGAGATGGGTGACCGGATGGGAAGTGGACTCGATGTTAACTAGAGGGATGGGTTACTGCAAAGGTTTATTATAAACCTTTGCAGTCACCAATCCGTCTAGTTAATATCGAGGTCTTTGTTTTGTAATTTTTGACTTTTGTTTTGTTTTTTCAACACATGTTAACCGAAGGTTTTTTGAACATAACGCATCCCAAGACATATATGCTTATGTATCATGGAGTTAATGAGGAGGAGGTGTTTGTAGTAACATAATATGTTACCGTAACATAATGCACACCAATGCAAAATGAGTCTACAACATAATAAATGAAGGCTTGCATGACACTACATTTATGTTACTACCCACTATGATGATAGTAACATAAACTAGTAACATGCATATGCTACTAGTCTAAATTACTACCCACTATGACTATCCTTAGCATGATTAATAATATAGCCAACTGATGGCTACAAGGAACCACCATGTCATCTACAACCATCATCTATATGCACTCATGCAATAGTGTGGGCTATAAGGTTGGCTATTAGTACTTTTTTCCATCTTCTCTCTATGTCTTTCTTCACATTTATTGCATTTACCTAGGAATGCATATATAGCTAGGCTCTTGCATGAGAGCCCACTCCCCTTACTTTTTCACATCTCTCTCTCCCGCAAGTATAATAGTGGGCTTGTAGCCCACTTACATGGCATTTTTTGCCTATGTGGAGGAGAGAGTGATGAAAAAGTAAGACTAGTCACAATGGGTAGTAACTTAGAGTACTACCTCTATAGTGGGGAGTATGTGTGGTGTCATGCAACACTTCATTTATTAGGTTGTAGACTCATCTTGTCTTGGTATGTGTGATGCTACAGTAACTAGCCATGTTACCACATGCTTCTCTTTTCTCATTAATTACTCGCCACATCATCTGTTTTGCGTTGAGATGTGTGATGTTACCATCTATGTTACTCCCACTGTGGATAGTCTAAGGGGAGTGGGCTCTCATGCAAGAGCCTAGCTATATGCGGATTCCTAGACAAATAGAATAAATGTGAAGAAAGAGAAAGAGAGAAGGTTGAAAAAACCTAGTAATGTTATAGCCAACCTTGTAGCCCACACTACTATATGAGTGACTATAAATGATGCCTATACATGACATGGCAGTTTCTTATAGCCATCAGCTGGCTATACTATTAACCATGGTCATAGTGCAGAGTAACTTAGACTAGTGTCATGCATATGAGACTAGTCTAAGTTACTACTCCCTCCCTTCCGGTTTATAGGGCTCAAATCTCAAATCTCATCAACCAAGGCATTTTGTGATTGGAGGAATATTGTATCTCGTACTTTACAAAACTACCCTAATTAAACTCATGCATTAATTTGGATTAATTAAAGTGCATGCATGCTTGACCACTAGATGAGTTGGGACATTACATGCATTGGTGTGTTCCTTTTTAATTCTTGCATGCAAATATTTAATGCGCATTGGAAACTAAAAATGAGATGGAGGCGAGCCCTCTAAATTGGAAAAACAAAAAAGTTGAGATAAGCCTTATAAACCGGAAAGGAGGGAGTACCTCCATAATGCAAAGTAACCTAGTAGTAGTGTCATACTAGTTGGCTTCATTTATTACCTTGTAGACTCATCCTCTCTTGGAAAGCGCTAGTTACAGTAACATATTATGTTACTCTAAACACATCTCTCCTCATTAAATACATGCCACATAAGCAAACTTGTCTTGGACTGCGCTATGTTACTACCTATCACTACAAAAAAAAGACACATCCGTGACATTTTGGGCCGAACGGAATTTTTTCTGTCATACATATGACACTTCTATGACGATAATTGTGACAAAACCCGGTATCATCATAGATGTGGTGGGCTCCTACTTCTATGACAAAAAATCATGACAGAAAATGGGCTTTTCGTCCTGGGCGGGCCAGAGACGCAGCTGCATGACATTCTTTGGGCCGTCCATGACGGAAAAAACCGTGGTAGAAGCGAGGGCGAGGAAAATTTCGGGGAGTTCCCGGCTACGGTGGGAGGCCGGGGGCCGAGCGATGCGCATTTCTCTTGTACACGTACGCGCGTGTGCGAGGCGTTGGCTCTAACTGAACCCGAGCGAGGCGTTGGGCTCTAACTGAACCCGAGTGATTGCACTGCAGGCTACACGTTACTGAACCCGAGCGATCGATCGATGGCTGTTAACTGAACCCGATCGAGCAATTCCTTCGCTACTGCTGCTAACTGAAGCCGATCGATGCTGCCTCTGGATGTGCAGTGAGCGTTGCTGGGGGGTTTGGATGAACAGTTCCCGGTGGGGGTGGATGAACAGGACCCCGTGGTGTTGCCTCTGGATGAACAGGACCCCGATCGATCGAGCCGGTTGGGGCTGGATGAACAGGACCCCGTGGAGGGCAGGATGAACAGGACCACCCCGTGGAGGGCAGAATGAACAGTAGACGGTGGAGGGCTGGATGAACAGTAGCCCGTGGAGGGGTGGTTGAACAGGAGCCTGTGGAGAGGACTGGTTGAACAGTAGCCGGTGGAGTAGCGCGTGGTGGAGGCTAGATGAACAGGAGCCCGTGGATGAACAGTCGCAGGTGGAGGCTGGAGGAGGTCGATGGTGGATGAACAGTAGCCCGTGGAGATGGGAGGGGGTCGACGGTGGAGATGAACAGTGTCCCGTGGAGTCCCATTTTGCGGTACGCCACACCCCTCCCGATGAACAGGACCCCCGTTTCGACCGTAGGAGGTCCGTTTCCTCCGTTTTGCGGTACACCAGACCCCTCCCGATGAACAGGATCCCGTTTCAAACGTGGCCGGTCGAACACAAGGCCGTTTCCTCCGTTCCGCGGTACGCCAGGCCTTGTTTCCATCGGCTGTTCCGTCCAAGCCCTCCCGATGAACACGACGACGCATTCCGTTCTGACCCAGCCGGTTGGCTCCCCATGAACACGACGACGACGCTGTTTCTCCGTTCCGACCCAGCCATGTACACGAGCCCTGGCTGTACGTATGTGCGAGTAGGCGTTCGAGACCCTGCCCGTATGTATGTACGTGGCCGTATTTTCTTTCTTGCACACTGGCCGCTGTACGTACGTGTACATGCTACGTGCGCGCCTCTACTACGACACGTGCGCGCCTCTACATCGACCAGTATGTACGTACACGTTCGCGACCAGAATGACAATGCTGCGTACGCTTCGACCAGGTGGGTCCCGACTGTTAGGCACTTCCTTGCCTGCGAAGATGTAGCTGGTGGGTCCCAGCAGTCAAGGGGGCGAATCGTTTTTTTTCCCGGACGCACTTCCTTGCATGCGAAGATGTAGCTGGTGGGTCCCAGCAGTCAGGGGGAAATGTTTTTTTCGCGAAATACAGTGGCCCGTCCGGTGGGTCCCAGCTGTCAGGTGGAGGAATCATTATTTTCCGCGTAATAAGGAGGCACTTCCTTGCTGCGGCCGTGGACCCAGCTGTCAGCCTCTCCACGTACAGTCCACGTCCGATGGAAGTCGTTCCTTGACCACGTTGACAACGCCGCACCGAGAGCACCAGGGCGGTGGACGACGGCGAGGCCTAGGAAGGGGACGACGGGGAGCCGGGGAGCCGGGGAAGACGCGGCAGTGGAAGCCCGCGCGGAGAGGAGTACGAGGGTTCACTGGTTCGGCTGCGGTGTGAGGCTGCCGTCGCCGCAGGGCCTGGCCAGCGGTGAGAATAGTAGGGGGCGGTGAGGCCTCCGCGGCAGCACAGCCGGCCATGGGAGGCAGGAGCATGCGGCACGACCGGCGCTGCTTTGGGCGGCTGGAGCAAGAAGACCAGAGGTTGAAGAAGCACTATGGCCGTTGGATGGACATCGTACGGTCATTGGAGCTAGAATCGTTCATATTGACTAAAGTTGACAAAGGCCCCCATCCCAGTCAACTTAGTAGGCCCACAAGTCAGCCTCCCACCATGGTGGGTCCCAGCTAGCAGGGGGAGTATTTATTTTTTTATGCGTAATAAGGAGGCACTTCCTTGCGTGCGAAGATATAGCTGGGGGTCCGAGCTGTCAGCGTCGGCAACGTTTTTTTTGCGAAATAAAGAGGCCCTTTCGGTGGGTCCCTGATGTCAGGTGGAGGAATCATTATTTTGCGCGTAATAAGGAGGCATTTCCTTGCGTGCGGCCGTGGACCCAGCTGTCGGCCTCTCCACGTACAGTCCACTTCAGATGCATGTCGGTCGTTGACCACGTTGACCAGGCCGCGCCGAGAGCACCAGGGCGATGGATGACGGCGAGGCCTAGGAAGGGAACGACACAGAGGCAGGTAAGACTCGGCAGTTGTTTCCCACGCGGAGGGGAGTACGACTGTACGAGGGTTTACTGGTTCGTCTGCCGTCGCCGAAGAATAACAGCAAGTGTGGGTGAGTAGAGGGATGGCTAGGCAAGCAATGGGAGTACGGTGGGGCGGTGAGGCCTGCGCGGCAGCAGAGCCGGCCGTGGGAGGAGGGAGCAGGCAGTCTCGCCGGCGCTTGTTTCAGCGGCTGGAGCAGGAAGAGCAGAGATTGAAGAAGCACGATGGCCGTTGGATGGCCATCCAACAGTCACTGCTTGTGCGTCAACCTTTTTTTAGGAAAGCCTCAAATCCGTGGAAAATAGCATACAGCCCATCTGCCATTATTTCTAATAATTTACAGCCCATTTGCTAATTATTAAGGTTTTTTGGAGCCCATATTCTTTTTGTTAGCATTACATCCCATATTGTGGCCACGGTTAAAAAATTATACGAAATTTTGCATATTTCGGTGCGGTCCGAACTGTTTTTAATCCCGAAATTTCGACTCACATTCAAACTGATTTTAAAATAAATGTATATCAATATAAAATCGACAAATTCTCCATGCATAAAAATTAATGTAATTTAAAATCTTGAAATGAAAAAAAAGATATTTGAAACTAATTGCTGGTTTGATGTGTTTTAAAAATGTACAGCCCATTTCTCATTACTGATGGGCCATTTTCTCGGCCAGCCGAATGAAAGCTCTCCTCGTCTTGAAAGATTTGCAGCCCAACAGGCCTGACAAAGTGACTTACTTGGCAAATCACAAAAAAACTGGGCTGTGGCCGTGGACCCAGCTGTCAGCATCTCCACGTACAGTACTCTTCCGATGGAAGTCGTTCCTTGACCACGTTGACCACGCCGCGCGGAGAGCACCACGGCGGTGGACGACGGCGAGGCCTAGGAAGGGGACGACATGTAGCCGGGGAAGACGCGGCAGTGGAAGCCCACGCGGAGAGGAGTACGAGGGTTCACTGGTTCGGCTGCGGTGTGAGGCTGCCGTCGCCGCAGGGCCTGGCCAGCGGTGGGAACAGTAGGGGGCGGTGAGGCCTCTGCGGCAGCACAGCCGGCCACGGGAGGCAGGAGCATGCGGCACGACCGGCGCTGCTTTGGGCGGCTGGAGCAAGAAGACCAGAGGTTGAAGAAGCACTACGGCCGTTGGATGGACATCGTACGGTCACTGGAGCTAGAATCGTTCATATTGACTAAAGTTGAAAAGGCCCCGTCCCAGTCAACTTAGTAGGCCCACAAGTCAGCCTCCCACCATGGTGGGTCCCAGCTAGCAGGGGGAGTATTCATTTTTTTGTGCGTAATAAGGAGGCACTTCCTTGCGAGCAAAGATATAGCTGGTGGGTCCGAGCTGTCAGCGGCGGTAACGTTTTTTCGCGAAATACAGAGGCCCTTTCGGTGGGTCCCTGATGTCAGGTGGAGGAATCATTATTTTGGGCGTAATAAGGAGGCATTTCCTTGCGTGGGGCCGTGGACCTAGCTGTCGGCCTCTCCACGTACAGTCCACTTCAGATGCATGTCGGTCGTTGACCATGTTGACCAGGCCGCGCCGAGAGCACCAGGGCGGTGGACGACGGCGAGGCCTAGGAAGGGAACGACACGGAGGCAGGGAGACTCGGCAGTTGTTTCCCACGCGGAGGGGAGTACGACTGTACGAGGGTTTACTGGTTCGTCTGCCGTCGCCGGAGAATAACAGCAGGTGTGGGTGAGTAGAGGGATGGCTAGACCAGCGATTGGAGTACGGTGGGGCGCTGAGGCCTGCACGGCAGCAGAGCCGGCCATGGGGAGGAGGGAGCAGGCAGTCCCGCCGGCGCTTGTTTGAGCGGCTGGAGCAGGAAAAGCAGAGATTGAAGAAGGACGGCGGCCGTTGGATGGCCATCCAACAGTCACTGCTTGTGCGTCAACCTTTTTTTAGGAAAGCCTCAAATCTGTGGAAAACAGCATACAGCCCATCTGCCGTTATTTCTAATAATTTACAGCCCATTTGCTAATTATTAATGTTTTTTTGGAGCCCATATTCTTTTTGTTAGCATTACAGCCCATATTGTGGCCACGGTTAAAAAATTATACGAAATTTTGCATATTTCGGTGCTGTCCGAACTGTTTCTAATCCCGAAATTTCGACTCACATTCAAACTGATTTTAAAAATAAATGTATATCAATATAAAATCCAACAAATTCTCCACGCATAAAAATTAATGTAATTTAAAAATCTCGAAATGAAAAAAAGATATTTGAAACTAATTGCCAGTTTGATGTGTTTTAAAAATGTACAACCCATTTCTCATTACTGATGGGCCATTTTCTCGGCCAGCCGAATGAAAGCTCTCCTCGTCTTGAAAGATTTGCAGCCCAACAGGCCAGACAAAGCGACTTACTTGGCAAATCACAAAAAAACTGGGCTGTGGCAGTGGACCCAGCTGTCAGCCTCTCCACGTACAGTACTCTTCCGATGGAAGTCGTTCCTTGACCACGTTGACCACGCTGCGCGAAGAGCACCACGGCGTTGGACGACGGCGAGGCCTAGGAAGGGGACGACGCGGAGCCGGGGAAGACGCGGCAGTGGAAGCCCGCGCGGAGAGGAGTACGAGGGTTCACTGGTTCGGTTGCGGTGTGAGGCTGCCGTCGCCGAAGGGCCTGGCCAGCGGTGGGAATAGTAGGGGGCGGTGAGGCCTCCGCGGCGGCACAGTCGGCCACATGAGGCAGGAGCATGCGGCATGACCGGCGCTGCTTTGGGCGGCTGGAGCAAGAAGACCAGAGGTTGAAGAAGCACTACGGCCGTTGGATGGACATCGTATGGTCAATGGAGCTAGAATCGTTCATATTGACTAAAGTTGACAAAGGCACCCGTCCCAGTCAACTTAGTAGGCCCACAAGTCAGCCTCCCACCATGGTGGGTCCCAGCTAGCAGGGGGAGTATTCATTTTTTTGTGCGTAATAAGGAGGCACTTCCTTGCATGCGAAGATATAGCTGGTGGGTCCGAGCTGTCAGCGGCGGTAACGATTTTTTCGCGAAATACAGAGGCCCTTTCGGTGGGTCCCTGATGTCAGGTGGAGGAATCATTATTTTGCGCGTAATAAGGAGGCATTTCCTTGCGTGGGGCCGTGGACCTAGCTGTCAACCTCTCCACGTACAGTGTACTTCAGATGCATGTCGGTCGTTGACCACGTTGACCAGGCCGCGCCGAGAGCACCAGGGCGGTGGACGACTGCGAGGCCTAGGAAGGGAACGACACGGAAGCAGGGAAGACTCGGCATTTGTTTCCCACGCGAAGGGGAGTACGACTATACGAGGGTTTACTCGTTCGTCTGCCGTCGCTGGAGAATAACAGCAGGTGTGGGTTAGTAGAGGGATGGCTAGGCCAGCGATGGGAGTACGGTGGGGCGGTGAGGCCTGCGCGGCAGCAGAGCCGGCCACGGGAAGGAGGGAGCAGGTAGTCCCGCTGGCGCTTGTTTGAGCGGCTGGATCAGGAAGGGCAGAGATTGAAGAAGCACGACGGCCGTTGGATGGCCATCCAACAGTCACTGCTTGTGCGTCAACCTTTTTTTTAGGAAAGCCTCAAATCTGTGGAAAACATCATACAACCCTTCTGCCATTATTTCTAATAATTTACAGCCCATTTGCTAATTATTAATGTTTTTTTGGAGCCCATATTCTTTTTGTTAGCATTACAGCCCATATTGTGGCCACGGTTAAAAAATTATACGAAATTTTGCATATTTCGGTGCTGTCTGAACTGTTTTTAATCCCGAAATTTCGACTCACATTCAAACTGATTTTAAAAATAAATGTATATCAATATAAAATCCAACAAATTCTCCACGCATAAAAATTAATGTAATTTAAAAATCTCGAAATGAAAAAAAGATATTTGAAACTAATTGCCAGTTTGATGTGTTTTAAAAATGTACAACCCATTTCTCATTATTGATGGGCCATTTTCTCGGCCAGCCGAATGAAAGCTCTCCTCGTCTTGAAAGATTTGCAGCCCAACAGGCCAGACAAAGCGACTTACTTGGCAAATCACAAAAAAACTGGGCTGTGGTAGTGGACCCAGCTGTCAGCCTCTCCACGTACAGTACTCTTCCGATGGAAGTCGTTCCTTGACCACGTTGACCACGCTGCGCGAAGAGCACCACGGCGTTGGACGACGGCGAGGCCTAGGAAGGGGACGACGCGGAGCCGGGGAAGACGCGGCAGTGGAAGCCCGCGCGGAGAGGAGTACGAGGGTTCACTGGTTCGATTGCGGTGTGAGGCTGCCGTCGCCGAAGGGCCTGGCCAGCGGTGGGAATAGTAGGGGGCGGTGAGGCCTCCGCGGCAGCACAGTCGGCCACTTGAGGCAGGAGCATGCGGCATGACCGGCGCTGCTTTGGGCGGCTGGAGCAAGAAGACCAGAGGTTGAAGAAGCACTACGGCCATTGGATGGACATCGTACGGTCACTGGAGCTAGAATCGTTCATATTGACTAAAGTTGACAAAGGCACCCGTCCCAGTCAACTTAGTAGGCCCACAAGTCAGCCTCCCACCATGGTGGGTCCCAGCTAGCAGGGGGAGTATTCATTTTTTGTGCGTAATAAGGAGGCACTTCCTTGCATGCGAAGATATAGCTGGTGGGTCCGAGCTGTCAGCGGCGGTAACGATTTTTTCGCGAAATACAGAGGCCCTTTCGGTGGGTCCCTGATGTCAGGTGGAGGAATCATTATTTTGCGCGTAATAAGGAGGCATTTCCTTGCGTGGGGCCGTGGACCTAGCTGTCGGCCTCTCCACGTACAGTGCACTTCAGATGCATGTCGGTCGTTGACCACGTTGACCAGGCCGCGCCGAGAGCACCAGGGCGGTGGACGACGGCGAGGCCTAGAAAGGGAACGACACGGAAGCAGGGAAGACTCGGCATTTGTTTCCCACGCGAAGGGGAGTACGACTGTACGAGGGTTTACTCGTTCGTCTGCCGTCGCCGGAGAATAACAGCAGGTGTGGGTTAGTAGAGGGATGGCTAGGCCAGCGATGGGAGTACGGTGGGGCGGTGAGGCCTGCGCGGCAGCAGAGCCGGCCGCGGGGAGGAGGGAGCAGGCAGTCCCGCTGGCGCTTGTTTGAGCGGCTGGAGCAGGAAGGGCAGAGATTGAAGAAGCACGACGGCCGTTGGATGGCCATCCAACAGTCACTGCTTGTGCGTCAACCTTTTTTTTAGGAAAGCCTCAAATCTGTGGAAAACATCATACAGCCCATCTGCCATTATTTCTAATAATTTACAGCCCATTTGCTAATTATTAAGGTTTTTTTGGAGCCCATATTCTTTTTGTTAGCATTACAGCCCATATTGTGGCCACAGTTAAAAAATTATACGAAAATTTGCATATTTCGGTGCGGTCCGAACTGTTTTTAATCCCGAAATTTCGACTCACATTCAAACTGATTTTAAAAATAAATGTATATCAATATAAAATCCAACAAATTCTCCACGCATAAAAATTAATGTAATTTAAAATCTCGAAATGAAAAAAAATATTTTAAACTAATTGCCGGTTTGATGTGTTTTAAAAACGTACAACCCATTTCTCATTACTGATGGGCCATTTTCTCGGCCAGCCGAATGAAAGCTCTCCTCGTCTTGAAAGATTTGCAGCCCAACAAGCCTGACAAAGCGACTAACTTGGAAAATCACAAAAAAAAACTGGGCTGTGGCCGTGGACCCAGCTGTCAGCCTCTCCACGTACAGTACTCATCCGATGGAAGTCGTTCCTTGACCATGTTGACCACGCCGTGCGGAGAGCACCACGGCGGTGGACGACTGCGAGGCCTAGGAAGGGGAAGAGGCGGAGCCGGGGTAGACGAGGCAGTGGAAGCCCGCGCGGAGGGGAGTACGAGGGTTCACTGGTTCAGCTGTGGTGTGAGGCTGTCGTCGCCGCAGGGCCTGGCCACCGGTGGGAATAGTAGGGGACGGTGAGGCCTCTGCGGCAGCACAGCCGGCCACGGGAGGCAGGAGCATGCGGCACGACCGGCGCTACTTTGGGCGGCTGGAGCAAGAAGACCAGAGGTTGAAGAACCAGGACGGCCGTTGGATGGACATCGTACGGTCACTGGAGCTAGAATCGTTCATATTGACTAAAGTTGACAAAGGCCCCCGTCCCAGTCAACTTAGTAGGCCCACAAGTCAGCTCCCACCATGGTGGGTCCCAGCTAGCAGGGGGAGTATTCATTTTTTTGTGCGTAATAAGGAGGCACTTCCTTGCGTGCAAAGATATAGCTGGTGGGTCCGAGCTGTCAGCGGCGGTAACGTTTTTTTCGCAAAATACAGAGGCCCTTTCGGTGGGTCCCTGATGTTAGGTGGAGGAATCATTAATTTGCGCGTAATAAGGAGGCATTTCCTTGCGTGGGGCCGTGGACCCAGCTGTCGGCCTCTCCACGTACAGTCCACTTCAGATGCATGTCGGTCGTTGACCACGTTGACCAGGCCGCGCCGAGAGCACCAGGGCGGTGGACGACGGCGAGGCCTAGGAAGGGAACGACACGGAGGCAGGGAGACTCGGCAATTGTTTCCCACGCGGAGGGGAGTACGACTGTACGAGGGTTTACTGGTTCGTCTGCCGTCGCCGGAGAATAACAGCAGGTGTGGGTGAGTAGAGGGATGGCTAGACCAGCGATTGGAGTACGGTGGGGCGCTGAGGCCTGCACGGCAGTAGAGCCGTCCATGGGGAGGAGGGAGCAGGCAGTCCCGCCGGCGCTTGTTTGAGCGGCTGGAGCAGGAAGAGCAGAGATTGAAGAAGGACGGCGGCCGTTGGATGGCCATCCAACAGTCATTGCTTGTGCGTCAACCTTTTTTTTAGGAAAGCCTCAAATCTGTGGAAAACAGCATACAGCCCATCTGCCATTATTTCTAATAATTTACAGCCCATTTGCTAATTATTAATGTTTTTTTGGAGCCCATATTCTTTTTGTTAGCATTACAGCCCATATTGTGGCCACGGTTAAAAAATTATACGAAAATTTGCATGTTTCGGTGCGGTCCGAACTGTTTTTAATCCCGAAATTTCGACTCACATTCAAACTGATTTTAATAATAATTGTATATCAATATAAAATCCAACAAATTCTCCACGCATAAAAATTAATGTAATTTAAAATCTCGAAATGAAAAAAAAGATATTTGAAACTAATTGCCGGTTTGATGTGTTTTAAAAATGTACAACCCATTCTCATTACTGATGGGCCATTTCTCGGCCAGCCGAATGAAAGCTCTCCTCGTCTTGAAATATTTGCAGCCCAATAGGCCTGACAAAGCGACTTACTTGGCAAATCACAAAAAAAACTGGGTTGTGGCCGTGGACCCAGCTGTCAGCCTCTCCACGTACAGTACTCTTCCGATGGAAGTCGTTCCTTGACCACGTTGACCACGCCGCGCGGAGAGCACCACGGTGGTGGACGACGGTGAGGCCTAGGAAGGGGACGACGCGGAGCCGGGGAAGACGCGGCAGTGGAAGCCCGCGCGGAGAGGAGTACGAGGGTTCACTGGTTCGGCTGCGGTGTGAGGCTGCCGTCGCCGCAGGGCCTGGCCAGCGGTGGGAATAGTAGGGGGCGGTGAGGCCTCCGTGGCAGCACAGCCGGCCACGGGAGGCAGGAGCATGCGGGACGACCGGTGCTGCTTTGGGCGGCTGGAGCAAGAAGACCAGAGGTTGAAGAAGCACTACGGCCATTGGATGGACATCGTACGGTCACTGGAGCTAGAATCGTTCATATTGACTAAGTTGACAAAGCCCTTCGTCCCCATCAACTTAGTAGGCCCACAAGTCAGCCTCCCACCAAGGTGGGTCCTAGCTAGCCGGGGGAGTATTCAATTTTTTGTGCGTAATAAGGAGGCACTTCCGGTGGGTCCGAGCTGACAGCGGGGGGAACGTTTTTTTCGTGAAATACGGTGGCCCGTTAGGTGGGTCCCGGCAGTCAGGGGGCAAACGTTTTTTCGCAAAATACGGTGGCCCGTCCTGTGGGTCCTTGCGGTCAGTTGGAGGAATCATTATTCTCCGCGTAATAAGGAGGCACTTACTTGCTGCGGCCGTGGATCCAGCTGAGACTCTCCACGTACAGTATACTTCCGATGGAAGTCGTTCCTTGACCACGTTGACCTCGCCGCGTTCCGTTGCATGCATGCATCCATGGGCGTGGTGCGTCCCCACTGTCAGCCTCTCACGTACAGTCATCTTCCGATGACTCTCGGTTGTTGACCACGTTGACCACACCGTGCCGAGCGCACCCAGACTGGAAGGACCCGGAGATGGGGAAGACGGGGCAGTGGAGTCGCAGATGGAGAGGAGTGGGAAACTTCACTGGTTCGGGTGCGCGGCAGCACAGCCGCGGTGCCGCCCACGGGAGACAGGAGCAAGAACAGAGGTTGAAGAAGGAGCACGGCTGTTGGATTAACATCCAACGATCCAGCTGCTAGAATCATTTTTGATTAAGTTGACAAAGCCGTGCGTACACGTCCGCTTAGTAGGCCCACAGTCAGTCACCAAATCTGACGGGTCCCAGCTGTCAACGGGATGAATAATTTTTTTCGCAAAACAAGGAGGGACTTCCTTCCGTGCGAAGATACAGCCAGTGGGTCCCAGCTGTCAGGTGGAGGAAACATTTTTTTCCAGCTTAATAAGGAGGAACTTTCCTTGCGTGCGACCATGGACCTCATGGGTCCCAGCCGTCAGGCTCTCCACGTACAGTCCTCTTCCGATGACTCTCGTTTGTTGACCATGCCGCACCGAACGCAGCGAGGTGGTGGACGACGGCGAGGCCCCGGACGTGGAGAATAACAGGAGGTGTCGAGGGGTGGGGGGATAGCCTGGTCGGCGGTGGGGTAGCGCTTCACAGCGATGCGTGCTATGCAGAGCCGCTAGCCGCCAGAGGCCGGACCAGGTGGTCCCGGCGACGCTGGAGGAAGAAGACGAGAGATTGAAGGTGCATGCCGGCCATTGGATATAAATCCAATGGCTGTGGATGACACAATCATTTGTTGACCAAGTTGACAACGCCCTACGTAGGCTTCGACCTATTGGCCCACATGTCAGCCTGCAAAAATGTGGCATATATTTAACCCATGTTTTCTAGAATGTACAGTCCATTTGCTGGGCTGGGTGAACAAATAATTTCACGCCAATCAGGCCCATTTATATTTTCTAAGAAAACCCATCCCATTTGCACTTCCTTGAAGTACACGTATTAGGTGGGCTCGTTATATATATATAATGTTATGTTAGAAGGAGCAATTAATATCAAAGAATAAACCGGAGAGGCACATTATATATATATAATTAAGAAATTAGCGAGTTATTGCTCAAAATAAAAATGAGCGCGTTATTGTTAAATTGGTCCTTAAAATCTTCGCAAGCTTTTGTACGCAGTCACCAGGATTTTCCTTGCCTGTGTGTCAAAAACAACCAGGATTTTCCTTGCCAACTTCCGTTAAACATTTACTTTTATAAGTTAATAACACGTGGGATGTTTTTATAATGTATATATAAGTCTCTATAAAATATACGATAATAGTAATAATATAGATATATATATAATGTGGTTAGAAGGGAAAACATAAATTGGACACAGCATTACTTTTATAAGAGACCTGCGTTTTATACCCCACAGTAGGCATACTAACAAGTTCACACACAAATACAACAGAAAAGGTAAACATTCATATCAAACTCAGGTTCACAGGACATGTTCATATTCATAGCCAACATTCACTATCAACAACTCAAAAGATTCATATATACACAAGCTCAGCATATCTATGCATCCAAATGATTGATAGATCACACGACAATATTCATACATAATTCACAAAAAGATTCAGATATAGACATGTTCAGTATGTTTATGCATCCAAATGATTGAGATCACAACCAATATGATCCATGGACGAACTTTAATTACCTAGGGTACAGACTGGTAAATGGTGTTCAATCGGAGGTACTTCTTGCTAAAATTAGTTCTTGTACGAGTAAAGTTTCGAGTACATAAGAGGCAGCACAGACAATCTGAACTTTGCTTGTAGGTTTATCCTCAAATAGTGGCCTCATGCCGAGGGAGGTTTGAGCAACTTGGCCACTACTTTCATCCAACTAGTTTACTGGCTCATCTTGGTCCTGTATCTCGCCAAAATTCTACATTGCAGACGAGAAAGGAGGCGGTTGAGAAAATGAACCACCCAAATTTTTTGTGTAGTTCAACTGAAATGGAGCATCCTTGGCGTGCAGACTGATTAAGTGCCAGATGAATATACGCGTCAACCAACTTGTCTGGAATCTTTAGACTCCATGCCATATACTCCCTCCGTTCCAAAATAGATGACTCAACTTTGTACTAACTTTAGTACAAAGTTTGGTCATCTATTTTGGAACGGAGGGAGTAGTTCGCTACCATATGTGCCGATAACCAAAAGGCACAAGTTGGGACCAAAGACTGGACTGCGTTTTTCTGGGCTATGCACCAAGCAATATTTTTGGCGTTCACTCTCCTAATACTTGGAGTTTGACAATTGGTTGACGCCGGTTGATACTCGAATGAATATAGGCACTTCTTATCAACATCGATGCTTGTCTGAGTGAACTTTGGAGTACATAGCAGCATCATAAGTACCTGTCCATCTGATCATTTTGTGCAGTTCTACTCAAATCACCCGATGTAATGATTTGCCTGCGAGTTCAGGCTCCAAATTACTCCTTTATGAAATCGGCAAACAGTAGCACAATACCAAATTACCAATACATATGACAGGCACAATAATCAGGATAAAGACCAGTACCAACCTGTGTGAGGTAGCATATCAATTACTATTTCCTTTGACTGGAAGCCGAGATAAGCCAAGCGACTGACAGCAAAGGAAGAAAGCAAGCGGAGATTAGCGACTGAAAGGAAAGGACGGAAGCTGTCAAGGCAATGAAGCACCCAAAGTTTTTGTGCAGTTCCACCAAAATCGAGCATCCCTATTGGCACATATATTGAGAGAGTGAGATTACTGTAATAGTGGGACTAGTTGATGAAACATACACTAACAAATAGAAGCACCCTCATTATCTTAATGGGTAAAGTTAGCAACATACTAGTCTTGCTTAAAGAGAGGTATTAGTTTATTTAATCAGTGCCAATTAGCTCAACTCAACACTCAAAGCATTGCCATTTATCATAGGTTGCAAAACTTTAACGTGCAAAGATAAAGGAGTTTCTCATGACAGTAGCACGATACAAATAGAGATGACAGCAAACTAATATGGATGAAGGCTTTAGGCCCGTACCAACCTGAGAAAAAAAGCTTATTCATGTAGTCCCATAAGAGATGATAAAGCACTCACTGGAATCACACAATAGTATATATTTTTGTGCACTTCAAATGTATGGTTGAAATCACTCTTGTTTACCAGTGCTGAGATTATATCGAAAGATTATCAAGAACTTCCAGCAGAGTTAAAGCACCGGCTGGGATACAGTTCATTGTATTGTCTTGTGTAGTTCCACTAAAATGTATGATTGGCACAACATGATCCCTGTTTGCACAAGTAGGAACAAGGTGAAACCTTCATTAGCTTAGTGAGAAAGGATAGGAAGACATTAGTATATTACTCAAACAGTAGCATCAAATTCATGATGGACAATACACAAAACATTGCCTCATTGAACCAATGGCAATAAATTGACATGCAAAACAATAGCACTATTATGTCATGACACTAATAATATTCCCTCCCTGCTCCACCACATGATTCACCTCCATAGACAAACATACACACGTACATGATTCAGCATAGGGTCCTACTCAAGATTTGTTTAACTCCAACATGAAAATTAGGCAGTAATAAATTAGTGGTACTTAAGTACTCCTAATTAATTAAGTGAGACAGTAGAAGTGGAAGGGCTCCCTGGAGGATCGTCTCACATGTAAGGTAGTCGTTGCCGGAGCCCTTGAATGGCCTCGACTGAGGCCTCTGGCTTTAGCAAGATCGCCTTGGCACTGTTTATTCTTCTTCTTCTTCCTCTTCATGCTCTGTTTCTGTTTCTCCTCACCAGTTGGTGAAACCAAGTACATGATTGGCCTTCTAATTCAGAATTGGTTTTGTCAGTGAGGGAGTACAAGTGTACTAGTAAAAAACAGCATTATTTTCTCATGGCAGTCGGAAAATGGAGATGAACACATGCATTAAATATCATTCTTACCTAAAGGAAGGTTATGGCACCAATATGGATGATGAGGATTGGAACACAGATCTCCCTTTGTGCAGTTCCACCAAAATGAACCAACTGTTCCATTCCGACATTCCAGTTAAACAACACAAAAGTCACTTCTTTTAAGAAGAGTTTTGTGCAGTGCACCAAAAGGTCACAACAGCAACCAGGTGAATTGGATATCCCTGTTTGCACAAAAAGGCACAGAGGAAACAGTCAGAGTCTCAAACAATTACATGCAAAAACATTTGGCTAAACTTGTCATGGCTTATAACAGTGGCATGGCTTCATTTTTACCAGGGACATTAGATTAAGAACAACTAAGGCTGCGTTCGGTTCACAGGTTTGGTGCAGGATTTTCGTAGGAACACAATTCCTATGGTATTCTTTCCCTTCCAATAGTTCGGAACACGGGAAAGGTGAATAGTGTTTCATAGGAAAGCTGGTCTGGTAGTACTGATTCCATAGGATTAGAAACATCCACGCGCTGCTCATTTTTTGGGCGGAAGCCCGAGGCAGGCGCTTGCTGCCATGCGTTAGACAGGTTGCTGTGCTGTGTTGCCGGAATAAAAAAATCAACCTATGTGTGGTACGTGAGGGGAGGACAAGAGTAGTCACTGTGCAGCTGAATAAACAAATAGCATCTCATACTGCCAAGCATGCTACTCTAAAAAAACAAATCTGTACATTTCGTAGTCCATCCGAACACATTCTCTTGAGAGTTTCCTCCGGTTCGCTGTTCCATAGTTTTATGCCTACATTCCTTTCCTATTCCTCTATTTTCATCAAGACCTATGTTTTCTGCCCCTTTATTCCGAACGGAGCCTAAATATTTGGTATAAGGGCATGGGACAGTGGGTGCACCAGCAGTCCAGCACCATGTACGTAAACAGGGGCATAAAGTGGTGATTCATAGTTTGTTGCCCCGAGAAACAAACATCCAAGAAACATATCTGGGTTGGTCCCATTTTTGTTCACTCTAGCCACCTACTCCTATGTGTGGATAGCAAATCTAGACCTGGTCATACCACTGTGTACAGCGTTACCCCTATGTTTCCCTTTTCGACCAAGAGACCGGTTGGATGACCAGTCTGTACTACTTTCACTCCCTTTCCTTCCTGTTTGTACCAAGTCCGATGTACTCCCTCCGTTCAGAATTACTTGTCGCAAAAATGGATGTATCTAGATGTATTTTAGTTCTAGATACATCCATTTCCGAGACAAGTAATTCAGAACAGAGGGAGTACATACTAAATTCCCCCACCCCCACTTTATTTCTTGTTTGAACCAAGTAGTCCCTCCGTCCGGAATTACTTGTCATCAAAATGGATGTGTCTAGAACTAAAATACATCTAGATACATCCATTTCAATGACAAGTATTTTCGGACGGAGGGAGTACAAGATTCGACTCCATGAAGTAGCTTTACCTCTAACAATAGAAGAAAAAAATATGTGACGTTGGACCATCCGATCGAGAGGGGCTGAGAGGTAGAAAATGATGCACATGCAGCGACATAGTGAGCTGGGGAAGTAGAGCTAAGGCGGTTTCGAACGAAGATATACCTGAAGGTCGTCGGGATGTGGATAGGTGGGCGGCGGGAGGCCGGATCCGCCCACAGGCAACGACGAAAGGATCGGAGGACCTCCCGCGCTGGCGCTCGGCCAGAGATAATGGTGCGGCCGGCAGTGGGTCTCCTCCCTCGCTGTCGATGATGGCCTAAACGCTGCCCCTCCTCCCCTTCACCGGCGGAGGGGGATACGTCCGGATCTGTGACCAGCGGTGAGGATAGAAAGCCAGTGTTTTTTGAAGGGAGAAAGACAGTGTTACTACCCCTATCTTGTTTATATCTGGAGAGGATGAGAGTGTGTGAATTGAGCAACCCTAGCAAGCAAGCACGGAGGCTCCGGCCTATATATACATAGTAGGGTGGTTTTCCTTTTTCACTCCATCAAAACAATCGTTTAAAATTGTGTACTACTACATGCCAGGTCGCGGTTTTTTTAGTTGTTGATTGTTTTTTGAGATAGCTACCCGCTTGTTCCAAGTGGTGTTACGGTATGCCAGGTCACACTTTGTATCGTTCAAGTCTGGTACTACAAGTCCCTCCATTAAATGAACAACCAACCCCTCATAAAAATTGTGAACAAGCCCACGGCTAAAATTAGCGAAACGTGGGTTGCCCCAACATGCATTATTATTTATATTTTCTACTCCCTCCGTTCCTAAATATAAGTCTTTTTTATAAGCCACACCTAAGACAAGAATTTTTTTATTAGCAGTGAACCCCACATGTCATAGACACAAAAATTATGGCAAGATTCCCTTAGGCAAGCCAAAGTGTGTCTAACAATTTGAGCAACTCAGGTTAGGCAAGTGTGGCAAGTGTGGGAAAAATAATGTGGCAACATAAGACAAACATAGTCACAATCCAAACAGCCCCGTAATTTTTTGTGACATGCATGAAAATTTGGTTAGTTAAATTTATAGTCAAAATTTGGCAAGGTGCATCAAATCAACACATGCAAGTATCAAAAGGAAAGTCACGGCACGCATGCATGCGTTGTACTCCCTCCGTTTCCAAATATAAGTCTTTTTAGAGATTGCAACAAGTGACTACATACGAAGCAGAATATGTCTACTCCTACATACGAAGTAGCCCATTTAAATGTGTAAAAAGACTTATATCGAGTGCCGTGCTTTGATGTGTCGCGTCAACTCGTACAAGACCGAGAAATTTGATTACTACAACGCCCTCTCCCTCGCGGACTGAGCTCCGGTGCCTTAACTGCACCTGCCTTTGGCTGCATGACAGGAGGGCCAACCACCTGTTGGGCCCACCTGTCATAGACGCAAAGGCAGGAGCAGTAAGTAGAAGCTTTCGCTACACGCTATCCCTCCCGCACGAGGTGGACGGACATGCAGCAGTGGATTCGATACTGTAGAAGTAGGAGTAACATCATTGTTCGTCTTCTCGAAGAGGCGAAGAGCATAGCGCAACCCGAACGTGGCAGTTGCGAACGCTCGCGTGGTGCGGTTCCTTGGAGTACTAGCCAGGCTCTTGCATGAGACAAAATTGCTATTGTTTAACAATTAAACTCCATTATCCATTGGTTGATACTCATTCTGCATAGGTCCACACGCTTAGCACCGTTTCCTCCTGGGGTCACCAATGTTTATGTGCTAATTAATAGCGTTGCATGCAATGAACTAGCCATTGCAAGTCATTAAAAGCATGCACACCTCTCATCTCTTATTGGTTGATATGTCAAGAAACAAGAAACAAGGTAGAAGTTAATGCACCGCGCCTAAGTGTTTTCGGACTATTTGGTTTTCGTAAGATGACTTACACACCTAGACAGAAGGAGTAGTATAGCCCTGTAAACCGGAAAGGAGCATTTGCCTTTCTAGAGATTTCAACAAGTGACTAGACTACACCGTGTGCAGTACTCCCTCCCTTCCGGTTTATAGGGCTCAAATCTCAAATCTCATGAACCAAGGCATTTTGCGATTGGAGGAATGTATCTCGTACTTTACAAAACTACCCTAATTAAATTCATGCATTAATTACGTAGTTCTCTCGTTTTCCTCTCCGCCTTGGTCGCGGTGCACAATATTGAGCACTCCTATATGACTAGCCGCTCTATCTACATGCGGGACATTTCAAAGCATCCGGGCCCGCGTGCCATCCGGACTCACCTGTCACCCCGGTGTGGCCGTCATGACCCGTCATATCACAAAACCCACACCTTTACCAGCAGTGGTAAGGTGGCCTCCAAGTTGGACTGGACGAAGCAACCATCATTTCACTGGAACGCTCGTTCAAGCCCTTTCTTCCCTTTCTTGAAGAAAACCTCACTCCAGGCTACTCACTTCGGCCATTTTTCTTCTGTACCGACGAAGGAAAGGTGGGCGAATCAGTTATGCTACTATATTTTCATTCCAAGAATCTTCTTTTTGCGAAGCACCGACCGATTCTCACATCCTATTCTTTTCCCATTTTCATTGCGATTGTGGTTTCCTTTCGATTGCTTTTTGTTTGTCAGTTCATTGATGGATCCCGGAGCACTAGGCAAAGAGTTGCCGGCGGACAACCCACTGGAGACAGCGATCTCCAGGAAGCGAGCACCGACCAACGAGTTGACCATGTTGGTGGGCCAACCCATGGAGACGAAGAACTCCAAGAAACAAGCACTGGCCAAAGAGTTGAGGACGTTGGCGGACGAACTCCTCAAAGAAAGTTGGAAGAACAGCAAGGGCCCCACCGTGCCTACCCCAGGAACTCTGATTGCCACCTATGTGAGGCTCAAGACCGAGTTTGAGGAGATAGTCGCCGTTGAGAAGCAGTATTCCCCTGGCAAGGTGATGGCCCCCATCGAGGACGAGGAGATGGCCCCCGGAGGGATGAGATCCCCCGGTGAGCTGCACAAGGTAAAAAATAATGGCTTATTACCATAGTTGTGGTTTTTGATTATTTGCAATGTGCTTGCTAATATGTTAGGGTTGTGCAGGTGCCGGTGGATGTCCTTGATGATTCCGATGTCGTGGCCCGTCCTATTGGCATCGCCCCGGAGATCGATTCCGATGCCGCTGTCCATCCTGTGGACATCGCCCCAGAGACCGATTCCAATGTCGCGGTCAGTCCTGTGGACATCGCCCCAGAAATTGATTCCCATGCCGCTGTCCGTGCTGTGGTCATTGCCCGAGAGATCGATGACAAGAAATAGTTGGTCGCGCTAATCCTTCAGGGTAGTTTGCATTGCCCTGTGTTTAATTACCAGAATGATGCATGTTATCAAACCATCTTAGGGCTAGTGCACTGTCTTGTGTGGGCGGATCTTGCTACTTTTGTTTGATAGTGAATCATGTGATGAATCATGCGAATCCTCTCCGAGTTATGGAAATAGATGTATCCTCACCAGCTTTTGATGTAATATATGGCATGCTTAGATGTAAGTTTGAACTGTTTATCATATCAGCAGGGCTTGTTTGATGATTCTTGGTGTTAGTAGGCTAGCTACTGTGTGAGCTATAGTACTTGCAAAACACTCACCGAAGAGAAACGTTGGGGCTGATGAGCTCGTGGTACGCTTATACTTATCCCTCGTCGATCGACCAATAGCCCTAGCTCCTAAAATTGTAGGCTTAGCGGTCCATCAGACAATAGTTGACATACATTCAGGCCTCATTTGGTTCATAGGGTAGGAAAATCGTAGCAAAAGTACAGAGAACGTGCAACACAAAATGATAGCAGTGCAGAGACGTACTCCCTCCGTTCCAAAATAGATGACCTAGGCGGGCTAGTTTGGCCTAGTGGGTTTCAGTGATATGACGTGGTACAATGCCGTCCAGTCTTCGCGTGTGGTAGCGGTATTGCGGGTACAGTAAGTTTTCTTGAAGAAGCGGAATTCAACGAAGTCATGATGGTTCCTTCGTCCGAACAACTTACAGTGGGAAAGGTTGGGCCTGCGATACGATCGTGGTAGACCAGGATAATTTTGTGCATGGCAGGTGGACCAGGATGGTCGACGTCCAACATGTCGGCGAATGAAAGTATTCTTTCCGATATAGAGGACGAGCAACGAGTATTCATTGTTGATTTTTGATGAAAGCTATTGTCTCCACTGTTACGATGGAGGAGTGTGAAACACGGCAGCCCAGTGAACTTGGCATGTGCACCACTCCCTCCTTCCTCATGTAATGCCCAGGTTACAACTTTTTCTCACTTTCTCTCTATCTATTTCCTCTCAAATGTTTTTTACCTTTCTTTTTTAAGACACAATTGTTTTTATGCCTTTTTAGAATTATTTTTTTATACCTAGGAGCACGTGTAGAGACGGGCTCTTGCAGAGCCCACTCCTTGACTTTGTCAATGCATCTCTCTCCTCCACATAAGGAGTACTACTTGCTATGCATGCATGCGGCGGGCAGCTGGCGTCTTGAGGGGCCAGGGCGGTGAGAGCGGGCTCCGGAAGCGGTCCGGACTCCAGCATGGCCCACCTCACATTATCACCATATATTTCTTGGAGTCCATGCGCGGTGGGCGGGCGATCTCTTATCCCTCCCCCGTTTCTCTCTTCTCAGCCGACGCCCACCGAGCGATTAGATTTCGGCTATCAACATGTCAGTGAAATTGCAAGACAACGCGTGTCCCCTCTGGTGAGCGGCGTGCGAGCCGGACTATCGGGGTTGCGACGCGTACGAGTCATAAGTGTGCCGCCTTTTCCTTTAGAACTTGCGAAGCATAACATTTTCGCGTGATCGATCGATAGAAATCCAGAACAAAATGACGAGGGCGGTTCTTTCCTGCTCGTTAGGCGGGCTAGTTCGAGTGATATGACGTGCTACAGTGCCGTCCACTTGCTCCATTTTTATGTAAGCAAGAGTTTACACTCTTACGCGGGAGGAGTGCGAAACACCGCGGATCTGATTTTGATCGAGGGATAACTGTTCCCTGCCAAATAATGGAGGATTGTTAGCAATTATAGCATGATAGTTAGGGCATCTCCAGCGCTGGCCCACAAATTTACACCTGCATCTGTCCGAGGACACTGATGGATGCCATCCGATGCTGCCTGCATACCTTTTGACAACTATATGAACTAACCGGACGAAATTCGTGCAAACAAAGCAAATTTCAAATTAACCGGATGAAATTCATTACATTTCAAAAACTTTTCCTACAAACTGGACGAAATTCATTACATATTTCGCACAAACCGTACTAAAACCAACTGTAAACCTAATCTAAACGATCGCCGGCGCCCGACCACCATGTCCGGCCATGAACCCGAGAAAGCCGGCCATTGCCTTTGCCTCCTCCTCATCCGCCTCGATAACCTCCTCCTCCAGAGCGGCGGCGACCTACCGTGTACTACTCTTCCTCGCTGTCGGCTGCGCCCGCGCACGCGTGCCGGCTTCGTGGTCGTGGCGGCGGAGGGCGGCCGGGGGGTGCCGGCGATCTCCTTCGTTTGCTCCTGCGACAGTACGTCGAAGAGTGCTTTGGAGCGCGCCCGGAGCGGAGCCGCCGATGTCCCTCGTCTGCTCCTGCGACAGTACATCCAAGAGAGCTTCGGAGCGCCAGGAGGCCATGGTTGAAGTGGTGCCGACAGAAGGAAGGGACCGGAGGAGAATAAGTGTGGGTCTTTGGCTATGGCTGGGAGCTGGGGCTCAAGTTAATATAGCAGGCGAATGGCAATGAGCCGCGGCAGACGGATGGACAACTGGCACCGGAGTAGGTTCGTCGGGCGTGAATGCGGACGCTGCTTCAGTGACTTAACTGCAGATGCGTTTGGGTTACTGACATGTGGGCCCAACGGGCATCTGGCCTGCATGTCAGTGACACACCAATTGCACCTGCAGTTAAGTCCGGTGAATGCGGCATTGACATTCTGGAGAGACGGTGACCGTTTCAGGCGGGAAGCGCGCGCTAGCGATGGAAGGGGTTTCGGTGTGCAGTGGCACTAAGATCGGTCGCTCACGATAGTACATACTCCGTACCATACTACCATAGTACCCTCTCTAGCTTAGGCTGTTTTATAGATTGTCGTTGTGATGGACGATATACATGAGCAAGGCGGTCCGAGTATGACCGTTGGTGTTGAGCCAAGTGAATACATGCTCGGCGTTCGCGTAGGCCTCCATCAAATGTCTAAACAGTAATGTCAGGCACCGCCGGGGCGCGCGGGTGATGGGCTCGCCGTTTGCGTTGCGCCATGAGCAGGACTTTGATTTAGAGGGCGACGTGCATGCATTAGCATGCTTTGACAGCGTGAGCGTGAGTGTCTGACGCGAAGTATTTCATTTTCATTTGGCTGACGAGGGTGCATTGCAGCGACGAGTCCGTGGTTTGATTCCCCACATACGCATAATTTTGGTTTTTACAGTATTTCTTTCTCCATTGACAGGTAGGCCCGCGTAGATAGATAAAGAACACGAGCTGATGAGGCGCATGCGGACTATTTGACTGGTCAACCAGACAAATACGGAGCTATACGCTGAGCCAGTGATCGTATAATCACCATATCTCGTATACAATGATCAAAGTGAGCTATCAAGACAAGTTCGATGACCGCCAATGCATTTTACTCGGTAATAAATGACCAGGATTGAAGGGGAATCCAAATTTGCTTCGTCTTCTGTCCTTGAGCTCTTGACAAACCAATGCACTATACGGTTGTCCGGCCACTCCACCCCAGAGCTCTCACCAAGCGTCGTTCATGCCACCGCGCCGCACACTAACCGGTAAGGCAGCGATGGCATCCCGCCGCGCCGAGTTCCTCACCGCCCAAGACCGCACACAAAATGGTAGGGAAGCGATGGCATCCCGCCGTGCCGAGTTCATCGCCGCTCGCGACCTCACAACTATGTGGGAGGAATTTGAAGATGCCAAGGCCGAATGGGCGGTAGAGCAAGAGGCGGCCAAAGCCGCACAGAGGGAGCGGAAAAGTCAGAAAGCACTCAAGAAAAGAGAGGCCCGCCGCCGCAAGAAAGAAAAGGACGCATGCGCTGCTGCGGAGAGGTCGGCGGAGATCCAAGCACGGTCGGCGGAGATCAAGACAAGCCGGGAAGGAGAACGACGGCGTCTGGCCAGCATGTGAGAAGTAGTAGTACTAGTAGTTAGTGTGTGTGTGTGTGTGTGTGCCTGAGTACGAGCATGTACCAATACTACTAGTTACTACTGTAGTTTCTAGAGCAAATTACCAGTACATTAGCCTAGACTAAATGGAAAAATTCCTATCCTAAGCATCAAATGGCATCTCTTTCTCTATAGGAATTGAGATGCATGTCATCTCACTTCCTATGATTTTCATATTCCTATCCTATGAACGAAAGGAGGCCTCTGTTGGAGTAACTACTGTAGCTAGCAGTACTGCTGGTATAGTAGTTTTCTTCAAGAAGCGGAATTCAACAAAGTCATGATGGTTCCTTCGTCCGAGCAACTTCAAAGTGGGAAGTGGGCCTGTGATTTGACGGCTCATTAATCATTGTTACTGCGGCGCGACGACCTGGGTGACTCTCCCTTGGAGTTCTACGTGCATGGCAAGTGGACCAGGATGGTCGACGTCCCACATGTTGGCGAACGGAAGTATTCTTTCCGATATCGAGGAGCAAGGAAACCGCGTGGTATAGTATCACTGCTGATTGGTTCGCAAAAAAATAGTATCACTGCCGATTTATAATTATTTTTTATTTCTGATGAATGCTAGCGTTTCAACTCTTACGACGAAGGGTGCCAAACACGCCACGTGCTGGATGTCCCACACGTCAGCGAAAGGAGTGCGACATGAACAGCGTGGTAGAGCCCAGCTAAAAAAAACAGCATGGTAGAGCGTCTCCACTTCTTCCACTTCTGGGTCGGAGACCACACGTAGTAGTACTTAGTGGTATGAACGATACAAAGTGCGACCTGGAGAGAAAGAAACGTCTAGTTGGAAGGTCTTGGGGCATACATGTAAACAAATATAAAAGTTAATATGTGCCTCCAACTAATATAGTAGTAGTAGAGTACTTAGGCACGTACTCCATAACATCACCATGCATTGCACGTACAACATTTAGTGGTAGTACGTAGTAAGAGACAAATGCCGCCCAAGAGTTCCCTTCTCGACCTACTTTTGGGTGTTTGGTAGAGTGTATGGAGGGTGCATGAGTCCACACTAGTTTAGCACAAATACACTAGAAGCATGCATGAAGAGAGCATGCATGAAGAGGGGTGTTGAGTTGAGCATGCATGAAGAGGGAACAACTATGCTGAGACGAGAACGCAACCAAACATACCCTATATGCCACGCATGTTCATACCATTCGTGCCTTTCTACTTCACTTACTGCGCTACATTACTCAGGTTCGTACGTCCACTCCTGGGTACATGTCCGTCTCGTAGTTCCAGTCCCACGTGTTCTTCATATAGATGGAACGATCCTTGCATAACACGTGCACCTTGATGCTAGATGTCTTGCGTGTTGGCAAAAGGAAGAACAAAGCTCACGTAAAAAAATAGAGTGGAAGAACATAGATTCCGGATGACCGAGAAGGAGCAAGGAACCTCGTGGTGGAGCGTCTGCACTCATAATATTTAATATTATTCAGCGATATAAAATGAACCAATCATCTCCACAGTGGACTGGAAGAGTACGAAACACGGCAACCCAGTGTAGTTACATCATACTAGTACATGGCTAACCCACGCTATCACCATATTTGTTGGCTTCCGTGCGACACCTATCTCTAGTAATCCAGCAGCCTGTATCGCTTCTCCCTCCTCGTCTCCATCAAAGTGCGGCGGGCTGGCGTTTCTGCCGTCTATTGAGGTCGGCTAACTATCACATGTTAGCGACATGCCAAGAGCATTCTAAAAAACATCCTTTCACGTTCCGTTTTTCAAAAGAAAAAAAATCCTTTCACGTACGAATTTGCCTGTATGCTTTGAGCAACTTGCATGTCCTATACTGCTCCTGTTTGATACTCTAACTTAGTTAGAGGTTAGACTAACTCATGACTAACCCTGAACTAACTGTAGCCAAAGAGGTGTTTGTGTGACAGGGTTAGATTGACAATAAATGCACTTAATGGAGAGAGAAAAGTGATTTTTCAGTGGTCCCAATGAGAACTATCTCCAGTTAGCACCTGTTGGGTGGGATAGTTTTTTTGGTGGGTTCGGTGCAACTTGCTCCAATTTAAACCCTCATGCTTGGATACTTTAGGGCTATTTGAGCCCCAACTAGCTCAAACTAACTCTAACCCATGGATCCAAACAGGGCCTATGGTCAGTCTCGACGCGGAGCAGTCGCGTGCACCGGAAAGCGGCGCTCTCTCGGCCGTCGCGCCACTTCAAAGCCGGCGCCAGTGAGAGGTCGCCTCCGCTCTGGCCGGGCATTAATGCGGCACTGACGCTCCAGGGCGACGCTGACCGTTTCACGCGGGAAGCACGCGCTGGCAAGGGAGTATAGGTTTTGAACCATTTCAGGTGTAGTACTGGTAGTTTGCGAAACTACTCAATTATTGCACTCAGTTTCCTAAGAAATTGTGGTAAAAAACATTACTCCACAGCCCGCTTCCCTTCTCCTTCCTCTTCCACTGCCCGCGCACGTCCGCGGGAAGCGACCGGTCAACCCTTATATAGGAGTGCTAGCACAAAAAGATGCATGCATGACCACTAAAATTTCCGTATTAAAGCGCCCCTCCGGCGGGAGTATGGCGTATGTTGTTACCTTCGGCCGGCCCATGGCTACCGGACGACGGCGACCAGAGAAGAGGCGGCGGGAGGGGAATGAATGCAGCTACTGTTTGGGTTCGCCTTCCGGCTTAAATAAATGCGCAGCATCACGTGTACCCGCGGGTGCACAAATTGTAACATACGTGTCTGCTTAAGTGGGCGTCACGTAACTGGTGTGTGTGTGAGAGAGATTCTGAGAGACAGAGTGCGTGTGTGCGACTCTACTCTTCGGACATGTACTCAACCTTTTTCATCGGGATATAAGTATAATGGTATTTACTTTAGCTAGTGATTTACGTGGCCATGTTAACGTGGTTGTGTCAAAAAAATGTCACTTCCTTCTCGTGATTTGCATTATATAATTACAAGCAAGATTCTTGTGCATTGCACGGAACATCAATATGCATTTTTTTACAGAACACCTGTTGTGATTGACCCATGCAGGAGTAATCCCATGTGTAAAAACTAATGATATCTCGAGAATTTTATCGGAAAACTGGTATCTCGAGAATGTCATCGAAAAAATGAAAGATGAGAGATAAGGCGAGGAGGAGTGGAGCGTGGTGGTGACTGGTGGTCGGAATGGGCGGAGGCATGGGGATGGACGGCGCCGGCAGGGGGCAGCGGCCACCATGCATGCTAGATTGTTCCAGAGACTTATTCCTTTTTTAATTGCTGAGCAATGAGGTTGCGGGAGATAATGATGTGGAGAGAGGTGCGGGTATCTTTTGTAAAATTATCATAGTTTGCTTTCTATCCTCAGATATAGATCATACGGTCTGTATTACAAGATGGCAGGCACACCCTCACCGCCAACTCGTTTTTTTATAAGGGTATAGATGATAAGTTTGCTGACTACTAAAGTAAAGTGGAATTTGTCCGTGTTATACAAGTAAATAAAGGTGATTGTTTATCATACGGGTAAGGTTGGATGAAGGGTGGTAGGAACAAATGCTCCGCCTAGAGCATGTGTGTGTGAGATGGAGTCTTAGTGTGTGTGTGGGGTGTGTGTGTGTGAGAGAGAGAGAGAGAGGAGAGAGAGATGGAGTCTTAGTTTGTGTGTGTGTGTGTGAGAGAGAGAGATGGAGTCTTAGTGTGTGTGGGGGGGTGTGCGTGCGTGCGTGTGTGTTTGTGTGAGAGAGAGATGGAGTCTTAGTGTGTGTGTGGGGGGGTGCGTGTGTGTGTGTGCGTGCGTGTGTGTGTGTGTGTCGCGGGGTCCTCTGTGGCGGATGTAATTTAAGTGTGCATGGCTTCATCATAGAGAGGTGATGTGTATGGCAGAGGCCACCAACGATGGGATGCGAGAGAGAAAATGCCCGTAGAGAGGGAAGAGAAGGTGTGTGCGCGTGAGAGGAGTCGACATCGAGAGAACGTGTTTGTTCGAGAGACACCGAGGAAGACTACTATATTTCGATGGTGCATGTAGGCCGGAATTAAACAAAGGGATGGTCTTATTGGTTTCAGGGATATAGTGGAAGAGTGAGAGGCGGGGGGGGGGGGGGGGGGTAGCTAGAAGGAGATTGTTAAGTGTGAGTGTGTGTTTTACCCATCCAGGCGGAAGTTATGTGCACAAAAGAGGAGAACGATTCGATGTGGCGTTAGGATTGAGGGTAATTAACTACGTATGGAGACATAGAGACCTTGAACGTGCATGTGTGAGAGGTATACATGTATATGTGGGATGTGTGTGTGTGCGCGCGTGCATGATCGAGATAAAAGAAAGAAGACCTAAGTCCTAAGATCAACGACATGGGAGAGACGGATCGGTATGACAATATGCATGCATGTGAGAATGCAGGGAAGAAGGCCCGACAATTGAGCATGTGTTTTTGTCTTTAAGAGATAGTGGCGTGGGCTGGAGCATGCATCTATGGCGAGCAGAGGGAGTGAGGCGCAACGATTGTGCAAAAGAGATCAACCTATAAATGCATATGTATGGAGAGACATATATAGTGTGGGTGATAGGAAGCAAGACTCCGTGCAAGAAAGAAATGTTGACGGAGAAACTACAGATAGATACAGAGATGGAGATGCTAGCTAGAGGGACATCCGCTAGTTTGGGTGTTGGAGATGACCGTCGGGTGGTTCAAAGGGTGAAGTTATATATGTGTGTGAGAGGGCACTTGACTACATGTAGAGAGAAACATATGTAGTGTGCGTGATAGGAATCAAGAGTGAGGGCGAAAAAGAAGGTTGATGGAGAAACAGATAAATAGAAAGGTAAAGATGCTAGCTAGTGTGTGTTAGAGATAGGAGTCGAGTGGATCAGAAGGCTGGGTTATGTGTGTGGGTGTGAGAGAGATAGAGAGAGGGTGCATGTGAGTCACATACAAACAGATATCAGAGAGAAATGAGATCCAGAGAGACGGAGTTTTGTGTCTGCGAGAGAGAAAGATATTTCACAACGAGAGTGATAGCTAGAGAGACATACGAGGGAACGCAAGATATCTCTAGGGAGAGAGGTGTGTGAGCGACATACAAGAGAACAATGGAGAAATATGAGACCCTGGGAGACAAAGTTTGTGTTTGTGTGTGAGAAAGAGACATTGAAGAGGAAGAGTCGTAGGTTCTCATATCTAAGGAGCGAAAGACATCTCTGTATGAGGCGTGTGCGAGTGGCACACATGGGAATAGTAGAGAGAAATGAGACCCCGGGAGACAAAGTTTTGTGTTTGTGTGAGAGAAAGAGATTCCACATGGAGAATCATAGTTAGAGACACATAGCAGGGAGCGAGATATACTTAGAGAGAGATAGAGTGATGAAGGTCGAGGGAGAGAGTACCGTCAGTGTGTTACGAAGATAAAAGATCATTGTCGACATACAGGTAGCACGAGAGATACCTGAGAGACGATGAACGCGTATAGGTCCAGAGAGATAGTCCTATATAAGCATGAGTGATAGCTATATGAGACGAATATCTGGATTAAAGGGGATTCAAATATTTAAACTGGAGATCACGACATCGATAATATCATAACCCAAATTGGTGTATCAAACATGCATATTCATTTGAATTTGGGCACACGTGTAATGTTATATAGTTTATCAATATTGGTGATCCATAGATTCTTCAATTACAAACAATGCATGGTTTATATGCAATTAATGTCTAAACGGGATTACACTATATGTTGCGTGTGTGAAACACATTATACATGTTTGAGAAGTAAAAAAACCCGCATGAAACACACATTAATTGGAGAGAGTTAGCGAGGAATGCATACATTGGATTTCAACATAAAGTGGTTTCAAATATTTGAAAATCCAAATTGATGGATACAACCTTATGAATCTGAGATCATGCCATTTGTAAACCATATTTATGTATAAATGGTGTTGTGCTTTTGAAAGTATATATAAAAAAAATGATGTATATAGAATGTAATTCCAATTGAAAATGGATCCCGCCCGAAAAAAAATAGAATACAAACGGGATTCGAATTGAGTTGGCACGGTAAACGTGCACTCTCCAAAATTTGAACGAAGCGGGGAAAGTCGCAGTAACCGCCCGAAACCAAAATCTGCGAGATGGAAATCACTACTGCCTATCCCTGCCACGCAAAGCCTATCTGCTGGATTTGTATAGGTTTCGATAGCGGTAGGTTTGTAATTTCAACCAAACGTGACGTAACCGCCTCTCACCCGGATTCATACACGGTGGGCGCCAAAACACAGTGTGTCCTCGGCCGAAATCGACTCCCTCCCCGATTCATATTCATACATGGTGGGCGCCAAAAACAAACTCTCGTCGGCAAATATTCGGTGTATGCAAGATTACCGTCCTATCCCCAACCAACTAATGTTGCTGTGATGTAGTAGAAATTTGAAACGGGGGCTAAGTTCGTAAATTTCCTCGCATTTGAGACAAGCGCGCCCTGAATACATGGTTCCCCCCTTCCTCTCTACCTCCCTTTTCCCCATTCGTACTCCGTGGGCGCCAAAACACCCTCTCCACCCCACCCTCCTCCGTCCGCCGCCGTCCACCACCCCCATCCACCGCCGTCCTCCTCCACCATGCCGGAGCTGATACCCCGACGCCTTCCATTACAAGAGATCGACCTCTCTCATCCACGGCTTCGGACCGGGATCCTTGCATCCCGTCCTCTCGCTTCATCCCCGCCGTCGTCCACCTTGCCGACGCCGCTCCTACGACCGTCTCGTCCACCGTGCCCCGCCGCCACCGTCTACCCTCCTAGATCTGCTTCCACGCCGCCGACAGCCATCGCTACCGCAACACCGTCAAATTCTCAGCAGATGCGTACACGGCGCCGCACCAGAGGCGGTACTCTTTCGTATCTGCTCAACTTATTTATCGCAGCAAGAAAATAGATCGCCACTGCTTTACTCTGATTTCTTGTCTTGGTTGCGAAGTTGCCTTTGTCCGGCTTGCACCTTCAGATCCGCCATGGCACGCTCAACACTATACTCCCAATGCTTATGGTTTTCCCCTTTTATATTCCACACTAGTTAAATCACAGTAGACTAAATTTCAAAATTGGGTCAGTCGATTTTTCAGAGCTCGCCGGAGATCGACGGTGCGAACTAAGGGGCTCGGGTGGTTGTGGGGCCTCACCAAACGAAGAAAACTCGACGCGGGTGGGGGTTGGGGCGGGGGTGGGGGTGGGGGTGGCAGAGGAACATAGGCGGCGGGGGCCGGTGGTCCGGCCGGCAGCCCGTGCGGTGTTTTGTATGAGAAGAATCAGAGACGAGGAAGAAGATGGGTTAGGAGACGTAGGATCTTCATCCAACCGCCTGAAATGGTCGAGAGACAACTGGGAGTTGCATTCTTAATGCGCTCTGGTTCATCATGTGTGGGCACTGCGCAACCAACATTTTATTATCCAAAATCTGCTTGCTCTTCTTTACCATGTTCCTCTTCCGTTCTTCTTTAATATGTACTCTCTCCGTTCCTAAATACAAGTATTTGTATAGATTCCACCATGGACTACATATGGAGCAAAATGAGTGAATCTAAACTCTAAAATGTATCTGGATACATCTGTATGTGATCCATAGTGGAAATCTCTACCAAGACTTATATTTTGGAACGGAGGGAGTATGATAGTGGTACAGTATGTTCCTTGTACTGAAGATGAGCAGGGACTTTTGCAGTGTAGAGGTCTATACGGTCGGTTGTGATGGACACTTTGAGCCTCTTTGATTCGTAGGATCTTGTAAACATCGGAATAGGATTTGTAGTCACCTGCCCACTTGAATGCTATAATAATAGCAAGGAAATGCGGGGAGCTGTGTCGCCTTTGAGAGTAACACTGATATTAACAGTACCGCACCTTCACTTGAAGAGAGCTGGTATCCGAAGCCTTTCTAGCCGTACCGGCAATACTAGCACATATATTCCAGCAAGTTCCACTTTGCTGATTTTACTCTGATGCTTATGGTTTTCTCCGTTATATCTACACTATGATCTGTGTAGCTGCTTTGTGTCGCACTAGCAGCAGTCCACTCTTGAAGCTAAACACTGCGATGACTTACAAAATTGGCACCAAGGCATTGAGTGCCATTCTGGATGCAATGAAACTCATACGCTCCCCACCTGTTGATTCTTGTTCAGAATATGATCCTAATGACTCTTGTTCAAAATTGCCACATATAGAGAGACAGCATGGAATTCCATTTCTTTGGGCGCTGTGATTCATCATGAGTGGGCAACCAACATTGTATGCAATGAAGCGGAACCTCAAGAATATGCTTCCTCTTCTGTTCTTTAACATGTTCCTCTTTGTTTATTTTGTATTTAGTACGTACAGTATGTTCCTTGTCAGGAAGGGTCGCAGGGACATCTGCAGTCAACAGCTGATAGAGCTGGCCTGTACGTGATCGATAGGCTTTCAATTACTAGCGGCAATACAACACCGTATTTTCAAGCCAGTTCCACTTTCCCGATTTATATATCGTGGTTATGGTGTACCCCTGTTATGTACACTATGATCTGCCTAGTTGTTGTGTGCTCTTGTTATCATGGTTTGGCAATAAACTCTCTATATAGTATATTATGAACCTATCATCTGCCAGCTATCCTTACTTCTGGAGCCTATTTTTTGTGTACTTGTGCCAGATTATATAAATGCACGCACCATATTACAGCACACATGAGCTCTCTCATCAGAATCCAGTGATAGCACACAAGTGTTTACAGGGGCGCCCCTATATTAGAATATCATCTGCATTACAAAGATAATCTCACAACTATTTATGTTTTCATGGTTCTCAGATATTATACGCCATTACAGTGAATATCAGAATCCGCGCATCAGAAGAATATTGTGGAACACTGCAATGACTTACAAAATTAGCACCAAGGCATTGAGTGCCATTCTGGAAGCAATGAAACTCATACGCTCCCCACCTGTTGATTCTTGTTCAGAATATCATCCTAATGACTATTCTAACCTCGAGGAGTCAAAGGCAGATGGCCTGTCCTGTTCACCCATCAAGGTGCCTGTTCTAATTTGGCAAGGTTTTATTGATTGCGCGTATCTTGCATATGTTGTCTTGCATTTCTTCTACTTTGTTGCACCGCCATCTGCTTAGTTTACTCATCATATGACTCGAGATGCCATGCCCATCCATTATCAATACATATTCCATCTGTCATCATACCATGTTTTCTCACTCAAATGCTGTTCTTGTGCATCAGACATCAAAAAGGAAGAGGGTGATTGCCGAACCTGAAGGAGCACCAGCAAAGTCCTTGAAAAACGTGGTGGTGCCGGAGAAATCAGACAGCACCCCACTTATATTGGCTGTACAACCAGTGACACTAAACGTAGGACCGACTCCAGCAGACTGTACCCATACTTCACTGGCCACACCACTAACCCCACCACACAGGACCTGCACTCCAGCAAAAGGTATACCGATTTCATTTGCCATAGCACCAGCTGTACCACAGAAAAATCCCACTCCAGCAAAAAGTACAGCAAGTCCACCGGCCGAATACCTATCCCAACTGCAGAGACGGCCAATTCCTGTAGATTGGAACCCCATTCCATTTATTCCCAGTTTAAAAGACAATGCTTTCAATGTTGTTAGGGACTACGTGCATATATTCCCATCATGGGAAGATTATAGTGAAGACAAACACCATTTTCACATCTTCCTGTCCAACTTACGTGTAAGTGATATTATTCATGGTTATTATTTTCCTGTTTTCTGCTGATCGAACACATCAATGATTTACATTACGTTGTTGTAACTAGGCGAGGGTCAATCTGGATAGTCATGACGAGCAAAGCTTGCTTGTGCTTTTCAAGGAAGCATTGCAGCAGTATCGGTGTTGCCTGAGGAAATCACACTTTGATGGCAAGTCTATAAACGAATTTCTGGTGAAGTCTCCTGTGCCAAATTTAGAAGACATTGAATGGAAAAACCTTGTTATGCACTGGTCTCGTTCCCAGGATGAGGTACTGTCTATGAAATCAAATGACAATTCGAACTTCTACTTTTCCGCATGTGCCTTACGAATCTTTTTTGCAGGAAATCTGCTCGAAGAAGAATTCCGGTTTGAAAAGAACGACAGGATATCGCAAATATGCTGCCCGCTGCTTTGCTCTTGTTAGTACCTGTTGTCCTGTATCACTGTACTTGCATACATACCTTGTTCATTATGTGACAGCAGTATGCATGATAGCTTGCTTATCAATTGTTCGCTCCAAATTATCTGATCTGTATGAATGGTTACATTAGTGTAGAATATATCCAATGCCAATGATTTTTTTAGCTCTGCATTGTTCTTGTAAGTACATGATGTCCTTTATCAGTGTACTTATATTGACAAGTAGTTGTTCATGTACCATCACTCTGCAGCTTATTTTCCTTTGCCCTCCATTTTCTACACATCAGATCTATATTTACTCTTACCATAAGGTTGGTACTAAAGAAGTTTAGCTGTGCATTGCTCTTGGCTGTGCCTTTTGCCTGTATCGCTGCACATACATTTATAGCTACTTGGTTATGTAGCATCGCTCTTCATCTTATCTTAAATATTCTCCATTTTTTCGTATATTATGACATCTATATCTACTCTTAACAAAATGTAGAACAAAGGCAATGCTTATGAAGAAGAGTCTGTGGTAAACTTCTTGAATTGCCCCCCCCCATCAGCATGGATAAGGGCTTTATAGAGCCTGTCTTCACCAGTAATGTAAGTTTGTCCTTCTCAAGCCTTCAAACTTTGTTGTGTATATTTGGTTAGGCATGACTGCAACAGCTGTTTATTTTTGGTGTTTGCATCAAATTGCATGTTTAAAGTTTATTATGTAGTTCATAAACAAAAGTTTGTCCTTCTCAATTTAACTTTTCAGTTGTACAACCAAGTTCCTTCTTCATACCATGTAAATTAAACTATACAAAGCAAGTGATCTTCTTTTGCACTGCATGTATGCTTCTGTTCTTCATCCGTAATCCAGTGGTGTGGTGAACCTACCCACTACAACACAATGTCATATTCTGCAATGTCTTAACTATGAACAATGTCATATCATTCTACTATTATTTAAACCGTCTCTTTATTTGCCAATCTGAAATGGGATAAATTGACAGCACACTAACCATTGATACTTATGAGTTCTTGATCTGTAATCCAGTGGTGTCGTGAAGCTGCCAACTCCTTCACAATGTCATTTCCTGCCATGTCTTGACCTGAACAATACCATATTGTGTTAATGAAATTTTAAACTGTGTCACTTTATTCGTCAGTAAGAAATGTGATGAATTCTCAGCACTGATACTTTTATGTGCAAAACCTGTCATCTGTCTGCTTGTTTATCTTTTAGAGTGAGGAAGATATAAGTGTTGAACAAGCGCAGTCTCATCATCTTGCTCAGGTGGTTGCGCTGCAGCTCGCCAGCAGGGCTAAACTTTCTTGAACTCTATTGAAGTGCTGTCGGTTTTGTATATTATTTTGTCGGCGTGTTTATTTGCACTGGTGGCGATCTTTGATGCCCAGTGTATGTAATCTGCTCTCTGCTTGTGCTTTATTATCATAGTAGCGAACTTTGATGCCCAGTGCATGTAATATGCCATAATTTCTTTATTGTATAGTCTAGGTTTTTTCTTATTCACGATGCTGCAGTTATTTTACTGTATATATACCCTGTCTTCGCAGTAAACCGGCCAAACCGTAAAATTACGGTACATAATCGGGCCGTCATGCAATCACGATGTATGATCCGCATCATGGGCCTCGTCAAACTAGCCCACTAGTAGATTCGGGCCTTTAATAGGCCGAGTAACCCCCGGCCCTCTTTTCGCAAGAAAACTCAATGGGCTTTTAGGAGGCTGAGAAGTAGGTTGGGCCTGAAACGTGCCGAACAGCTCACGGGCTGGCAGCAGCTCGAAATGGACCCCGGCCCATGATTGTGCGAATCAAATCACGGGCTTTTAACAGGCCAAAATTGGCTCGGACCTTGTTTGGCCCAATCAGATATCGGCTGCGAGCAGGCCGGATGCAAACCGGGCCGTAGTTAGGCCCAACTATATGACGGGCTTTTAACAGGCCGAAATTAATATAGGGCCGAAATGTTAAACAGGCCCTTAATAGGCCGAAACTAATATCAGGCCGAATTACTAAATGGGCCTTTAGCAAGTGAGCCCAAAAGTATAGCGTCCAGTTAACGGGCCCAATCTGATATGGGCCATCTTTGAGGCCAAAGCCTCTTAAAGGGCCGGACCTGATCTGGGCCATGATTTGGCCCAGAACGTGGGAGGCTTTTAACGGGTCGGATCTCATATGGGCCATTATTAGGCCCGGAACGTGGCAGGCCATTAATGGACCAGATCAAATATGGGCCGACATTTGGCCCAAAACATGGCAACCAGTTAATGGGCCGGCCTACTAGGGTCCTCAAAATCTTGTGGGCCTACAGCTAGGCCGGCCCATTAGTGTCGGCGAAATCTCGTGGGCCTTTAGCTGGGCCGGCCCATTATCATCCGCAAGAATTTTGTGGGCCTTTACCTGGGCCGGCCCATTATGGCACACAAAAATCTTGTGGGCCTTTACCTGGGCTGGCCCATTATGGCCCGCGAAATCTTGTGGGCCTTTAGCTGGGCCAGCCCATTATGGTCCGCAAAATCTCGTGGGCCTTTAGCTGGGCCGGCCCATTATGGTCCGCAAAATCTTGTGGGCCTTTAGTTGGGCCGACCCATTTAAACTTGATGGGCCGTGCCACGTGTCGACGTATCATAGGCGCCTTCTGTCCAATGAGTGGATGACATCTGTCCCAACGATGAGCCGACACGTGTTTCCTCCAGCCAATGATGATTTTACACGTGGAAAATCCCCATTGGTCGCGGCTGTTAACGGGTTATCGGATCCAAAACCCGACCTGATAGCTTAACGACGTTCCGTTACGGTGGATGCCACGTGTCGGTCACCCTTGACGAAAGCACTTCTGTGACGCGCGATTTATCGTCATGGAAGTGGACACTTCCGTGATGATAATTTTGGTAATGTCATGGAACACTTCTACGACAGCACAGGTATGACTATCTTGATTCTGTCATAAATTTGTCATGGATGTACATGCATGACAAAAAATGCGACCTACTGTGACAAACACGTATCATCACGGAAGTGTATTTTTTTTGTAGTGTATGTTACTCCCACTATGACCAGCCTTAGTAGGTGACCTTGCGCTTGGCTCTTCGCCTCTTCCGGAAGTCGAATGAACCGCTAGCAATCTGACACCAAATGAACTGCTGTCCACCGCTTGTAAGCAAAAGTTTCTCCTCGTGCTGCGAGCCACCGCGCACGCGTTGGCGAGGGAGAAGGCGTAGTAAGCAAGCTTCTCGTCGTTCTGCGAGTTGCCGCGTGTTGGCAAAAGGATGAACAAAGCTCACGTAAAAAAGAGTGGAAGAACATAGATTCCCGACGAACGAGAAGGAGCAAGGAACCTCGTGGTGGAGCATCTGCACTCATAATATTTTATATTATTCAGCGATATAAAATCAACCAATCATCTCCACAGTAGACTGGAAGAGTACGAAACACGGTAGCCCAGTGTAGTTACATCATACTACATGGCTAACCCACGCTATCACCATATTTCTTGGCCTCCGTGCAACACCTAGCTCTAGTAATCCAGCAGCCCGTATCGCTTCTCGCTCCTCGTCTCTCTCAAAGTGCGGCGGGCTGGCGTTTTGCCGTCTATTGAGGTCGGTTAACTCATCCCATGTTAGTGACATGCCAAGAGCATTCTAAAAAAATTACTGTACTCTATTGTTATGCCAAGAAGAGGAAGCGCTTTGACCGACGGACCAAATGAGACAGGCGTGCCGTGCCGTGAGTGGGTCCAGTTTCTCGTTTTGAACTTGTTTGGTGTCGTAGTAACACTTGGTTTTGACTGTTGATAAGATTTTATATAGGGCCTAATGAATTCTTCGAGGATGCCTTTGACTATTGATAAGATTTTATAAAATTTGAAAATTATATCATTTGAAGATCCTTTCATGTTCCGTTTTCAAAAAGAAAAAATCCTATCACGTACGAATTTGATTGTATGCTTTGAGCAACTTGCATGTCCTATACTGCTCCTGTTTGGATACTCTAACTTAGCTAGAGGTTAGACTATGACTAACCCTGAACTAACTGTAGCCAAAGAGGTGTCTGGGTGACAGGGTTAGATTGACAATAAATGCACTTGATGGAGAGATAAAAGTGATTTTTTAGTGGGCCCAATGAGAACTATCTCCAGTTAGCACCTCTTGGGTGGGATAGTTTTTTTTGGCGGGTTCGGTGCAACTTGCTCCAATTTAACCCTCATGCTAGGATACTTTAGGGCTATTTGAGCCCCAACTAGCTCAAACTAACTCTAACCCATGGATCCAAACAGGGCCAAAGTTAGTCTCGGAAAACGCATTAAGCCCTATATACATTGACAGACAGAGTACATGATACTAGCAAACGCTCACCATTAGTAGTGGTTCATTGGTTGGTTTTGATTTTTGATTCAGTTGTTGTGCTGCTACCGTCCAATATTCGCGTGTGGTTGTTTCTAGAGTACAAAAAGGAGGTACTAGTACTTACTGTGGGAAAGGTGAAGTGATGGTTGCTTCGCCCGAGCAACTTATTACTCTGGGAATATGGGAGTACTAGCGGATTCAAGGAACAGAGAAATGATGGTTGCTTCGTCCGAGCTACTTACTGTGGCGAAGGTGGGCTCTGTGATTTGACTGCTCACTAGTCATTACTACTGCGCCACAACGACCGGGGTGAATCTTTCCCTGCAGTTGTGCACTCAATATTACTGCATGGCAGGTGGAGCCAGATGAAGGATGTCCCACATGTCAGCGAAACGAAGTTGAATTGTTTCTGGCATTGCTATCAATCCTTTGTACTGTGATGCTATGAAGGTTTCAACTTTGGTTCCCGCAGAAAAAAAGGTTTCAGCTTAGGATTCATGTGTCCTCTTGCCTCAAGATTATCTCATTACAACATTCCATCAAATACGAATGAAACTACCATGGATGCTAATGCATCTCAATAGTTTGCAGATCAGCGCCAATATTCACATCACAACTGAAGACAAAGTTGTGAGAAGGTGTACAAATAAAGAAAAATATATAATTGATTGATGTTGTTCGTAGGCATGGCTCCATTTCCTGGGCACAGTGTTCATTGCTTGGCAACTAGTTTCACCCAGCTCTGTAGCCAAAAAAGAGGTGTATGGAGGACACCACAATCTGATCATTTTGTGCAGGTCCACTAAAATCAAGCTGACCATCCCTATTTGCAAGGATATCCAGTCAGTGTGATTACAATAATAGTGGAACTAGATGATGAAACATAACACACACAAATAGAAGCCGATCACCTCTGGGATCTCTCTTTAGGACTAACTACTTGTTGGAGAAGATTAGACACGGAGTTGGATGAGGAGGATAGCAAAACTAATCTCCCTTTCTGCAGTCCCACAGAAATGTAAAAACATTGCCCGTGTGACATTTTGGCGGAACTGCACAAAACACTCTTAAGAAAAAAGTGATTTATGCAGTTCACCAAAAGGTCGCAATAGCAACGAGGTGAAATGGATAGCCCTGTTTGCAAAAAAGAGGTGGAAAGGAAACAATTACTGGCCAATAACACGAGTTGAAGACACATACGCCGACAAAAAAACAAGCATATTAGTTTATCAAAAATGGTTTGAGGACGAGATTGCAAGATGGAAAGTACGCCGGCCGAGATACATTTTAAGCAAACAACTAAAGAACATCCACATGCAGCAACGTGGGAAGATGGGCAGTGGAGCAAGGTCGGAGAAAGCTGTAGCTGAGGGTCGTCGGGATGTTACTAGGAGGGCACCGGCGGCCGGGATCTGCCCATACTGCAGCAGCGAGCAAGTGGTGAAGGCCCTACCGCACCGGAGCTTGGTCAGAGAGAACGGCGTGTACGGCAGATCGGGACGTGCTGCCTCAACGCCGTCGAACGGAGAAACGATGCACATCCTCCCTTTCCGCCGGCACACGGGATGCGGCCGGATCACTAACCAATGGTGAGAGAGAGAGGCCACCGCTGCCTTGTGTGAGATGGTGTGAAAAGAGACAAACCCCGGCAGGCAGGCTCCGTTGTGTATGGTGGAGCGGATTTTTCCATTTTCCCCACGGCAATCGTTTTATATTCTGTACGTGCCATTGAGGAATGAATATATAACTTTATTTAATACTAACGCGTCAAGTCGACCTATGTTCCATCTAAGCGTGGTACCCGACCCTCCTTCGAGTAAACAACCGCTACACGCGTCAAATTATCACGTGGGCTGCCTTTTCGTACAGAAACGAACTCCAGCGTGTACCTGCGTGGGTGTGGCCAGGAACGAGACGTGAGTACGTTCGTCCTGCGTGCACCTCTTCTTTAGGTGCAGGTACGTACATGGGTGGGTGTGAGAGAGATAGTTTGTGCGAAACAGAGGCAATGGGTCGATGATATCTCAAACAAAAAAATGTAACATATGCAATGTGTGTGAAACAGAGTCATGGATATATCATATATAGAGGGAGCGATCCACGAGAAGACAGTGGAGGGATCATCGGCGTGAGATATCGATAGAATCAAAAACAGGGATGAAGTGTGTGGCTGCGCGATTGATAAAGAGTGCCATCGAATTTTTGTTTTCCCACGTCAAAGATACAGGGCGGCTGGCCTACTGGAATTTGAGAGGGCAGAGGTGCAGTTTTTCTCTGTGGCATGGATACCTACCTACAACATTCGACTATCGGTGTGTGTGGGGGGGGGGAGGGGCAGAGACCTAACTATAGAGAGGTAGATCGACTAGTATATGTGTGGAGAAGGAGAGAGACCTAGCTATGTATTGAGGGAGATCGATCGGCATCCATGGATATGTGTAGCAGAGGAATAAGGTTGGGAGAAAGACAAAGGTAGAGTGTCGGAGGGTTGGTGGTGGAGTGGCGTCTCACAAATGGTGGGAGAGGCCTGCTAGACAAACGGAGGGTATGAGTGCAATATCAATAAGAGAGGGCCGGGGATGTCTGTCTGTCTATGCACGTGCGTGTGAGAGACGGGTCGGGAGTTATGCAAGGATGACGAGGGGAGACGATATGGTTGTGGTAAGCATACGTAACTACATAGGAAGATCAACCGTCGTGTGTCCGAGAAAGGGAGAGACATAACTAGTGAGGTAAGTCTATCGGTGCGTGGGGAAAACGAATTATAGTCGACCTGGCTATATGTAGGGAGATCGGTACGTATACATGCATGCATGTGTTAGAAGCAAATAAGGTCCGAAGAGACAGACAGGGGAGAGGGGTGCGGCTAGGAGGTGGTGCGAGAGGCCTACCATGTCGAGGGGGAAGTGTGTGCGAGTATGAGATCGATGAAAAGAGGGGTGGGAGTATGCCCCTGCGTGGAACCGTATTGGACATAGGGGGCATGGACGGTGAGAAGAGAAGAGGGGAAGTATGTGTTTGTGGTAGGCACACTTGGCTAGAGAGGTATATCGACCGGTGTGTGCCAGAAAGAAGGAGCCGGGGGGCCTACACACACTGCGGGTGAACGACCTAAAGAGAAATAATGAACGTGCGCGATGGAGGGGACGCTGAGGGAGGGTGAGAGGGGGGCGGGCGTGTGCATGCACGATAGAAAGTTAGCGCTAGCTAGCTACAAAGAGAAGAGGATCGTGAAGGTGTAAAAGACGAACAGAGATCATAATTCATTATAAAAAAGTGGATACGGATACTTGAAGAAGATATCATAATGTAGAACATTGATTATAATTTGGCCTAATGTGTGGCTTTTGTAGCTCAGGGCTAAATACTTGTCATAATGTAGGGGGCGGGGCACTATGCTTTGTGTGATAAACACGGCGTACGTATGGAACATGGTTTAGATTATGAATATATAGTTAGTACATCAAATGTACTATTATTTGGAATCAACATCAAGTGTATTCAAAAAATTGAATTCGAGTTCATATAGTACACATAGTTCATATCTATCTCTATAGTAATCATGTGGTGTGTTGTTAAGCCAATACACGAATGATGGTTGAAGTTGGCAACAATCATGATTGTAGATTCTTATTGAAATAGAGAAACGAATTCAAATTCAGTTCGAATTGCAGCGGTAGTATAGACATTTGGAATGCACTAAAATGTTGGTATGAGTAGGTTACATGCATTATACAACCAGCAAAAAAATTAATTGGACATAACATGGATTCATAGCTTTGAATAGCATTTGTATAGTAAAATGGGACAAGACTCTCTCTTTGTGTGGTGTGAATAGTTTTATTTTCTTCTTTTCTTCATTGAGGGAAGTGCGAATTGATTTGGTACGTACAAGTACAATATTACACGTTAGGCTTGTCCCTAAAATTCAACCCGCGCCTTGTTATATCCCGAAAATTCAGATATCGTGCTCCCAAAATTGGCGCCTTCACAACCCGCGCCTTGCTATCCCGAAATTACAACGCGCGCGAAAACTCCCTCCAGCTGCCAAATCCCGACACGCGAAATCCCCTTTCTAACCCTGAGCCGAAAGGCCGCTAGTTCAAATCAGTGGGGGTAATTTTGTAACACACCCTACATTTTGGACAAGCGTGTCCCTAAGTCATGGTTCCCCCCTCCCATCGCCTCCTTTTCGCCATTCGTAATCCCTGGCCGCCATAACCTCTCCGCTCCAGCCGCGAAACCCGACCCTCCTCCGTCCGCCACCTCACCGCTGCCCAGCCGGAGCCTCTTCCCCGACGACGTCGTCCATCGCAACAGCTCGACGTCCCTCATCCACCTCCCCGGATGAGGATCCGTCCTCCATCTCTTCGTCCCGCTGGTTCAGCCGCCCCGTCCTCCACCTCCAAGGAGCTGCTCTGACGATCGCCTCGTCTATCGCGGTTGCTCCATCCCCACAGCGTCGCCTTAACCTGCTCCACCGGAACCGCGGCATCCTCACCGACTCCTCGGATGAAGCCGAGGCCTACTCCGCGCCACCAAAGAGTTTGTACACTCATTGCATCACACCTTCTCCTTAACTCGACCTCCTGGCGCCGACGGTGCTCCATCCCGCACCCCCATGGAGCGGCTACCTCGAAGCTGGCGCCACGGGCGACATCTCCATGGCGGCTCTCCCCAGTGCGAGGCCCCTTCGGCGGCGGTGTCCATACCATCCGGATCTGCTACTACTGCTCCGGCTCTCGCTCGCTCGCGCTGCTGCTGCTCTCCCCCTCGCCTGTGCTACTGCTCTGCTCCGATTAGCTACACTTCAGTCGACTGAATCGACTTTTGGGTCAGTCGATTTTTACGGGGTAGGGGGGCTCGCCGGAGTTAAGGAAGAACCACCCGCGGCGGGGAGGGGGGCTCGCTGGAGAGGTACCCCACTATCTATCTTAGGGTTTAGGGTGGGGGCGGTGGTCGCCAGCGGTGGGGGCGCGGTGGTGGGGCGGTGGCGTGGGGATCACCGGAGAAAAAGCTCGGTGCGGGGGGGGGGGGGGGCTAGAGGGCTGGCCGGGGCGGCGGCGCACCGGCAGTGGGGAGTTGTTTCGGGCCTGCGAGGCGGCGTAGGGGCCGGCGGTTTGGCCGGTGGTGGCTGGCGGCTCAGGGGGGTGCAGGTTGAAGATGAACTGCAGGCCCTCCCTAAACTACATGTGAAGTGCCTCTCAGCTACCATTGCATTCAGTTTCGACAGTAACATTCAGATTCCACAGTAAATTTCAGTTTCGACACTTAAGTTCAGAGTCAACAGTTTTTACCTCATCTGTTGTATTCAGGTGGTTTTTGGTGATGTAAATTTTACATCTATCACTTTTTGGTAATGTATTTTACATCATCTATTGGAGATGCTATTAGAATCCCACTTGAGATTAACGATGTCTGTCTTGTGCTGCTTCAGCCTTGACGTCTTACGGCTCACCGGAGCTGCTCCAACGACAGAACAATCCATCACAACAGAGCAATGCCCTGGACGTCGTCTACAGATTCCTCAGATCTTCCTCCACACCTCCGACAGCCACCTCTGCCTCAAATTCTTCAGCGACCAACCCAATGATGCTCAGGTCGACACGGCTACGGCAAAGAGGTTGTACACTTGTTGCATCACTTATTACTCTACATTCATGTCCATCCATTAGGGCTATTTTGGTTCAACGGAAAAACATAGCAATAGGAAATTTTCCTATGGCACTCTACTATTCAATATTCATGCATTTTGTTGAAAGGAATGGAGCAAAACATCCACCTGGACCTACTTTTCAAAATCCTATGCCTAAAAACAAGACCAAGTGCATTAGTGGTAGAATAACATTCTAACTGTACACGCTTTCATTATGTTTCACTTTATTTTGGCCATGTTTCTTTGCATTCCTCTGCTCTTCCAATTCCTGTGAACCAAAACACCCAAGTTGACAGAAATCATGTGTTTACAAATGCTCTGTTTACCATGTGCATTCCTATCCTATTCCGGTGTTTTTCCTATCCCTGCGTTTTTAGAATCATGCAAGCCAAATGAGCCCTTACAAAATTACTTCAGTTACAGATAGGTGTCGAAGGAAACTTTGTGTGGTTTGTCCTGCTCCTGCCGCGACGTCGTCCACCTCACCTGAGCTGCTCAATCGACAGAAGCATCCACCAAACCAGACATCACGTCTCCTGACCGTCTTTCACCGCCTCAGATCTCCTTCGCTGTCGCCGGCACCCACTGTCGGTGTCAAAACCGGCGGACCTCAGGTAGGGGGTCCCGAACTGTATGTCTAGGATCGATGGTAACAGGAGACGGGGACACAATGTTTACCCAGGTTCGAGCCCTCTCTATGGAGCTAATACCCTACTTTCTGCTTGATTGATCTTGATGAATATGAGTGTTACAAGAGTTGATCTACCACGAGATCGTAAGCTAAACCCTAGAAGTCTAGCCTGTATGACTATGGTAATGAGTCTATCCTTTCTGGACTAACCCCTCCGGTTTATATAGACACCGAGGGGGAATCTAGGGTTTACATAGAGTCGGTTACGTAAGAAGGAATCTTCATAGTGGGTCGCCAAGCTTGCCTTCCACGCCAAGGAGAGTCCAATCCGGACACGGGTACAGTCTTCGGCCTTCATGTCTTCACAGCCCATCAGTCTGGCCCATGGATAATGGGCCAGACGCCTGAGGACCCCTTAGTCCAGGACTCCCTCGGTAGCCCCTGAACCTGGCTTCAATGACGAGGAGTCCGGCGCGCAGATTGTCTTCGGCATTGCAAGGCGGGTTCCCTTCTATCCGAACTTTAATATAGTCTTCGGATGCGATGATAGTATCCAGACCTGTCACACACACCATACACAACCGTAGAGAGAATATATTTTCACACGAGTCTAATCTAATGACAGCTTTTTACAACATGACATCACGTCTGTCCGGTCATAATTTTGAACCGTTTTTGTCTACCGCTCCATGTTTCGAGACGTGGTTGCCATTGGCACGTCTTGTCGAAGCAGAGATCGTGTCCCCTTATTACGGGGTTCTCAATACGAGCGTGGGTGACCCAACCGTGCCGTTTGCATGGCCCTTGGGAATAGGCGAGTTTAAGATGAGTGGGGAGACGCTTGATATTCATGGCCTTTATAAGGGGATAAGGATTCCCTTTCTTTACCCACACCTCGGCTCCCCCTCAGTCCTTCCGTCCCTGAGCTCCAGTGCCCAAGCTTTTAGCTCTTCCTTCGTCTGAGAAAGCACTCCAAAGATGTCCGGATCTGGAGCTGGGGGTAAGTGGATGGCCTCCTCCGTCAAGAAGAGGGATATCAAGGAGCTCCGGGAGGCCGAATACCTTGCCAAGGAGATCGCTCACCGACTCCCGGCCAAGGGACAGATCGTCCCTACTCTAGAGCCCCACGAGAGGGTTGTGTTTCTTACACATTTCATCCGTGGGCTGGGCTTCCCTCTTCACCCCTTCGTCCGTGGACTGACGTTTTACTACGGGCTAGACTTCCATGACCTAGCCCCCAACTTCATCCTCAATATCACGGCATTCATTGTCGTGTGTGAGGCCTTTCTCCGCATCCCACCTCATTTCGGCCTATGGCTGAAGACCTTCAATGTGAAGCCGAAGGTGGTGAGCGGCTAACAAGCAGAGTGCGGAGGCGCCATGGTGGGCAAGATGCCCAACGTTACCTGGCCCGAACGCTCATTCGCAGAGACGGTGAAAGGCTGGCAATCGGGGTGGTTCTATATCACCGAGCCGCGTGACGCCAACTGGGTGGCGGCCCCCAAATTCCGATCCGGAATCCCGATGCGGCTCACCTCCTGGCAAGAGAGGGGCCTAACCTGGGGTCCCTCGGACGAGCTGACCAGGCTCCAGACGTGCGTCCAGAACATGATAGATAGGAAGATCAAGCTTGTCAACGTGGTTCAGGTCATGCTCATTCGTCGGGTCCTTCCGTGCCAACGCCGGACTTGCTATCTGTGGGAGTATGATCCGGCCAAGCACCAGACGCTACTAGAGCTCTTCAGCACGATGCACGAAGAAATCTGGAAAGTGCTCTTCAAGGCCGGCGAGACGCCACCGCCCACGACCGAAGATCGCGGGCTCAGCTTAAAACGCCAGGCTAACCCAGTAAGTTCTTTTAATGTTTTCAAGGCATACCCTTTACTAGCATATTTTGAGAAAATCCTAAGCTTTCCTACCCATGTTTTTAGGCCTGGATCAAGGTAGCTGAGGGGATTAACTATCCGGCTCCGCTGCCCGAAGACCAAGAATTCCCATTACTGACGAAAATGCTTTTTCCAGCACCTTATGAGGTGCCAGAGAAGGCGGCCAAGAAAGCGGACAAAGGGGCCAAGAAGGGCCCTCGCCAAAAAGGCACTCCGGACGTGATGTCCGAAGACGAGACTTCCTCTTCGTCCGCTGACGACGACGACGAAGAGGAAGAAGAAAACGACTCCCCTTCTGAAGTGGGGAGGAAGAAGAGAGCGACCCCCACAAATCCGGAGGAGAAAGCGCCTAAGAGGGTTAGAGGCTCCCTCGCGGATAACTCCATGTGGGATGTTGATAGCAGTCCGGAGTGACCTCGCCGGACCAAGCCTCGGGCCGCCTCGTAAGTACCAGAATCCGAAAACGTCTGGCCTTCCCGGTTTGTAATATTGATATACCTTAAACCATGTTATTGCAGTCCAGCACGAAATGGCTCCCCGCGATCCTCGACAGAGGGATCGCTAGACTCAAAGGAGATGGCTAGCATGTCTCCGCCACCTGCTCATTCCGTCTCTCCCAAGGGTGACAACGAGGTGGTGTCGCAAAAGACCATCCCCAACCGGGGGAGTTTCCGAAGATCGTCGGGGTGGTGCCCCAGGATGATTCCTCAGTCGCCGGACACATGGGGGAAAAAGCCCCTATGGGGACTGGTGACGGGGGCCGAGTTCCCTTCGGACCTGAGCCAGATACCATTCCGGAGATCTACGCGGCTCCGGAGTCTAGCGAACAGCATTCCCCAAAAAGAGGGAATGTGCATGTTCCGCCGGTGACCTCTGTCCAACCAGAGGCACTGGATAATCTGTTGGAGGCGCTACGAGGCGCCTCTATTGTGGATGAACACCGCGCCCTTATGGGCACGGTAATAGAGAAGGTTCAGTTCATCAAAAGCGGACTGACCGAAGCCTGCACTAGCCTTCTCTCGGGCTTTGAGGTAAGTAATGTGTTTGTAGGAAGAATATCACAGTATAGATAGTAACCCCTGATGCTCTGTTTGGTGTTCGGGAAGAAAAAGCCGAACAGAGCATCAAGAAGAAATATCGCAGGAGTCTAACATAAGTTGTCTATGTGAATAAGCAGGTATCGCTGAAGGATGTCACCACTCATGCTGCGGAGGTCTCCGAACTGAAGTGGAAACTGGAGCGGGCCGAGGAGGAGCTCGGCCTCGTGAAGAAGCAGCTGGAGGATAGCCAAGGTATGCAGTAACCTGCGGGTATATTTTAAGAAAAATGAATAGTCTGTCCGGACTAAGGTGTCATAAACTTTATTAGGGGCCACGACCGAGGTGGCAGCCCTCAAGAAGGCGTTAGCCGAGGCCGAAGACAAAGCGGCCAAGGAACGCGCCGCGCGTGAGAAGCACGAGGCCCGGGTTGACGAGGCGCAGCAATAGCTCCAGGGCGCGATCGAGAGATTTGAATCCTTGGAGCGCGATTGTAAGGCGCAAGAGTCCGAATTGGCGAAGGCCCGCCAAAGCGCACAGGATGCACGAGCCGAAGCCCAGAACGCCCTCCAGGAAATTCAGGCGGCCAAGAAGATTGCGGCGGGTAAGTCTTTCACCATGCAAAGCAAGTATGTAGAAGAAACGTTCCTTGTACTTATCCGAATTTGGGTTTTCCAGGGGCGTTTACGGATCTGCCACGCAGTATATCAGATGCTGCCGAGCATTATAGAGCCGAAGAAGGGATGTCTACGGAGAAGCTATTCTGGTCCCAATATCTAGGACCCGAACATCCGGTGCCCTTCAGTGACCAGCTAAAGCAGTTGGTCGAGCTGCACAGGTCAGCAGAGCTAGCCATGAAGGACCTGATAGTCTGGTTGTGGCCTGCCGAGCCTATACCTAGCAGCTACTTCAGACTTGTTAAGCGGCTTGTAAGTGCCTGTCCGCGGCTCGAAGCCGTGAAGCGGTCGGTCTGTATTGAAGGTGCGCGTATGGCATTTGCCCGCGTGAAGACGCATTGGGCAAAGCTGGATGCCAAGAAGCTGATGACCGAGGGGCCGCTGGAGGGCAAGGAGAATCGTCGACCCGAGCTCTATTTTGATGGTGTCCTGGAGGGGTCCCGCCTTGTGGCGGAGCAATGTTCGAAGGATGTCATATTCCCATGAGAACATTTGTATTATCCTGTCCTGTAATATGGAACAATGATGTTTATGTATTATAATGCTTGCGATTTATATTTTACCTCCTGTGTGGCCGTTTATGAAATCTGAGGGTTGACCAGTCGTCGGCTTCTACCCCCACGTAGATAGTACGGGGGTGTTCGGGATAAATCTAAACACTCTTTACTCCACCTTCTGGTCCTTAAAGGAGGTGTTTAGCGCAACGAACAAGGCAATCAGACTATGCGGCCTCTACCGCCCTCACTTAGACATAGGAGTTTGACAATTAAGAAAGTTGGCGAAGCCCCTGGTATTCGGAAGGCCGAACTAGGGGCGTTGTACATGCCTAATCGGAGGAGCCGATTCTTCGCGAGAAGCGGAAAAAATCTCTAACAATTTGGAACCTCTCAAACAGCTGACCAGCTCTCGCCGCATCATGACAGTCAGTTTTCAGCTTTCTCTACTGAGGTACTCGTCCAGAAGAACCGGGACACAATCGCAGTAGTTCTCCCTTACTACCCTAGCCGATATAGCGGAACGTAAGGTAGCAAGCACAGGAGCCGGGCAACCCAACTATTGACCAAAGACATGATTCGGAGCCGATGCATATAATGCTATAAGTTCGGGGTGCCGAACTATATTGTAAAAGTGTTTAGACTTTTATTGCCATAATGCGGGGTGTAATGAAGCCCATGGCGTAGTAATACGTACCATGGTGTACGTGTGCAATAAGTAATATATACAAAGGTGAGGAAACAGGAAAATTAAGTAATAAGCTGACGCCACCATTTATTCACCATTGTGATGTAATTAGTACGTCGGGGCGTACTTTGTGCAAGTAATGCGATAAGCAAGTAAAGCTATCTAACATGCCGCAACCAAGAGCGAGCTGCGTGCGGGTATGTAAAACAATTATGGAAATCGTTTAGTAGAGACCACATGGGGATTCCCTTGTATGCCAGAGCTCCTTGCCTCCTTGGTGTGTTCCGCAAGCGGGTCGTCCGCATAGACCTCGAAAAGAGAAAAAAACCGTAATAAAAAAGAAAAAGTAAAGGCGTGCGAATCCCAGGGTCGGTCAAGCCGCACTGTGGATCGCGAGCGAGTTATGCCTCTGTCAGTACCCATGGGGTTTTGAGTGCATAGTTATGTACGTGTGGTACGGATGCCATTTCCTCATCGGGGTTGGGACGGAGGCCGAATTTACTAATTCAGCTCTTGACGAACCGAGCTACCCTGATGCAGTGTAGTCCGGACCTTCTTAACGATGACCAGGGGCTCGACGGCCGGATTATGGTGCCGCTTGAGAAGGCTGCTCTGTACTTCCGCTGCTAGGGCTGCGGTATGCTCCTCTGTGCGGAGGGAACGTTCCGTGTTTCCATTTACTGTAATGACGCCATGTGGACCGGGCATCTTGAGCTTGAGATAAGCATAATTTGGCACCGCGTTGAATCTAGCAAACGTGGTTCGTCTGAGCAGTGCGTGGTAGCCGCTGCGGAAGGGGACGATATCGAAGATTAGCTCTTCGCTTCGGAAGTTATCCGGGGAACCGAAGACCACTTCCAGCGTGATTGAGCCCATACAACGGGCCTCTACGCCTAGTATAACTCCTTTAAAGGTAGTTATCGTGGGCTTGATTCGTGAGGGATTAATGCCCATTTTGCATATTGTATCTTGATAGAGCAGGTTGAGGCTGCTAGCACTGTCCATTAGGACTCGTGTCATGTGAAATCCATCGATGATTGGGTATGCGGCCGAACCGCCATGACGGATGCTAGTTGGATGATCACGACTATCAAAGGTGATCGGGAATGACGACCATGGGTTGAATTTTGGGGCGACTGGATCTACCGCATAGACGTCCCTGAGTGCACGCTTGCGCTCCCTTTTGGGGATGTGTGTAGCATATATCATGTTCACCATTTTGACTTGAGGCGGGAATTTCTTCTGCCCCCCGGTGTTCGGTTGTCGGGGCTCCTCGTCATCGTCCTCGCTCTGTGATTCCCCTTCCTTGTTTCCACTATTTATTTTGCTGGCTTGCTTAACGACTCGGCAATCTCTGTTAGTATGGTTGGCCGGTGTGTCTGGGGTGCCATGTATCTGATACGTCCATTTTGCATCATGCTTTTATATCGATATTTATTGCATTATGGGCTTTTATTACACATTATGTCACAATACTTATGCCTATTCTCTCTTATTTTACAAGGTTTACATAAGGAGGGAGAATGCCGGCAGCTGGAACTCTGGGCTGGAAAAGGAGCAAATAGTAAAGACCTATTCTGCACAACTCCAAAAGTCCTGAAACTCCATGAAAGTTATTTTTGGAAATAATAAAAAATATTGAGCGGAAGAAGTACGTCAGGGGGGCCCCACCTGGCCACGAGGGTGGGGGCGCGCCCTACCCCCTGGGCGCGCCCCCTCCCTCGTGGGCCCCCTATTGGCCCTCCGGTGCCCGTCTTCTGGTATATGAAGTCTTTCGTCCGAAGAAAAATCATAAGCAAGCTTTCGGGACGAGACTCCGCCGCCACGAGGCAGAACCAATCTAGGGCTCCGGCAGAGCTGTTCTGCCGGGGACACTTCCCTCCGGGAGGGGGAAATCATCGCCATCGTCATCACCAACGCTCCTCTCATCGGGAGAGGGAAATCTCCATCAACATCTTCACCAGCACCATCTCCTCTCAAACCCTAGTTCATCTCTTGTATCTAATTCTTGTCTCTAAGTCCGGGATTGGTACCTGTGGGTTGCTAGTAGTGTTGATTACTCCTTGTAGTTGATACTAGTTGGTTTATTTGGTGGAAGATCATATGTTCAGATCCTATATGCATATTAATACTCCTCTGATTATGAACATGAATATGTTTTGTGAGTAGTTACGTTTGTTCCTACATGGGAGAAGTCTTGCTATTAGTAGTCATGTGAATTTGGTATTCGTTCGATATTTTGATGAGATGTATGTTGTCTATCCTCTAGTGGTGTTATGTGAACGTCGACTACATAACACTTCACCATTATTTGGGCCTAGAGGAAGGCATTGGGAAGTAATAAGTAGATGATGGGTTGCTAGAGTGACAGAAGCTTAAACCCTAGTTTATGCGTTGCTTCGTAAGGGGCTGATTTGGATCCATATGTTTCATCCTATGGTTAGGTTTACCTTAATACTTTTGTTGTAGTTGCGGATGCTTTCAATAGAGGTTAATCATAAGTGGGATGCTTGTTCAAGTAAGAACAGCACCCAAGCACCGGTCCACCCACATATCAAATTATCAAAGTACCGAACGCGAATCATATGAACGTGATGAAAACTAGCTTGACGATAATTCCCATGTGTCCTCGGGAGCGCTTTTCTCTATATAAGAGTTTGGACAGGCTTGTCCTTTGCTACAAAAAGGATTGGTCCACCTTGCTGCACCTTATTTACTTTTGTTACTTGTTGCTCGTTACAAATTATCTTATCACAAAACTATCTGTTACCTATTATTTCAGTGCTTGAGAAGAATACCTTGCTGAAAACCGCTTATCATTTCCTTCTGCTCCTCGTTGGGTTCGACACTCTTACTTATCGAAAGGACTATGATAGATCCCCTATACTTGTGGGTCATCAAGACTCTTTTTTGGCACCGTTGCCGGGGAGTGAAGCGCCTTTGGTAGGTGGAATTTGGTAAGGAAAAATTTATATAGTGTGCTGAAATTTACTGTCACTTGTTACTATGGAAAGTAATCCTCTGAGGGGCTTGTTCGGGGTATCTTCACCCCGACCAGTAGAGCAAAGAGTTGCTCCTCAACCTACTGAACCTACTGGAAATGAAAATGAAAATGTCCGCTTTGAGATTCCTTCGGGTATGTTAGAAAACTGCTAGCTAATCCTTTTGCAGGAGACGGAACAAAGCATCCTGATGAGCACCTAATATATGTGGATGAAGTTTGTGGATTATTTAAGCTTGCAGGTATACCCGGTGATTTTATTAAGAAGAAGGTCTTCCCTCTATCTTTGAAGGGAGATGCATCGACATGGTATAGGCTATGTGATGATACGGGATCATGGAACTACAAACGATTGAAATTGGAATTTCATCAGGAATTTTATCCTATGCATCTTGTTCATCGTGATCGCAATTATATATATAATTTTTGGCCTCGCAAAGGAGAAAGCATCGCTCAAGCTTGGGGGAGGCTTAAATCAATGTTATATTCATGCCCCAATCATGAGCTCCCAAGAGAAATAATTATTCAAAGTTTTTATGCTCGGCTTTCTGATAACAATCGCACCATGCTCGATACTTCTTGTGCTGGCTCTTTTATGATGAAGACTATTGAATTCAAATGGGATTTATTGGATAGAATTAAACGCAACTCTGAAGATTGGGATCTCGACGAAGGTAAGGAGTCAGGTATGACACCTAAGTTTGATTGTGTTAAATCTTTTATGGATACCGATGTTTTTCGTAAGTTTAGCACTAAATATGGACTTGACTCTGAGATAGTAGCTTCTTTCTGTGAATCTTTTGCTGCTTATGTTGATCTCCCTAAAGAGAAGTGGTTTAAATATCATCCTCCGATAGAAGTAAAAGTAGCTGCACCTATTAAAGTTGAAGAAAAGACTGTCACTTATAGTGATCCTATTGTTCCTACTTCTTATGTTGAGAAACCACCTTTCCCTATTAGAATAAAGGATCATGCTAAAGCTTCAACTGTGGTTCGTAAAGGCAATATTAGAACTTATACACCTCCTGAGCAAATTAAAGTTGAACCTAATATTGCTATTGTTAAAGATCTCTTGTCAGATAATATTGATGGGCATGTTATTTATTTTTGTGATGAAACTGCTAGAATTGCCAAACCTTGTGCTAAAGATAAACATAGACCTGTGGTAGGCATGCCGGTTATTTCTGTTAAAATAGGAGATCATTGTTATCATGGCTTATGTGATATGGGTGCCAGTGCTAGTGCTATACCTATTGACTTATACAATGAAATTAAGCATGATATTTCACCTGCTGAGTTAGAAGATATTGATGTCACAATTAAACTTGCCAATAGAGATACTATTTCACCAATGGGATTGTTAGAGATGTTGAAGTCTTGTGTGGGAAAACTAAATATCCTGCTGATTTTCTTGTTCTTGGTTCCCCACAAGATAGCTTTTGTCCCATTATATTTGGTAGACCCTTCTTGAACACTGTTAATACTAGGATAGACTGCGAAAAGGATGTTGTTACTATTGGTTTGGGTGATATGTCTCATGAGTTTAACTTCTCTAAATTTAGTAGACAACACCGTGAAGAGGAATTGCCTAGTAAGGATGAAATAATTGGTCTTGCTTCTATTGCCGTGCCTCCTAGTGATCCTTTAGAACAATATTTGCTAGACCATGAGAATGACATGTTTATGAATGAAAGAAGGGAAATAGATGAAGTATTCTTTAAAAAGGAACCTATCCTGAAACATAATTTGCCTGTTGAAATCCTAGGGGATCCTCCTCCACCCAAGGGTGATCCCGTGTTTGAGCTTAAACCGTTACCTGATACTCTTAAATATGCTTATCTTGATGAGAAAAAGATATATCCTGTTATTATTAGTGCTAACCTTTCAGAGCATGAAGAAGAGAGATTATTGAAAACTCTGAAGAAGCACCGTGCTGCTATTGGATATACTCTTGATGATCTTAAGGGCATCATCCCCACTCTATGTCAACATAAAATAAATTTGGAGGAAGATGCCAAACCAGTTCGTGATCATCAACGACGGCTGAATCCTAAGATGAAGGAAGTGGTAAGAAAAGAAATACTAAAGCTCCTTGAGGCAGGTATAATTTATCCTGTTGCTGATAGTTAGTGGGTAAGTCATGTCCATTGTGTCCCTAAGAAGGGAGGTATTACCGTCGTTCCTAATGATAAAGATGAGTTGATCCCGCAAAGAATTATTACAGGTTATAGGATGGTAATTGATTTCTGCAAATTAAATAAAGCTACTAAAAAAGATCATTACCCCTTGACTTTTATCGATCAAATGCTAGAAAGATTATCCAAACATACACACTTTTGCTTTCTAGATGGTTATTCTGGTTTCTCTCAAATACCTGTGTCAGCCAATGATCAATCAAAGACTACTTTTACTTGCCCTTTCTGTACTTTTGCTTATAGACGTATGCCTTTTGGTTTATGTAATGCACCTGCTACCTTTCAAAGATGCATGATGGCTATATTCTCTGACTTATGTGAAAAGATTTGTGAGGTTTTCATGGACGACTTCTCCGTCTATGGATCCTCTTTTGATGATTGCTTAAGCAACCTTGACCGAGTTTTGCAGAGATGTGAAGAAACTAATCTTGTCTTGAATTGGGAAAAGTGCCACTTTATGGTTAATGAAGGTATTGTCTTGGGGCATAAAGTTTCTGAAAGAGGTATTGAGGTTGATAAAGCCAAGGTTGATGCTATTGAAAAGATGCCATGTCCCAAGGACATCAAAGGTATAAGAAGTTTCCTTCGTCACGCCGGTTTTTATAGGAGTTTCATTAAGGACTTCTCAAAAATTTATCGGCCTCTGACTAATTTATTACAAAAAGATATACCATTTGTTTTTTATGATGATTGTGTAGAAGCATTTTAAATACTTAAGAAAGCATTGATCTCTACACCTATTGTTCAGCCACCTGATTGGAATTTTTACCCTTTGAAATTATGTGTGATGCTAGTGATTATGCTGTAGGTGCTGTTCTAGGGCAAAGAGTTGATAAGAAATTAAATATTATTCAATATGCTAGTAAGACTCTAGACAATGCTCAAAGAAATTATGCTACTACTGAAAAAGAATTCTTAGCAGTTGTCTTTGCATGTGATAAGTTTAGACCTTATATTGTTGATTCTAAAGTAACTATTCACACTGATCATGCTGCTATTAAATATCTTATGGAAAAGAAAGATGCTAAACCTAGAGTTATTAGATGGGTTCTCTTGCTACAAGAATTTGATTTGCATATCATTGATAGAAAGGGAGCTGAGAACCCCGTTGCAGACAACTTGTCTAGGTTAGAAAATGTTCTTGATGACCCACTACCTATTGATGATAGCTTTCCTGATGAACAATTAAATGTCATAAATACTTCTCGTACTGCTCCATGGTATGCTGATTATGCTAATTACATTGTTGCTAAATTTATACCACCTAGTTTCACATACCAGCAAAAGAAAAAGTTTTTCTATGATTTGAGATATTACTTTTGGGATGACCCACATCTTTATAAGGAAGGAGTAGATGGTGTTATTAGACATTGTGTACCTGAGCATGAACAGGAACAGATCCTATGCAAGTGTCACTCTGAGGCTGATGGAGGACACCACGCTGGAGATAGAACTGCACATAAGGTATTGCAATCCGGTTTTTATTGGCCTACTCTCTTCAAGGATGCACGTAAGTTTGTCTTGTCGTGTGATGAATGTCAAAGAATTGGTAATATTAGTAGACGTCAAGAGATGCCTATGAACTATTCACTCGTTATTGAACCATTTGATGTTTGGGGCTTCGATTATATGGGACCTTTTCCTGCCTCTAATGGATATACACATATTTTAGTTGTTGTTGATTACGTTACTAAGTGGGTAGAAGCTATTCCAACTAGTAGTGCTGATCATAACACTTCTATTAAAATGCTTAAAGAAGTCATTTTCCCGAGGTTTGGAGTCCCTAGATATTTAATGACAGATGGTGGTTCACATTTAATTCATGGTGCTTTTCGTAAAATGCTTGCTAAGTATGATGTTAATCATAGAATTGCATCTCCTTATCACCCGCAGTCTAGTGGTTAAGTAGAATTGAGTAATAGAGAACTCAAATTAATTTTGCAAAATACTATTAATAGATCTAGAAAGAATTGGTCCAAGAAACTTGATGATGCTTTATGGGCCTATACAACTACATATAAAAATCCTATGGGTATGTCTCCGTATAAAATGGTTTATGGTAAAGCATGCCACTTACCTCTCGAACTAGAACATAAGGCTTATTGGGCTATCAAAGAGCTCAACTATGATTTCAAACTTGCCGGTGAGAAGAGGTTATTTGACATTAGCTCACTTGATGAATGGAGAACCCAAGCCTATGAAAATGCCAAGTTGTTTAAAGAAAAAGTTAAAAGATGGCATGACAAAAGGATACAAAAGCGTGAGTTTAATGTAGGTGATTATGTATTGCTATACAACTCTCGTTTAAGATTTTTTGCAGGAAAACTTCTCTCTAAATGGGAAGGTCCTTACGTTATCGAGGAGGTCTATCGTTCCGGTGCCATTAAAATCAACAATTTCGAAGGCACAAATCCGAAGGTGGTAAACGGTCAAAGAATCAAACACTATATCTCAGGTAATCCTATAAATGTTGAAACCAATGTTATTGAAACCGTAACCCCGGAGGAATACATAAGGGACACTTTCCGGAACGTTTCAGACTTCGAAAAGGAATAGGTATGTGGTACGGTATGTAAACCGACTCCAAAACCGTTTTATGGCAATATTTCTCCGTTTTGGAATATTTAGAAAAATAGAAAAATAAGAAGCAGTCCGGGAAGGACACGAGGCCTCCACGAGGGTGGAGGGCGCACCCTACCCCCTGGGCGCGCCCCCTACCTCGTGGGCACCTCATGTGCTCTCCGGACTCCGTTTTCTTGCAAGATACGTATTTTGGTCGGTAAAAATTCATTATATAATCTCCCGAAGGTTTTGACTCCCGTATCACGCAATTGTCTTCTATTCTTGTTTCGAGTTGTTGTTGCTGCAGATTAGAGCAATATGTCTTCTCAAGAGTTAGTCGGGGAGAGCCGGGTGTCTCATCCGACATCGAGATCAAGGACAAACAGCGATGTTGGCCACTTTGGGCAAGCAACGGAGGAAGAGATGGAGGCTGATTTGATGAGGATAGATGCCATGGAGGAGGATCAAGAAGTCACTTCTCGCTTCCGAGCTGGATTCACGATGGGGGAACTACAGAGCTCAGCTATTCCAAACTCGGTTATCCCTTCCAATGTTAGATTTCTTTCTTATGAAAATATGAAGAAAAGTGTCACTTGTTCTCCCGCAGCTATGCAACACCCTTGGGTGCAAGGAGCTTTAGCCGTTACAGGAAAGCTTCGTAAGGAAATAATGGACCTCAAGCAGCAAGTCAATAAGCTCGAGGAGGAGAATCGTATCCTGAGGGGCATCATCGCCAAGAATATTACACCATCACCGAAAAAGGAGACATAATTACATGGGTATGGGCACTCCCCTTGGCAACTGCCAAGCTTGGGGGAGGTGCCCCGGTATCGTATCACAACCACATCTCCTATCTTTACCGTTTTCTTAGTTCGATCCTTTTAGTAGTATCTTGATCTAGTAGAATAAAGTTTTGGTATGATCTAGTTTTGAGTTTTGCTTTATGATCTTTCTATGTAATCGAGTCTGTGAGCTATATATATAATAAAGATTAGTGTTGAGTCAAGGGCTTGATTATCTTGCTATGATCTTGAGTGAATAAAAGAAAAGAGAAAAGAATAAAAAGAAACAAAGAGATCATATTGATCTTATTGAGAGTAATGACTTCACATAGAAAGAGTATGATGATTAAAAGTTGTTGAGAGTTGACAAACATAGCTTTGGTCATCGTTGCAATTAATAGGAAGTAATAAAGAAAGAGAGGTTTCACATATAAATATACTATCTTGGACATCTTTTATGATTGGGAGTACTCATTAAAATATGACATGCTAAAGAGTTGATGTTGGACAAGGAAGACAACGTAATGGGTTATGTTTTCTTATATCTGAGATAAAGTATATTGTCATGGATCATCCAACATGTCGAGCTTGACTTTCCCCCTCATGCTAGCCAAATTCTTTGCACCAAGTAGAGATACTACTTGTGCTTCCAAATATCCTTAAACCAAGTTTTGCCATGAGAGTCGACCATACCTACCTATGGATTGAGTAAGATCCTTCAAGTAAGTTGTCATCGGTGCAAGCAATAAAAATTGCTCTCTAAATATGTATGATTGATTGGTGTGGAGGAAATAAGCTTTATACGATCTTGTGATGTGGAAGAAATAAAAGCGACGGACTGCATAATAAAGGTTCATATCACAAGTGGCAATATAAAGTGACGTTCTTTCGCATTAAGATTTTGTGCATCCAACCCTGAAAAGCGCATGGCAACCTCTGCTTCCCTCTGCGAAGGGCCTATCTTTTATTATTATCTTCTACCTTATGCAAGAGTCATGGTGATCTTCACCTTTCCTTTTTATATTTTATCCTTTGGCAAGCACAGGATGTTGGAAAGATCCTGATAGATATATCCAATTGGATGTAAGTTAGCATGAACTATTATTGTTGACATTACCCTTGAGGTAAAAGGTTGGAGGCAAAACTATAAGCCCCTATCTTTCTCTTTGTCCAATTAAAACTCCGTAACCACAAGTATTGCGTGAGTGTTAGCAATTATGAAAGACTAAATGATAGTTGAGTATGTGGACTTGCTAGAAAGCTCTGACATAGACTCTTTCTGATGTTATGATAAATTGCAATTGCCTCAATGACTGAGATTATAATTTGTTGGTTCTCAATAAAGTTTCTGATTCATACTTTGCATTGTGAATAGATTGTTACTTGAGCATAAGAAATCATATGACAATATCCATATATGTTGCTGTTATGAGAATAATCATGATGCCCGCATGTCCATATTTTATTTTATCGACACCTCTACCTCTAAACATGTGGACATATTTATCGTTATTGGCTTTCGCTTGAGGACAAGCGAGGTCTAAGCTTGGGGGAGTTGATACGTCCATTTTGCATCATGCTTTTATATCGATATTTATTGCATTATGGGCTGTTATTACACATTATGTCACAATACTTATGCCTATTCTCTCTTATTTTACAAGGTTTACATAAGGAGGGAGAATGCCGGCAGCTGGAATTCTGGGCTGGAAAAGGAGCGAATATTAAACACCTATTCTGCACAACTCCAAAAGTCCTGGAACTCCACAAAAGTTATTTTATGAAATAATAAAAAATATTGAGCGGAAGAAGTACGTCAGGGGGGGCCCACCTGGCCACGAGGGTGGGGGCGCGCCCTACCCCCCTGGGCGCGCCCCCTGCCTCGTGGGCCCCCTGTTGGCCCTCCGGTGCCCATCTTCTGGTATATGAAGTCTTTTGTCCGAAGAAAAATCATAAGCAAGCTTTCGGGACGAGACTCCGCCGCCACGAGGCGGAACCAATCTAGGGCTCCGGTAGAGCTGTTTTGCCGGGGACACTTCCCTCCGGGAGGGGGAAATCATCGCCATCGTCATCACCAACGCTCCTCTCACCGGGAGAGGGCAATCTCCATCAACATCTTCACCAGCACCATCTCCTCTCAAACCCTAGTTCATCTCTTGTATCCAATTCTTGTCTCTAAGTCCGGGATTGGTACCTGTGGGTTGCTAGTAGTGTTGATTACTCCTTGTAGTTGATACTAGTTGGTTTATTTGGTGGAAGATCATATGTTCAGATCCTATATGCATATTAATACTCCTCTGATTATGAACATGAATATGCTTTGTGAGTAGTTACGTTTGTTCCTGAGGACATGGGAGAAGTCTTGCTATTAGTAGTCATGTGAATTTGGTATTCGTTCGATATTTCGATGAGATGTATGTTGTCTATCCTCTAGTGGTGTTATGTGAACGTCGACTACATAACACTTCACCATTATTTGGGCCTAGAGGAAGGCATTGGGAAGTAATAAGTAGATGATGGGTTGCTAGAGTGACAGAAGCTTAAACCCTAGTTTATGCGTTGCTTCGTAAGGGGCTGATTTGGATCCATATGTTTCATCCTATGGTTAGGTTTACCTTAATACTTTTGTTGTAGTTGCGGATGCTTTCAATAGAGGTTAATCATAAGTGGGATGCTTGTTCAAGTAAGAACAGCACCCAAGCACCGGTCCACCCACATATCAAATTATCAAAGTACCAAACGCGAATCATATGAACGTGATGAAAACTAGCTTGACGATAATTCCCATGTGTCCTCGGGAGCGCTTTTCTCTATATAAGAGTTTGGACAGGCTTGTCCTTTGCTACAAAAAGGATTGGTCCACCTTGCTGCACCTTATTTACTTTTGTTACTTGTTGCTCGTTACAAATTATCTTATCACAAAACTATCTGTTACCTATTATTTCAGTGCTTGAGAAGAATACCTTGCTGAAAACCGCTTATCATTTCCTTCTGCTCCTCGTTGGGTTCGACACTCTTACGTATCGAAAGGACTACGATAGATCCCCTATACTTGTGGGTCATCAGTATCTGGCACGGACGATCGAGTATGCGGTCCACGCTGGATGGTCCTCCGCCGTTCCTTTTATAGGGCTTCTTTCGCTGGCCGGACTTGTAGCCACTGAATCTGGCGTGAACTGTAGTGTCATCGGTGTTATCGCCATTGCTTCGGCGTTTGTGTTTGTTGCGCCGGAGCTTGCCGGTGCTGTTTTTGGCCTCGGAGGGGCCTGCTTCGTTGGCTGTGTTTGTACTTCGGGCCAGCCAACTATCCTCTCCTGCGCAAAAGCGGGTCATAAGTGTCGTGAGGGCTGCCATGGACCTCGGATTTTCTTAGCCGAGGTGGAGGGCTAGCCATTCATCACGGATGTTGTGTTCAAAGGCCGCTAGGGCTTCGGCATCTGGACAGTCAACAATCTGGTTCTTTTTGGTTAGGAACCTAGTCCAGAACTTTCTGGCTGATTCTCCAGGTTGTTGAACTATGTGGCTTAAGTCATCGGCATTGGGTGGCCGGACAATGTACCTTGGAAGTTGTCAAGGAAGGCTTCTTCCAGGTCCTCCCAGCTGCCAATGGAAATTTCAGGCAGGCTATTTAGCCAGTGTCGAGCTGTCCCTTTGAGCTTTAGTGGGAGGTATTTGATGGCGTGGAGGTCGTCTCCACGGGCCATGTGGATGTGGAGAATGAAGTCCTCAATCCATACCGCGGGATCGGTTGCTCCGTCGTATGATTCAATATTGACGGGCTTGAACCCCTCAGGGAATTCGTGATCCAGCACCTCATCTGTGAAGCAGAGAGGGTGTGCGGCGCCTCTATATCGGGCCGCGTCACGGTGCACCTCCGATGAAGTCCGTCTGTGGTTATCGGCTCGGGTGTGACTAGGTTTATCACGTCTGAATGGGTGGCCGTCATCCCGAGTCAGGAAGCGTCCTCGCGATCTGTAGATTGATCTGGTGTGTCCTGCTCTACTGTCCAGATCCTGCCGAAGGTCGTATGTATGGTCCCGAGCTGTTCTGTCCCTGTTTTTGCGAGGCGGTGGGGCGGGCTGTTGTTCGGCCTGAGTTGCCGTTTTATCCCGACCGCGTGGTGGTCGGTCCACCACACTATCCCGACCACGTGGTGGTCGGTCCGCATTGTGCGAGGGAGGTATAGGATCTGGTGCCTCCTCATCGAACCGAGGTAGCAGTCTGCGTTTTGGATAACTCTTGGCTGGGCGCTTGAGGCCGTATTCTTCGGCTGCCAGGACATCAGTCCACCTGTCAATGAGCAGGTCTTGATCAGCTTGGAGCTGCTGCTGCTTCTTCTTCAGGCTTCTTGCAGTGGCTATTAGCTGGCGCTTGAAGCGCTCCTGCTCGAGGGGTGCCTCAGGCACGATGAAGTCCTCATTGTCGAGGCTCTCATCATCCTCGGAGACTGGACGATAACTATCATCATTTGGGTCATTGGGCATGGCCTGTTTATCAGGGTTATCTTGCCCATTGTCTTGTTCCTCCTGTTCGGATGTGGCCCTGACAGGGTCTTCGTTGTTTTCGGCATTGCCCGGAGTACTATTTTCTCCGGTGCCAGTGTTGCCGTCTTTTGAGCGACGAGGCTTAGAACGGCGTTTAGGGCGCTGGCGCTTGGACTATGTCTTAGAAGGTTTATTCACAACTGGGCCTTCTTTGTCGTCGTCGCTAGCTTTTTTAGGTGTGTCAACCATGTACACATCGTACAAAGAGGTGGCCGTCCAACGTCTAGTGAATGGCGGGTATTGGCCTTGCTCCTTGTCGACATCGTCATCCACACCGTCGATGTCTTCGGAGTCATAATCAAGCACGTCAGTTAAGTCATCGATAGTGGCTATGAAGTGGGTGGCGGGTGGGAAGCAAAATTCCCCATCATCAGCCTCTAACTTGAATCGAACATAGTTCGGCTGCGAGTCCTTCTCCAAGGACAAATTCTTTAAAGAGTTCAGCACATCGCCCAAAGGTGAGTGCTGGAAAACGTCTGCGGCGCTGAATTCGAAGATCGATAACCAATCTAGCTCGGTGTCCGCAAGCGTACACGGTCCGGAACTTATAGCTGGAGACGAGTCCAAAGTTCCGTTGACGCAAATATTGCAGGGTGTTGAGTCCGTGTGCGGCTCCAACGTCGTGGACTCTATGGCTTTGGATGGCACGATCTGCTCTGGTTCTAAGGCCGTTGCAGCAACAGGAACCATCTCCTGGATGTGATCCGATGACAGATTTAAGTCATGTTCATCGGAGCGAGGGGGAGCGATCGCCGCGGTCTCAAATCCATTGAAGATCAAGTCTCCGCGGATATCCACGACGTAGTTCAAGCTTCCAAATCTGACCTGATGGCCAGGGGCATAGCTATCGACCTACTCCAGATGGCCAAGCGAGTTGGCCTGCAGTACGAAGCCGCCGAACACAAAAATCTGTCCGGGGAGGAAGGTTCCTCCTTCGACAGCGTCATTATCGACGATTGAAGAGGCCATCGAACCTTTTGTCGACGGCATAGTAGAACTCTCAATGAAAGCACCAATGTCGGTGTCAAAACCGGCGGATCTCGGGTAGGGGGTCCCGAACTGTGCGTCTAGGATCGATGGTAACAGGAGACGGGGGACACAATGTTTACCCAGGTTCGGGCCCTCTCTATGGAGGTAATACCCTACTTCCTGCTTGATTGATCTTGATGAATATGAGTGTTACAAGAGTTGATCTACCACGAGATCGTAATGGCTAAACCCTAGAAGTCTAGCCTGTATGACTATGGTAATGAGTCTCTCCTTTCCAGACTAACCCCTCCGGTTTATATAGACACCGAGGGGGCATCTAGGGTTTACATAGAGTCGGTTACATAAGAAGGAATCTTCATAGTCGATCGCCAAGTTTGCCTTCCATGCCAAGGAGAGTCCAATCTGGACACGGGTACAGTCTTCGGCCTTCATGTCTTCACAGCCCATCAGTCCGGCCCATGGATAACGGGCCAGACGCCTGAGGACCCCTTAGTCCAGGACTCCCTCACCCACCGCAACGGCATCACCATCATCGACTTAGCAGATGAACCTGAGGAGTACACGGGTCCACAAGAGAGGTCGCACTCTTTTGTTTCTGCTTATGTTATGCATTGCTTAAAATTACCTGCTACTTTATCGTCCTGTTCACCTCTTAGATTCCAAGTCAGGTCCAAATTAATGTTCAAACTTGAGTTCTAAATTAGTTGTGGGGAACATATCGGGGCAGCAATGAATAGTATCTCTGTCTAATATCTGGTTCACCTAGGGTATGCCTATGTTGTTCATCTTGGGTGGGAAACAAATAGTAAAGCAATCATCATCTGTCTTTTTATTAAATTAAAGCAATCATCAGCCTGCTATCATTATTTTTGGATCCATCCACTGGTTGTTACCATCACTCTAGATTTCTGCATGCTAGCCTTACATAATCTCACCATATTTTTTTCGTATGCATGTCAGATATTGTACACAGTCATGCTGAAGATGTAGAGAAAAAGAGAAGAATTTTGCGCGGCAATACAATGTCATGCAGATATCGCTCCATGGTGGGTTCAATGGCAAACCCTCCCCTCCCTCTCCAGATTGTAATCAAGAGGAAGATATCTGTTCTGAGGCAGATTCAGACGCAGCTGACCACTCCTATTTACCACCCCCCCAAGGTGTTTGCTCTACCTTGGCATGATGATGTTAGTCATATCATGCATATGTTTCCTTGCAGTGCCTACTTTTGACATCATATATGTCATCTGCTTAGTTTAGACATGTTCTGTAATGCCACCTGTTTAGTTTCTATATCATATATGGGAATTATGCAGTCTCATTCTTTTAGCCAGCCATAATACATGTGAAATGTGCAATGCCATCCTGTTTAACCAGGCATCATATATTTGAATGATATCTTGCCCATCCTTTTCTTCATTACATTTCCATTTGGGTGGGAGATGGAAAAATCTGGAGTGAAAACAAGGCCTTCAGAGCAGATCTCTTGTTGGGTCCTGATAGCTCCTCAGAGATGGATTCAGAGACAGATGACCAGTCCTATTCCCCCACCGAGGTGTATGCTCTAACTTGGCACAGTTATACTGCTCATATCATGCATATGGTGTCTTGCATTGCATAGTTTAGACATCATATACACAATATTCAACACCATGTTCTTTGTTCAGACATCATATATGCGAATGCCCTCTGTTTAGCATATAAATCACATATGTGAATTAAATCATGCGATCCTGATTACTTAGATAACATGTATGTGATTATGTCATGCGGTCCTATTTAGTTATTCATCATATCTTTGAATTATGTTATGCTATGGTATCCAGTTTAGATAGACATCATATATGCAAAATTATGTCATGCTATCCGTTTTAGTTAAACAATATACATGTCAACTATTTCATGCCCTCTTTTTTCCACACTATCTATTGCATTTGTCTCTCATACAATGTGTGTACATTCAACTATGTTTCCTGGTTATCAGCCATTTGAATTGGAGCGGGTGATGCCAGTATCTAGAGGAGTAAAAACACGGTCTTCAAATAAAACAGTGCTACCTCTTGGTGGAGATAGCACCCCGGTTGTACGTGCACGAGAACCAGCCCTACCACACATAACTCAGACTCCCGCAGATTGTACCCCTACTGCGATGGACACAGAACCAGCACCCAATCTAACCCCAACCCCGGCAGATAGTAACCCAGTTCCTGTTGACACAACACCACCTCCACCACAGAGCTCCCAAACAAGAGCAGTTAGTAAGGCAGCTCCAGTGCCCAAAGGGCCAGTACTACCACGGCGAACCCCAACTCCGCCAGTTAGACGCCTATTCCTGTGGAGGAAGCACAACCAGCCAGTCGTAGTTTAGCATCTATCGCATTTGATGTTGTTAAATCCTATGTGCGTATCTTCCCATCTTGGAAATATTATACTGAAGATGAAGGAAAATGCCAGTTGCAGGTGTTTGTCCAGGAGTTATGTGTAAGTAATGTTTTTCATGGCAATTACTTTCCTTTGTCCCATACATTCAACCTCCATGATGGTTATAATACAGCAAATTTTCCCATTTTTCTCTATAGAGAAGGACCGACTTGGAAACTCAGGATGAGGTAACCTGTGCTAATACCTCTGCTATCTTCAAGAATGCTTGGTGGCAGTACTGGAATTACCTGAAGAAAATGTACTTCACTAGCAAAGAAACTCGTCAAATTCCCTTACGTTCTCCTGAGACACATTTACTAGACGATGACTAGGAACACCTTGTTATGTACTAGTCCCGAACCAAGAATGTGGTAAGGTCTATGAGCTCATTTTCTATTTTTAAGTACTATATTCTTGCGTCTTACTGTACTCTGTTCATGTAGAACAAGTGCTTAAACCTGAAGAACAGCTGTTCTAATTTAAGATTCCATTGCTATCGTGCATACTGCTTAGCTCTTGTATCACTGTATTTACTCATACAAACATATTTTTAAATCGAAGGATCCAAACAAAACTCCAATGGCACAGCAGGTATGTTCACGCATGTTTCTTTAACAAGTTTGCTCTTATCAATAGCTTTGTTGATTTCAATTTCAATTGTATATACAGTTGACTTCTCATATCATGCACATTACTAGCATCACAACAGAGCCAATAGTGTTGTTGTACATGTAGACCCGTGGTACCCATCTGAAATCTTGTTGTGTCGTGTAGTTTCCCACGCTTTGTATTCTTTCACTGCTGCTTTGTCTTGAACTGATATGATTTGAACCGTGTCTCTATTTTGATTTGGCAAGACAATGCAGTGACCATAGGACATATATATATGTTTGTTTGATGCTTTTATTATGTACTACTTGGCAATAGAAGACTTGGTAGTTTAATCTTGTCCACCTTACTAATGAACTGGTTCACCGAAATGAGTTTCATATACTAGTACATGCTAAACCTATTATGTGTCTGCTTGTTTCTTCTTTTAGAATGCTGACAGAATATTGGGGAAGAGTGCCTTATTAAGCAATGGTAAAGGAAGTAATGCAGATAAGGTTCAGGATAGTGAGACATCCTTGTTGGTCTCCAACAAAGCTGATAAAACAGCTATGGAAGACTATCTTGAAGACAGTGAGACAACCCCAAAGTCCTATCTAGGTTTAGTGTTCGAGTTACTGGCCACTACCGCTTGCACAAGCTATAAAAACTCACTGTCTGAATCAGTTCGGTTTCTTGAGTCTCAACTACAAGCTGAAAGACATTGATCAGCTGTTCTGCAACAAGAAGCGGAAGGACTGCGGAAGTCCCTGGAGCATTCAGATGCATACTTTCTGGTGCAACAACAAGCGTTGGAGGATTTTAGCGCCAAACAGGACAAAGCTAATAAGATTGCTAAGCTTATTGCCAGCATGGTGGATACCCAGGATAACGTTTCTTGAGCTCTTCTTAAGTTGTTTCATTTATGGACTTGTTTTGCTGCCGCATTTATTTGCACTGGTGGCCAATTTAGGCGGCCAGTGTATGTAATATGCTGCTTTGTTCCCTATATTTGCACTGGTGGCGAACTTTGATGCCCAGTGGATGTAATATGTGTAATAGCCGTAATAGCCTAGCGTTAGTTCCTTGCTTATTTATTTCCATATTGTCTTGTTTAGTTGTTTGCTTGTAGTCACTCTAGTTCTTTTTCCATGTTTTTCTAGTGGCCACAATAAACTAGGCCACAATAACCATGGCAACACACGGACTGTTGTGATCATGGTCCTGCGACCTGCGTAGTGACCATGGCCCTCCATGGGCTGTATGATCCATGGGCCTTCCACGGGCCGTAGGATCCATGGGCCTTCTACGGGCCGTCTCATCTATGGGCCTTGTACGGGCAGTATAATCGTTTCGCCAAACATGGGTCGTACTAATCCTGGACCAATGACGGACCGCAAAATGGGTCGTAAACGGGCTAGAGTGGAAATCGTCTATTTTATGGCCCGACCATAACGGACCATTAATAGGCCGTAATTGATGACGCTACGAAAACAACCCAACGTGTTAATGGGCCACAAGCAGGCCGACTGTAACCACGGGCTGAATTTGGCCCACAAGCTGAACAAGCCAGTAACGGACCGTAAGTAAACGAATTCTGGAAATGAGCCCAAGAATAAATGGGCCCTTAGAAGGTTGAAAGTTAACACGGGTTGGAAACGGCCCAATGGAATAATGGGCCGTTAATGGGTATAAAGCGGTGCACTGTTCATTACGGGCCAGTTTCACCACGGGCCGTTAATGGGCCAAGAGTTACAAAGGGTCTCATATGGGTCGAAAGACATCATGGTCCATACATGGGCCGGAAGTTACAACATGCTAGAATCATATTGGACGGCCCAGATGAAGCTACTGGGCTTAATTCCGATAGGCCGTCACGGGCCGTGAGTTAGCGGGTCGTAAATGGGCTATATACGAACAGGCCATTAACAAGCTTTCCGTGGGCCGGCCTGTTACCTTTTGACCAAGTCAAACGGGCCGGCCTTTTCACCGGAATGGGCCTCTGTCGGGCCGTGCCACGTTTTGACGTATCATAGGCGCCTCCAGTGAGTGGATGACATCTGTCCCAGTGGTGAGCCAACACGTGTTTCCTCCGGCCAATGAGAATTTTACACGTGGAAAATCCCATTGGTCTGGGCTGTTAACGGGTTATCGGATCCAAAACTGGACCCGATAGCTTAACGGCGACCCGTTACGGTGGATGCCACGTGTCGGTCACCCTTGACGAAAGCACTTCCATGACGCGCCATTTATCATCATGGAAATGGACACTTCCGTGATGATAATTTTGGTAATGTCATGGAACACTTCTACGGCAGCACAGGTATGACTATCTTGATTCTGTCACAAAATCGTCATGGATGTACATGCATGACAGAAAACGTGACCTACTATGACAAACACGTATCATCACGGAAGTGTATTTTTTGTAGTGATGACAAGCCAAGCAATTGTTTCATACTTTTGATGTTCTCAAACTTTTTAAACTTTCACGCAATACATGAGCGTGAGCCATGGATATAGTACTATAGGTGGAATTGGATATGGTGGTTGTGGAAAAGACAAAAAAAGGAGATAGTCTCACATCAACTAGGCATATCAACGGGCTATGGAGATGCCCATCAATAGATATCAATGTGAGTGAGTAGGGATTGCCATGCAACGGATGCACTAGACTGTATGAAAGCTCAAAAAGAAACTAAGTGGGTGTGCATCCAACTCGCTTGCTCACGAAGACCTAGGGCAATTTGAGGAAGCCCATCATTGGAGTATACAAGCCAAGTTCTATAATAAAAAATTCCCACTAGTATATGAAAGTGAAACATAGGAGACTCTCTATCATGAGGATATGGTGCTACTTTGAAGCACAAGTGTGGAAAAAGGATAGTAACCATGTCCCTTCTCTCTTTTCTCTCATTTTTTGGTGGGCTTCTTTGGCCTCATTTTTTTATTTGGGCTTCTTTGGCCTCTTTTATTTTTCATAAAGTCCGAAGACTCATCCCAACTTGTGAGGGAATCATAGCTTCCATCATCCTTTCCTCACATGGGACAATGCTCTAATAATGATGATCATCACACTTTTATTTACTTACAACTCAATAATTACAACTCGATACTAGAACAAAAGATAGACTCTATGTGAATGCCTCCGGCGGTGTACCGGGATGTGCAATGATCAAGAGTGACATGTATAAAAATTATGAAAGGTGGCTTTGCCACAAATACTATGCCAACTACATGATCATGCAAAGCAATATGACAATGATGGTATGTGTCATAATAAACAGAACGGTGGAAGTTGCATGGCAATATATCTCGGAATGGCTATGGAAATGCCATAATAGGTAGGTATGGTGACTGTTTCGAGGAAGGTATATGGTGGGTTTAATGCACCGGCGAAAGTTGTGCGGTACTAGAGAGGCTAGCAACCGTGGAAGGGTGAGAGTGCGTATAATCCATGGACTCAACGTTAGTCATAAAGAACTCACATACTTATTGCAAAAGATTATTAGCCATCGAAGCAAAGTACCACACGCATGCTCCTAGGGGGATAGATTGGTAGGAAAAGACCATCGCTCGTCCCCGACCGCCACTCATAAGGAAGACAATCAAATAATAAATCATGCTCCGACTTCATCACACAATGGTTCACCATACGTGCATGCTACGGGAATCACAAACTTAAACACAAGTATTTCTACCAATCCACAATTACTCACTAGCATGACTCTAATATCACCATCTTTATATCTCAAAACAAATGCAAGGAATCAAACTTCTCATATATTCAATGCTCTTTATATGAATTTTTTTTATTATAACCCTCTTGGATGCCCATCATATGAGGACTAAATTCATAACCTAAGCAAATTGCCATACTATTTATAAGACTCTCAAAATAATATAAGTGAAGCATGAGAGTTCATGACAAACTACTCCAAAAAGATATAAGTGAAGATAAATGAGTAGTTGAATAATTATCTAGCTATGTGAAGACTCTCTATCATTTAAGAATTTCATGTCTTAATATTTTATTCAAACATCAAGAAAAACAAAATAAAATGACATTGCAAGGATAGCACATATCATGTGGCGAATAAAAATATAGCTCCAAGTGAGGTTACCGATAATGTTGAAGAAAAAGAGGGGATGCCTTCCGGGGCATCCCCAAGCTTAGTTGATTCGATCTTCCTTGAATACTACCTTGGGGTGCCTTGGGTATCCCCAAGCTTAGGGTCTTTCCACTCATTATTCTCCTCATATCGATATCTCACCCAAAACTTGAAAACTTCAATAACACAAAACTTAACGGAACTTCGTGAGATGGGTTAGTATTATAAAGACAAATCATTAACTTTGGTACTGTCAAGATAAGATTCATAATTGTTCTCACATAATGCCTATTGTAGCTTATCATTTCCACAATTTATATCACTTAATATAAGCTATGGAAACACTAAAACAAGCAAACTATGCATTGAAAACAGAATCTGTCAAAAACAGAACAGTCTGTAATGATCTGAACAACAACCATACTTCTGTAAATCAAAAAATTCTAAAACATTAGACGTATGAAATTTGTATACCAATCATGTGTAAAAAACTCAGAATTTTATCACGCTCTAGTGAATTTAAACAATTTTGTTACTGGAAGCAAAAGTTTCTGTTTTTGCACAGAATCAAGTCAACTATCATCCACACTATCCCAAAGGCTTTACTTGGCACTTTATTGAAACAAAAGCTATAAAACATGATTACTACAGTAGCCAGATATGTCTCCAACGTATCTATAATTTTTTATTATTCCATGCTATTATATTATCAATCTTGGATGTTTTATAATCATTTTATATCATTTTTTTGGTACTATCCTATTGACATAGTCCCAAGTGCCAGTTGTTGTTTTCTGCACGTTTTTTACATCGCAGGAAATCAACATCAGATGAAGTCCAAATGCAACGAAACTCCACGGAGATTTTTTATGGACCAGAAGACACGTAATGGGCCCTGGCTGCGCCTGGGGGTGCTCCGAGGAGAGCACAACCCACCAGGGCGCGCCAGGAGGCCCAGGAGCGCCCTGGTGGGTTGTGCCCACCTCGGGTGCCCCCAGACCGCCTCTTTGCTCTATAAATACCCCAATATTCCCAAAACCCTAGGGGAGTCGACGAAATATTGATCCAGCCGCCGCAGAGTCCAGAACCACCAGATCCAATCTAGACACCATCTCGGATGGGGTTCACCACCTCCATTGGTGCCTCTCCGATGATGTGTGAGTAGTTCTTTGTAGACCTTCGGGTCCGTAGTTAGTAGCCAGATGGCTTCCTCTCTCTCTCGCTGAATTCTCAATACAATGGTCTCTTGGAGATCCATATGATGTAACTCTTTTGCGGTGTGTTTGTTAGGATCGATGAACTTTGAGTTTATGATCAGATATATTTTTTATATCCATGAAAGTTATTTGAGTTTCCTTGATCTCTTATAGCCTCGTATTTCTTCTCCGATATGTGGGTTTTGTTTGGCCAACTTGATCTATTTATCTTGCAATGGGAAGAGGTGCTTTGTAGTGGGTTCAATCTTACGGTGCTTGATCCCAGTGACAGAAGGGGAACCGACATGTATGTATCGTTGCTACTAAGGATAAAACGACGGGTCTATCTCTACATAGATAGATCTTGTCTACATCATATCATCATTCTTATTGCATTACTCTGTTTCTCCATGAACTTAATACACTAGATGCATGCTGGATAGTGGTCGATGTGTGGAGTAATAGTAGTAGATGCAGGCAGGAGTTGGTCTACTAATCTTGGACGTGATGCCTATGTAATGATCATTGCCTGGATATCGTCATGATTATTTGAAGTTCTATCAATTGCCCAACAGTAATTTGTTCACCCACCATTTGCTATTTTTCTCGAGAGAAGCCACTAGTGAAACCTACGGCCCGCGGGTCTCTTTCTCATATATTTGCCTTTGCGATCTACTTTTCCTTTGCATTTATTTCCAGATCTATTAAACCAAAAATACAAACATACCTTGCTGCGTTTTTTATTTCTATTTATTTTGTTTGGCGTTCAATCTATCAATCTACTACAATTTTATCTCACGTCTGTTTGCCATCTTGAGGCGTCGTACCCAGAAGGGATTGACAACCCCTTTAACACGTCGGGTTGTGTCGTGGAATTATCACGACAGATGTCCTTAGTGTCAGGACTTAGTCGCGAGGCCAACGCATCTATGTGGTAGCTTGAGAGGGGTTGGGCGGAATCGAGAGACGCAACGCAAGACAAGGATTTAGACAGCTTCGGGCCCCGGGAAACATCATCCGGTAATAGCCCTACATGCTGTTTGTGGCTAGGTCTCATTATGCTCATGAGAGAGTCACTGGTAAGCCGGCTCTTTGTGTCTAGCTCTAGAGATTGTTTCTTGTTGCTTGTCCCTCTTCGGGTGCCCCGCCCCTCCTTATATAAGTCGAAGAGGCGGCTTACATGTAGAGTCCTAGTAGGATTAACACTAACTTATTCTCTATTACAAGTGGGATACAAGTACGGGACTTGCTTCCTTGTAAAGGAAATATTCCTCATGCCTTCCGTCTTAAGCCGGCCCACAATAACATGAGTCGGCCTACTGGGCCTTGGGCCCTTATCATCCGTCTGACCCGCCGTCGGGGCCATCATTAAGTCGCCAGGCTCGTGAGTCGTCACACCAGTGAACCACCAGACCTGTGAGTCGCCAATCCTCCGACGGGTTACGATGAAGCGCCAAGTCCGGCCGGGTCATACCGCGGGGTATATCCCCGACATTAGCCCCCAGTTTAATTTGGATTTAGCCATGTTAAACTGATCCTGCAAAATAACTCAAGAACAAATTTGACAGGTTGTGCTCCGGGTTAAATATTCTTGTAAGCCGGCACCTGATCATCCTTAAGTCCTTGACATTTTCTCCTGGAATATCCGGGTCAATAGGCCAGCTTCATAATCCGTGTGCTGACATTGGCTCTTGTAAAGAAATATTATAAGAAATAATCCATTTGAGTCGGCCTTCAATGCTCTGATTTGACAAAAAATATTGGTCTTGAAATATTCAACTGATATTCAGCCGGCTTAAAGATGTAGATCTTGCCGATTTATGATTGCCAAAATTGCCGGCTTGTAAATATTGATAGCACCAGGTCATAACTGTTACTGACGCCGGGTCATAATTATTGGTGACACCGGATCATGATTGTTGCAAACACCGGGTCAACTTGATCTTCTCCAAACTGAGAATTTTGAAGATTTTCCCCCCTTATATATATATATATATATATATATATATATATATATATATATATATATATATATATATATCAGTTGTAGCCCCCAAGTGCCGGGTTGTCATGCTTGCAGCAACCTGGGACTTGTAATTGCCTTATGCTCATAAAACTTCAACCAGTGTAGCCCCCAAGGGCCGGGTCATTATGCAATACTGAGCAGGGACTTTGTAAATAATTCATTGATAATAACATCATATGATGTAATCTCCACCATGGGGCTTGAACCCACATCCACAAGGTTACGAGCTTTGTACTCTACCAACTGAGTAGTGGATCTTTCAATATAATAGATTAAGGCTTATGTACCTTGAATTTTCGACAGGAGCCATTGGTAGCCCCCAAGGGCCGGCTCATTACAATGTGATGAGTCGGGTCTTCAATAAGTTGAGCAAAAAATGATTTTGCATTAGCCCCCAAGTGCCATGGTACATGCTGGCAGTAACATGGGACTTGCACATTCGATGTAATATCAATTCGAATAATGTAGCCCCCAAGTACCGGGTCGTAAGCCTGCAGCGACTCGGGACTATTCCTTCCATTGTATAATAAATCATATCCATTGATAAAATAATAGCCAGTGCGCCAAAGCGACTTTGAATACCTCATCTATTGATAAGTAAATCCGGAGTTTAAATACCCGGCGGCTCTTGGCCGATGGCAATTTAATACGCCTCCATTGTAAGCCGGAACATTTATAACCCGGCGGCTTATAGCCTTTGAGAAAATCAAGAATTGATAACCCTTTTGAGACACCAATTTCAATCTTTGATGATGGGCTTGAACTTAATCATTTATGTAAGTCATAGCTCTGTAAATCCTGCACAGAGATTAAACAACATATGCCCTGGCGACTTAACGTCAAAAGCCAGGACGGGTAACCACCCAAATGTAGTCTTATCCTGCACACAAGTAGATCACAAAATCCCTTGATGGTTTACCGCAGGGCGGGTCATAATATCTCACATATAACCATTGTGATATTGAATTTGTACTGCCGGTTTACATGACCTGTGCAGTAAGGGTGATAACCCAATCTTTAGAAATAAAGACTTCCAAATGTTTATGATTGTCATATGATGGCGACCTATCATCCAAAGTCAAACCGGGTTAAATAGCAACCACTCATATACACTTTAGATATGATCAAAAGAGCTTCAAATAAAATCCAAAAAATTGTTTGCAAAAAGAGACTTCAAAAAATTTTGAGGCTTCTGATTCGAATACGATCATAAAACCGTCCCAAAGGGGTTAAGCTAAGATTCGAATACGATCATATAGCCCCCAGTGGCTTTGGCGTTGCCGATCAAGAGGGTACCGACAGCTATGTTCTCTTTGGTTCGAATACAACCTATGTTTGAACAGGAAGCCCCCAAATGACCTTGAAAGTTGTTTAACGACGCTGATTCGAATACGATCCACGTTGGTTCCCAAAGGGGGTTGAGCTATGATGCAAATATGATCAAGAAACTCCCCAGTGTGCCGATCAAAAGGGTATCGACAGCTATGTTCTCTTTGGTTCGAATACGACCTATGTTTGAACAGGAAGCCCCCAAGTGACCATAATAAGATAAGCCGTAAGGCAGGATACCCATGTTTGAACCGCGCATCATGGCAGCAAGTTCTCTTTTGGCAACCCTTAATTTGTTTGAGAACTCAAACTTGCGAGAGATTAATTCTTTTTGAACCGGAACTTTAAACCGGATTTGAGAGCTTAAAAGCATTGTAAGAGACAAATTTACCTTGAGCCGGATGTTTGAACCGGATTTGAGGGCTTCAAAGCTTTGCGGGAGAGAGATGTCTCTTGAACCGTATTTTAAACCGGAATCTTTATTTTGAACCGACAATTTTCTGACGGCCTTTAAATTTTCATCAATATGGCGGTGTCCTCCGGAACCGGGTTATCATTCCCTCCAATGACCCGGAGCTCCCGAGTCATGTCATTGTAGCCCCCGAGTCTTAAGACTACTCGAGGAGTTGCCTTTCGACTCTCCATATTTGACCGTGACATAAACCGGTATGAGTCATTCAACATCTCAATGATATAACTTGTCCTGCACTGGAGAACTTGCAAGCCAGAGTAATCGCTCTTTTAAAGAAAGCAATATACAATATAAAATATACTGGATGGATTTCACCTGATGCATCAGGTCAGTAATTATCACCGCGGAGTTGACGATCACCATGGTGAAGCTGAAATCAATTACGGCTGAGTCGGCCGCGGTGTTGTAAGCCGGTGTGGATGAGAAAGTTGTCCTCCTCGTTGGAAGCCGGCGCAGACGCGTGAACCGGCCGCGAGAGCGGACGGGCGAGTCGTCCGTGGCGTTGTAAGGCGGCGCGGACAGACAAGTCGGCCGACGTGTTGATGCAAAACGGACCGCAACACACATGTCCGTGAAGCTGTGCGGCACAGCCGAACGTGCATCCGCGGTATAATGGCATAAACAATTGTCCTGTGTAAAAATGTTACAGGGCAGAGTAATTGTTCTTTGACAAAAAACAATAAGGGTTTCATAAGATAAGTTCAGATAGATATCACCTGATGTTTGTGAATGACAGATGATCTGTATGTCGCGTCAGAGGCGGCTCAATATAATTCCGGCGGTTCAGGCAGACCGGTGACTCCCGGCGGCTCAACACAGTAGAAGCGGCTCGACGCGGCCTCAGCGGCTCAGTAAACGCTAGCCCAAAAGTGATGTTGGCCCGTGCGTTATGCGGCACTTTTATAATGAATAATGGTCCTGAGTGGACTTCCAGATGATTTAGTCCATGTACAGTCTGACATGGACGCACGTACTTGAACTCTGTGCATTGCAAGTAGTAGTACCTTGATACACTTGCTTCATAGCAGCTTCACTCCAAAGCTAGCTAGTGGCACGTCAGTCAACTTGATTGACCGATCCGGCAAACCGCACGATTCCTTGACAACACTATAGCCCGGTTTTTAGAACTCAAAGGACGTCTCGGAGCGGGTGGCTCACGCGGTAGCTTGCCGCGAGACCCGTGTACGGGTGGCTCACACTAAAAGTGGAAACGGCGACTCAACGGGTGAGCAGTCCGGACTGTTCAACGGATTGGCGATTTAGGACAGCGACCGCGGCATCTGAAGCGATGACGGCTGCGGCAGAAAACGGCCCTAGAAGCTGCGACTTGGAGGCAGCATCGAAGTGACGACGGCTTGCAACGACGGCCATGGTGGCCGGCGGCTCAGATGCCACGCGTGGGCAGAAGTGAGCAGCGTCTTGAGGTCAAAATCAATCCGTGCAGGGGCGGCTTTGAAGTAGTGGCTCGGCGAGACGGGTCTGTGGCCGGCTCGGAGGACCGGCGCGGGCGGCGTCGGCTCATCGTAGCGGCTCAAGGAAAGGTAGTGAAGTGTGGCCGAGCCGGCGGCGGGTTTGAAAAGCGCCGGTGCAGCGGGGCCGCGGCCAAGCGACGGTCAGAGACCCGTCCGGTGACAGCGGCTCAGAGACCAGCAGAGACGTCAGTTTGAGGCCCAGGCGGTTCTGAATGGGGGTCAACGGAATAACCCGAACCTGAGGATAATTTGCTTCTGGGTCACGTGCGTGACACTGCGTAGGTACCCGTCGCAGAGGAGGTGGCTTGACGGTGATTTTGGACGCCGCGGGCGACCCGGCAACGGAGCAGAATCCGGATTGTGGTCTTCTTCCCTTTGAAAGAACTGAACAAATACTACTAGTAGATTCACGTACTAGTACTCGTGGCTAGTTTGATCAAAGGAATGATTAAAAAACGAATCTGGATCTTGCTGTATAGATTACTCCTTCCCAAAATCTGAGCTTTCACGTGATTGCTGGTTTAACTCATAGGCAGCCTCGGGTCTTGAGCCCTTGAAATCAGACATATAGTATCAGACTACTTCTCGTGATATAGTACGGCGATTCGCGGATTGCACTGATCTTCATGGATTTAGCTTAACACAACTGATTGGGTCAACAGAACCTGCTAAGTTTTACAGATCACACAGGGCGACGGCGGCGGGTTACGACAGCCATGGCTCAACGGACCGAGGAGATGCCGAGCAAGCCAGTCCCGTAGCTGACAACTTCGGGCGGGTCAAACCAGACAGGGTAAACGGGGACGGCGCAGCACAATCATAGGCGACGACTCGGAGCGAGGGTTACCGCAGAACCCGTGTCCTTCTTCGGGTCATGGTCATACTCGATTTTTTTTCCTTGTGGCGGAGATCACAATGCCCAGCAACGCTTTTTTGGCAAAAGTAATAGCAGCAATCCCGTGTCTCATCCGTACTTGACGCACCCGAGAAACACGCAGTAACAGGAAATCGACGTTCTTGGCGACTTGTAATTTAACACGCTGCAAAAAATCTCCTATCGGTCCGTGCGACGTGATCCTTGCACTGATCGGTCTTCAACTTGCAGCGGCGGCGATGCATCCGACGCCATCTTAATTTTCTTGAACTCAAAACTTCCATCTATCTAATCACGAGCTCCTCAATCCCTGAAGAGATCCCTCCAAGACCTCAACACCACCGTGCGCAAACCCCACGGTGGGCGCCAACTGTCGTGGAATTGTCACGACAGATGTCCTTAGTGTCAGGACTTAGTCGCGAGGCCAACGCATCTATGTGGTAGCTTGAGAGGGGTTGGGCGGAATCGAGAGACGCAACGCAAGACAAGGATTTAGACAGCTTTGGGCCCCGGGAAACATCATCCGGTAATAGCCCTACATGCTGTTTGTGGCTAGGTCTCATTATGCTCATGAGAGAGTCGCCGGTAAGCCGGCTCTTTGTGTCTAGCCCTAGAGATTGTTTCTTGTTGCTTGTCCCTCTTCGGGTGCCCCGCCCCTCCTTATATAAGTCGAAGGGGCGGCTTACATGTAGAGTCCTAGTAGGATTAAAACTAACTTATTCTCTATTACAAGTCGGATACAAGTACGGGACTTGCTTCCTTGTAAAGGAAATATTCCTCATGCCTTCCGTCAGCCGGCCCACAATAACATGAGCCGGTCTACTGGGCCTTGGGCCCTTGTCATCCGTCTGACCCGCCGTCGGGGCCATCATTAAGTCGCCAGGCTCGTGAGTCATCACACCAGTGAACCACCAGACCTATGAGTCGCCAATCCTCCGACGGGTTACGATGAAGCGCCAAGTCCGGCCGGGTCATACCGTGGGGTATATCCCCGACAGGTTGCGAGGATTTGTTATCTGTGTGCAGGGGCTGTTTACGTTGTTTTGTTTGGTTCTCCTACTGGTTCGATAACCTTGGTTTCATATCTGAGGGAAATACCTACCGCCGCTGTGCTGCATCATCCCTTCCTCTTTGGGGAAATACTGACGTAGCTTCAAGCGACATCAAAAGGAATTTCTGGTGCCGTTGCCGGGGAGGATCTTCAACATATACCAGGTTCCTAATCACAAATCTCATCACCTCGCAACTTACATTATTTGCCATTGCCTCTCGTTTTCCTCTCCCCCACTTCACAAAAATTTGTCGTTTTATTCGCCCTCTTTTTTGTTTGCCTTTTTCTCGTTAGATCTCATGTTTGCTTGTGTTGCCATGTGCCTTCTATTTGCTTGCATCTTCACTTGCTAAAAACATATTGTTATGGATCCTCATCCACTTACTAATCTTTTCAAAAGATCCAATTATGATGAACCAATTGTTAGTGAATTGAGTGCACTAGATTATCTTTATGAAGTTTTGCTTGAGATTCGTGAATCTGAAAATTGTGATGAAGAAATTTATGAAGTGATTCATGATAGCTCCTTGAATGAAAAGCATGATTGCAATGATGTTATTATAAATTATATTAATGTCAATTTCGTTACTGATATGCAAAACCCCAAGCTTGGGGATGCTTGTTATGTTATGTCCACTACATATTGCAATGATCATGATTGGAGTGATAATGATTCTTATGATCTTGAAAATTTATTTGATGAATATGTTATTGATAATAATTTTTGCAATAGTATTGAAAGTGGGTTTGGAGAGGTCATGACTTTATTTGATGATAATCCCACTATTTTGGAAGAGTGTCAACTTTGCATGCATGTGGAACATGAAAAGAAAATTTTATATGATTGCTATGTCGTTGAATTTGAGTATGATCCTACATGTAATTATTATGAGAGAAGAAAATATGGTTATAGTAATCTTCATATTAATAAATTACCTCTTTTCATGTTGAGATTGCTAGTGTTTCTTTCTTTTTCCATGCATATGTTAGACATTTCTTATCATGATAATTTGTTTGCTTATAAAATTCCTATGCATAGGAATTATGTTAGACTTAAATGTGTTTTTCACATGTTTTATGATGCTCTCTTTGCGTCTCAATTATTATCTTTCATGTGAGCATCAATAAAATTATACCTAGCTAAGGGCGTGAAACGATAACGCTTGTTGCGAGGCAACCCAATGAATAAATTTTATTTTTGCTTTCTGTTCTTGAGTGTTTGCACAATTATGCTACTATTATTATTGTGTTTTTTGTGTTTTAATTAGTGTTTGTGCCAAGTAGAACCTATAGGATCTTCTTGGGTGATAGTTGTTTGATCTTGCTGAAAAAACAGAACCTTTCGCGCTCACGAAAACAATTCTTATTTTTTTACTAGAGCGTGATAAAATACCAATGCTCAGGTCGTGCTATTTTTTCAGAATTGTTGGAGTTTCAGAAGTATTCAAAATATCCAGATTGCTACAGACTGTTCTGTTTTTCACAGATTCTGTTTTCTTTGCGTTGTGTGCTTGTTTTGATGGCTCTATGGTTTTCTTTGATGAGTTTTTGCCATGGAAAAGTTGGAATATAGTAGATATAATGCAAGAACAAAATATGAATAGGTTGCAACAATACTTATAGTAGTGATTTATTTTCTTATACTAACGGATCTCACGAAGGTTTTGTTGAGTTTTGTGTGATTGAAGTTTTCAAGTTTTGGGTTATCTTACGATGGATGAAGGAATAAGGACTAAGAAGATCCTAAGCTTGGGGATGCCCGGGAATCCCAAGCTATTATCCAAAAGAGAGCAAGCAAATAAGCTTGGGGATGCCCCGAGTGGCATCCCCTCTTTCTTCTAACGACCATCGGTATTTTACTCGAAGTTATATTTTTATTCATCACATAATATGTGTTTTGCTTGGAGCGTCTTTGATTGTTTTATTTTGTGTTTTTAGTCTTGATTCCTTCCTGGTCACACCTATTTGAGAGAGCCAAAATTATGTCATGACTTGTTAGAGTTTCCCTCTATGCTTCACTTAAATCTTTTATGAGCTATATGGACTTGCTCTAGTGCTTCACTTATATCTTTTTGAGCTCAGTGTGCTTTAGTATTTTTGAAGAAATGCTCTCTCGCTTCACTTAGATTTATTTGAGAGTTAGTGAAATTTTCAGGAAATTCTCTCTTGCTTCACTTAAATTAATTTGAGAGAAAGAAATATTATGCTCATGATCTTCACTTATATTTGTTTGAGCTTATCAAAAGCAACATATGAAAATTAGTTCCAAAGTGATAGATATCCAAGAAGGATATAATAAAAACTTTCATGAAGATCATTGGACAAAATAAACTTGATTCTTAGTAATTGTTTTGAGATATGATGATGTGATATGTGAGTTATGTTGATGAGTAATTATGCTTTAGTAAGAATATTGGTGTTAAGGTTTGTGATTCCCTATGCAAGCATGAAAGTCAATAATTACGCAATGAAATTATATCCTACCTGTGGTGCATTATTCGGTGTTAATTATGCTTAATGCTGGCTTATGAGATTAATTGTTTCTTGGTTGGTCATTTCTCAATCTTTTGCTAGCCTTCATTTTGCACTAAGTATGATCTCTACTTGTGCATCCAAAAACCTTTAAACCAGTTTTGCCACATGAGTCCACTATATCTACCTATATGCGGTATTATTTTGCCATTCTAAGCAAATTTGTTTGTGCCATCTCTAATTTCAAAATAAATTTCTCTTTTGTGTGTTCGTTTCGCTCGCGGAATGGTGAGGGGTGGCTAATATTTTCCATGCTAGATGTGTTATTCTCACGATGAGTGTTTATTCACTTGTCATTGCACGAGAGTAAGGCAAAGGTATTAGGGATGCCCAGTCCCGAAATGAAAAATGAATTTACTTTATGTTGTCAAATAATAAATTCCTTGGAAAGTGTTGGTATGGAGGGCAACCGTGGATACGGCTAGCCATGGAAAGTGAAAGTATGGTTTAAAAAGGAATAAAATTTATTTTCTACTTGGGAATCGCCTATGATATATCTAGCATGGAAAGTGTTGGGAACTCTAAGTCGTTTTCGTTGGTGGGATGGATACACCTCCCAAAATGTTTTTATCTCTAAGTTTTTCGCTTTGAGCTCAGGCACCTCTACAAATCCCTACTTCCCTCTGTGAAGGGCCTTTCTTTTACTTTATGCAATTTTTATTTCGAATTTGAGTCTCCATCTTCTCTTACAAAAACACCAACTAGGAGGCAATATGATCGTACTTGAGTATTGGGTGTAGCTAATATGCGAGTGTGTTTCATGAATGAATCAATGATTGAGCATGATGGGCTAGGGATAACTTATTTTAGCGTTGATATTTTGAAAGACATGGTTGCTTGTTGATATGCTTGAGTATTTAAATTATCACGTCAAAACTAGACTATTCCTTTGAATCACATAAAAGTCCAAATGTCCATGCTATAAACAGAAGAATATGATATGACATGTTAGGCAGCATTCCACATCAAAAATTCTGTTTTTATCACTTACCTACTCGAGGACGAGTAGGAGTTAAGCTTGGGGATGCTGATACGTCTCCAACGTATCTATAATTTTTGATTGTTCCATGCTGTTATATTATCAATCTTGGATGTTTTATAATCATTTTATAGTCATTTTATATCAATTTTTGGTACTAACCTATTGACATAGGCGCGCCCTAGTGGGTTGTGCCCACCTCGGGTGCCCCCGGACCACCTCTTTGCTCTATAAATACCCCAATATTCCCAAAACCCTAGGGGAGTCGATGAAATAATGATCCAGCCGCCACAGAGTCCAGAACCACCAGATCCAATCTAGACACCATCTCGGATGGGATTCACCACCTCCATTGGTGCCTCTCCGATGATGCGTGAGTAGTTCTTTGTAGACCTTCGGGTCCGTAGTTAGTAGCTAGATGGCTTCCTCTCTCTCGCTGAATTCTCAATACAATGGTCTCTTGGAGATCCATATGATGTAACTCTTTTGCGGTGTGTTTGTTGGGATCGATGAACTTTGAGTTTATGATCAGATCTATCTTTTTATATCCATGGAAGTTATTTGAGTTTCTTTGATCTCTTATAACCTCGTATTTCTTCTCCGGTATTTGGGTTTTGTTTGGCCAACTTGATCTATTTATCTTGCAATGGGAAGAGGTGCTTCGTATTGGGTTCGATCTTACGGTGCTTGATCCCAGTGACAGAAGGGGAACCGACACGTATGTATCGTTGCTACTAAGGATAAAACGATGGGGTCTATCTCTACATAGATAGATTTTGTCTACATCATGTCATCATTCTTATTGCATTACTCCGTTTCTCCATGAACTTAATACACTAGATGCATGCTGGATAGCGGTCGATGTGTGGAGTAATAGTAGTAGATGCAGGCAGGAGTCGGTCTACTAATATTGGACGTGATGCCTATGTAATGATCATTGCCTGGATATCGTCATGATTATTTGAAGTTCTATCAATTGCCCAACAGTAATTTGTTCACCCACCGTTTGCTATTTTTCTTGAGAGAAGCCACTAGTGAAACCTACGGCCCCCGGGTCTCTTTCTCGTATATTTACCTTTGCGATCTACTTTTCTTTTGCATTTATTTTCAAATCTATTAAACCAAAAATATAAAAATACCTTGCGGCATTTTATTTCTATTTCTTTTGTTTGGTGTTCGATCTATCAATCTACTACAATTTTATCTCACGTCCATTCGCCATCTTGAGGCGCCGTACCCGGAAGGGATTGACAACCCCTTTAACACGTCGGGTTGCGAGGATTTGTTATCTGTGTGCAAGGGCTATTTACGTTGTGTTGCTTGGTTCTCCTACTAGTTCGATAACCTTGGTTTCATATCTGAGGGAAATACCTACCGCTGTTGTGCTGCATCATCCCTTCCTCTTTGGGTAAATACCGGCGCTTCAAGCGACATCATAGCCTAATAATGTGAACACTCAAAAACGTTGAGGAAAATGTTGGGTTGTCTCCCAACAAGCGCTTTTCTTTGATGCCTTTTTAGCTAGGCATGATGATTTCAATGATGCTCACATAAAAGATAAGAATTGAAACATAATGGAAGCATCATGAAGCATATGACTAACACATTTAAGTCTAACCCACTTCCTATGCATAGGGATTTTTTGAGCAAACAACTTCTGGGAGCAAGAATCAACTAGCATAGGAATGCAAAACAAGTATAATTTCAAGATTTTCAACACATAGAGAGGAAACTTGATATTATTACAATTCCTACAAGCATATACTCCTGCCTCATAATAATTTTTGGTAGCATCATGAATTAATTCAACAATATAACTATCACACAAATAATTCTTTTCATGATCCACAAGCATAGAAATTTTTCTACTCTCCACATAAGTAAATTTATTCTCATAAATAGTAGTGGGAGCATCATATGAAACTTGAATACTATAAATTGTTTCCACATTAAAAGAGTAATTTTCAGTAAAAGGATATTCAAAATTATGACAATAATTATCACTATTTTTATAACATAAGTATCATCACAATAATCATCATAAGTAGCAACTTTGTTCTCATCATAGTCAATTGAAACCTCTTCCGAAATAGCGGAATCATTACTAAATAAAGTCATGACCTCTCCAAATCCACTTTTATCATTATAATAAGATTCAGCACCCTCAAAAATAGTGGGATAATTATTATCTAAAGTTGACACTCTTCCAAACCCGCTTTCATAAATATTGCAATCATCATAAATAGGAGGCATGCAATCATCGTAACAAATTTGATCATTCAAAGTAGAGGGAATAAAAAGATCATCTTCATCAAGCATAGCATCCCCAAGCTTGGGACAAACATTAACTGCAGCAAATAAATTCTCAAACATGTCATTCTCATCAAACATAGCATCCCCAAGCTTGTGGTTTTGCATATCATAATCATAATCACTCTCATCATTAATAGTATGAATAGCACCAATAGTATAGCAATTATCATCACAATTTTCTAAGTTGGTGCCAAAAAGATTTTCAAGATTATAAGAAGTATCATTATTTTCCCAATCATAATCATCACAATGAGTAATAGGCATAACAAAATCATCCTCAATAGTTTCTTCAAACATTGTGCCATAAGACCAAGAATCAATATCATCATCAAGTATATCATCTTCCATAATTATTTTTGATTCATTTTCATGAGGCATAACAATAATAGGAGCAACACCATTTGGGAGGGATACCTTTTTACCTTTGCTTCTCCGTCTTTTCTTTTTCTTCTCCACATCATGCGTGGGTTTAATCAACTTTTTGGAGCTACTTATTGATGAGATTGGTTGCATAGGGAGCTCCTTCTCGTCACCTTTTCCATCATAAGAAACAATATAGGAGGGAAAGTGGAAATCTTTGCCCTTTCATTAGTACTCCTTTTATATTCTATTTGTTTTCCCATCTTTTTATAGTTGGCAATATAAGCATTTTCATTGCAATTTTCCATACAAAACATATAGATTTCTTTCAAATTAGTTTCAACATGGTTCGTGTTCCCATCTTTTTATAGTTGGCAATATAAGCATTTTCTTTGCAATTTACCATACAAAACATATAGATTTCTTTCAAATTAGTTTCAACATGGTCCGTGAATATGAATGCTTCACACCAAATATTTTTATGTGACAATTCTTCACACCCCAAAAATAAACAAAGTTCATTATAAAGTTCAAGGGTGATCAAGTTATTGCAATATTTGGCCACGATTCGATCATGAAAAAGTATGCATTGGAAATTAAGATGACCAACTCTATTGCAAATTTCACAAGTAATGGGATGAAGAGAGCATAATTTTGTAGCAAATTTATCTATCACCTTAAGCCACCAATTGGTCTTATCATGTTTATGCTTCTTACAAAACCTATCATCCCTATAAGGCATGTCCTCACAAACTCTATGCACTCCACAAAAATTGACATGCTTATAAGAAACATTTTTGTCATGACTAGTGCAATCATCATTAGTATTTTGGATATTCATAGAATTTATACTAACAAAATTGCAATTGTCGGTGTTCTGGGAACCGGGGTACCCAGACTTGCCTGCCTGCGGCCCACGGCATGGCTCCATTGGCGGCCTGGTACGACCCATTTTTAGCACCAACAACACAAGACCCTCGCGAGGCGGACGATGCCAAGACCTCCAGAAGGAGCGGCCTCCTTAGGCTGGCTCGTGAGGAGCGGAGATTTCTATGCGAGTCCTCACCTCATGAGGTTCGGATGACGCAAGCCATTACGACCAAGGCCAGGCGGGTGATAACCCACAAGTATAGGGGATCGCAACAGTTTTCGAGGGTAGAGTATTCAACCCAAATTTGTTGATTTGACAAAAGGGGAGCCAAAGAATATTCTCAAGTATTAGCAGCTGAGTTGTCAATTCAACCACACCTGGATAACTTAATATCTGCAGCAAAGTATTTAGTAGCAGAGTAGTATGGAAGTAACGGTAACGACGGCAAAAGTAACAGTAGCAGTTTTGTAGTAATTGTAACAGTGGCAACGGAAAAGTAACTAAGCAAAGATCAATATGTGAAAACCTCGTAGGCAATGGATCAGTGATGGATAATTATGTCGGATGCGATTCTTCATGCAACAGTTATAACATAGGGTGACACAGAACTAGCTCCAGTTCATCAATGTAATGTAGGGCATGTATTCCGAATATAGTCATACGTGCTTATGGAAAAGAACTTGCATGACATCTTTTGTCCTACCCTCCCATGGCAGCAGGGTCCTATTGGAAACTAAGGGATATTAAGGCCTCCTTTTAATAGAGTACCGGACCAAAGCATTAACACTTAGTGAATACATGAACTCCTCAAACTACGGTCATCACCGGGAGTGGTCCCGATTATTGTCACTTCGGGGTTACCGGATCATAACACATAGTAGGTGACTATTGACTTGCAAGATAGGATCAAGAACTCACAGATATTCATGAAAACATTATAGGTTCATATCTGAAATCATGGCACTCGGGCCCTAGTGACAAGCATTAAGCATAGCAAAGTCATAGCAACATCAATCTCAGAACATAATGGATACTAGGGATCAAACCCTAACAAAACTAACTCGATTACATGATAAATCTCATCCAACCCATCACCGTCCAGCAAGCCTGCGATGGAATTACTCACGCACGGCGGTGAGCATCATGAAATTGGCGATGGAGGAAGGTTGATGATGATGACGGCGACGGATTCCCCTCTCCAGAGCCCCGAATGGACTCCAGATCAGCCCTCCCGAGAGAGATTAGGGCTTGGCGCGGCTCCGTGTCGTAAATAGCGATGAATCCTTCTCCCTGATTTTTTTTCTCCCCGAACGTGAATATATAGAGTTGGAGTTGAGGTCGGTGGAGCCTCAGGGGGCCCACGAGACAGGGGGGCGCACCCAGGGGGAGTAGGCGTGCCCCCACCCTCGTGGACAGGGTGTGGCCCCCTGGTCTTGATTCTTTCGCGGGTATTTTTTATAAATTCCAAAAATATTCTCCGTGAAGTTTCAGGTCATTCCGAGAACTTTTATTTCTGCACAAAAATAACACCATGGCAATTCTGCTGAAACAGCGTCAGTCCGGGTTAGTTCCATTCAAATCATGCAAGTAGCAAAACAAGGGCAAAAGTGTTTGGAAAAGTAGATACGATGGAGACGTATCAACTCCCCCAAGCTTAAACCTTTGCTTATCCTCAAGCAATTCAGTTGACAAACTGAAAGTGATAAAGAAAAAAATTTACAAACTCTGTTTGCTCTTGTTGTTGTAAATATGTAAAGCCAGCATTCAAGTGTTCAGCAAAGATTATGAACTAACCATATTCACAATAACACTTAGGTCTCATGTTTACTCATATCAATGGCATAATCAACTAGCGAGCAATAATAATAAATCTCGGATGACAACACTTTCTCAAAACAATCATAATATGATATAACAAGATGGTATCTCGCTAGCCCTTTCTGAGACCGCAAAACATAAATGCAGAGCACCTCTGAAGATCAAGGACTGACTAAACATTGTAATTCATGGTAAAATAGATCCAGTCATACTCAATATAAACTAATAGTAATGGATGCAAATGACAACGGTGCTCTTCAGCTGGTGCTTTTTAATAAGAGGATAATGACTCGACATAAAAGTAAATAGATAGGCCCTTCGCAGAGGGAAGCAGGGATTTGTAGATGTGCCAGAGCTTGATTTTTTAAATAGAGATAAATAATATTTTGAGTGGCATACTTTTATTGTCAACATAACAACCGAGAGATCTCGATATCTTCCATGCTACACACATTATAGGCGGTTCCCAAGCAGAATGGTAAAGTTTATACTCCCCCACCACCAACAAGCATCAATCCATGGCTTGCCCGAAACAACGGGTGCCTCCAACTAACAACAGTCCTGGAGGAGTTTTGTTTGCAATTATTTTGATTTGGTTTGAGCATGGGACTGGGCATCCCGGTGACCAGCCATTTTCTCGTGAATGAGGAGCGGAGTCCACTCCTCTTAAGAATAACCCGCCTAGCATGGAATATACAGAAAGCCCTAGTTGATACATGAGCTATTCGAGCATACAAAACAGAATATCATTTGAAGGTTTAGAGTTTGGCACATACAAATTTACTTGGAACGGCAGGTAGATACTGCATATAGGAAGGTATGGTGGACTCATATGGAATAACTTTTGGGGTTTATGGAAGTGGATGCACAAGCAGTATTCCCGCTTAGTACAAGTGAAGGCTAGAAAAAGACTGGGAAGCGACCAACTAGAGAGCGACAATAGTCATGAACATGCATTAAAATTAACCAACACTGAGTGCAAGCATGAGTAGGATATAATTCCATGAACATAAATATCGTGGAGGCTATGTTGATTTTGTTTCAACTACATGTGTGAACATGTGCCAAGTCAAGCCACTCGAATCGTTCAAAGGAGGATACCACCCTATCATACCACATCACAACCATCTTAATAGCATGTTGGCACGCAAGGTAGACCATTATAAACTCCTAGATAATTAAGCATGGCATAAGCAACTATAATCTCTAATTGTCATTGCAAACATGTTTCATTCATAATAGGCTGAATCAGGAATGATGAACTAATCATATTTACAAAAACAAGGGAGGTCGAGTTCATACCAGCTTCTCTCATCTCAATCAGTCCATCATATATTGTCATTATTGCCTTTCACTTGCACGACCGAATGGTGTGGATAATAATAATAGTTCACGTGCATTGGACTAAGCTGGAATCTGCAAGCATTTAATACAAGGGAGAAGACAAGGTAATAAAGGCTCTTGGTTAAATCAACAATAATGCAAATAAGAGCCACTTCAACATTTTCGTCATGGTTTTCTCCTCTCGGCCCCCAAAGAAAAGAAAAGAAATAAAACTATTTACACAGGAAAGCTCCCAACAAGCAAAAGAAGAACGATAAATCTTTTTGGGTTTTCTTTTAATTATTACTACTACAGGCATGGAAAGTAAACTAGCTAAAAGCTACAACTAAATTTTTTTGTTTTTCTTAAGGTTTTTCAAGCACACAAGAAAAAGGCTTAAAACAGAAAATAAACTAGCATGGATAGTACAATGAAAAAGTATGAGCACCGACAACTAGCATGAGTGTGTGAACATGAATGTAATGTCGGTGAGAAATACGTACTCCCCCAAGTTTAGGCTTTTGGCCTAAGTTGGTCTATGCCCATGGATCAAAGCTGCTCTCTCCGGGGTACTGAGGAGGTTCCTCGGGGTGCCACTAGTTGGCGATCTCCTCCGGATCCACTGATAAACAGACTGCCGATAAGGGTCAAGTGGTGGCTCAGGCTCAGCCTCTGGAGCAGGTGTCACGCTCAAGTATGCATGAACGGCCTCCAGCAAAATGAGGTACGTGCCTGAAAATATGTTAAACAAAGAGGGCGCATGCAAAGTAATAATCTCACAATAATTTTTATCAAATATCATATTATACTTAAGCAGTTTCTTCTTATTTTTAACAATAAAGTCATGTGCTACCATACTCTTATAATCTAGAAAGACAGGGGGCAGCAACTTTTCTTCTTTCTCATAATGCCTAATAGGTATATTAAAGTGTGCAGCAAGGCGCGAAGCAAAGATGCCTCCAAAGATGGGTCCCTTTGTGCGGTTCAGATTTAACCGTTTAGCAACAATAGCGCCTAAACTGAAAGTTGTATCACAAAACAAAGCATGGCGCAAGATAACAATATCAGGAGCACTAAGATTTCCACTGTTCCCGCGACCAATCAAGCATCTACCAGCAAATATTGCAAAGTAACGTAGAACAGGAAAATGTATGCTAGTAATTCTTGCACCTGAAACTTTCCTCGTTTCCCCTACAACTATTTCATTAATAAATTCCTCCACATCATTACGGTGTGGTTCCTCTATGCTGCCCTCAAAGGGTATCTTGCATATCCGACAAAAATCATATAGGGACATTTCCTTAACTTCATCATATAAATGAAACTACACTGAAGGTGGTGACCTCCTAGCATGGAAATGAAAATTTTGCACAAACATATTAGTGAGTAGGAGATACTGTTCGCGCTGGTCGCGGAGGAAGTCGGTGAGGCCTGCATTCTCAGCCAAACAATAAAAATCATCATGAATCCCAGCTGCCTTCAAGAACTCATCACAAGGCCATTCACAGGGCCGAACCTCCGCAGTGCGAGGGAGATTATATTTGGGCTTCTTATCCTCCTCACTTTGCTTATCCTTCGAGCTTCGGCTCGAAGAGCCTCTCAACAATCTCTTCATCATTTTCTTTTTCTGAAAATTTCTGAAATTTTTAGTGACTCAAAATAAAAGTGAACCAAACTCAACAAAATTGATAGCAACTACTCCCACAAGTTCCTAGAGACTATATCATGCATTAGAACTACTTGGGACCAAATAAAATTGACATGCAAGCTCAAGAACAGGGTCACCTAAGCAGCAAAAAATTGCAATGAATAAAGCACTAGAACAAAAACTAATTGGACCATTGGAGGAGTCACATACCGAAGAACAATCCCCCAAAGTAGTTTTGTGAGTGAAGCTTTGAGCAAGGAGATCGAAAATCGCAGCAAAATGAGCTAGAACACGAGTTTGAGCTGTGTGGTGATTTTTTCTGGAGGAACACGAAGTGTGTGGGTGCAGGAATAAGTGGAGGGGGGCCACGTGGGGCCCACGAGGCAGGGGGCGCGCCCAGGGGGTGGGCCGCCCTGGACCCTCGTGGCCAGGTGGTGGCTCCCCCTGGTGTGCTCTCAGTGCCAAATATTCTTAAATATTCTAGAAAAAATCATATTTCATTTTCAGGGCATTTGGAGAACTTTTTATTTTCGGGGTATTTTTTATTGCACGGATAATTCAGAAAATAGACAAAAATACTATTTTTGCTTTATTTAATCTAAATAACATAAAGTAAAAGGAGGGTACAGAAAGTTGTGTTTTCTAACTTCATCCATCTCATGCTCATCAAAAGGAATCCACTAACAAGGTTGATCAAGTCTTGTTAACAAACTCATTCCGAATCGCATGAAACCGGAGAATTTTTTAATAGCACTAGGTTACCTCAACGGGAATAATCACATCCCCAATAATAAGAATATCATATTTCTTCTTGACAGTAGGAAGAGGAAATTCAAAACCTCCAATAGTAATCGTTGGAATTTTTCCAATAGAATTTATACTGTGGACTTGAGGTTGTTTCCTCGGAAAGTGTACTGTATGCTCATTACCATTAACATGAAAAGTGACATTGCCTTTGTTGCAATCAACAAGAGCCCCTGCAGTATTCAAAAAGGGTCTACCAAGAATAATCGACATACTATCGTCCTCGGGAATATCAAGAATAACAAAGTCCGTTAGAATAGTAACGTTTGCAACCACAACAGGCACATCCTCACAAATACCGACAGGTACAACAGTTGATTTATCGGCCATTTGCAAAGATATTTCAGTAGGTGTCAACTTATTCAAATCAAGTCTATGATATAAAGAGAGAGGCATAACACTAACACCGGCTCCAAGATCACATAAAGCAGTTTTAACATAGTTTCTTTTAATGGAGCAAGGTATAGTTGGTACTCATGGGTCTCCTAGTTTCTTAGGTATTCCACCTTTAAAAGTATAATTGGCAAGCATGGTGGAAATTTCAGCTTCCGGTATCTTTCTTTTATTTGTAACAATTTCTTTCATATACTTAGCATAAGGATTCATTTTAACCATATCAGTCAAACGCATACGCAAAAAGATAGGTCTAATCATTTCAGCAAAGCGCTCAAAATCCTCATCATCCTTTTTCTTGGAAGGTTTAGGAGGAAAAGGCATGGGTTTCTGAACCCATGGTTCTCTTTCTTTACCATGCTTCCTAGCAACAAACTCTCTCTTATCATAACGTTGATTCTTTGATTGTGGGTTATCAAGATCAACAACAGGTTCAATTTCTACATCATTGTCATTGCTAGGTTGAGCATCAACATGAACATCATCATTAACATTATCACTAGGTTCGTGTTCATTACCAGATTGTGTTTCAGCATCAGAAATATAAATATCATTGGGATTCTCAGGTGTGTCAACAACAGGTTCACTAGAAGCATGCAAAGTCCTATCATTTTTCTTTTTCTTCTTTTTAGAAGGACTAGGTGCATCAACATTAGTTCTCTGAGAATCTTGCTCAATTCTCTTAGGGTGGCCCTCAGGATACAAAGGTTCCTGAGTCATTTTACCCCCTCTAGTCATAACTCTAACAACATTATCATTTTTCTTATTATTTAATTCATTGAGCAAATCATTTTGAGCTTTAAGCACTTGTTCTACTTGAGTGGTAACCATAGAAGCATGTTTACTAATAAGCTTGAGTTCACCTTTAACTCTAGACATATAATCACTCAAGTGTTCAATCATATAGGCATTATGTTTCAATTGCCTACCAACATAAGCATTGAAGTTTTCTTGTTTAACCATAAAGTCATCAAACTCATCCAAGCATTGGCTAGCAAACTTGGTAGACAGGATTTCAGCTTTATCATATCTATAGAGAGAATTTACCTTTACTACCTGTGTCAGGTTATCAAGACCATGTATTTCTTCAATAGGTGGTAACTTCTTAACATCTTCAGCTTTAATACCTTTTTCTTTCATAGATTTCTTTGCCTCTTGCATATCTTCAGGACTGAGAAATAGAATACCCCTTTTCTTCGGAGTTGGCTTAGGAATTGGTTCAGGAAGTGTCCAATTATTCTCATTACTCAACATATTATTCAATAGCAATTCAGCTTGATCAACAGTTCTTTTCCTGAAAACACAACCAGCACAACTATCCAGGTGGTCTCTGGAAGCATCGGTTAGTCCATTATAAAAGATATCAAGTATTTCATTTTTCTTAAGAGAATGATCAGGCAAAAGCATTAAGTAATTGGAGAAGCCTCTCCCAAGCTTGTGGGAGACTCTCTTATTCAATTTGCACAAAATTATATATTTCCCTTAAGGCAGCTTGTTTCTTATGAGTAGGGAAATATTTAGCAGAGAAGTAATAAATCATATCCTGGGGACTACGCACACAACCAGGATCAAGAGAATTAAACCATGTTTTAGCATCACCATTTAATGAGAACGTAAATAGCTTAAGGATATAGTAGTAACGAATTTTTTCCTCATGAGTGAATAGGGTGGCTATATCATTTAATTTAGTAAGATGTGCCACAACAGTTTCAAATTCATAGCCATAAAAAGGATCAGATTCAACCCAAGTAATTAACTCAGGATCGACAGACAAATCATAATCCTTATCAGAAATACTGATAGGTGAAGTAGCAAAAGCAGGGTCATATTTCATTCTAGCGTTCAAAGACTTTTCTTTCAGCTTAGCTAATAATTTCTTAAGATCATATCTATCATTGCAAGCAAGAAAATCTCTAGCAGTTTCTTCATCCATAACATAACCCTCATGCACAATAGGCAGTTCATATCTAGGGGGGATCTTCATCATCACTTTCATCAATATTATCAGTTTCAATAATTTCATTCTCTCTAACCCTAGCAAGTTGTTCATCAAGAAATTCACCTAATGACACAGTATTATCAAGCATAGAAGTAGTTTCATCATAAGTATCATGCATAGCAGAAGTGGCATCATCAATAACATGCAACATATCAGAATAAATAGCAGAAGCAGGTTTAGGTGTCGCAAGTTTACTCAAAACAGAAGGCGAATCAAGTGAAGAGCTAGATGGCAGTTCCTTACCTCCCCTCGTAGTTGAGGAATAAATCTTGGCTTTCTCGTCTTTCAAGTTCCTCATAGTGACCAGCAGATATAAATCCCAAGTGACTCAAAAAATAGAGCTATGCTCCCCGGCAACGGCGCCAGAAAATAGTCTTGATAACCCACAAGTATAGGGGATCGCAACAGCTTTCGAGGGTAGAGTATTCAACCCAAATTTATTGATTCGACACAAGGGTAGCCAAAGAATATTCTCAAGTATTAGCAGCTGAGTTGTCAATTCAACCACACCTGGATAACTTAATATCTGCAGCAAAGTATTTAGTAGCAGAGTAGTATGGAAGTAACGGTAATGACGGCAAAAGTAACAGTAGCAGTTTTGTAGTAATTGTAACAGTGGCAATGGAAAAGTAACTAAGCAAAGATCAATATGTGAAAAGCTCATAGGCAATGGATCAGTGATGGATAATTATGTCGGATGCGATTCTTCATGCAACAGTTATAACATAGGGTGACACAGAACTAGCTCCAGTTCATCAATGTAATGTAGGCATGTATTCCGAATATAGTCATACGTGCTTATGGAAAAGAACTTGCATGACCTCTTTTGTCCTACCCTCCCGTGGAAGCGGGGTCCTATTGGAAACTAAGGGATATTAAGGCCTCCTTTTAATAGAGTACCGGACCAAAGCATTAACACTTAGTGAATACATGAACTCCTCAAACTACGGTCATCACCGGGAGTGGTCCCGATTATTGTCACTTCGGGGTTACCGGATCATAACACATAGTAGGTGACTATTGACTTGCAAGATAGGATCAAGAACTCACATATATTCATGAAAACATGATAGGTTCAGATCTGAAATCATGACATTCGGGCCCTAGTGACAAGCATTAAGCATAGCAAAGTCATAGAAACATCAATCTCAGAACATAATGGATACTAGGGATCAAACCCTAACAAAACTAACTCGATTACATGATAAATCTCATCCAACCCATCACCGTCCAGCAAGCATATGATGGAATTACTCACGCACGGCGGTGAGCATCATGGAATTGGTGATGGAGGAAGGTTGATGATGACGACGGTGACGGATTCCCCTCTCCGGAGCCCCGAACGGACTCCAGATCAGCCCTCCCGAGAGAGATTAGGGCTTGGCGGCGGCTCCATATCGTAAAACGCGATGAATCCTTCTCTCTGGTTTTTTTCTCCCTGAACGTGAATATATAGAGTTGGAGTTGAGGTCGGTGGAGCCTCAGGTGGCCCACGAGACAGGGGGCGCGCCCGGGGGGTAGGCGCGCTCCCCACCCTCGTGGACAGGGTGTGGCCCCCTGGTCTTGATTCTTTCGCTAGTACTTTTTATAAATTCCAAAAATATTCTCCGTGAAGTTTTAGGTCATTTTGAGAACTTTTATTTTTGCACAAAAATAACACCATGGCAATTCTGCTGAAAACAGCGTCAGTCCGGGTTGGTTCCATTCAAATCATGCAAGTTAGAGTCCAAAACAAGGGCAAAAGTGTTTGGAAAAGTAGATACGATGGAGACGTACCAGCGGACGCAGTACAACATGTTTCCTCTTTGGTGCTAAAGAGGCAAGCGCGGGCATGGAGTCTCAAGGCATCAACCGAAGGTTTCTATTCCATGCTACAAGACCAAGACCGCGAGGACAGCAGGATGGAGGTCATCATCGAGCCCACCACAGCGTCACGACCAGAAGCTTTGCAGGCGCAGACCAACTTTCGTCAGGATAAGATGTACTAGTTGTCTCCCTTCGAATTTGACCATTGTGGGATCCCTTCCCGCCTTCATTTTGGGAAGAGAACCAAGGCCACTATAAATATAGCCTAGCCACCATCGTAGAAGGGGGCCAGATCATTCAGACCATCCACACCCTCACCAGCTCACTCAAACACAAGAACATGCCTCCTGAGGTTGTCCTTCCACTGTACTAGTTCATCCTCAGCCCACCTCAAGGCTAATCCACCACAAAGCAGGAGTAGGGTTTTACACTGCAAGGTGGCCCGAACCTGGGTAAACTGTTGTGTCCCATTTCCTTCCAGTTCATCGAGCTAGGCCGTGAAATCGACGAGTTGGCAGGCAGGGGAGGTTGAGTTCTTCGCACGCACCCCAGAGTTCGAATCTATCTTGGGTCTGCGGAGCCTTGAATTCAACATCTGGCACGCCAGGTAAGGGTCGTCAAAGATTCACCTCTTCACCCACTGTACTCCGCCCGCGCCGTTCGGCTCTCATGGCGGGCGCCATTCCACCGACCGGACCGCCAAGTGCGTTCGGGGGTGCCATGGGCCTCCGGGTTTTCACCCCCGCCTTGTGACGAGTGTAGTGGCCGCCCAAGTTCAGGCTGGAGCTGCCGCCTCGATACGACGGCGCGGCGGATCTGGCAAGATTTCTCCTGGCGTATACGGAGGTTGTTTGGGCGGCCGGCGGCGACGACAAGGCCATGGTGAACTGGCTACCCATGGCCCTTACAGGTGTGCCACACGCCTGGCTCCTGGGCTTGCCGGAGTCTTCGGTGGCCTCCTGGGAGGAGTTGCGTGGCCTCTTCATCGCGCACTTCGCGGCGCTGGCACCCCATGCCGTCGTGGCCCTCCTCGGGGGCTCGCAGGTGCCGGCCTCGGACCGCCATGTCAAGCAGTTCTTCCGCCAGATGGCACCGCCCACGTGTAGCGGGGAGCTCCTCCGGGCAGGGCAGCGCCTAAGGCCAACCTCACCTTCGACTCGAGGGACCACCCCGCGACCACGGCCGGCGCCGGCGCGCTCTCGATGCTCTGCACCCCACCATCTGCAACGTAGTAGTCACCAGGACCCTCATCGACGGCGGTGCCAGCCTCAATGTACTCTCTGTGGAAGCTTTGGCCTGCTTCATGTGCCCCAGGGCCGGCTCCACCCTACGAAGCCTTTCTCCAGGGTCGTTGACAGCTACACCTTCCCCCTAGGGTAAATCTGCCTCCCCGTCACCTTCGGCACACGCGACAACTACCGCACCGAGCTCATCGACTTTGACATCGCCCGCATCGGCCTCCCATACAATGCCATCCTCGGGTACTCGGCCTTGGCCAAGTTCATGGCGGCAAACCACCCCGGCTACAACCTCATGAAGATGCCGGGAAGCAGTAGCCTCACTGTGGCGGGGGACACCAAGGATGCCCTCTTGTCCCTCAAGCTCGCTTTCAGAGCCGCAGCGGCCGTGCGGCCAAGCGAGGAGGGAGCCCCAGAGGCCCCTGGGGTTGCACCAGCGAAGAAGAAGCAGCTGTTCTCTCAAGATCGGCCGAGACGAAGCAGGTGCCGGTCGATGAAGACGGGGCATCGGGCTCCACCTTCACCATAGGCGCGGGCCTCCCTCCAGACCAAGAAGAGGAACTGGTCAGCTTCCTATGTGCGAACAAGGATGTGTTTGCATGGGAGGCGGCGGACCTGGTCGGGGTTCCGCTGGAGTAATCGAGCACCACTTGATGGTGTGCCCCAACGCACAACCAGTGAAGTAGAAGGCACGGTGGCAAGCCCTGGAGAAGCAGTCGTTCATCACCCAGGAGACCCGCAAGCTGCTGGAGGGCGGGAAGTGCGGCACTCGGACTGGCTCGCGAACCCAGTCATCGTCCCCAAGAAGGGAGGAAAGGAGCGCATGTGCGTCGATTTCACCAACCTCAACAAGGCCTGTCCTCAAGACCCTTTCCCTCTCCCGCGCATCGACCAGATCGTCGACTCCACTGCCGAGTGTGATTTACTGTGCTTCCCGGACGCCTTCTCGGGCTATCATCAGATCAAGATGGCAGTGCAAGATGTTGAGAAGACAGGCTTTCTAACCCCGTGCGGGGTGTACTGCTACATGTGCATGCCGTTTGGGCTACGCAATGCGGGAGCAACCTTCCAATGGTCGATGCATATCGCCCTGGGACAACAGCTCGGGAGGAACGCTGAGGCGTACGTCAGTGGTGAAATCTCAGGAAGCAAGCACTCTTATTGAAGATCTGGAGGAGACGTTCGCCAGCCTGTGCCAAGTGAACCTATGGCTCAACCCGGAAAAATGTGTGTTTGGCGTTCCGTCTGGCAAACTGTTGGGTTTCCTGGTGTCGCACGGAGGGATCGAGGCAACCCCGGAGAAGGTCAAGGCCATAGAAAGGATGAGTCCGCCGCTAACCCTCAAGGAGATGCAGAAGCTGGCAGGCTACATAACATCGCTTGGGCATTTCATCTCTAAGCTAGGGGAGCGCGCCCTCCCCTTCTTCAAGCTGATGAAAAAGAAGGGCATGTTCGAGTGGACTCCGGAGGCTGACGCAGCCTTCCAAGACCTCAAGAAGTACCTCACCAGCCCATCGGTGATGGTAGCACCGTGCCCCCTTGAACCTTTGGTGCTCTACCTGGCCGCTACGCCTCACTCTGCCAGCACAGCGCCGGTGGCGGTCCGGGAGGAGCGCCTGACCAAGGGCTCACGAGGAAGCTTCTCGCACCTGGTTGAGGCGTCGCGGCCTCAGGACGGCGCTCCTGAGTCCTCGGCCGTCCCACCGGTCAATGGCGCTCCCAAGGCCTTGGCCCATCCTCCAGATAGCGAGACTCCTGAGGACGGTGTTCCTGGGACCATGGCTGCTCCGACAGATGACAAGGCTCCTGAGGACCCTCGGCCCCAGGAGGTACAGGACTCCGCCAATGCCTCCACCCTCGTCGAGCACCCGGTGTACTTCGTCAGCACGGTGCTACGTGATGCGCGGGTGTGCTATCTCATGCCGCAAAAGCTCTTGCTTGCGCTCCTCCCAATTATTGGTGGAGGGGAAGTAAACCTTTACTTTTATCGCTTGGGAACCGCTGCTAATGTGTTTAGCATGGAAGATACCAATAACTAATGGTCGCGAAGTAAACAAGAACGGTGCATTTCTCAAAATTTCATTTATCTCTGTTTTAAAATTTTGAGCTCTGGCACCGCGGCAAATCACTGCTTCCCTCTGCGAAGGGACTATCTATTTACTTTTATGTTGTGTCATCACCTTCTCAAATAAGCGCCAGAACCTGAGAGCACTATTGTCATCCTCATGCATTGTGTGTAGCTAATGTTGGGTGCATCATGACTGGATCTTTCCTACCATGAATTACAATGTTTAGTCGCTGCTTGAACTTTGGAGGTGCTCTGCATTTATGTTTTGTGGTCTCAGAAAGGGCTAGCGAGATACCACTATTGTCATATTATATCATGGTTTTTTTGACAACGTGTTGCTTTTTGAGATATCTTATTATTGCTCGCTAGCTGATTATGTCATTGATATGAGTTAATATAATTTTTAAGAGTTATTGTTGACATGGTTAGTTATAATCTTGGCTGAAAACCTGGGTGCTGTTTAAGCTTATTTATGTAAACAAGAGCAAAAGAGTTCGTAAAAGTTTTTCTTTTTCACTTTCAGTTTATCAACTGAATTGCTTGAGGACAAGCAAAGGTTTAAGCTTGGGGGAGTTGATATGTCTCCATCGTATCTACTTTCCCTAACACTTTTCCTCTTGTTTTGGACTCTAATTTGCATGATTTGAATGAAACTAATCCGGACTGACGCTGTTTTCAGCAAAACTACCATGGTGTTGTTTTTGTGCAGAAATAAAAGTTCTCGGATTGGAGCGAAACTTTGCGAGGAATTTTCATACAAATAAAGATAATTTCTGGAGCCAGGAACAACAGGAGGGGGGCACCTGGATGGGCACAACCCACCAGGGCGCCCCCCTCCAGGCGCGCCCAAGTGGGTTGTCCCCACCTGGTGGCCCTGCAGACCCTGAAATCGACGCTATAAAATCACATATTTCCAGAAAAAATCAGGGAGGGAGAATTATCGCGTTTCACAAGACGGAGCCGCCGCCACCTCTTGTTCTTCATTGGGTGGCCAGATCTGGAGTCCGTTTAGGGCTCCAGAGAGGGGGATCTTCGATCTTCGTCATCACCAATCCTTCTCCATCGCCAATTCCATGATGCTCCCCACCGGGAGTGAGTAATTCCTTCATAGGCTCACTGGTCGGTGAGGAGTTGGATGAGATTCGTCATGTAATCGAGTTAGTTTTGTTAGGGCTTGATCCCTAGTATCCATTATGTTATGAGATTGATGTTGCTATGACTTTGCCATGCTTAATGCTTGTCACTTTGGGCCCGGGTGCCATGATTTCAGACCTGAACCGTTTATGTTATCACCATTATATCTATGTCTAGATCCGATCTTGCAAGTTATAGTCACCTATTACATGTTATGATCCATAACCCTATAGTGACAATATGCAATATACTTTCCGGTGATGACCGTAATTTCAGGAGTTCATGTATTCACTATGTGCTAATGCTTTATTCCGATACTCTATTAAAAGGAGGGCTTAATATCCCTTAGTTTCCTTATGGACCCCGCTGCCATGGGAGGGTAGGACAAAAGATGTCATACAAGTTCTTTTCATAAGCACGTATGACTATTTACGGAATACATGCCTACATTATATTTATGAACTGGAGCTAGTGCCGTATCGCCCTAGGTTGTAACTGTCACATGATGAATATCATCCAACAAATCGCCGATCCAATGCCTACGATTTTCCTACATGTTGATCTTGCTAAGTTACTACAGCTATTGCTACTATTGTCACTGCTATAAAACTATTACTATCACTGTTATCGTTACTGTTGCTGCTACCACTACTATCAAAGCTATCATATTACTGTGCTAATGATCACTTTGCTGCAAATAATTAATCTCCAGGTGTGATTGAATTGACAACTCAGTTGCTAATACTTGCAAATATTCTTTGGCTCTCCTTGTGTCGAATCTATAAATTTGGGTTGAATACTCTACCCTCGAAAACTGTTGTGATCCCCTATACTTGTGGTTTATCGGTCCATACCCCCAGCCCTGAGGGCGAACTACTCCCTCCTCGTCATGGAGACCGTCGGGATGATGAAGATGGCTTCCGATGATGGTTTTCCCCTCCGGCAGGGTGCCGGAACGGGCTCCCGATTGGTTTTTCGTGGCTACAGAGGCTTGCTGAGGCGGAACTTCTGATCTAGGTTTCTTTTCGGGGTTTCTATATTTAAAGGAATTTTTGGCGTCGGAAACAAGTCAGGGGGGTTCCTGAGGAGCCCACAAGCCAGGGGTGCGCCCTGGGGGCTGCCCCCTAGGCTTGTGGTCGCCTCGGGACTCTTCTGGCCCAACTCCGATGCTCCGTGGGTCTCTTCTGGTCCATAAAAAATCACCGTAATTTTTTAGCTTGTTTGGACTCCGTTTGATATTCCTTTTCTGTAAAACTCAAAAACAAGGGAAAACAGAAACTGGCACTGGGCTCTAGGTTAATAGGTTAGTCCCAAAAATAATATAAAAAAGCATATTAATGCATATAAAATATCCAAAATAGATAATATAATAGCATGGAACAATAAAAAATTATAGATACATTGGAGACGTGTCAGCCCCCCAAGCCCCTTTTTTATCGCCAACTCGAAACAATCAGCCCAGTCGCACCCCCAGAGGCCCAGTTTTCGCGGGTTATGGCCAAAATTGGCGCCGGCGTACCCAGGCCGAACCCGGCGCGCTAGGGGCGCCGGGGGAAACCTTTTTGGCGCGAAAGCCTGGTGGACCCGCCTAGTCAGCGGCTACGCGTCGTCGAGAATCTTCGTCGTCCTCATCACCTTGTTTTCCTGCGGGAATCAATGCAAAGGTTGCCGCCGATTAACCTTCCATTGATTCACGGGTGACGCAGTGAAGGCACGCCGCCACGCGTCCCACCCCCTCCCCGCCACGCGTCCACACGCGACAGCCCCGCCCGCCGCCCACTCACCGCTATAAAACCGCCCCCTCGTCGGTGGCACTTGCCTCGCCCACAGCCTCCCTCTCTCCCCCGCCGATGGGCCCATTCTCTCCTCTTCTCTCACCACGACCATGGCCAAGCGCTACCCCGGCGACGGAGCGGCGGCCAACGGCTTCGGCTGCCGCCACCTGCACGAGGACGAGGCCCGCCTCCTCTATGAGGCGGACTACCCGGCGTCACTGGACATGCGGGTGCCATGCTCGTGGAGGCTCAGCGCCGGCGGAGTCTCGGTGCCACCGCCACCCTCTAGTGCTGAGCGGCGCGCCGAGATCGCGCGGATCCGGTCGTCGCTACCGGAGAGCGCGTGGATCCAGCCGAGGTACGCCCCCGACACCCACACGCAGTGGATGGCGTACTTCGACCGCCGCCACGCCGACTAGCTCGCCGCCACGAACGGAGTGGAACCTTGTGGACGCCTCAACTCTGAGGGGCGGTGCCAATGGTGGGGCGTCCCCGGGCGCACGCTCGAAGCCGTCCTCGAGCACATTGAGGCCGGCAACTCGCCGCGGTTGGAGTACCCGGCGCCCCCTCCTTCTCTCGCCACCGTGGCAGTTCCTGGACGCTGAGACGAATGGAGACGACGTGGCATGTCAAATAGCCGGGGTCGTGGCGTTGTTATCCGTAAAATAACAATTGGCATATCACTCAGGTCCCGGTGAACATAATCCGTATTCAGTATTTGCTTTTTTCTAAAGAATCGAATTTTGCTCCTTTGGTTGTTTCACACACACCTCGGCATAACTTGCTAGGGGCTGGGCATGGGAACAAATGAGTTTGCCGACAAGTCCGAACAGCTTTATAGCATACTTCGGCATCGCAAGTTTGGCCTTATATGCATCAGCTCCGAATCATGTCTTGGGTCAATAGTTGGGTTGCCCGCTCTTGTGCTTGCTACCTTACGTTCCGCTCTATCGGCTAGGGCAATAAAGGGAGAACCACTGCGATTGTGCTTCCGGTTCATCTGGTCAAGCACCTTAGTAGAGAAAGCCGAAAACTGACTGTCATGATGCGGCGAGAGTTGGTCAACCACTCGATGACTTATCGGAATCTTTCACGATTCCCCCGTATTATACGAAGGACCTCTTTTCCAGGTCATATATGTAACGCACCATATTGCATAAGTTGCGTACATACCAGGGGCTATATCGTAGACCCACCATAAAACTCCTATGGCTAAGTGGAAGTGTTAACGCCCTATAGTCCGATTGCCTAGTTCACTGCATGGACACCTCCTTCATGGACCAAGACGTTGGGTTAAGAGTGCTCAAATGCTTTTCCGAACACCCCCGTGCTTTACACAAGGGGGCTGAAGCCGACGACTGGAAAACTTTCAGATTATACAAAAACGGCTGCACAGGAGGAGCAAAAGTTTTAGGCGAAACTAAAAATAAACTAGCCTTAGCATAATATTGTCTCTTATAATTTCCATAAATTTCACTCAAATGTCATGTTTTTCGAGCATTGACCCTCTATCAAGCGGGCACCCTCTAAGACATCCTCGAAATAATGGTCTGGTGCATGATGGTCCTTGCCTTTGGGTGGACTCTTCGCTACAACATCGGTGGCCTTCATCTTCGCCTAGTATGTCTTGACACGGGCAAAGGCCATCTGTGCACCCTCAATGCACGACGACCGCTTAACAGCGTCGATACGCGGCACCGCATCAGCAAGTCGCCGCACCAAACTGAAATAACTATCCGGAATTGGCTCGGTCGGCCACAGCCCGACCACGACATCCTTCATGGCAGAACCGGATAGTCTGTGGAGCTCGGCCCATTGGGTCATCTGTTCGTTCAGCAACAGTGGGCGCTTTGGCACACCGAATTGTGACCAGAAAAGCTTCTCCGTCACATACCCTTCTTGCGCTTGGTAAAACTGCGCCGCATCGGAAGCACTCTTCGGCAAGTCCAATAACGCGTCTGGGGAACTCCACACTTGATTAAGCGGGGCATCATTCGGATCGCCAAACTTAGTTTGTAATAAAAAGGGCTTACCAACCGCGATCTCCCCAGCTTGCCGGATCTCCTCCCGGGCCGCTCTAGATTCAGACCGCGCTTCTTTCGCCTCTCGTAAGGCCTTGTCAAGATCAGTCGTTTTGGCTTTATTATCCTTTTCGAGGAATTCGCATGGGCTATAGGCATCCTTTAGCTCATGCGCCATCGTGGATATTCTCTCCTCATATTGGTGCCGAGCAGCCTGTTCGGCCTTTAACTCGGCAGATGCCTTTTCGGCGGCCGCATTACTAATCCAGGCCTGCTCCTTGGCCCGGGCTAGCTCAGCCCGAAGGATCTCAGCTGCGGCGGCGCCATCTGCAGTCATACATATCTCAGCACACAATTCTTAGCATCACGCTTATTATTTAAAGCACGTGCATATAATGACTGCCCCAAAAAGCATACCTTGCGCCTCGTCAAGCCGCCTGTTGATAAGCGTGATGTCATCATCCGCCTCGTCAATCTTCCACTGTAGATCTGCAACTTCTGTAGTTCGGGCAGAAGTCAGGGAGGTAACAACCTGTGTTCCAGTTAGTCAGATTATTTCCTGGGCATATCTTTTTGATCCTCTGATCGCCTCCCTTGGGAAGCCAATCAGAGTCTCAGGGGCTACTATCCATACACAGGTGCATTTTGCGAATAAAGCACAATCGAAAACATTACATTACAAACCTCGAAGCCTCTTAGCAGGCTCGCGAAGGCTTCATTCAATCCGCTTTTCGCGGACAGAACCCTTTCAGCCACCATACCCATCAAGGTACGATGTTCCTCCGAGACGGACGCTTGTTGCAGCATGTTCGTCAAGGTATCCGGCGCTTCTTGATCTCCGGAAGCCGCTGTATGAGTACGGCCTTCCCTCGATGGGATCCGTTTATTCGTCCCTTGAGGCGCCTCCGGCTGTAAACCGGATAATCCGGGGCCTTTATTGTTGGCCCCCGAACCTTGGGCATCCGAAGTGTCACCTTCGGGCAATGTCTTCATCATCCCTCGCACCACTTGTTGATCAGGGGAGACCCTCCGGGATGACACCTCGAAGTCGTCCGCCCTATTGGGCGAGGAGGCCGGTGGAGGCGTTTCGCTTTCCATCATCTCTAGGAGAAGATCCCCCGAGGAAGAGGATTGTGGAAGAAGATTGTGTGCCAAGCTGCAAAAACATATATTCCAGATGTTACCTTTGTAACAGGAAAAGAACGGGATATGTTTAGAATACCCTTGTTCACTTACGGTTTGGCTAAGGGCTTGTCCTCACTGTGGGACTGTGCGGCAACATCGTCCTCCAAGCCCGAGCCACCCGACAGGGGCATCTTGCCTCGCTTAGGAGCCTTTTCCTCCCAATCTTCGGAGGCGCCCCTTTTCTTACCACAGGGAGAAGGGATGTTGCCTTCTCCTTCACTTTTGTCTTCGGACGGGGGAACTTTGATCTCCCCGGACACAGTGTCTAACATACCTTCAGAATGGAGGCCACCTTTGTTCTTCCCGCTCTCCGCCTTGTCCTCCTCCACAGGCACTTTGTATGGTGTCGGGGCCAGCATCCTTGTCAGCACGGGATCTGCTGAGTCTTCGGGAAGGGGGGCTGAACACCTAATTCGCTCCGCTTTCTTTATCCAGCCCTGGAAGAAGATAGTTTGCTCGGTATTGTATTACGGCATACCTGACTAAAAATTGTTCGGGCGTCGAGCGCTTACCGAGGTATCTGGATGGTTGCAGTCGAGGCCGATGTCCTCGGTGGTGTCCGGCCATTGTTTTCGCTTCCCGAAAAACAACTTCCACATTCCTTTGTGTGTAGTGCCGAAGAAGTGTTGGAGGGTCCGTGGTCCTTCCGGATTAAACTCCCACATACAAAGAGTCCATCGCTGGCACGGCAAGACCCGGCGGACTAGCATTACTTGAATTATGTTGACGAGGTCGATGTCCTTCTCACGGAGGCTTCGGATGTGGCTCTGTAGAGTCTGCACTTCATCAATTGATCCCCAGCCCAGCCCCTTATTAATCCATGATGCAAGCTGTAACGGAGGGCCAGGACAGAACTATCGGCGTTCTGGGAACGGGGGTCCCCCGACTTGCCTGCCTGCGACCCACGGCATGGCTAAGCCAGCAGGCCGTACGTCCCATCTTCATCAACAAGGCATCCAAGACCCTCGCGAGGGGCAAAGCCTCGCGAGGCGGACGACGCAAGACCTCCTCAGGAGTGGCCTAGTCAGGCAGGCTCATGAGGAGCGGAGATATCAAGGCGGGGCAAACCTCACGAGGCTCTCGTGACGTGAGCCATGACAATCGATACCAGGCGGGTGCCTGGGGGGCGCCAGCGCGCGCAGCATCCTTCTTTCCTCTTTGGTGCTAAGGGAGCAGGCGCAGGCGAGGAGTACCGAGGGATCAGGCAAATGTTGCTATATCGGTGCAACGAGACCAAGACCAGGAGGACAGCAAGACGGAGGTGATCGTGGAGCCCAAGACGGCGTCACCACCAGATCCTTTTGTAGGTGAAGACCACTTTTGTCAGGATAGCTTGTACTAGCTGTCCCCCTTCAAATCTGCCCACCGTTGTTGGCTCCCTTCCCGCTCAATATTTGGGGAGAGGACCAGGGCCTATATAAGTAGAGCTAGCCACCACAGTAGGGGATCGCATCGAGCAATTCATCCAGCTCTCACCCACAAGTCCGTAGAGCACAAGAACACCTCAACCTCAGGAGGTTGTTCTTCCCTCTGTACTGTTCATCATCAGCCCAAGAGGCAATCCACCACCACCACACTGGAGTAGGGCATTACAACACAACGATGGCCCGAACCAGTATAAATCTCGTGTCTCTTTGTGTTGTGAGTTCGTCGAGTTCGTCCGCGAGATCTTAGCGAGCTAGGGCGTAGATCGGTAGGAGGGAAAGACTTCGCGCGCACCCAGTGTTCGAACCTTAAGGGTTTGTCGGAACCCCGCATCCGACATTTGGCGCGCCAGGTAGGGGTGCGCCGTAGCTTCCCTCTCATCAGTTCGTCGCTCCGTCGTCTCCATGGCAGATGCTCGCCGTGCTCGAGCTGAGCGTCGGGCTGCCCTCACCGCCCGCGTTGCTCAGACGGCTCCCGTCGGCGGGCCACCTCGTCGTTCTCCGTCTCCCGCCGCCAACGCTGCCACCGGCCCGGCGGGGAACGAGCAGCAGGCGTCCTCGCTGCATCCTTCGGTACGGCAGGACGGCCGCACCGCCACTCCATCGCTGACCCCGGCCGGTTCTTCGTCTCATGCACGCCGCGCTCCCATGGAGGCGCGGGCCGCGCTCCTTGCCGCAAACGAACTCTTGCGCTACCGCCCAGTCGACGACTTCTATGAGGAGTGGCTCGGCTGCGTCGCCGAGCTCGTCCGCGCCGTAGGGGGCTCCCCGGCGCCGTCCCTCTCTCTACCTCACCCTCAGCCAACCACGGGCGATGAGGCTCATGGCACGCCTCCACCACCTCTGCCCCAAGACGGTGCCTTGGCACCAAGGCGCGTGGCCACATGGCGTGATCTGCCACGCCTGGTGCCTGCGCGCGAAGAGAGAAGCTGCCAAGAAATCCCTCGGCCGCGAGAAGCTGCACCCGCGCTTCCCGCGCCGCCTCGTCAAAACCGCGCACCATCCGCGGCGGCGCCACGCGGACCTCATCAAGACCAAGCTCCACCTTCGAAGCGGGCCCCAGCAACCACGGCCGGCTGCCGCGCCCCGAGCTGCGTAGCGTCGCCTGGCCAGGCAAGTTCAAGCCGGATCTGCCTCCTCGCTACGACGGCACCGCCGACCCCACGGAGTTCCTGCAGCTCTATGAGCTGAGCATCGAAGCAGCCAACGGCGATGAGAAAGTCATGGCGAACTGGTTTCCCATGGCTCTCAAGGATGGAGCCCGCTCCTGGCTCCTGAACCTGCAGCACGGCTCGATCTCCTCCTGGGATGAGATGCGCGACCGCTTCATCGCCAACTTCCAGGGAACTCGCGATCGCTCGCCGGCCGCGGGCGACCTGCGCCACATCAAGCAACAACTAGGAGAGACCCTCCAGAAGTACATCCAGTGCTTCAACAACACCCGCCTCAAGATCCCCAAGGTCACGGATGAGGCCATCATCTCCGCGTTCTCCGACGGCGTCCGTGACGTCAAGATGAAGGAAGAGCTCGCTATCCACGAGGAGCTCTGCACATCTCAGGAGCTGTTCAACCTAGCGATCAAGTGTGCAAGAGCCGAGGAGGGGCACCTCTCTCTCCTCGAGCTGCCAGCCGCGGGCGCAGAGGAGAAGAAGGCCAAGGCCAAGGACGTGAAGCGCAAGGAAGCAGCAGTGCTAGCAGCGGAGCCCGACACCAAGCGGGGCAGAGATCAGCCTGAGTCATCCAAGAACAGCCGACCGTTCTACGCCTTCCACAACCTGAACACCCACAACACCAGCGACTGTCAAGAGCTCAGAGCCATACGAGAAGGATGCTTCGGTCGACGCCCCGAGCGCAGCGACCGGGGCTACGGCCGTGGAGGAGGACGTGGAGGCGGACGCTGGGACGACCGCGGCCCGCACCAGGAATGGCGCGACAGGCCTCATGAGGACCGCTGGCAGGACCATCCTCGCGAGGGCGCCTGGAGGGACCAGCCTCGTGAGGATCGCCCCAAGGCAACGCCGGTCTTCCCCCGCTGCCGCCACCAAGAAGGAACGACGACCACCATCAGGACGAGGGGGCTGGGGGCTTCCCGGAGCCGCGTGCAATCGCATGCATCTTGGGCGGCGCCCAGGCCCCAGCCTCTCAGCGCATCTTCAAACAGTTTGCTCGTGAGGTGAACGCGGTGCTCCCCAAGCTCGAGGCCACGCGCCCGCTCAAGTGGTCCCAATGCGCCATCACTTTCAACTCGGCAGATCAGCTCAAGTGTGCGGCCACCGCTGGCGCCCTCCCGATGTTGTGCTCCCCAGTCATCAGCAATGTGCAGGTTACCAAGACCCTCATCGACGGCGGCGCAGGGCTCAACGTCCTGTCCGTCGACACGTTCGACAACCTCCAAGTGCCATATGAGCAGCTCCAGCCTACCAAGCCTTTCTCAGGAGTGACCGACGGTTCCACCACACCGATAGGGCGGGTCCGCCTGCCTGTCACCTTCGGAGAGCGCAAGAATTACCGCACCGAGCTCATAGACTTCGATGTCGCGCACATCCGCCAGCCGTACAACGCCATCCTCGGGTATCCGGCCCTGGCCAAGTTCATGGCAGTCACCCACCACGGCTACAACGTCCTCAAGATGCCGGGAAGCAGAGGAATCATCACGGTCCCATGTGAAGAAAGAGATGCGGTGTGCTCCCTTGAGCGCGCCTTCCAGGCTGCAGCAATCAACGATCCCGACAGCAGAAGTGAGGGCCCTTCGGAGGCCATCCCCAAGAAGAAGCAGCTGCGCCGCGCAGGACCTCACGAGGATGGCGACGCGGCAGGAGCCTCATCAGGATCAGCGTCCGTCCCAGGGGCGCCTCCCTCCATCGCATAGGAAGGCACGCCCGGCGCCCTCCTCGGGCAGGGCTCAGGGGCTCTCTTCTGGAGGGCCTCAGACCTTGCCAACCTCACGAGGGCGGCGCTTGGGCACCACTTGGAGGCGTGTTTCGCGGCACGTTTCCCTCAGGCGAACACAGGGCAAGGAGTGCCCACCACTCAGGAGTTCATCGCCAAGACCACTCAGGAACTGCAAGACGCAAGAGCCATGCGCGGCGACAGCCACTCACGAGGCACAGCTCCCCATCCTGGCGAGGATGCTGGGATGCGTGTCTGCATCGACGTCCCAGGGCTCAACAGGGCCGCATCTCAGGAGCGCTTCTGGCCTTCGCGTGTGGGCCACTGCAAGGGCCCGCCACACAGCTACGTTCGCATGCCCTTCGGTCTGCTGAGCATGGCGTCAGCCTATCAGCGCAACATGCGGCGTGTCCTGGCGGCTCAGGAGGCCAGGTACCACTCCGTCCTGGAGGAAATGGAGACGGTCTTCAGGGAACCTCCCGAGCCCCCAGAGCCTCCTGAGGCTCAGGGCTCCGGTGGCTCATGAAGAGTCACTCCTTCGACGCACGCCTTCAGCTGCACCAACTCTACTTCGTCTACAGAACCAGGTGACATCTTCCAAGCTCGTTTAGCTGGGAGCGCCCCACGGGCTGCATTATTCCCAGGCCGCGTGGGTCCGTCCCTGCATCATGTATCCCTTTTGCTTATGTCTTTAGCTTACCTTGCTGGGGGCGCCCCTCGGGCTGCATCATCCCCAAGCCGCTCGGGCCAGACCCAGTGGCATGTATCTTCCTACATTTACTCAAGTTGATCTGCTTTCCATGCTTAACCTGCCTACGGCTATCGCCTGCTCGATCATCGCCTCCCACGGGGCCTCCTCACAGGCACGGCGCTGGTGCATGGGTCCGTCCCCGCCACGTCGACAAATCTGAGCGGCCAAGCTCTGGCTCGCAGCACGCCCCGCGCACGTCACCTCACCAGGCCCTCGGTGCCTTCACTTCATCCAGAGCAACCAGCGGCAGGCTGGCAGCTGTAACGGCAAATCGTGTTTCTTCTTGTGCCTGTTCATAGGGATCCCATGGGAAGGATAGCAGGTGGCACCGCGAGTCTCCTTTTCTCCCGCGCAATTCGCTTGCGCGTAAAAAGGGGGGCTCCTGAGCATCGCGACTCAGGAACTCTTACTGGCTCTCCAGCCCTCACCCCCTGGCCTTGACCACGGCATCGCGACCTGGCATACCAGCGGCGGCTGAGCTCGCTCGAGGGCCGGGACTTGAGGACGTAGAGCTCAGGAAAGCACGGGGGGAGGGAAACTCGTATGGGCCGGCCTAGCTATGCCGCCCAAGTTGGCGCGCAGCCCTAGCGCAACGTCAGGAATCGCCACGAAGTCAACAAGATAAGTCCCGCCCTCAGATCGGCTAAATGTTTGGGCCTAATGGTCACTCACGCCTTGCCGCAACCCCGTTGCGGCCACGTCAACTCCCTTTCTCGCCTTACCATGGCTGCTTGCGCTAAGGGGGACCTCCTGAGCATTGCCCCTCAGGGGCTCTTACTGGACCTCGAGCCGCACACCTCCTGGCCTTGACCACGGCACGTGACCTGGCATACCAGCGACGGTTGTAGCCAGCCTGGGGACCAGGACCTGTCAGCGTAGAGCAACAAGCTATCGCGAGGAAAGAAAGGGGGGACCGAGCCTTAACGGGACATGTGTTCACCAAATTCTCATAACAGGGAAGATAAGCACAAAAGACATTACAGACCCTTACATGCCCCCATGGGGCACTTCATGACTCTTCGCAGGGAACAAAAGCTAAAACTAAGGGGAATCCTATCTACACCCTCCCACGGCGGACGCCATCATCAACAGTGGGCCACGGGAGGCCGGCGCCAGCCCCATCCAGATCAGCGGCGACGACGGCCGGACGACGCAGCTCTGCTCCGAGCGCGGCGAGAGCTCGGGGCACGTAGCTGTCATCGCTCGTCTCCGGAGTCTCATAGAGCTCAGGAGAGCTGCTGGACTCCCAAGGGCTGCTGCTGCTGGAGTGGCCGCGAGCGTAGCGCGCTTCAGCCTGACGCTCCTCTCCGGAGCAGCATTCCAGGCGGCGGCCCTCCGCATCGAAGACCTTGAAGAAGAGCGTGGAGGCGCCATCGAACTCAAAGTGGATCGCGAGGGCGCCCCTCGCATGTCAGACCCGTGCGATCTCGCCCCAGCTGCGAGTCATGAAGATCTTGCCGGTGGGGATCGCTTCGATCTCCACTCCGGTCGCCGGAGCGCTGCAGTCGGCGTGCTGCAACCAGAGCTCGAGAGGCCCCCTCGGCGGCATCACGTCGGAGCAGAACCGCGGGAAGCAGATCCAAGAGCTTGGAGGCATCGGCGCCCACAGCACCAGCTCGCGCAAGGAGTCCGCGTCATGGATTACAGGGGCGACGGCGCGCGTCGCCGTGGCGCGGCGACCCCGGGCGCGACGTGGGCGACGCTGCTCGTCGCTCCGTCCTCCTAAGCCCTCGGCTCGGGCATACAAGGGTAGCGGATACCCCGAAGGAGGCCGCTTGCACCAAGGCCTCGTCACCACCTGCATCGCCGCTTCATCACGGCGGTGGGACGACCTCTTCTTCGGCGGAAGTGGCCCCGGGTCATCCCCGGGGGCCTTCCCCTTTTCTTCAGCAGAGAACCTTCTGATAGGCGCCATTGATGCTAGCAGTGGAGCGAGGAGGAAGAAGCAAGCAAGCGAGGAAGAGATGGGCGACGGGGGCTCCGCCCCCTCCCCATTTATAGCAAGAGAAGGCCAACCGGCGCCTCCCACGATCGCAGGTAATGATGGTTTTCCTTGCATGTCGCAGGGACTTGTCAACTTGTGAAGTTGCCGAGGCAGCGTGGGGAAGCGGAGACGCCCACGTCCAATCAACCGCCACGCGTCAACCAAGGCCGCATGCTTTTGGGGCCCGCGGTGCTCCGTACTTGACCCTTGGCTTCGCCGCAAAGCCAAGCCCGAGCGCACCTTAGGCCCGGGGGCTACTGTCGGCGTTCTGGGAACGGGGGTCCCCAGACTTGCCTGCCTGCGGCCCACGGCATGGCTAAGCCAGCAGGTCGTACGACCCATCTTCATCAACAAGGCATCCAAGACCCTCGCGAGGGGCCAAGCCTCGTGAGGCGGATAATGCAAGACATCCTCAGGAGTGGCCTAGTCAGGCAGGCTCACAAGGAGCGGAGATATCAAGGCGGGGCAAACCTCACGAGGCTCTCGTGACGTGAGCCATGACGATCGATACCAGGCGGGCGCCAGCGCGCGCAGCGTCCTTCTTTCCTCTTTGGTACTAAGGAAGCAGGCGCAGGCGAGGAGTACCCGCAAAGGTTGCTATATCGGTGCAACGAGACCAAGACCAGGAGGACAACAAGACAAAGGTCATCGTGGAGCCCAAGACAGCGTCACCACCAGAGCCTTTTGCAGGCGAAGACCACTTTTGTCAGGATAGCTTGTACTAGCTGTCCCCCTTCAAATCTGCCCGCCGTTGTTGGCTCCCTTCCCGCTCAATATTTGGGGAGAGGACCAGGGCCTATATAAGTAGAGCTAGCCACCACAGTAGGGGATCGCATCGAGCAATTCATCCAGCTCTCACCCACAAGTCCGTAGAGCACAAGAACACCTCAACCTCAGGAGGCTGTTCTTTCCTTTGTACTGTTCATCATCAGCCCAAGAGGTAATCCACCACCACCACACTGGAGTAGGGTATTACACCACAATGGTGGCCCGAACCAGTATAAATCTCGTGTCTCTTTGTGTTGTGAGTTCGTCGAGTTCGTCCGCGAGATCTTAGCGAGCTAGGGCGTAGATCGGTAGGAGGGAAAGACTTCGCGCGCACCCCAGTGTTCGAACCTTAAGGGTTTGCCGAAACCCCACATCCGACAGGAACGCAGGTATAGCTGCCCACTTGGTACCGCAGGGTTCCGTGATGTAAAACCACTCCCGCTGCCATAGGTTGGAAGTTTTGGTGAAAGAGCCTTTTGGCCAGAAAGTATTGGTAAGCTTGCTCACTATGGCACCGCCGCACTCCGTCTGTTTCCCGTCGGCTACCTTCGGCTTCACACTGAAGGTCTTGAGCCATAAGCCGAAGTGTGGGGGAATACGGAGGAAAGCCTCGCACATGACGATAAACGCCGAGACGTGGAGGAAAGAATCTGGGGCTAGATCGTGAAAATCTAGTCCGTAATAAAACATAAGCCCCCGGACGCAGGGATGAAGGGTGAATCCTTGCCCTCGGAGGAAGTGAGAGATAAATACGACCCTCTCGCCGGATCTGGGAGTCGGAATAACCTGTCCTTGAGCAGGAAGCCTATGAGGGATCTCCGCGGTCAGGTATCTGGCCGCCCGGAGCTTCGCAATGTCCTCCTCTGTAACAGAGGAAGCCACCCATCAGCCCTGTGGGCTGGGTTCGGACATGATTGGGAGGTTGGAAGCAATGAAATCGAACCTTGGGTGCTGGAACTCGAGGTTGGAAGGGCCTGGCGTAAAAGAAAGAGATGGCCCTTAGATCCTTTATAAAGGCGATGGATATCAAACGCCCCCTCCTAAACCCGGAAACCTGCCTATTCCTAAGGAATCATGCCATTGGACGGTTGGGTTACCCACGCTCGTATTGATGAGAATCCCGCAATAAGGGGACACGATCTCTGCTTCGACAAGACGTGCCAATGACAACCGCGTCTCGAAACATGGAACGGCGGACGAAAACGGTTCAAAATAATGACCGGGCAGACGTGATGTCACATTACAAAAAGTTGTCAGCGGATTAGACTCGTGGAATATTATACCCTCTGCGGTTGTGTGTGGTACTTGTGTTGCAAATTCGGACACATTCGTTGCATCCGAAGACTATCTTGGAGTATTCGGAGAAGGAACCCGCCTTGCAATGCGGAAGACAATCTGCGCGCCGGACACCTCGTCATTGAAGCCTGGTTCAGGGGCTACTGAGGGAGTCCTGGAATAAGGGGTCCTCGGGCGTCCGACCTGTTAGACATGGGTCGGACTGATGGGCTGTGAAGATACGAAGACCGAAGACTTTCTCCCGTGTCCGGATGGGACTCTCCTTGGCGTGGAAGGCAAGCTTGGCGACCAAATATGAAGATTCCTTTCTCTGTAACCGACTTTATGTAACCATCCCTCCAGTGTCTATATAAACCGGAGGGTTAGGCCCGTAGGGCCGAAGACTCATAACCATAGTCATACAGGCTAGACTTCTAGGGTTTCAACCATTACGATCTCGTGGTAGATCAACTCTTGTAACACTCATATTCATCAAGATCAATCAAGCAGGAAGTAGGGTACCTCCATAGAGAGGGCCCGAACCTGGGTAAACATTGTGTCCCCTGTCTCCTGTTACCATCACCTTAGACGCACAGTTCGGGACCCCCTACCCGAGATCCGCCGGTTTTGACACCGACACTCGTCCTCGTCGGGCTCCCGTTCCTCCGGGTCGCCGGCGCTCCTCCCCGTCAAGCCGGAGCCGAGGGAGACGCCGTGGCGGTGCCCTCGTCGCTCTTCTCCTCCCTCCTCCCGCCTCATCAAGCCAAAGATCGAGTCGGCGCTCCTCCCCGTGAAGAAGGAGCACGAGGCCATGGCCGCCGATGAGGAGACCAGCCTCAAATGGGCGCGGGACGACTACGTCCGGCAAGAGATGGAGCGCCAGTGCCGCGCCCTCGAGGAGATCGCCGCCCGGCGCCGCGGCCGCGAGGACGGCGGTGTCTTCATCCTCGATGACAGCGACGAGGAGGCGCCCGGGCCGTCCAACCCCGTCCGCCACGGCAACCCCGGGGCAGGGGTGCAGCAAGGACGGCGACGGCGACGACGACGACGACTACACCAACTTCTACAGGCTCCTCGGCATGTAGAAGGCTCAAGGCGGCGGCGACAGTGACGTAGTAGTAGTTTTTAGTTAGTTTTTTAAATTATGTTTTCAGTTTGTACAAATATCAATGAAAACGCCTGAATTTCCTCCAAATTTGTGTCGTTTTGTACGGAGTTTGGCCGAATTTTGGCCGACTTTGATTTTCAAAAAGCGACGTCTGGGGTCAGCTTGGGGGCGGCGGTTGGGAAACCAACCGCCCCCACGTCGATTTTATCGCTGGTTGGCCCCCAAGCAACGCTATTTCAAGCCGGCCGAACGACTGGAGATGCTCTAACAGGCGCGTGCGCGAATGCAACGTAAGTACGTGGTGCGTGTTTTTTGTGAGAAAAACTTTCAATCTATTCATCTTCAATTATGGTAGTACAACGAACACTAGAAATTATAAAAATTACATCCAGATCCGTAAACCACCTAGCACTACAAGCACTGCAGCGAGCCGAAGGCGCGTCGCTGTCATCGCTCCTCCATCGCCGGAGCCGGGCAAACATTGTTGTAGTAGACAGTCAACCTGAAGACGCAGGAACACAGACGAACGACGAACAGATCCGAGCAAATTCACCAAAGACAGATCCGTCGGAGACACACCTCCACACGCCCACCGACGATGCTAGACGGGGAGACCTTTATTCCATCTTCAGAGAGTCGCCGCCGTCTCGCCTTCCTGAATAGGACATAAACCCTAACAAAACTCGAAAAAAGATGTAAAAACGGAGCCCTACCACCGGTAAGGGCCAAGATCCATTCCGCCTTCATGGTCCTAAGGCCACCGAAGACGGGGCGGACCGACGCTGGCGCCGGCGGGAGACAAGAGAAACCCTAGCTTTTTGGAAAAGAAAGACGCGGAAGGTGATCTGGTAGTACGTGGTGCGTGTTGCAGCCACAATCGTGACGGCGTCGGCATGGAACCCAAAACGGGCCGCCACCATTTTTTGACACAGCACGTGCGTGACCATGTCGATCCGGACACATTATCACCGTACTAGCAGCCAACGTAGCATGTACACGTGATGGACCAGAAGGCTTCCCCCATGGCCGCCCCGCCCGGACGGGGTCACATGCGAGAGCGAGACGAGACGAAACGAAGCAGCGGCGCGCCAGTTTGGCATTCCATTCCGTTTGACCACCATCCCCACGGGAAGGGAAAAGCAAGGAGGACACACACACATACTTACACAGCTGCTTTTGAGGCAGCCAAAAGCTGGTCTCTGCTCGGCTCGGCGTGCAAAAAGAGATTCCGTGCGTGCTCCCGCGACGTTTTTTTTTTGGACACACTTGCACCACCCAAGCCTGCATGTTTGTTTACTTGGGTCTGGTCTGGGTCTAGCGCATTGCGCGCGAGGAATAGGCTCGTAGCAGGTCATGTGATCGCTGCGATTTTCCTCCTCATTCGATCGATCGGCGGGCCCTATTTTTGTCTGCCATGCTTTGTTTGTCTGTCCACTCTGATGGATCGATCAAATAACATAAAATTTGATTATGCATCACGATGCGAAAGCAGGCCAATGCTCAACTGCGCAAGGTTCCTCTCCGCCTCCGACGAGAGCTTTTTGGCCATCTTCTCTGCTGAAGCAATTGCTCCATGGTAGGGGTAGTACGGACAAAGGTCAAGAGGGCGAGTAATAAAAGCATGGGCGCAGTGAAGCGAGCACAGGAACCGAAGGCGCAAAGCCAGGCAAACACTGACACCCTCCCCTACAATTAATTACAAGCTCCGGACGGACGACTGCGCAGTCCGTCTCCGTCGTCATTCTCCCCGAGACGAGACGGCGCACGCATTGGATGCCATTCTAATCTCTCCCCCGCTGCCGCTCCTCCCCTCCCTCTCCATTATCGGAGGTCGGCCAAACCCCCATTCCATCCCCTTCCCCGGCCAAAAACAACCAAACAAGTAACAAAAACCAAACCTTTTTCGTCGCTCCCCCGCTGCTCTGGTCCTGCGCGCTGGAGCGGAGCGCTCGCCTGCCTTCCGGAAGGGGGAAAGTGGGACTGAGAGAGAGCACACCAGAACCAGATGGCCCTGCTCGCCGCCCCTCGGTAGCCCTGGCCGGACATTGCCGCCTCCCTCTTCCTCCTCCCCGGACAAGAAGTAGAAGCCGCCGGGGGCAATGAGGAAGCACGGGTGGCAGCTGCCGTACCACCCGCTGCAGGTTGTGGCGATAGCCGTCTTCGCCGCGCTGGGCTTCGCCTTCTACGTCTTCTTCCTCCCCTTCGTCGGGAGCCAGACCTCCCAGTACGTCGCCATGGGCCTCTACACCCCGCTGGTGAGCTCACCTCCTTCCCCAACCCCGCCCCCTCCCCAGCTTTCAAAATCCCTGCCAGCAACAGATCCGGTGACTCGCGGGCCGGTGCAACAAATTCCCTGCAGATTACGTGCGTCGTCACGCTCTACATTTGGTGCGCCGCCACGAACCCCGGCGACCCCGGCATCTGCAAGTCGACCAGGCCGCACTCGAGGCTGGACAAGGACGGGCGGCACTCCCACTCCCACTCCCACATGGATTCGGACCACGGCCTTCATGCTGCTGACAACAGCGAGAAGCTGAGCAGCATGCTCGAGAGGAAGGACTCGCCTTCTTGGCCCAGATGCTCTCAACTGCTCTGCTTAGTCTGTTTGCCCTTTTCATGCTTGTTCAAGAGATGCCTCCATCCTGATGACCAGCATTCTGAAGAGAACATGAGTGAGGAGGGCATGTTCTTCTGCAGCTTATGTGAAGCCGAGGTATGGCTAATCGATGTCTCCGGCATATCCAGCATATCCAACATTATTGAGCAATTTTTGCAAAGTGTTGTCTTTTACATGTTTCCACCAAGATGTGCTTAGTGTGCCAAGTGCCAATGAATTTGGACTAAATGTCAGGATATCCGATGTAATTTTAGAACCACTATAACTTACTACTAGTAGGTTGTAGTCAGACATACAAGATGGTGTGCAGTAGTTTGAATCAAATGTTATTACTACATTAGGCAGCTCCATCTTACGGGGAATGGCATGACTTCTTCACCTTTTTACATGTTATTACATACCTTGAATGTATTTATGTAGGTTTTGAAGAACAGTAAGCATTGCAGAGTGTGCGACAAGTGTGTTGATGGCTTTGATCACCACTGCAGGGTAAGATACATTTTCAATGTTCTCAGCCCTGTTATTCCCTGCTTCCTTTCAAGAATGCAACGTTCCTATTTTCCCTGATGTTCTTGCTCTCTCACAGTGGCTCAACAATTGCGTTGGGAAAAGGAACTACAAAGGGTTCTTCATTCTCATGTCTTCTGCTGTTCTCCTGGTAAGGGTGGGCCTCTCTATGAGTTGACCACAGTGGGATCTGAAAAGTCAAAAGGTGTAATAAGAACAATGATAGCTACCCTGTAACTGAATTCACCTTCAGTTGCACTGAAAATGGCGAAATCATAACTTCATCAGTCATCATAACTTATGGAACCAACTGACTAGTGCTTGTCATTAGATTTTCTTTTCCATGTCCTTTTTATTCTGGTTGATCATTGACAGGTCTCCATGTTTTGTACACCTTGGGCAGCTTGTAGTGCAGTGGCTGTCAGGAACCCTTGTGATAATTCTCTGCATTGTGAAGCGAGAGGAGTTCTCAAGACAGATTGACTCAAAGTTAGGAAGCAGCTTCTCAACTGTAGCATTTGTAATTGTTGTGGTGAGTTTATATAATTTTCCTATCAAATACGTGCTTACTGCATTGAGGCACGAAGCAAAATTTTATTTACAGCGTTTCATATGTTTATGTCACATATTACGTTTATGTCACATATTACTATTCTGATGGTGATACATTTTGCTTTTGCAGGCTACTTGCACCATACTAGCAATGATTGCGACTGTACCACTTGCTCAACTTCTGTGCTTCCATATTCTTCTTATCAAGAAGGTAAATCACGTTTAGACTTACATTGAAGCTGTGAATGCCAGTCAGAGAGAGACAGGGGGAGGGGAGGGGAGGGAGGGTCCCATCCTCAGTTTTTGGTATCAAAAGACAGCTTCCATGCAAAAACATGTTTGGCTATAATTTTTGCTGTTGAGAATTGAGCTCTAGCTCAGTGGCAGTAGTTCGCAATGGCGAACCATCCCACCTGTGTTTGAGTCCATGCAGCGGACTCCGCTGGGGTGTTATCTGTGATTTAATTGTGGAGAGGTCTCATCTCCTACCTAAATAACAGACAGTTAAGGGAGGGATTCTTAGCCAACTTTTTTCCAATCCCAAACCGTGTCAGCAATTATTCCATTTTTCATTGCCAATTGTTTCAGCATATTTGCTGCTAATAAGACAGCAAACAGCAACCAACTCCTTTAACTGAATCCAATCAAGTCAGCAAACTATCTATATGTTTCAAGGAAGTCATATAGCATGCACACTATGTCCTCAACCTGTTATGAATCTTAGTTGTAAATAGTACAGAAGACATGTGTGGACCTACTTCAAGAGGCATTGCTTGTGTATTCAGTGACCAGCTAAGGATAAAAGTAGGATATAAATCAAGGTAATGAGCATATGAGCTAACCAACTTTGACCCATTACGATATTAAAAAAACATGATGAAGCGCTCAGCATCATATGGGAAGAAAATCGGCCTTGCTATGTAATCGTTCCTTTAAATTTTACCAAGGCATCAACTATTAAGTAGGGTTGCATAAGTGTAAGAATGCAGACTTTGATGCTATGCCATTGCAGAGAAGTTTGCATCTCTTCATTTTAACATGTCCTTTTTTCCTATAACTGAAGATTAATTACTATCCTGCTTCTCATATTGGTTTAGGGAATTAGTACGTATGATTACATCATAGCTTTGAGAGAGCAAGAGGAAGATCAGCAAGAAGAGGTTGCTGGTCACCAAAGTCCGCAGATGTCTATCATTAGTTCTGTTACTGGATTTAGCACAGCAAGTTCTTTTGGCCCTCTTCATCGTGGTTCATGGTGCACTCCACCACGATTATTCCTTGAAGATCAGGTATGTGACTACAAATAACCTATTTCTACCGGGAGCTATAGATAATCAAGATTAAACACAGATCCTGGATGTGAAAGTACATCAAAATATGATACACTCTCGATCCATAGATTATCTGTCAAGGCCGATTTGTTTCGATTTTCCGATGAATAATGTACTGTTGTTTGGTCATAAATGAATTATGTCATTTGCTCTCAGTTGGAATCAAACTACTGCCAGATATATAATGTGATTGCCTTTTTAGTTTGAAATAACTAGAATTTGCACCTGCTCTCATGTTGTCAGTTTAGTACAACAACAAAGCCTTTCAGTCCCCAACATGTTGTCAGATTAGTAACTATACTAGATTTGGTTTGAAACAATGTAACAATAGATACTTTATTGGTCTGAACCAAAATTAATTTTAAGAATACCCACAGTTAGTGTTGAACCAGCTCAGGAAACTTAATTGGTGTTGAACAAGAAGTAAATATGAAGACGTTTTCAAACATGTGCTGATGCTTACTATTCACTTTTTTCTAGCACAGTTTGACGTCATCCCTCCGGAGATTGGCATGTCACAGAACCCTGGAAGTAAGAAGATGAAGGTACCGGAAGGAGCAAGAAGAAGAAACGGAACAGTAAAAATCAGCCCCTGGACACTGGCACGCCTCAACGCCGAGGAAGTGTCGAAGGCAGCCGCACAGGCAAAGAAGAAATCCAAAATTCTGAAGCCAATTACAAGACAAGACCCTCCAATCATCCACGACAGCAGGAGGGGGCGGTTCCCCGCCGAACTCTCTCTCGATCCCCTCGCAAGGCTTTCGGCAAGCGGCACCGAGAGCAACTTCAGTGACGCGGCAATGGAAGCTTCTGCCAGTCTAGCCCCATTGCAGCTCGAAGCGAGGAGCGCTTTCCAACCAAGCACCGCGGCATCCTCCAGAATTGCCGTCTCGTCGCCTGAGAGCAGCTTCGATTCACCTGATCTCCACCCATTTCGAGTTTCTTCATGCACCGCCGACGAAATGCTGGGAGTTATGCCGCATGCGGCTCAGAGCCACATTGAGTTCACAAGATCGACGAGCGACGGGTATGAGGCGTCGGGAGGCGAGGACAGTGACCGCATCCCATCGAGAATTGTTCACAGATCGGCCAACTGGGCTAACTCGCTTCTGCATTCTGGTCAGGCTGGACAGGCGCCTGACCAGCACATGCCATCGTCTGAAGGGTTTCTTAACAACAGCAGGTCAAGCTAGTTATATGTGCTCATCTGACCAACAGAAATGGTAGGAAGAAGCTGCGTGGTGTTGGTACCTGGAGAATCACTGCATATGGCAGAGCAAAGCTGGGAAAACATTGGTTAATTTGTAATCTAGGGTTAGATTTTGTTAGCGACGATGTTAGAGCAATGCTCATTTGATGTTAGCTCATGCAAACTGCTAGTGTGTTGCTAACAGTAGCATTCTGGTGTGTTTCGACAGATTGCAGTTGTTAAGCTCAATTCAGTAGAAATTGTCTGATGATCTATCTCTAGTACCGCTCGTCTTCTTGTGTTCGTTCCGTACCAGACTATCAGGGGTGCGGAAGATTGGCAGATACCTTACCTGCCAATCTGCCAATCGGTTGCTGGTGATTATATGATGTGATCTACCAATGGCAACCTTGCATAGCAAACAATGGCGCTACTGAATACTGAATCATACGAGCACAGTGCCACATTCCAGCAAGCAAAGACTTCTCATCAGAGCACAAATTCCTAAACTCATGTAAGAAGCGCCAAACACAAAAAGATGAGAGAGAGAGAGAGAGAGAGAGAGAGAGAGAGAGAGAAAAAACCACAAAGTTCCACAGTTTGTATGGATCATGAATTAATTTCAGTTCCAGCACATATTTGCCTTTCTTCAAGCTATGAAGTGCGCACAAAAATAAAGCAAACACAAGCTCAAGACTCGAGGGACCGGAATATCTATATCTGAACGTAAGTACAAAAGAGACATAACATGTAGCTTCTACTTCAGCAGCATATTCCTCTACAGCTACATATTTGAATCGTACGGGTTCACTTATGAAGTTTCTTCAGCCCATACCATGGGACAATTTGCATCTTGGTCTTTGACAAAACCATCCAGGGGTGTAATTTACAAAGGACAGTCACCAGTAAGTAAACAGGTAAAGGGAAAGACCAGGATGGCACAACTACTTGCTGTTATCCCCAGGGAAGGAAAAAAACTTCAGCTGCTACATAAGAAACATAGCACGAAATGATACTACACCGGCACTCGTTTCCCTCTGTAACGGTCAAGGAACTGCAAAACAAGGGAAATTAGACTGGTCTGAATACAGATCAGGCCTCGTAACTCTCAGCAACAAAAAAGAAATGTCTGTGCTGTGAAATCCATACCGAAGTGACAAATGGTTGTTGAAAAATCCAGCCAAGGATAGGAATCCTTTGCAGGAAAACTGCGAGAGTTGGCCAGAACCCACTGCAATGGAATGCAAATCAGTGTCCATTAAACATACAACAAAACTTGTTATCAGAATAATGGATTTTCTAGTGAACGCATTGGTTTTGCAGATAATTATCAACATAGCATTGTATAACCTTTTCAGGTTTTGTCCAAACATGAAATGGCAGGTTTTAATCAAGCAAGAAACAATGAAAAAAATCAAACCTGAAGAGTACGATAAAACCATATGCCTCTAAGAGCATGCCAAAGAAAGGCCATCCAATGAGAACCAGGAAAAAGCCTGCGCCAAATGAGATGGTACCCTGTTCATTACATCTGTTAATTATATGATATAAATGTTGATGGAGAACAACCAAAACAATTTAGTGGTTGCCGAACCTTGTAATTCTTAGGCTTTGTGAAGAACTGCATAGTTGATTTCAGACCAATTGTCAAACCCAAACCTGACAGGAAGAGTATCTGAAAGAATACATGAGAAAAGGTCAACCATATGCATACTAGTCAATTCATCTATTGAAAAGGTCGAGGAGAAGATTGAGAAAAGGAAATTTACATTGCCCATAGCAATAAGCCCCTTGTCAAAGAAGAAAACGATTCCCAGGAAGGAGAAGAATACTCCAAAGCCTGTCAGGCCTAGCCCTATCTCTGATGAAGATAAAATGCATGTCTTGTTAATCATCGAGTGAGAAGAACACATTGTAGTCTAAGCTGCAAAGTACATAACACACTGTACCTAACATTACTTGCATAATGTCACTAAAGCAACAAGCATAAAGCATCGGTGGACCAAAATACCAGAAACATCCGAATTTAAAGGGTTGTGCTGCCCACAGCTAAAAAGTCGAACAACTGACCATTCGCCTGTACTGAACAAGCACAATGGCATCACCAGTAGCCAATTGGAGACTGGAACGGACCATGGAGCTGGCACCATGTATAGTGCTGGGTGTAAAAAACGGTTTCTAAATAATCCAAGTACCATTACCCCAAGGCAAAATCTACACTAATCCACATCTTATAATTTCACTCTTCCTACAAGGCAGATCCAACTGGTATGATTTTGTCCTAGAGTTTCATATACTGGTCCAGCTCAATAGCAAATAGCTATATGGTGCTAAACTGCCAGGGTAGGGTCAGGGTAATGCACAATCTAATATCATATCTACGCAGTTGTAGAAACAAACATAATAAACCTCTGATGTATCATAGCCGATTGGGATACTAATAAATATTTGTTGGGAGATACGACATACAGGGTACGTTTCGACACTTCCAGTCTGATAATAAAACAAATTAAATCATCGGAAAAGCAACATAACTGTGTACCAAGCATGACGAATAAGCTAGCCTTTAGAAGAAATAGAATGCCCGGGACTAAGTAATTTGTCAGTGTTTGTATCATTTGGTGGCATAACTGCAATATGGTAACACATGGAGTAAAAACAGATAAGAAAACCTAGACCAGTTCAACTTCTAGTGCCTAGCGCTGAGTTATTATTGTTCCAGATAAATGAAACATACAAGACAGGTTGTCAAGAATTGTGACAGGTGCATACTCTTAAGGTCATTCATCTCAAAGGACACCATCTTAGACGGCACTGGTGAAGAAGAGCACACGAAGTCCTGCAACTGTAAACATGTAAATATTAGACAAAACTTTGTGCAAAATAAACAGGATCGTCAGTAATAAGACTTAACAGAGCTCCCGAAGAGCACCGAACCCTAAGTCAACAGGATCAGCGATCGCCATACGTTTCAAATCTAGAGACGGCATGGCATCTCGGTGGCTCAGTGCAGATCAGCAACCCGATGAGCATGAATTGCCTAACTCGATACATGGAAGGGCGCGGAATTTTGCGCCGGAGGATGGCATCAGAAAACACTTGTAAGGGGCAGTATGTGATAAACTAAGATGAACTAGTCTCAGGCGAAACGCCGGTCCAATTCAAATCGAGCCGACGAACTCTCAAAATTTTGCCAAGCAAATCCAGACCTAAACACGAACAGCCCCCGAACGACCCCCGCCGCGTGCCGAATCGTAGATCGCTGCCACCCCGCAGCCACAGATAGCACCTAATCGAGGGGACGCATCACAGACGCGGAGACGGCCGGGTAGGGGGGGGGGGGGGGGGGGGGGGGGGCGGACAGAGGACGAACCGTACTACAGCGGGAGCGCCGGCGGCCGGGAAGGCGGCGAGGGCCGGCGAGTCGGCGGCGGTTGTCCGGAGGAGTGGGGCGGGGATCTCGGCCCTGCGGGGATGGGCTGTGTGTTGCTTTCTTTTTCTGTTCGGGAATGGAGATACCGAGATAGAGAACGGGAGGAATGTGATTTATTACCGAATTGTGATGGGGATGACTTGTGTGACTCGGGCCCTTGTGTACACGTGCACTACGGTGGTTTGAACCATTCGATGGAGAATCGACGGTGCATCGGGTGGATGGGAACATGTGCGGATATTTTTGGATGGCGCTTCGCAACTGTTAAAATTTGCTATCCAGTCCAAATGAACTAACACTACCGCCGAGCATTTTATTCACTAATTATTACTAGAAATAACACTAAGGCATCTCCAACGCTGACCCGCAAATTTGCTCCAGCATCTGTCTGTGGACGGGGGGCAGTCCGCGGAGACTGATGTCTAATGCCGCCATCCAACAATGTTTACATCCATTTCAACAACTTTTTGAACTATCCAGATGAAATTCGTGCAAACACGGCGGCGAACGACATTCATGCAAATGCGGTGGATTTCCATTACAATTTGAACATTTAAAGAAAACATTTTGACCCTAAACCTATCCTACGGCGGTCGCCTGCATCCAAGCCCTTGTTGTTCCCTTCCTGGACCGCATCCTTCGTCCGCCGTTTTCATGAGCATCGGCGATAAGATCGATGAAGTGAAGACGTGTTCTCCGGTGAGGAATAGTAGAACACGGGAGACGAACCGACCCACATGGGACACAAGGCCATGCCGCCTCCCATGCCCTACTCATCCTCAGAGGAGTCCGCGCCTTGTCCGTTGTCGGTGGACATGAGGTCCACGATGGAAATGGTGGCGCGGGCTCTCTTGTCGTCCCAGGGCCACCTGAAGTTCGTACCGGCGCGTAGGAGGCGCAGTTGGCGTTGTTCTCGTCTGCAATTGCCCGCAGTTGCGCCACCATGGCGGTCGCTTCCTAGCGAGCGACGGCTTGACCGCGGTGTTGGGGAACGTAGTAATTTTAAAAAAATTCTACGCACACACAAGATCATGGTGATGCATAGCAACGAGAAGGGAGAGTGTTGTTTACGTATCCTCGTAGACCGTAAGCGGAAGCGTTATAACAACTCGGTTGATGTAGTCGTACGTCTTCACGATCGACCGATCCTAGTACCGAAAGTACGGCACCTCCGCGATCCGCACACGTTCGGCTCGGTGACGTCCTACGAACTCACGATCCAGCAGAGTGTCGAGGGAGAGCTTCGTCAGCACGACGGCGTGATGACGGTGATGATGAAGCTACCGGCGCAGGGCTTCGCTTAAGCACTGCAACAATATGACCGAGGTGGATTATGGTGGAGGGGGCACCGCACACGGCTAAGAGATCAATGATCAACTTGTGTGTCTATAGGATGCCCCCTGGCCACGTATATAAAGGATGGAGGGAGGAGGAGGCCGGCCCTCATAGGGCGCAGCCAAAGTGTGGAGTCCTACTAGGACTCCCTAGTCCTAGTAGGATTCCACCTCCCACATGGAATAGGAAAAAGGGAAGGGAGAAGGAGAAGGAAGGAAGGGGACGCCCCCTTTCCCTAGTCCAATTCGGACCAGCCCATGGGGAAGGGGCGCGGCCACCCTTGAGGCCTTTCTCTCCTTTCCCGTATGGCCCATTAAGGCTCAATACGAATTCCCGTAACTCTCCGGTACTCCGAAAAATACCCGAATCACTTAGAACCTTTCCGATGTCCGAATATAGCCTTTCAATATATCGATCTTTACGTCTCGACCATTTCGAGACTCCTCGTCATGTCCCCGATCTCATCCGGGACTCCGAACAAACTTCGGTCATCAAATCACATAACTCATAATACAAATCGTCACAGAACGTTAAGCGTGCGGACCCTACGGGTTCGAGAACTATGTAGACATGACCGAGACTCATCTCCGGTCAATAACCAATAGCGGAACCTGGATGCTCATATTGGTTCCTACATATTCTACAAAGATCTTTATCGGTCAAACCGCATAACAACATACGTTGTTCCCTTTGTCATCGGTATGTTACTTGCCCGAGATTCGATCGTCGGTATCTCAATACCTAGTTCAATCTCGTTACCGACAAGTCTCTTTACTCGTTCCGTAATGCATCATCCCGCAACTAACTCATTAGTCACATTGCTTGCAAGGCTTATAGTGATGTGCATCACCGAGAGGGCCCAGAGATACCTCTCCAACAATCGGAGTGACAAATCCTAATCTCGATCTATGCCAACTCAACAAGTACCATCGGAGACACCTGTAGAGCACCTTTACAATCACCCAGTTACGTTGTGACGTTTGGTAGCATACAAAGTGTTCCTCCGGTATTCGGGAGTTGCATAATCTCATAGTCATAGGAACATGTATAAGTCATGAAGAAAGCAATAGTAACATACTAAACGATCAAGTGCTAAGCTAACGGAATGGGTCAAGTCAGTCACATCATTCTCTAATGATGTGATCCCGTTAATCAAATGACAACTCATGTCTATGGCTAGGAAACTTAATCATCTTTGATTCAACGAGCTAGTCAAGTAGAGGCATACTAGTGACACTCTGTTTGTCTATGTGTTCACACATGTACTAAGTTTCCGGTTAATACAATTCTAGCATGAATAATAAACATTTATCATGATATAAGAAAATATAAATAACAACTTTATTATTGCCTCTAGGGCATATTTCCTTCAGTCTCCCACTTGCACTAGAGTCAATAATCTAGTTCACATCGCCATGTGATTTAACACCAATAGTTCACATCACCATGTGATTAACACCCATAGTTTACATCGCCATGTGACCAACACTCAAAGGGTTTATTAGAATCAGTAATCTTAGTTCACATCGCCATGTGATTAACACCCAAAGAGTACTAAGGTGTGATCATGTTTTGCTTGTGAGAGAAGTTTAGTCAACGGGTCTGCCATATTCAGATCCGTATGTATTTTGCAAATTTCTATGTCTACAATGCTTTGCACGGAGCTACTTTAGCTAATTGCTCCCACTTTTAATATGTATCCGGATTGTGACTTAGAGTCATCAGATCCCTGTCAAAGCTTGCATTGACGTAACTCTTTACGACGAACTCTTTATCACCCCCGTAACCGAGAAATATTTCCTTAGTCCTCTAAGGATAATTTTGACCGCTGTCCAGTGATCTACTCCTAGATCAAAATTGTACTCCCCTGCCAAACTCAGGGCAGGGTATACAATAGGTCTAGTACACAGCATGGCATACTTTATAGAATCTATGGCTGAGGCATAGGGAATGACTTTCATTCTCTCTCTATCTTCTGCCGTGGTCGTGCTTTGAGTCTTACTCAACTTCACACCTTGCAACACAGGCAAGAACTCCTTCTTTGACTATTCCATTTTGAACTACTTCAAAAACTTGTCAAGGTATGTACTCATTGAAAAAAACTTTTCAAGCGTCTTGATCTATCTCTATAGATCTTGATGTTCAATATGTAAGCAGCTTCACCGAGGTCTTTTTTTCAAAAACTCCTTTATGCTTTCCAGAAAATTCTACATAATTTCCGATCAACAATATGTCATTCACATATACTTATCAGAAATGATGTAGTGCTCCTACTCACTTTCTTGTGAATACAGGCTTCACCGTAAGTCTGTATAAAACTATATGCTTTGATCAACTTATCAAAGCGTATATTCAAACTCCGTGATGCTTGCACCAGTCCATAGATGGATCCCTGGAGCTTGCATATTTTGTTAGCACCTTTAGGATCGACAAAACCTTCTGGTTGCATCACATACAACTCTTCTTTAAGAAATCCATTAAGGAATGCAGGTTTGACATCCATTTGTCAAATTTCATAAAATGCGGCAATTGCTAACATGATTCCGACAGACTTTTAAGCATCGATACAAGTGAGAAAATCTGATCGTAGTCAACACCTTGAACTTGTTGAAAATATTTTTGCGACAATTCGAGCTTTGTAGATAGTAACACTACTATCAGTGTCCGTCTTCCTCTTGAAGATCCATTTATTCTCTATTGCTTGCCGATCATCGGGCAAGTCAACCAAAGTCCATACTTTGTTCTCATACATGGATCCCATCTCAGATTTCATGGCCTCAAGCCATTTCGCGGAATCTGGGCTCATCATTGCTTCCTCATAGTTCGTAGGTTCGTCATGGTCAAGTAACATAACCTCCAGAACAGGATTACCGTACCACTCTGGTGCGGATCTTACTCTGGTTGACCTACGAGGTTCAGTAGTAACTTGATCTGAAGTTATATGATCATCATCATTAGCTTCCTCACTGATTGGTGTAGGAGTCACAGGAACTGATTTTTGCGATGAACTACTTTTCAATAAGGGAGCAGGTACAGTTACCTCATCAAGTTCTACTTTCCTCCCACTCACTTCTTTCGAGAGAAACTCCTTCTCTAGAAAGGATCCACTCTTAGTAACAAAGATCTTGCCTTCAGATCTGTGATAGAAGGTGTACCCAACAGTTTCTTTTGGGTATCCTATGAAGACGCATTTCTCCGACTTGGGTTCGAGCTTATCAGGTTGAAGTTTTTTCACATAAGCATCGCAGCCCCAAACTTTAAGAAACGACAACTTTGGTTTCTTGCCAAACCACAGTTCGTACGGTGTCGTCTCAACGGATTAAACGATGCCCTATTTAATGTGAATGTAGCTGTCTCTAATGCATAACCCCAAAATGATAGTGGTAAATCGGTAAGAAATCATAGATTGCACTATATCCAATAAAGTATGGTTATGACGTTCGGACACACCATTATACTGTGGTGTTCCAGGTGGCATGAGTTTGTGAAACAATTCTACATTGTTTTAATTGAAGACCAAACTCGTAACTCAAATATTCGTCTCCGCGATCAGATCGTAGAAACTTTATTTTCTTGTTACGATGATTTTCCACTTCACTATGAAATTCTTTGAACTTTTCAAATGTTTCAGACTTATGTTTCATTGAGTAGATATACCTAATATCTGCTCAAATCATCTGTGAAGGTCAGAAAACAATGATACCCGCCGTGAGCCTTAACACTTATCGAACCGCATACATCAGTATGTATTGTTTCCAATAAGTCAGTTGCTCGCTCCATTGTTCCGGAGAACGGAGTCTTAGTCATCTTGCCCATGAGGCATGGTTCGCAAGCATCAAGTGATTCATAATCAAGTGATTCCAAAAGCCCATCAGCATGGAGTTTCTTCATGCGCTTTACACCAAGTGATTCCAAAAGCCCATCAACATGGAGTTTCTTCATGCGCTTTACACCAATATGACCTAAAAGGCAGTGCGACAAATAAGTTGCACTATCATTATTAACTTTGCATCTTTTGGCTTCAATATTATGAATATGTGTATCACTACGATCGAGAGCCAACAAACCATTTTCATTGGGTGTATAACCATAGAAGGTTTTATTCATGTAAACAGAACAACAATTATTCTATAACTTAAATGAATAACCGTATTGCAATAAACATGATCAAATCATATTCATGCTCAACGCAAACACCAAATAACATTTATTTAGGTTCAACACTAATCCCGAAAGTATAGGGAGTGTGCGATGATGATCATATCAATCTTGGAACTACTTCCAACACACATCGTCACTCCACCCTTAACTAGTTTCTGTTCATTCTGCAACTCCTGTTTTGAGTTACGACTCTTAGCAACTGAATCAGTTTCAAATGCCGAGGGGTTGCTATAAACACTGGTGAAGTACACATAAATAGCATGTATATCAAATATACCTCTGTTCACTTTGCCATCCTTCTTATCCGCCAAGTATCTAGGGTAGTTCCACTTCCAGTGACCATTTCCATTGCAGTAGAAGCAATCAGTCTCAAGCTTAGGTCCAGACTTGGGCTTCTTCACTTAAGCAGCAACTTGCTTGCCGTTCTTCTTGAAGTTCCCCTTCTATCCCTTCGCCCTTTTCTTGAAACTAGTGGTCTTGTTAACCATCAACACTTGATGCTCTTTCTTGATTTCTACCTTCATCGATTTCAGCATCGCGAAGAGCTCGGGAATTACTTTCGTCATTATAGTTCATTACGAAGTTCTAGTAACTTGGAGATAGTGACTAGAGAACTTTGTCAATTACTATCTTATCTGGAAGATTAACTCCCACTTGATTCAAGCAATTGTAGTATCCAGACAATCTGAGTACATGCTCACTGGTTGAGCTATTCTCCTCCATCTTGTAGGCAAAGTACTGTCAGAGGTCTCATACCTCTCGACACGGCATGAGTCTGAAATACTAATTTTCAACTCTTGGAACATCTTATATGCTCTATGACATTCAAAACATTTTTGAAGTCCCGGTTTTAAGCCGTAAAGCATGGTGCACTAAACTATCAAGTAGTCATCATACCGAGCTTTTGTCAAAACATTCATAATGTCTGCATCTGCTCCTGCAATAGATCTGTCACCTAGCGGTGCATCAAGGACATAATTCTTCTATGCAGCAATGAGGAAAATCCTCAGATCACGGACCAAGTCCGCATCATTGCTACTAACATCTTTCAACTTATATTTCCCTAGGAACATATAAAAATAAACGGGGGAGCTATCTACAACATAGATATGCTAATACTACCAGGACTAAGTTCATGATAAATTAAAGTTCAATTAATCATATTACTAAAGAACTCCCACTTAGATAGACATCCCTCTAATCATCTAAGTGATCACGTGATCCATATCAACTAAACCATGTCCGATCATCACGTGAGATAGAGTAGTTTTCAATGGTGAACATCACTATGTTGATCATATCTACTATATGATTCACGCTCGACCTTTCGGTCTCAGTGTCCCGAGGCCATATCTGCATATGCTAGGCTCGTCAAGTTTAACCCGAGTATTCTGCGTGTGCAAAACTGGCTTGCACCCATTGTATGTGAACGTAGAGCTTATCACACCCGATCATCACGTGGTGTCTCGGCACGACGAACTTTTGCAACGGTGCATACTCAGGGAGAACACTTATACCTTGAAATTAGTGAGAGATCATCTTATAATGCTACCGTTGAACTAAGCAAAATAAGATGCACAAAGGACAAACATCACATGCAATCAATATAAGTGATATGATATGGCCATCATCATCTTGTGCCTTTGATCTCCATCTCCAAAGCACCATCATGATCACCATCATCACGGGTGCGACACCTTGATCTCCATCGTAGCATCGTTGTCGTCTCGCCAACTATTGCTTCTACGATTATCGTTACCGCTTAGTGATAAAGTAAAGCAATTACATGGCGATTGCATTTCATACAATAAAGCGACAACCATATGGCTCCTGCCAGTTGCCGATAACTCTGTTACAAAACATGATCATCTCATACAATAAAATTTAGCATCATGTCTTGACCATATCACATCACAACATGCCCTGCAAAAACAAGTTAGACGTCCTCTACTTTGTTGTTGCAAGTTTTACGTGGCTGCTACGAGCTGAGCAAGAACCGTTCTTACCTATGCATCAAAACCATAACGATCATTCATCAAGTATGTGTTGTTTTAACCTTCAACAAGGACCGGGCGTAGCCACACTCGATTCAACTAAAGTTGAAGAAACTGACACCCGCCAGCCACCTGTGTGCGAAGCACGTCGGTAGAACCAGTCTCGCGTAAGCGTACGCGTAATGTCGGTCCGGGCCGCTTCATCCAACAATACCGCCGAATCAAAGTATGACATGCTGGTAAGCAGTATGACTATTATCGCCCACAACTCACTTGTGTTCTACTCGTGCATATAACATCTACGCATAAACCTGGCTCGGATGCCACTGTTGGGGTCATAGTAATTTCAAAATTTTCCTACGCACACACAAGATCATGGTGATGCATAGCAACGAGAAGGGAGAGTGTTGTCTACGTATCCTCATAGACCGTAAGCGGAAGCGTTATGACAACTCGGTTGATGTAGTCGTACGTCTTCACGATCGACCGATCCCAGTACCGAAAGTACGAGACCTCCGCGATCTGCACACGTTCGGCTCGGTGACGTCCCACGAACTCACGATCCAGCAGAGTGTCGAGGGAGAGCTTCGTCAGCACGACAGCATGATGACGGTGATGATGAAGCTACCGGCGCAGGGCTTCGCCTAAGCACTGCAACAATATGACCGAGGTGGATTATGGTGGAGGGGGCACCGCACACGGCTAAGAGATCAATGATCAACTTGTGTGTCTATGGGATGCCCCCTGGCCACGTATATAAAGGATGGAGGGAGGAGGAGGCCGGCCCTCATAGGGCGCAGCCAAAGTGTGGAGTCCTACTAGGACTCCCTAGTCCTAGTAGGATTCCACCTCCCACATGGAATAGGAAAAAGGGAAGGGAGAAGGAGAAGGAAGGAAGGGGACGCCCCCTTTCCCTAGTCCAATTCGGACCAGTCCATGGGGAAGGGGCGCGGCCACCCTTGAGGCCTTTCTCTCCTTTCCTGTATGGCCCATTAAGGCCCAATACGAATTCCCGTAACTCTCCGGTACTCCCAAAAATACCCGAATCACTCAGAACCTTTCCGATGTCCGAATATAGCCTTTCAATATATCAATCTTTACGTCTCGACCATTTCGAGACTCCTCGTCATGTCCCCGATCTCATCCGGGACTCCGAACAAACTTCGGTCATCAAATCACATAACTCATAATACAAATCGTCACAGAACGTTAAGCGTGCGGACCCTACGGGTTCGAGAACTATGTAGACATGACCGAGACTCATCTCCGGTCAATAACCAATAGCAGAACCTGGATGCTCATATTGGTTCCTACATATTCTACAAAGATCTTTATCGGTCAAATCGCATAACAACATACGTTGTTCCCTTTTGTCATCGGTATGTTACTTGCCCGAGATTCGATCGTCGGTATCTCAATACCTAGTTCAATTTCGTTACCGACAAGTCTCTTTACTCGTTCCGTAATGCATCATCCCGCAACTAACTCATTAGTCACATTGCTTGCAAGGCTTATAGTGATGTGCATCACCGAGAGGGCCCAGAGATACCTCTCCGACAATCGGAGTGACAAATCCTAATCTAGATCTATGTCAACTCAACAAGTACCATCGGAGACACCTGTAGAGCACCTTTATAATCACCCAGTTACGTTGTGACGTTTGGTAGCACACAAAGTGTTCCTCCGGTATTCGGGAGTTGCATAATCTCATAGTCATAGGAACATGTATAAGTCATGAAGAAAGCAATAGCAACATACTAAACGATCAAGTGCTAAGCTAACGGAATGGGTCAAGTCAATCACATCATTCTCTAATGATGTGATCCCGTTAATCAAATGACAACTCATGTCTATGGCTAGGAAACTTAACCATCTTTGATTCAACGAGCTAGTCAAGTAGAGGCATACTAGTGACACTCTGTTTGTCTATGTATTCACACATGTACTAAGTTTCCGGTTAATACAATTCTAGCATGAATAATAAACATTTATCATGATATAAAACAACAACTTTATTATTGCCTCTAGGGCATATTTCCTTCACGCGGGCGGCCTCGTAGATTGCACGCTGCTCCGCGCCGAAGTTGGGGTTCACGCCATGGGTGCCACGGCTTCCTCGCTCGCGCGCTCGCCGTCGATTTGGCCCTCCGCCAGCCAGTGCTGCTCTAGGAGGAACATGTTGTACCTCTGTTTCTCCTGCTCTTGCTGGAATTCCGACATAGGCGCCGGCGTAGGCTGCTCCTCCACCATGGTGGCGTTGTAGTGTGCCTGCGCCTGCTCCATTGTGAAGCCAACATGTACAGGCGCGGGCTCCGGTGCGGTGTCGTCGGAGTCCGTCTCCATCGTGGGGTCGTACTCATCGTCAGAGACCTCGGGCAAGCTGTCTGACATACCGGCCTCGATCCGCCTGGCATGGCGGCTCTGCCAGGTCGCCGCCCTTGCGGCCACTTCGTGCTTCATCTCTGTCAAAAGGCTCTCCCACGCAGCGTTGCCGCCTGCAATCGTGGCGGATGTGGTGCAAGGGAGGAGGGATGTGGAGCGGCTTGTGTTGTGGCGTGGAGTTAGCTTGGTGTGGCCGCCTTTAAATAATGAATTCTGGTGAGGCTAGGTGTCCGGATGCGTCAATGCGCGGCGGCGGAGTGGGTTTCTCGGCCGTCGAGCCTGCTTAATGGCAGCATACGGAGACGGGGCATTGAATGGACGTGGTAGATATCTGTCATGTCCTGTCCAGTAACGTGTCTCCAGCATTGAACATGGGCGGACATAGGGGACGCATCACCGGAGACGCCTCGGCCGGCGGACCGCTTCAATGCCGGAGCTAGTGACAGGTCGTGTCCGCTCTAGGCCGGTTTCAATGTGGAGCGGCCACTCTACAACGGCATGAATGGAGCAACCGACGCCGGGTGGGAATGCGTGAGGGCGAGGGAGGAGGCTTTTCGCTGGGCCAGGATGGTCAGAAGTGGGTGTGGTTGTTGTTCGGACGCCCTCAAAGCCCCTAGTTTGTCTGCGGTTTTTGCGAGAAAGTGTGTCCGGGCCGCCCTGCGGATCGATGCAGGACGGCGTTGGATGACACAACATGCCCGGATCGCGCGGTCCGGACGGTTGCAGGCGGTTTGAGGGTTAGCGTTGGAAATGTGCCCTAAAAGAGCAATTTTTTAGGTATATAATAATGTGTTTTATTTGTTTTTTCTAAATGATGTGACAACTAATATGAAACGAAGGGGGTACATAAGAAAAAAATTGTGTGAAATACATAAGAAAATACTGACTTATCTGCCATCGTAAGCCCTTAAATCCATTAAGCACTCTTTGGAGCAATTTCAAAATTGAACATGCACCAACAACATTACATTTTGTTTCCTTTGTAATAATAAAAATATTTTCAATCAACAACATTACAATACTTCTGCTTAACAAGAATGTTCATTGTACTTTTCGAATTTACAAAAAACGTCATCAACATTGAACCCTCTTTTGGATATTTAAACCAAAATTGACAAAAGGATGGGTTCTTCCCGTGTGATTTGGTTGTCCGTACAGTCCAAGCATCAATAGCACGGACCCTAATTCATGGACCAAACTTCACCATCGGTTCTTGTTTATCATTCACATTCCCTTTCTCCTCAGAGTTGGATGGATCTAGGGGCTGCCATGGTGCCATCGCTCCCACACTAAATGTGCAGTCTACTTTATATCATACACTAGACACTATTTTTCTGACAATATAATGCTATTTGAGGAGTATTTGCTAGGATTATGATGACATTTAGATTAAACTACACTATTTGCCCTGCCCCCCCCCCCCCCCCCCCCCCCCCCCCCCCCCCCCACACACACACCCCCCCCACCCAAATGCTAATATCGTAGGTCCACTACTGGATGGGACGGTGGAAGGGGGGGGGGGGTACTTAGGATACAAGAACAATATAGATAGAAGAAACCTGGGAGGGGAGGGGGGTGAGGTGGTCCGAGAGCAATTTGGGTGGGAGGGGTATAAACACAAAACACACAATGTCATTTTCGGGTTTTGACTTTGCATACCGCGAGTTGCTCAGTTGCCCTGTTCAAATACTTAGCATTAAACTATTTTGTATTATAATCTTGACGAACATGTGCACGTTATTGATTTTCCTTAAGAACCACATGGTATTGATTCTTAAGTTATTGATTGACGAACATAAGCGCGTTCCTGATGGTATTGTTGATTGTGTGCCAGAACGGTTAGTGTTGCACCTAATCTTATATTTGACTCAAGGCTGGTCAATCGATACTAAAGCTACGTCTAGTAATATGTATCAAAGGGAGTATATTTGTAAAGCAAAATTACCCTCAGACTTAGCGCGTCAACCCTAGAACGAAGAACCTCGCACTTACCACTACGTCACATGCACAACCGTGAATCCGTGATCGATAGGAAGTGCTTAATCTGTCCGAGGAATCGCCTCGCAGTCACGGACGTGTTACCTTTTCGTAATCCCACAGGAGCTTGTCGCTATGTGGATTCAAATGTTAAAAGATGTTGCCGTCGGTCCGCCTCGTCTCTCGTGGCCTTGCTATGGGGCGCGGTGGATCCCGGCCCTTGCCGACGGGAGGGCTCCGTTTTTAGATGATTTTTTGAGTTTTGTTAGGGTTTGTGTCCTGTTCCGGAAGACGAGATGTCGGCGGCTCCCTGAAGATGGAATAATGTCCTCTCCGTCTAGCCCCTGTCCCGGTGGTGCTCTAGTATCGTCGGTGGGCGTGTGGAGGTGTGTCTCCGGCGGATCTATCTTTGGTGGATCTGCTCGGATTTGGTTGTCGTTTGTTTACGTTCGTCTGTTTTCAGGTTGGATCCTTCCGATCTACGCTACACTTCATCAGCGGCGGGTGATGTTCTGGTGCGCTGGTCCTATGAGGCCTTAGCACGACAACTTCCCGACTGTCTACTACAACAAGTTTTGCCGGCTCCGGCGAGGGAGGGGCGATGACAGCGGTGCGCCTTCGGCTCGCTTCAGTGCTTGTAGTCGTCGCTAGGTGGTCTAGGAATCTGGATGTAATTTTTATTATTTCTGGAATTCGTTGTACTGCCATGATTAAAAATGAATAGATCAGAAGTTTTCTCGTAAAAAAAATGTTAAAAGATGAATCCTATATATTGGATGTAATAACGGCTTATGTTTTATATATTATGTGACGGAGGGGTAGCATGCATGTGTAACACCCCGGATGTAACTTTCCATATTTGTAACTCCAACTCTTGCCATTTTCGGCTATGTGTTATGATATTCCCTTCGTGGTCGGGTTTTGTTCTTCGTTTTGCATTTTGTTCATGTCATGCATCTCATATCATGTCATCATGTGCATCTCATTTGCATACGTGTTCGTCTCATGCATCCGAGCATTTTCCCCGTTGTCCGTTTTGCAATCCGACACTCCCACATGCACCGGCGCACCCCTCTTGTTTCTTTTCGTGAGCGGGTGTTAAACGTTCTCGGAATGGACCGAGGTTTGTCAAGTGGCCTTGGTATACCACCGGTAGACCACCTGTCAAGTTTCGTTCCATTTGGAGGTCGTTTGATGCTCCTACGGTTAACCGGGTAACCGCAAAAGGCTTTTGTGTGTTGCAGCAAAACCCCCCTCCAAACAGCCCAATAACCCATCTAAGTCACCTCCATGCTCTCGGTCGTTCGATCACGATCGTGTGGGCGAAAACCGCACTCCATTTGGACTCTCCTAGCTCCCTATGCCTATATAAGCACCTCCCCTCCGAAATTTGCGTCCAAACCCTAGCCTTCTCCTCCCTCTCGCCCGGCGGACATGTCCGCGCGCCGCCGGACGAAACCCGCCGCCGCCCCGCTCCAGTGAGAGGCCGCCACGTCAGCACCGCGCCGTCCCACCGCCACTGTAACACCCCGAGAATCATGCTACAGTAACTCCCTGTGATTAAGCTAATCATGTTGCTAAACAGGGCTTGATCACATTTGAATCACATTCCTTTTCAAACTCCTAATTCAAACTTCAATTAAATTTAAAAGTGAAAAATAAAAGTTTTCAAAAATTTAAACAAAAATGTTCGGGCCCTGCCAGAAATTGCACTGATAATTATTGTGGAGAAAACACATTTTTATAAAATGCCTAAATACTTTTAAATGAAATAAAACAGAAAAGAAAATAAACAAATAAAAAGAAAACAGAAAACAGAACAGACAAAGAAAAAGAAAAAAAAGAGAAGGCCCTCCCCCCACTGGACCCCTGGCCCAACTGGGCCGACCCCCGGCCCAGCCGGCCTAGCCCATCTCCCACTCCCCCTCGCCCCCTTCCCTGTTTCCCCGACCGGGGTCGGAACAGGGGCCGTCCCCGCCGCACCCCCTCGCCGGCGACGGGGAGGATAAGGACGCCAGCCCCCCGCCTCCTCGGGCCCCTCTCCCACTCACCCCCCGCTCTCCCTCTCGGCCTCTGCGCCTCCCCCGTCAGATCCACCTCCCTCTCCCCTTCGATCCCCACTGCCCGAGCGTGCTCGCCGCCGTTCACCGTCGTTCCCGCAGCCACCGTGCCCCAATCGCCACTTCGCCGTGTCATACGCCGTCGCCGCCCTCGACTACACCACCTCCACCTCTCCGTTGGAGCTCCGAGCCACTGCAACGGCCTCCCCGAGCTCGTCTTCCCCGCACGGCCGCCGTCGATCGCCGCGCCGTTTCGCCGCCTCGAGCCTCCCCGAGCATGCTGCCGTCCCCCTACAGCCTCGCCGTGAGCCTCTCCCCCTCCTCCCCTGTCCTTTCTCTCTCGCGCGCCCCCTAGCGGCTTCCCCACGCGCGCCCGAACGCCGCGCCGCGGAGCTCGTCGCCGGCGGGTCTCCGCTGACCATTTGGTCATGGGTGTATGCCCGTTAGCTCGACCGCACCGTGTAGCACCCGCCTAGCTAGCTAGTTCGGCCGCTCGCGCGCCCTAACGCCGCACCCGCCCCAGCCCGAAGTACCTCGCCGCCGGCGAGCTCGTAGCGCTCGCCCCCGCCCGTTCCAGCCGCTCCGGCCACCACCGTTGGACGCGCGGCGCCGAGCCGCGTCGAACGCGCCCAGCCACGACCCCGCAGACCCCCTGTGCGCGAAACCCGCGCCCCTCCCGAGCCGCGCCGCCGCGTTTGGCTCGTCGGAGTTGCTCCGGCGCCGGCCGCCGACGTGGCTGGCCTGGGGCCCCCCCAGTGCCACTGCCCGAGGGCCCCGTGGGCCCCGTTGACTGGGTCAACCCAGTCAACGTGCTGACTGGGCAGGCTCAGCCACTGACATGCGGGCCCCGCCGCAAAATTAAAAAAAAAGAGAAAAGAAAAATGTTTTTATAATTAAAACTAATTAATTAATCTAATCACCCACTGACAGGTGGGCCCAGTAGTTAATTAACTAAAAATTAATTAGTTTAATCTTCTGTTAGCCCACTGTCTATGACAGGTGGGGCCCGCTGGTCAGTTTGACCTGGTCAGCCGCTCTGTTGACCTGATGACGTCAGCATTGCCTCATGCTGACGTCATAATTCATTTTTGCTTAATTCAAATAATTCCAGAAATTCAAATAAACTTTGAAAATTCATATCTTTTAAACCGTAACTCGGATGAAAATGTTTTCTATATGAAAGTTGCTCAGAACGACGAGACGAATCCGAATTCGTCCACCACACCTCCCTAACCTATCGAACTAGCAACTTTCTCCCTCCGGTCCGTCTGTCCGGAAACGCAAAACATCGGGAATACCTCCCGGATGTTCCCCCCCTTCACCGGTACCACCTACTGTCGCGTTAGGACACACCTAGCACCGCTCATTGTCATGTCACGCATCGTCATGCTTATGTTTGCATTGTATTTACTGTTTCTTCCCCCTCTTCTCTCCGGTAGACTACGAGACCGCCCCTGCTGCTGCCCAGTTCGACTACGGAGTCGACGACCCCTCCTACTTGCCAGAGCAACCAGGCAAGCCCCCCCCTTGATCACCAGATATCGCCTATTCTTCTCTATACTGCTTGCATTAGAGTAGTGTAGCCTGTTACTGCTTTTCGATATCCTATCCTGATGCATAGCCTATCCTTGCTACTACTGTTGATACCTGTACCTGCAATCCTACATGCTTAGTATAGGATGCTAGTTTTCCATCAGTGGCCCTACATTCTTGTCCGTCTGCTGTGCTATACTATCGGGTCGTGATCACCTGGGCGGTGATCACGGGTATATACTTATATACTATATACATGATACATGTGGTGACTAAAGTCGGGTCGGCTCGTAGGAGTACCCGCAAGTGGATCTTTGTGGCGGAGCGACAGGGCAGGTTGAGACCACCCAGGTGAGAGGTGGGCCTGGCCCTGATCGGCGTTCGCGGTTACTTAACACGCTTAACGAAATCTTGGTATTTGATTTGAGACTGGCCATTTGGTCTATACGCACTAACCATCTACGCGGGAGTAGTTATGGGTATCCCGGCGTCGTGGTATCAGCCGAAGCCTTCTTGACGTCAGCGACTGAGTGGCGCGCGCCGGATTGGACTGGAACGCCACTAGGCTAGGTCTGCTTCCGGCCGCGTACGCAACGTGCAGGTGTGCATAGGGCGATGGGCCCAGACCCCTGCGCGCATAGGGTTAGACCGGCGTGCTGACCGCTCTGTTGTGCTTAGGTGGGGCTGCGACGCGTTGATCTTACGAGGCCGGGCATGACCCAGAAAAGTGTGTCCGGCCAAATGGGATCGAGCGTGTTGGGTTATGTGGTGCACCCCTGCAGGGAAGTTTATCTATTCGAATAGCCGTGTCCCTCGGTAAAAGGACGACCCGGAGTTGTACCTTGACCTTATGACAACTAGAACTGGATACTGAATAAAATACACCCTTCCAAGTGCCAGATACAACCCGGTGATCGTTCTCTAACAGGGCGACGAGGAGGGGATCGCCGGGTAGGATTATGCTATGCGATGCTACTTGGAGGACTTCAATCTACTCTCTTCTACATGCTGCAAGATGGAGATGGCCAGAAGCGTAGTCTTCGACAGGACTAGCTATCCCCCTTTTATTCTGGCATTCTGCAGTTCAGTCCACTGATATGCCCCTTTTCACATATACCCATGCATATGTAGTGTAGCTCCTTGCTTGCGAGTACTTTAGATGAGTACTCACGGTTGCTTCTCTCCTTTTTTCCCCCTTTTCTTTTCTATCTGGTTGTCACAACCAGATGCTGGAGTCCAGGAGCCAGACGCCACCGTCGACGACGACACCTACGACACTGGAGGTGCCTACTACTACGTGCAGGCCGCTGACGACGACCAGGAGTAGTTAGGAGGATCCCAGGCAGGAGGCCTGCGCCTCGTTCGATCTGTATCCCAGTTTGTGCTAGCCTTCTTAAGGCAAACTTGTTTAACTTATGTCTGTACTCAGATATTGTTGCTTCCGCTGACTCGTCTATGATCGAGCACTTGTATTCGAGCCCTCGAGGCCCCTGGCTTGTATTATATTGCTTGTATGACTTATTTATGTTTTAGAGTTGTGTTGTGATATCTACCCGTGAGTCCCTGACCTTGATCGTACACATTTGCGTGCATGATTAGTGTATGGTCAAATCGGGGGCGTCACAGCCACCGGCCTGCCGGGCCCGTCCGCCGGCCCCCGCGGCCCGGTCGCCCGCCGCCCGCCGCTCCGTCCTCCTCCCGGTCGTCGCCCCCGCCGTCCGCCGCGCCCGAGCCGGCGAGCTCCGACGCCCCGCTGCCCGTCCGCCCCCCGCGCGCCCCGGCTTCCCCACGCCATCGCCTCCGCGCCTCCGCCCCTCCCTCGAGCTCCTCCGGCCCCTCTCCGGCGACCCCGACCCCGAGCTCCGGCCGCCGCCATCCCCCCTCTCCTCTCCAACTCCGGCCGCCGCGTGCCCCGACTCCGGCCGTCCTCGATCCACGAGCCGCGCCCGATCCGGATCTGGAACCGAGAGGTTGACTCCCCCCCCCCCGAAATTCTCTCAAGTCCTAAAATATTGCATTCTGTTGCATTCTTTGACGCATTATAACTCTGTGACCGTAGCTCCGTTTCGTGCATGTAATATATCGAAATGTTCATCACGAGATGCTCTTCATTTCATTCCATTGTGCCATGCTCGTTTGAGTTCATCTTGATGCCCAAATCTCTGATGCAAGAGTGCTATGTGATGTTTACTGCTGTTACTTAACAGAACTTGGTGATTTGTTATTTTTATTGCAATTGATGTGTGCATCTTATGGGCATGAGATCTATAGGGGTTTTGATCTATGCCATGTCATCTTTACAGAGGTGTATGCCATGTATTTTTGTGATCTATGTGGTGACTAGCACAAGCATGCAAACTAGGCTTCGTGATGTTTTTGTTTTCAGGGACTTAGAATTTTGCTAAGTCTGTGACTGCTGTTATTTTGTTGCCATGTATCCATGTGGCTACAGAGAGATCCATGATTCGTTTGGGCATGTTCAGTAAGGATGTTTTGTAGATATAGTTGTTCTCTATACATACATGCCCTTTTTTGCATTTATGGAGTGCCCTAGCATGTCTCAATCTTGCTCTACTTTTGCTATAAAATGTTTCTGGCAGATTGTTAACATGATATTCAATTTTGCCAAGGTTGTTGTAGTTGATCCATACATGCTATGAACTTGCTCTTGCCATGGTTAGCTTCATAAACAGGCCGTCTTACTGTAGGTATGCTTGTTTTGTCATGCATGGTTTTGTGATGAGTGAATCAAGCTCACCAAGATGCCCTCATAATTTTTGTTAATGCCATGCTCTGTTTTCTGCTAAGTCTGGAACCTGTTAACGAAACTTGCTATGTTTACATGGGTGCCATCATATCTTCTGATCCTTTTTGGCTCATGGTCAGTAAGGGACTTTTGTTCTATGCATTTAGTAGATTCATTCCATGCCTTGTTTTGCTGTGTTAAGTTCCTGTAGCATGTTGATTGCTTGCTTTGAACATTGCTACCTGATACTGTTTATGCCATGTCCAGTAATTTCACTAAGTCTGTGAACCTGATATCTTTTGCACTTTTGCCATGCTTGTCTGAACCTGTTATTGTGTGATATAGCCATAGCTCAGTGTTCATATTTTGTCAAGCATATCCTGTAGTTTACTGCCATATGCTTGGTTGCTATGTTGGGGTGCTGTAGCATAGTTACTTGATGTATTCTAAGTGCTATCATGCTGTTAATCGCAGAATCGTGTCATTCTTGTTTTGCTTGCCATTTGCAAACCGTGCATCCGTTTCCGGTAACCTTTATATCGATTTCGTTCGAAATCATCTCATCTTTCCAGTGGCATACTTGGTTTGCCAAGTTACTGCCTTGTTCATCCTTTCTCTTCCGGAGCACGCATACGCATCGCATATCATATCTCGCATATCATGCATGTATTGCATCATGTTGTTTGTGCATTTCCCGTGATTGATTGTGGTTCCATTGCTTGTGTTCTTGCTGTGGGTAGAGCCGGGAGACGAGTTCGTGAACGAGGAACCTGTTGAGTACGCTTACGAGGATCAAGCTTTCGACAACTCTGAGAACCTTGCAGGCAAGATGACCATACCCTCGAAATCACTTCTATCTTTGCTTTGCTAGTTGTTCGTTCTATTGCTATGGTGCGCTACCTACCACTTGCTATATCATGCCTCCCATATTGCCATGTCAAGCCTCTAACCATCCTTTCCTAGCAAACCGTTGTTTAGCTAAGTTACCGCTTTTGCTCAGCCCTTCTTATAGCGTTGCTAGTTGCAGGTAAAGTTGAAGTTGGTTCCATGTTGAAACATGGATATTTTTTTGGAATATCACAATATTTCTTATTTAATTAATGCATCTATATATTTGGTAAAGGGTGGAAGGCTCGGCCTTATGCCTGGTGTGTTGTTCCACTTTTGCCGCCCTAGTTTCCGTCATACCGGTATTATGTTCCTTGAGTTTGCGTTCCTTACGCGGTTGGGTGATTTATGGGACCCCCTTGACAGTTCGCCTTGAATAAAACTCTTCCAGCAAGGCCCAACCTTGGTTTTACCATTTGCCACCTAAGCCTTCTTCCCTCGGGTTTTCGCGAGCCCGAGGGTCATCTTTACTTAAACCCCCGGGCCAGTGTTCCTCTGAGTGGTGGTCCAAACTAGAGCCCTTTGCAGCGCCACCTCGGGGAAACTTGAGGCCTGGTTTTAGTTGTACGGACTGCTCATCCGGTGTGCCCTGAGAACGAGATATGTGCAGCTCCTATCGGGATTTGTCGGCACATTCGGGCGGCTTTGCTGGTCTTGTTTTACCATTGTCGAAATGTCTTGTAAACCGGGATTCCGAGACTGATCGGGTCTTCCCGGGAGAAGGTTTATCCTTCATTGACCGTGAGAGCTTATTATGGGCTAAGTTGGGACACCCCTGCAGGGTATTATCTTTCGAAAGCCGTGCCCGCGGTTATGAGGCAGATGGAAATTTGTTAATGTCCGGTTGTAGAGAACTTGTCACTTGACTTAATTATAATACATCAACCGTGTGTGTAGCCGTGATGGTCTCTTCTCGGCGGAGTCCGAGAAGTGAACACGGTTTGAGTTATGCATGAACGTAAGTAGTTTCAGGATCACTTCTTGATCATTTGTAGCTTCGCGACCGTTGCGTTGCTTCTTTTCTCGCTCTCATTTGCGTATGTTAGCCACCATATATGCTTAGTGCCTGCTGCAGCTCCACCTCATTACACCATCCTTTCCTATAAGCTTAAATAGTCTTGATCTCGCGGGTGTGAGATTGCTGAGTCCTCGTGACTCACAGATTCTACCAAAACAGTTGCAGGTGCCGACGATACCAGTGCAGATGACGCAACCGAGCTCAAGTGGAAGTTCGACGAGGAACGTGGTCGTTACTATGTTTCTTTTCCTGATGATCAGTAGTGGAGCCCAGTTGAGACGATCGGGGATGTAGCATTTGGGGTTATCTTATTTTCATTTGGATTTGACCGTAGTCGGTCTATGTGTGGATTTTGGATGATGTATGAATTAATTTATGTATTGTGTGAAGTGGCGATTATAAGCCAACTTTCGTTATCCCATTCTTGTTCGGATTGTGTGAAGATGACCCTTCTTGCGACAAAACCACAATGCAGTTATGCCTCTAAGTCGTGCCTCGACATGTGGGAGATATAGCCGCATCGTGGGCGTTACAGCATGTTACGTGGATGTTTAGTTCCTTCACATCTTAGTTGTTAGTAGTGTCAAAAACGCGCTTATATTATGAGACTTAATTATTACTAGTGTCAGAAACGCTATTATATTATGAGACAGAGCGAGTAGAAGAGAGAAAACGATCCAGTTCTCTGGCAACGCAGTGCTTAAGCTCCTGTCCAAACACACTTACGTGAAAAGGGATTCAGAAGCAAAGCCCAAGTGGTACAAACCTGAATGAGTTCAAGTCTGATAAGCTGCGTCTGCTTGCACAGTCCTCCTTACGCTTACCAGGACTGCATTTCTGTGGGTAGATGGAACTGGGCAGTCGACAAAAAGGCTCGTCGTGGCATCATCACATAGGGGCGTGGAGCTTGTTTGTTTGCTATTGACAATGTTAAAAACAACGACGGAACGGGAACCCAGAAGGTCCCGGAAGCATGCCATGTTTATTGTCTGGAACTGAAAGCAAGCGAGATATGGATATAGCCAAGCTCCAGGAAACGTACCTACCAAGCTCGGCAGCTGGACAACACGACTACACAAACTGCAAGCTTCGGGTGATGGAGTGCAGCACTGCTGCTAGTGCTCGTGCTGCATTTCGGCTGAGAAGGCGTGCAAACTGCAAACTACAGCCACCAGAAAGCCTGGTATGGTACAACAAACACCACTTCTGTGAATGAATGATCAAACTCAAAGTAACCAAGCAACCAGCTTACCAGCAAGCACCAATTTCTGCGGAACGTTTGTTGAACTGGATGGATCCAGAAAACACACAGTTATTGAAAAAAGAAAAGAAAAATTGTATCAGTTCATGCAGGTTAAGCATCGAAGACTATAAGCACCGACAGTTCAAGAGAGGTTCCACTTTGGTTCAGAGGGCGACCTCTTGCGATATGGAGCATGCCCAATCATGGAAGAAGACATTATGTCTCCATCTTGAAACTAGTTAGACCATATTTAATTATGTAGAAACTGGCTAAAGAACAACGTTTCATGTCGGCCAGACTGGTTGAGAACAAGACGATCGCCATCCAAGAATGACAAGATCTCCATTATTTTGGTCCAGCTGATCCTAAGGGCAGGTATTAGAAAGCTATAGCATCACCAAACTCGCGAGTGAGACGTTCTCAGTCAAGTGATGGGCAAAAGAAAAGAGAAGCATGCTTTAATTTGTTTATCTTCGCTACAAAATGTTGCTATTCTATATCACATTGTTTAAATGATGATGAACTCGAGATTTACTGAAAGCAGAAAGGAGAATGATACTTGGCCTTCACTAGCAATAGCAAGATACGAAGACTCCTTGCTATAAGATAATTGTCAGAGTAGCAAATACTGACTCGAAATGTACAAAAAGACCAACTAGTAAAACTCCTTAGGCGCAGTGACTGAGACACAATGTCCCTTTTCATAAATTTATGAAAAGACTGGGAGGCACAATGTTTCGATTGCGCACTGCATATTCAGCAATTAGATAGGTGTCTTCATATGCATTACATTACCCGACTGGACTAAAATCACTGATCAGAGTTCACAGAGGTTTTGAATGAAACAGAAGGGCCTAACTCTTGAGTCTCAGAATTCGACCAGTAGGTTATTTGAGTTCATAGATGCTTGAGATTTCGACGGTCAGTCAGATATGAATCATTATCCCTTGCTTAAGAGATAGAAAAGGCAATCAAAGACAGAGCATACTAAAAATGAAACACATTGCTATGATTGCTCAAACCATAATCATCATTAATCAAGTGTGTCCCTGCTGGCACAGAAAATTCAAATATAAGCATGATCAGGGCTCAGAACATACTACTGCCATTAGAACTAAGGGTGGATTGCTCATAATTTGGGCCTTGTTCCACACCTTCAGTCTGAAATTATGCTAGAGAATTACAAAATATGTATTGATCTGAAAGGCTTGGTGACAGATATTCCGGTGAAATCTTGATCATTGCCACGACAAGGTGAAGATAATTCTTGTTCACAGATACAAACAGAAGTAATTAACGAACACACTAAAAAAAGGGGGGTAACCAGCAGCTACTGAAAGAACAATAACAGCACAGGCACGCGAACAACCTACAGGCAACTCATCCCAAGCAGAGGCCAACGCCGCACACGAACTCTAGATGTAAATGAATTTTATCTCGAAGCATAATCGAAACGAATGTCCTCGGTCGGGGCTCAGGCCTCGGAGGTCTCCTCCTTGACGGCGGTTGCCTCCTCGGACGGCGGCTCGGCCTTGGCCGCGGCGGAGCGGGACTTGACGAAGTCGAGGAGGCGGCGGCTGACCTCCTTGGAGTAGAGCTGCAGCGCCTCGATGCCCTCCTCGACGGAGGCGGCGGCCCCGCCGGTGACGGCGGCGGCGTCGAAGGCCTCGGCCTCGATGGCGCGCGCGGCGGGCTCGGCGTCGGCGGCCGGCACGGCGCCGTAGCGCTTGCAGAGGAGGGTGTCGCCGGCCAGGGTGTCCACCAGGCGCCGCACCACGGCGTCCCGCGTCCGCTGCGTCGGCGGCCAGATGCTGAAGGAGAACGGGGAAATCTCGTCGGCACCGGCGGCGGCGGCCTTGGGGAGCTCGTCGGGGCCCATGGTGCGCGGCGGAGGCGGAGGCGTCGGACTCAAAACCCTAGGCTGACGGGTAGGGGGGTGGGGTGGGTAGGCCGGCCGTTCGATCCGTTCGCGGTGGGGATTTAAAAGCGGTGGCGATGGAGATGGGGTGCGGTGCGGTGGTGCGTCGTTGTAATTGAGGGTTTGTTCGGGGGGTTGCCGTGGCTTCAAGAAAGGGAAGAGGCCTCTCGCGGCCGCGTGCCACGGAAAGGGAGGGAGGAGATGTTCTCTTCTGGAGGAGGATGTGGCGTCGGTTGGTGGCCTTTTTTAATGGTGGGTTTGTTGTTGGCCCGTGTACGGCTTCCTCGTTGGAGGTTTGAATTTCGCAACGTTCGAATCGGACCGGGAATGGTAGGAAATCTGGGTGGATCGGGATAAGATCGTGGGATGATGAGATATGATCGGGGAGCATTTATAGCCTTGAAGATACTACGGTATTTTTGAATCGGTTCAATTCCTTCCAATGACAGTAGCAGTGCCACTCTTGGGCTCTTGACCTCTTGCCAATTGCCACATACCTTGTCTCATTAGCTGGGCCTGGCCGTAACTGGTCGGCCTACACATGGTACGGTGGCACATTTTTGACGTGCACGCGGCCCAGTTGCCCCCAGATCAGTCCGTCTCTCTGTTTGCACCGACGCCCCTGTCGTGTCGCCTCTGGAGCTTGGACGCACTCGCATTTCTGCATGCCATCTCGTCGCGAGTGAAGTCTAAAACAAAGCCTGAAGTTGTAGAGGGCGACGCAAAACGAACCCTAACCTTCAAAACCCTGAAGTCCGTATCCTGACCTCTTTGATCCCATTTTATCTGAACCCTGGATTTGTTTGGCATACTGGGAAAAGCAAAATCCTAGCCAAGAACTCGCTCTCTCATGGTAGCGTGGGTCAACACATCATCTTCTTCCCCGTTCACATCTCTCTCGTGCTGCTCTCCCGCGGATGGGCGGACGTCGGCTACCAGTGTGTACTTCTCTTCCTCGCATGTTCGCTCCCCTACCGATCCCGCCCGCACGGTGGCAAGCACTGGCTGATCAGGTGCGGTCGCTGCGACCGACAGTGGGAGCTCCTCAGCAACATGGTGCGCCTGGGAAAGGAGATGCATCTGACAGGTGGACCCATGTAGTAAGTGACAGTAGAGATCAATCCCACCAGGGGTCGTGCCTTTTCTTTGACGAGCGGATCGCGTCTTTCCTATTGCACCAAACAAGATTGTACTCAGAAGGGGTCTAGCGTGACTGGGATTTGTAAATACGGGGTACCAAACTCAGAGACTTAGAGCATCTCCACTCGCCCCCAACAGCCCCCCTCCCAAGGCCCCTTTTTATCGCCGGCGTGAAAAAATGGCCCGGTCGCGCCCTCAGAAGCCCATTTTTCGCCGGTTAGGGCCGAATTTGGCGCCGGCAGACCCATGCCGAACCCGGTGCGCTGGGGGCACCCGGGGACGCCGGGGGAAACTGTTTTGGCGCGAAATCTTGTGGGGCCGCCGAGTCAGCGACTAGGCGCGTTTGTCGTCCTCATCGCCTCGGTTTCCTGGGGGAATCAATGCGAAGACTGCGCCGGTCAGTCTTCCATTGATTCCTCACGGGCGGCGCAGTGAAGGCGCGTCGACGCGCGTCCCGCCCCCTCCCGCCATGCGTACACACGGCGGCCGCCCGCTCGCCGCCCACCCGCGGCTATAAAAGCCGTCCCTCCCTTGCCAGTGGCCGCACACTTCCTCGCCACAGCCCCTCTCCCCTCTCGTCGACGACGCCCTTCTCGCCCTCTCGCCTCGCCGACGACGCCCCTCTCCCCTCTCTCCCCGTCTCAAAACCATGGCCGAGCACTACCCCGGTGACGGAGCAGCGGCCATTGGCTTCGGCCGCCGCCACCTGCACGAGGACGAGGCCCGTCTCCTTTACGACGCGGACTACCCGGCGCCCCTAATACGTCTCCAACGTATCTACAATTTTTTATTGTTCCATGCTATTATATTATCTGTTTTGGATGTTTTATATGCATTAATATGCTATTTTCTATTATTTTTTGGACTAACTTATTAACCAAGAGCCCAGTGCCAGTTTTTGTTTTTTCCTTGTTTTTGAGCTTCGCACAAAAGGAATACCAAACGGAATAAAACTTTTGCGGTGATTTTTCTTGGACCAGAAGACACCCCGGAAACTTGAAGATGAAGTCAGAAGAGCAGCGAGGCGGCGGCAAGGGGGGAGGGCGCGCCCCCTGCCTTGCCGCCTCCTCGGGACTCCTCTGACCTAACCCTTGGCCCTATATATATTCACATATATTCCCAAACCACCAGAGGCATGCACGAAAACACTTTTCCACTGCGCAACCTTCTGTTCCCGTGAGATCCCATCTTGGGGCCTTTTGCATCCTGCCGGAGGGGGAGTCGATCACGGAGGGCTTCTACATCAACTCTATTGCCCTTCCGATGAAGCGTGAGTAGTTTACCACAAACCTACGGGTCCATAGCTAGTAGCTAGATGGCTTCTTCTCTCTCTTTGATTCTCAATACACTACAGAAAAAAGACACATCCGTGACATTTTGGGCCGAACGAATTTTTCCCTGTCATGCTTATGACACTTCTATGTCGATAATTGTGACAAAACCCGATATCATCATAGATGTGGTGGGATCCTACTTCTATGATAAAAAATCATGACAGAAAATGGGCTTTTCATCCTGGGCGGGCCGGAGACGCAGCTGCATGACATTCTTTGGGCTGTCCATGACGAAAAAACCGTGGTAGAAGCGAGGGCGAGGAAAATATCAGGGAGTTCCCGGTTATGGTGGGTGGTCGGGGCCGAGCGATGCATGGAGGTTTGCGCGTTTCTCTCGTACACGTACGCGCGTGTGTGTGAGGCGTTGTGCTCTAACTGAACCCGAGCGAGGTGTTCACCTACTGAACCCGAGCGATTGCACTGCAGGCTACGCGTTACTGAACCCGAGCGATCGATCGATCCCTGGCTGTTAACTGAACCTGTTGGGGATATGACTATCAGGTATGACCCGCCCAGAGGAGCCGGGTCATCCTATGGCGGTTCATCTCAATGAAGCCCAGGAGCGTATTAAGATGGCGGTTCATAGACAGGCCAGTTAGAGGGCCTAAAGCCAAAGGCGGCTCATAGGCCCACAAATATAAACCGCCATGTATATGTAAGCTTGTATTGTAAGGTATGTAAGATAAGTCACCGAGCCGGACACGTTGTATGAGCCGGCCGGGACTCTGTAGGCCGCAGGGCGTCAACCCTGTATATAAGGGGATGACCCGGCAGCGGCTTAGGGCAAGAGACAACAGATCGAGAACCAGGCAAAGCGTGTTCGCTCCCTGGTCATCGAAACCCTAGCAATACCACCTCAAACTGGATTAGGCCTTTACCTTCACCGCAAGGGGCCGAACCAGTATAAACTCTTCGTGTCCTTTGTCCCGTTTTAACCCCTTTAAGCTAACTCCGTCGCAATGGCTCCACAACTAAGTTCTTTGTCTCGTTTTAACCCCTTTAAGCTAACTTTATTGGATGACCAAGAGTCGTCGCGGCAAGCTCTACATCGACGACGCAGGCTGGGGCCCGGAGGCCGGCTCAATTGAGTACGGGTATCGGGTCCCCTTTGGCGGAATCCACGTTTTCATTGGCAAGATCGGCGAACCGGGCCTTGAGCCGGACACCTGCACCACATCATCGAGACGGCTCAGCGTGCACGACCCGCCCAGGTTCAGCCCGCCGTGAGGCGTGCCTTCGTTGGATGTATCCACGAGTTTGAATTGGAAGACTCCATGTTTGGCGGTGAGACGACCGTCTATTCTGATGATGAATCGTCCACGGGCGAGACCAACTCCATGTACCAGATACAAGATGGACGGCTTGGGGGCTATTCTGATGGCGATAGTATTCCGGACCCCCATGAGCCGCCGTTCAGGGCAGTGATCTTCATGGCTGGCACTCAGCGGTTCTCGGTTCAACAGCCGCCGCAGCTATGACTTCCAGTGCGGTGGCAGTAACGGCAACAGGTATTGGCGGTTCAGCACGCCCGCTGACTCAAGTTTTAACAGGGCTATTGGATGATCTAGAAACGCCGATGGGGGCGGAGGTAACCCCGGACAACGCGGAACGGCATAAGGCGGATATTGCCAAGCTGTGTGAGGAGATAGCACAACCTAAAGAAGACCTGGCGGCTGAGAACGCCAGGATGAATGCAGAGCGGGCCGTCTTAGATGCTCAAGCACAACGGATTCAAGCGGATTCGTACCGGCTTTCGGTAGATCAGAACACAGCAAATGAAGTCTTGAGGAGAAAATACCGGAGTCGCCTCCCTTCGGTGTATGAGTCAAGGAATCTCTTCAACACACCTGGGGCCGGGGCTAGTAACCCGCCCTGGTTAAGCCGGATGCCTGAAGCGCCAGGGGGTGGAGCGACGGTTCAGCCGCGCGTGACAGATGCACCACGTAATGACCCGCCTCAGCATGGGGTGATACCGCCGGGTCATTATGCTACCCCTCTAGACAATATGATTGCTGCGGCAACACGATTGGCGGCTCTACCGGCCAAAGGCGAGTCTCCGACGGCGATCGAAACCCGGAGGGCCAGAGATCTTCTTCAAACGGCTTTGGTGCAGCAGCAAGCCTACTCCTACAGTCATGATCGGGTTCATGCGATCCCTCGTCCAAGCCGGAGCTACAGTAGGCACATGGATTCGCCAGCAGTTTTGAGTACTGAGCGGCGTCGTAACCAACCTCATGGTCATCACCCGGCACGCAATGTTGCTAATGCACATGATTTGGTGGATCAGGGAAGAGCGCGCTGGGAGGCTGAACTGGCGGCTCATCAGCACGCGCCGGTTTACCCGACGACTTCGGTTGAGGCGGGTGTAACTTCGAGGGCTTTCGGAGTGCCATGTCTGATAGCGGCTCTGCGGAACGAGCGTTTGCCCAAGGACTTCAAAGGCCCTCGTAAGGTACCCAATTACACAGCAGACCAGCCCCCTGAGGCTTGGGTGGAGAGTTATGAGATGGCTATGGAGATGCTGGATGTTAGTGAGGCCGCGTATGCTAAGTATTTTACCATGATGTTGGAAGGAACGGCTCGTACTTGGCTGAAGGGGTTGCCGGCTAATTCCATCGGGTCATGTGCAGAGCTGAAGGCCCAGTTTATACAGAATTTCAAGGATACATGCAAGCAGCCTATGTCGATTGTGGATTTGGTTTCTTGTGTTCAAGCTGAGGGCGAGTCAACCACCAGCTGGGTGCACCGGGTCTCGACCATCATACATTCTTCAGACCATATGAACGTCGGATCGGCGATTCTAATGTTGGAGAAAAATTGCCGCTTCATTCCACTCAAGCAGAAGCTTGGACGGCTCAAGCGTCATTGCGAGGACATGGTACTCTGATGGCAGCTCTGGTTAAATATGCTGACTCTGATGGTACCAAGGACCCCGACTCTGAAGACGAAAGATCGGGAAAGGGAAAAAAGAGTAGTGGTGTGAAGGGGCAGCAAAATAATCCTACCAATCAGGGAAGCAACAGTAAGCGCAAGGCTGATGACTTTGTGGCTAACACAAGTGCGCGTAATTACAGCCAACGTCGTAAGGGACCGCCGGCTCAAAGGACATGATTTAACCTGGAGGCGATGTTAAACAGGCCGTGTCCGAAACACGGGACGGATCAGAAGCCAGCTAGACATTCATGGAAGGATTGCAGCATAATGAGAAGTTTTAGGGAGTCTATCCAGCGGAACCATGGCCCGAACGGTGGATCAGGGTCCGGCTCTCACGGTCCGGGTCAAGGTGGCGGCGGTTCAATTCCGGGTTTCAAGGCCATGGTAACCAGAGTGGTTATAATCAGTAGAATAATCAGAGGAATCAACAACAGCAGCAATCTGGTTATCGAAGCAACCGAAGCAGTTGAATAGTGGGCAGTATCATGTCTTCACCACTAGCTTATGTAAGCGGGATCAGAAGCTTCATAAGAGGGCAGTCAATGCTGTTGAGCTGGCGGTGCCACATTACCTGCTGTGGTCGAAGCAGCCTATTGTGTGGAGTCGTGAGGATCACCCGCCCCGGGTCGATAACCCAGGTCATCTGGCTCTAGTGATAGCACCTCAGGTTGGGGGCTATAAATTTACCAAAGTACTCATGGATGGAGGCAGCAGCATTAACATACTGTATTATGAGACCTTCCGTCGCATGGGGCTGACTGATAAGAATCTTAAGCCGTCAAACACAGTATTTCATGGTGTGGTGCCGGGTAAATCAGCTTATCCAGTGGGTAAGATATCTTTGGAAGTTGCTTTTGGAGATGAACATGACTCTAGGTCTGAGACCTTAACTTTTGAAGTGGTCAAAATCTGAAGCCCTTATCATGCTCTGTTTGGGCGGCCGGCTTATGCTAAATTCATGGCAAGGCCTTGTTATGTTTACTTACAGCTCAAGATGCCGAGTTACAAGGGCACCATCATAGTGCATGGGAGCCGCAAGGTGGCTTTGGAGTGTGAGGAAGGTGATGCGGCTTATTCTGAGTCAGTTTGTGCGACAGAGGAGCTGAAATTTTACAAGGATAATGTTGACCCGGCAGATATGACATCCTTGAAAAAGCCAACTACAGAGCATGACCCTTCACTGAAGTTTAAGTCGGCAGATGACACTAAATTGGTTGATTTTGTTCCTGGCGATTCTTCTAAGCAGTTCAGCATCAGTGACAATCTGGATCCGAAATAGGAAGGCGCGCTCATCGAGTTCATCCGTGAGAACCGAGACATCTTTGCATGGAAGCCTTCAGACATGCCGGGTGTACCGAGGGAACTCGCTGAGCACACTTGTCGTGGAATTGTCACGGCAGATGTCCTCGGTGTAAGGACTTAGTCGTGAGGCCAACGCATCTATGTAGTAGCTTGAGAGGGGTTGATTGGGATGAGAGACGCAGGGCGGATCAACGCACAAGACAAGGGTTTAGACAGCTTCGGGCCCCGGGAAACATCATCCGGTAATAACCCTACATGCTGTTGTGGCTAGGTCTCATTATGCTTATGAGAGAGTCGCCGGTAAGCCGGCTCTTTGTGTCTAGCCCTCGAGATTGTTTCTTGTTGCCCGTCCCTCTTTGGGGTGCCCTGCCCCTCCTTATATAAGTTAGAGGGGCGGGTTACATGTGGAGTCCTAGTAGGACTAGGACTAGTCTATCTTCTCTTACAAGTTAATTACAAGTCCGGGTCTTGCTTCCTTGTAAAGGAAATATTCGTCATCCCTTTCCTTTTAAGCCAGCCCATCATAAACGTGAGCCGACCTTCTGGGCCTTGGGCGTAGTCTTCTATCTAACCCGCCGTCGGGGTCATCCGTGAGTCGTCTGACAGTGAGCCGCCAGACCCGTGAGTCGCCAATCTCCGGCGGGTCACGGTGAAGTGCCAAGTCCGGCCGGGTCATACTTCCGGCCGGGTCATACCGCGGGGTATATCCCCGACATTAGCCTCCAGTTTAATTTGGATTCATCCATGTTAAACTAATCTGCAATATAAACACAAGAACAAATTTGACAGGTTGTGTTCCGGGTTAAATACTCTTTGTAAGCCGGCACTTGATCATCCTTAAGTCCTTGTCATCTTCCTTCTTGATATGTATCCGTAATCTCATAGCAAATCTCTTTAGCAGATATGTTCAAATTTTGCCAATGCAAAAAATCCAGATACTTCCTTTGAAAAAATCCGGGTCAACAGGCCAGCTTCAGAATCAATTTGCCGACATTGGTCTTTTGTTGAGAAATATTGTAAGAGACAATCCACTTGAGTCGGCTTTCAATGCTCTGACTTGACAAAAATATTGGTCTTCAAATATTCAACTTATATTCAGCCGGCTTAAAGATATAAAACTTGCCGGTTTATGAATACCAAAATTGCCGGGTTATAAATAGATGATGCCAAATCATAATTGTCACCGACGCCGGTTTGTGATTTTTGCAGACACCAGGTCAATCTGATTTACTCAAAACTGAGAATTTGAAGATATTTCTCCTTATATCCATATTACCTGTAGCCCCCAAGGGCCGGTTTAATCAGCATGAATAAGCCGGGACTTATCACCATGGCTTTAAATAAAATCCAGTTGTGTAGCCCCCATGAGTCGGCTATAGTCATAGTAGTGTAGCCGAGTCATCCTAGAATTGTCTTGAATTGTTTGACAGGAGCAATTGGTAGTCCCCAAGGGCCGGCTCATTACGATGTGATGAGTCGGGTCTTCAATGAGGTGAGCAAAAAATGACTTTGCATTAACCCCCAAGTGACATGGTGCATGCTGGCAGTGACATGGGACTTGCATATTCGATGTAATCTCGATTTGAACAATGTAGCCCCCAAGTGCCGGGTCGTAAGCCTGCAACGACTCGGGACTATTTCCTCCATTGTAAAATAAATCATGCCCATTGATAAAAATAATAGCCGCTGTGCTAAAGCGACTTTGAAAACCTCAATCATAACACTGGTTATTGATAATCACAATAGAAATCCAGCCATGTTGGCTATTCAAGGTTTGAATAATATAATCCGGTATGAAAACCTCAATCATTCAATATCATCATGAAAATTCAACCAGTTTTGGCTATTAAAGATTTGAATACCTCATCGGTTGACAAGTAAACCCGGAGTTTAAATACCTGGCGGCTCTTGGCCAATGACGACTTAATGCGCCTTCATTGTAAGCCAGAATTTTTGTAACCCGGTGGCCTATAGCCCTTGAGAAAACCAATAATTGATAAACCCCTGCACATAATTAGATCACAAGATCCCTTGGCGGTTTACCGCAGGGCGGGTCATAATATCTCACATATAACCACTGTGATATTGAATTTGTACTGCCGGTTTACATGACCTGCGCAGTAAGGGTGATAACCCAATCCTTAGAAGCCAATGCTTCCACATAGATGATGATTGCCATAAGCTGGCGATTTATCATTGAAAATCAAGCCGGGTTAAATAACAACCACTCATATACACTTTAGATATGAAAAAGAGCTTCAAATAAAATCCAAAAATTGTTTGCAAAAAGAGACTTCAAAGTTTTTGAGGCTTCTGATTCGAATACGATTAGAAAACCGTCCCAAAGGGGTTAGGCTAAGATTCGAATACGATCATGTAGCCCCCAGTGGCTTTGGCATTGCCGATCAAGAGGGTACCGACAGCTATGTTCTCTTTGGTTCGAATACGACCTATGTTTGAACAGGAAGCCCCCAAATGACCTTGAGAGTTGTTTAACGACGCTGATTCAAATACGATCCACGTCGGTTCCCAAAGGGGGTTGAGCTATGGTTCAAATATGACCAAGAAACTCCCCAATGAGCTCGGCAGTGTGCCGATCAAAAGGGTATCAACAGCTATGTTCTCTTTGGTTCGAATACGACCTATGTTTGAACAGGAAGCCCCCTAGTGATCATGAGAATATTTAACGACTCTGATTCGAATACGATCAGGGTCACACCAAAAGGGTTAAGCTAAATTCAAAATACGATCAGCTCCCAATGGTCATTAAAGCAGGGTACCTGTATTTGAGTTGTGCTTTGTAACAGACTCTCTTTGGTCCCTTTAATTTTTCCTGAGATCTTGAACTTTGCGAGAGATAACCTCTTTTTGAACCGGAAATTTGTAAACCGGATATTAAGAGCTTCAAAGCTTTATTAGATACAAATTTACCTTGAGCCGGACGTTTGAACCGGATTTGAGAGCTTCAAATCTTTGCGGGAGAAAGATATCTCTTGAACCGGATTTTAAACTGGAATCTTTATTTGAACCGGCAATTTTCTGACAGCCTTTAAAGTTTCATGAATATGGTAGCAGCCTCCGAAACCGGGTTATCATTCCCTCCAGCGACCCGGGGTTCCCGAGTCATGTTATTGTAGCCCCCGAGTCTCAAGATGACTCGAGGAGTTGGCTTGAGATTCTCCATATTTACCCGTGATATAAACCGGCATAACTTGTATATCATTGGTCTTGATAACACGATGTGAACCCACAAAAGGTTGAAGCGACTGCGGCGGGTTATAAATGATCCCATATGAGCCGTGTCAACAACTCGGCCAATAACTCCTTCCAACTGGTTGTTCGAAGTTAACCAAACTGTAGTGGCGGCGACTCGTACGCCTGCCCATTGAACCATCCAGTGCAGACGACGGCTGATAATATATGATAATTTGCCTCCAGTTTGTTGGAAGAAAACCGGGCTTCCCAAGTAGTGACTTGCTCATAATCAATAAACAACTCATCCAGACAAGTGCGGCCTGGTGTGTTGATGTAGATCAGGCCGCGAGAGACGGACGGTAAGGATGACCGTAACATCAGAGGCGGCACAGACAGATGAGTCGGCCGTGGCATTGTAAACCGGTGCGGACGGGTGAGTTGTCCTCCTTGTTGTAAGCCGGCGTGGTCGCGAGAGACGGGCACGGCGTGGTAAGCCGGCGCGGTCGCGAAATTTAAGCTGGTCAGACAATTTCTCCGTCATTTTAACGAGAAGAGGCGGAAGGCCATTGGTGAAGAAGTGGCCCGGCTCTTAGCAGCCGGGTTCATTGTTGAAGTTTTTCATCCTGAGTGGTTGGCTAACCCGGTGTTGGTGCTTAAGAAGAATGGCACCTAGCGGATGTGTGTGGATTACACGGATTTAAATAAGGCTTGTCCGGCTGATCCGTTTGCTCTCCCCCGTCTTGATCAAATTATTGATGCTACGGCGGGCTGTGAGCGTCTGAGTTTTTTGGACGCTTATTCTGGTTATCATCAGATCAAGATGGCAGTTAAGGACCAGGAGAAGACGACTTTCATTACTCCGTTTGGAGCCTTCTGTTATGTATCTATGCCCTTTGGGCTCAAGAGTGCCCAAGCGACTTACCAGCTGTGTGTGCAAAATTGCCTTCACAGTCAGATCGGGCGTAATGTTCATGCTTATGTGGATGACATTGTGGTGAAATCCAGGAAGAAGGAGACCTTGATTGATGATTTGAAAGAGACGTTTGACAATCTCCGGGTCTACAAGATGATGCTTAACTCGGCCAAGTGTGTTTTTGGTGTACCGGCGGGTAAGCTCTTGGGTTTTCTGGTTTCTAACAGGGGCATTGAAGCTAACCCGGAGAAGATCAAGGCTATTACCTCCCTGGCTAAGTCGAGGAGTGTCAACGACGTCCAACGCTTGGCGGGTCGGATTGCAGCTTTAAGCCGATTCATAAGCCGCCTTGGAGAAAAGGCCATCCCTCTGTATCAGATGATGAAGAAGACAGATGACTTTGTTTGGAGTGATGCTGCTAATGAGGCGTTTGAGGCACTTAAGAAGCAATTGGCTGAGCCGCCGGTTCTTGCTGCTCCTATTGATAAGGAGCCTCTGCTGCTATATGTGGCGGCTAATAGCCGAGCTGTCAGTGTGGCTATTGTGGTGGAAAGAAAGGAGGCAGGCAAGGAATATCCGGTTCAACGGCCAGTTTATTACATCAGCGAGGTGCTTATTGAGTCCAAGCAGAGATATCCACATTGGCAGAAGCTTGTGTATGGGGTCTTCATGGCAAGCCGGAAGCTTAAGCAATATTTTCAGGGCCATCCCATTACTGTGGTCAGCTCTGCCCCTTTAGGAGACATCATCCAAAACAGGGAGGCCACGGGCCGGGTCGCTAAGTGGGCCATTGAGCTTGGACCTGACGGGTTAAAATATGTGCGTCGAACAGCCATCAAATCTCAGGCACTTGTGGATTTCATCAATGATTGGACAGAGTTGGAGGCGCCTGAGGAAAAACCGGATAACACATATTGGACTATTCACTTTGATGGACCCAGACAGTTGGAGGGCTCGGGGGCTGGAGTTGTCTTAACTTCCCCACGAGGTGACAAATTTTCTTATGTTCTCCGGCTTATGTTCCCTTGTACTAACAATGCAGCTGAGTATGAGGCCTTGCTCCATGGTCTTCGGATGGCTAAAGAGATGAACTTAAGCCGGGTGAGGTGCTTTGGTGATTCAGATCTGGTGGCTCAGCAAGTTTCAGGTACTTGGGACTCTAAGGATCCGCTTATGGCGGCTTATCGACGAGAGGTTGATGGCATTGCAGGTCACTTCAAGGGTTATCAAGTTGAGCATATTGATCGAAGGAAGAATGAGGTGACTGACAACTTAAGTCGGCTAGGGTCTCAGCGTAAGCCGGTGCCGCCTAACACGTTCCTAGATGTTTTACTCAACCCTTCGGTCAAATTACCCACGGAGGAGGACCTTGCTATCCCTGACCCGGAAGCACAGTTGGTGGCCGCTCTTCATGTTATTCCTGATTGGACAATGCCATACTTGGCTTACATGACCCGGGGTGAGTTGCCAGAGGATGAGGTCTTGGCCAGGCAGATAACTCGGTGGTCTAAGTCAATGTCAATTGTCAATGGAGAATTGCACCATCGCAGTGTCACAGGGGCATTTCAACGTTGCATTTCTCCTGAAGAAGGCTGTGAGATTCTGCGCGAGATTCACGAAGGAGATTGTGGTCATCATGCCGGCTCTAAATCTCTCATAGCCAAAGCCTTTCGTCACGGTTTTTATTGGTTGATGGCTCATGCTGACGCGGAGGACTTGGTCAGCAAGTGTGACGGTTGTCAGAAGTTTTCACGACGAGCTCATGTTCCGGCTCAAGAATTGAGGATGATTCCAATCACTTGGCCGTTTGCGACTTGGGGGCTTGATATGGTTGGGCCTTTCAAGAGGTCCAAGGATAAGAAGACCCACCTTTTGGTGGCGGTTGAAAAATTCACCAAGTGGGTGGAGGCAGAGCCGGTCAGTAGGTGTGATGCAGCAACGGTGGTCCAATTCATGAAGAAGGTGATCTTCCATTTTGGCTTTCCACACGGTATCATAACAGATAATGGCACTAATCTCTCTAAGGGTGCTATGAAATAATTTTGTCGACAGGAGCATATCCGGCTTGATGTTTCCTCTGTGGCCCACCCTCAGTCCAATGGTCAGGCGGAACGGGCAAATCAAGAGATCCTGCGAGGTATCAAGCCCTGGCTTATGGTTCCTTTGCAGCGAACGCCGGGTTGTTGGGTCGAGGAATTACCCTCCGTGTTATGGAGCATTAATACGACCCCCAACCGTTCTATGGGTTATACGCCTTTCTTCATGGTTTATGGAGCAGAGGCGGTTCTCCCTAGTGACATCCGTCACGATTCACCTTGGGTGGCGACTTATGTTGAAGCGGACAATGAAAAGGCACGTCAAGAGGCGCTTGACCTGTTAATGAGGAGCGTGACCTTGCGGCGGCTCGTTCGATGATTTACCAGCAAGATTTACGTCGTTATCACAGCCGCCGGGTCAAATCCAGAACTTTTCAAGAAGGCGACTTAGTGCTCCGGCTCATCTAAGACCAAACAGATATGCACAAGCTCTCGCCGCCCTGGGAAGGATCGTTTGTGGTCAGCAAGAATCTGCATAATGGGTCATATTATCTTATCGACGTTCGAGAACACAAGGATTCACGTAAGTCAGAGGAGGAGACCCATCGGCCGTGGAATATCGCTCATGTTCGGCCCTACTATACTTGAGCCACCGGCTCTCATGATGTACATAGTTTGATGATGTATATATTATAAACAGTTTTAATAAAGCCGGCATCCCTGATAATTCAGGGCCTCTGTCGTTTCACTTCCTCGAAGTTGAGTCTTTATCATCATCTTACATATTCATTTAAGCGGCTTTTATGCATAACAAAAGGGGACCAAAGAGAGTTCGATGCGTGGCACAACTCAAACATAGGTCCCTGATGAGTCCGGCTCATTTATATGATCACTTGGGGGCTTCCTGCTCATCGATCATAGCTGTCAGTACCCTCTTGATCGGCGCAATGCCAAAACTTATATGTTCACTTGGGGTTTCCTGCTCATCGAGCATAGCTATCAGTACCCTCTTGATCGGCGCAATGCCAAAACTTATATGATCACTTGGGGGCTTCCTGCTCATCGAGCATAGCTATCAGTACCCTCTTGATCGGCTCAATGCCACACTTGTAAGTATGTCACTTGGGGGCTTCCTGTTCAAACATAGGCGTATTCGACCAAAGAGAACATAGCGTTACTACCCTCTTGACCAGGTTTGTTCAAACATAGGCGTATTCGACCAAAGAGAACAAACTCTGACCGGGTCATCCTACCTGAACACCAGCTGCTTCAACTCCATCAGGTCATCCTGATTGACCCGCCAAACTCTTAACGATCAGTCTTTACGGCGTATTCGACCAAGATCTGAGCTCGGTTAAGGTTCAAATGGCGGTTTGTCATGTGAGAGCACGATGTAAAGATAGTCAGGATGGATCCAGGCTTCATAAGCCGCCTTCCTTGGAACTTGGATAAATCGGCCCATAATACTGTTACTCTGGCCCCGCATACTCCTGATAAGTCTTTGAGCAAGACCAGAGTTTATCGAGGGTTCAAATGTCGATTGGGCACACTGTGAGTCAGGATTACGGCAGCACGAATAATCCAGTGGCTCAGGCTAGTTTCATTGAAGAAGACACTTTTTGGCTTGGCAGCCCACAAAAGCCTCAAATTTTCTTTTGATGTTTTCCTATTCGAAGATTTCTTCTTCTTTGGCTTCTACTTTAGCAAGTCGGGCCCAGCTGCCCTATATACGGCTCATATTTGAAGCATTTTCTGGGTTTCAATAACCCGCCAAGGTGGCAGATTCTAAATCGCCAGCATATCATGACTCCTATGTCGAGCGTTACCACTTCTCAACCTCTAAATACACGAAGCTGGTAAGCCGGCAAGATTAAACCCATGCTACTTGTAACGCCCACGATGCGGCTATATCTCCCACGTGTCGAGGCACGACTTAGAGGCATAACCGCATAGTGGTTTTGTCGCAAGAAGGGTCATCTTCACACAATCCCATGTAATGAACAAGAATGGGATAAAGAGTTGGCTTACAATCGCCACTTCACACAATACATAAATATCACTCATACATCATCCAAAATACAATCATTTAGACCGACTACGGTCAAAATCCAGATGAAAAATAAGACAACCCCAAATGCTAGATCCCCGATCGTCCCAAATGGGCTCCACTACTGATCATCAGGAAAAGACACATAGTAACGACCACGTTCCTCGTCGAACTCCCACTTGAGATCGACGCCATCGTCTGCACTGGCATCGTCGGCACCTGCAACTGTTTTGGTAGAATCTGTGAGTCACGGGGACTCAGCAATCTCACACCCGCGAGATCAAGACTATTTAAGCTTATAGAAAAGGGAGGTGCAATGAGGTGGAGCTGCAGCGGCAAAAGCATATATGGTGGCTAACTAGCGCAAATGAGAGCGAGAAGAGAAGCAATGGAGCGGACGTCATCTAGCAATGACCCAGAAGAGATCCTGAACACCTACTTACGTCATACATAACACAGACCGTGTTCACTTCCCGGACTCCGCCGAGAAGAGACCATCACGGTTACACACGCACTTGGTGTATTTTACTTGGGTCAAGTGACAAGTTATCTACAACCGGACATTAACAAAATTCCCATCTGCCTCATAACCGCGGGCACGGCTTTCGAAAGATAATACCCTGCAGGGGTGTCCCAACTTAGCCCATAATAAGCTCTCACGGTCAACGAAGGATAAACCTTCCCCCGGAAAGACCCGATCAATCTCGGAATCCCGGTTTACAAGACATCTCGACAATGGTAAAACAAGACCAGCAAAGCCGCCCGAATGTGCCGACAAATCCCGATAGGAGCTGCACATATCTCATTCTCAGGGCACACCGGATTGTCCAAGCTTCTGATAGGTCAGACCAGAGTTGCCCCTGGTGGCCACCGGCGACTGACAGTTTGGACCAATACTCAGAGGAGCACTGGCCCGGGGGTTTAAAATAAAGATGACCCTCGGGCTCTAGAAAACCCGGGGGAAAAAGGTATAGGTCGCAAATGGTAAAACCAAGGTTGGGCCTTGCTGGAGGAGTTTTATTCAAGGCGAACTGTCAAGGGGGTCCCATAAATCACCCGACCGCGTAAGGAACGCAAACTCAAGGAACATAATCCCGGTATAACAGTAACTAGGGCGGCAAGAGTGGAACAAAACACCAGGCATAAGGTCGAGCCTTCCACCCTTTACCAAAATATATAGATGCATTAATTAAATAAGAGATATTGTGATATCCCAACATATCCATGTTCCGACATGGAACAAACTTCAACTTCACCTGCAACTAGCAACGCTATAAGAGGGGCTGAGCAAAAGCGGTAACATAGCCAAACAACGGTTTGCTAGGAGAGGATGGTTAGAGGCTGACATGGCTAAAATGGGAGACATGATATAGCAAGTGATAGGTAGCGAGCATGGCAATAGAGCGAACAACTAACATAGCAAAGATAGAAGTGATTTCGAGGGGTGGTCATCTTGCCTGCAAGATTCTCAGAGTTGTCGAAAGCTTGATCCTCGTAAGCGTACTCGACAGGTTCCTCGTTCACGAACTCGTCTCCCGGCTCTACCCAAGACAAGAGCACAAACAAATGGAACCACAATCAACAACGAGAAATGCGCAAACAACATGATGCAAAAACATGTATGATATGCAAGATATGATATGCGATGCATATGCGTGCTCCGGAAGGAAAATGATGAACATGGCAGTAACTTGGCAAACCAAGCATGCCACTGGAAAGATGTGATGATTTCGGTCGAAATCGATATAAAGATCACCGGAATCGGATGCACGGTTTGCAAATGGCAAGCAAAACAAGGATGACACTAATCTGCGGTAAACAGCAAGATAGCACTTGAAATGCAACAAGCAACAATGCTACAGCACCCCAACATAGCAACAAAGCACATGGCAGTAATCTACAGGAGATGCTTGACAAAAGATGAACACTGAGTTACGGCTAGTTCACAACATATCAAGCTCAAACAAGCATGGCAAAAGTGCAAAACATTACAGGTTCACAGACTTGGTGAAAAACTGGACATGGCAGAAAACAGCATCAGGTAGCAATGTTCAGAGCACGAAATCAACATGCTACAGGAACTTAACATAGCAAAACAAGGCATGGTATTGTTCTACTAAATGCACATGACAAAAGTCCCTTACCGACCATAAGCCAAAAAGGACCAGAAGATATGATGGCAAGCATGTAAACATAGCAAGTTTCGTTATCAGGTTTCAGACTTAGCAGAAAACAGAGCATGGCAGAAATATTAATATGTAGGCCTCTTTGTGAGCTTGATGCACTCATTACAGAGCAATGCATGACAAACCAAGCATACCTACAGCAAGATGGCATGTTTATGAAGCTAACCATGGCAAGAACAATTGCATAGCATGTAAGGATCAACTACAATAACCTTGGCGAAAATGCATGCCATGTTAAGAATCTGCCAGAAATATTTTATAGCAAAAGTAGAGTAAGATTGAGTCATGCTATGTCACTCCATAATTGCAAACAATTGCAGGAATGGATCAATTACAACTATAGCTACAAAACATCCTTACTGAACATCTCCAAAATATGCATGGATCTCTCTGTAGCATCAAGTTTACATGGCAACAAAATTACAGCAGACAAGGACTTAGAGAAATCACTAAGTCCCTGAAATCAGAAATATTACGGGGCCTACTTTGCATGCTTGTGCTAGTCACCACAGAGATCACAAAAATACATGGACTACACCACTACGAGATGTCTTTTCAGAAGAGCTTCCGGGTATGCCTCCGCACCGGCCAGTTGAGTTCGTTATCGAACTAGAGCCTGGTACTGTACCTGTTTGCAAGCGTCCATACAAGCTTGGACCTAACGAGTTGAAGGAATTGAAGAAGCAGCTCGATGAATAAGAACGTCTGGGTTTGATCAGACCGAGTTCTTCTCCATGGGGTTGTGGTGTTTTTTTTTGTCAAGAAGAAGGATGGCACGGACCGACTTTGTGTCGACTACCGTCCATTGAACAAGAAGACAATCAAGAACAAGTATCCACTTCCCAACATCAATGAGCTATTTGAGCAACTCAAAGGTGCTAAAGTTTTCTCGAAGCTTGACCTTCGTATGGGTTATCATCAGATTCGCATTCGTGAAGAAGATATTCCCAAGACAGCATTCAGAACAAGCTTTGGTTCTTATGAATATACTATTGTGTCTTTCAGCCTTGTCAATGCTCCTCCGGTGTTCTCTCGGATGATGAATTTCATCTTCAACCCCTATACCAATGAATTCGTTCTGGTGTATCTCGATGATATCTTGGTCTTCTCCAAGAATAAGCAGAATCATGCCAAACATTTGCGATTGGTGCTCGACAAGCTCAGAGAGTATCAATTCTATGCGAAGTTCTCCAAATGTGAGTTTTGGCTCGATGAAGTTCTTTTCCTTGGTCACATCATCTCTGCCAAAGGCATCGCTGTTAATCCCGAGAAGGTGTCCGCAGTTCTGGATTTGGAACCTCCTCAAAATGTCAAGCAGCTCCGCAGTTTTCTGGGTCTTGCAAGCTATTGCCGAAGATTCGTTGAGAATTTCTCCAAGATTGCAAAGCCTCTTTCCAACCTCCTACAGAAGCATGTGAAGTATGTCTGGTCTCCTGAGTGTGACATTGCTTTCAACACTCTCAAACAGAAACTAGTCACAGCTCCTTTCTTGACTCCTCCTGATGAATCCAAGCCGTATGAAGTTTTCTGTGATGCTTCTCTCCAAGGTCTCGGTGCTGTGTTAATGCAAGAGAAGAAAGTTGTGGCCTATACCTCTCGGCAGTTGAAGCCCAACGAGAAGAACTACCCCACTCACGATCTTGAGTTGGCGGCAGTTGTCCATGCATTGGTTACGTGGAGACATCTCTTGTTGGGAAGACAAGTGGACATTTTCACCGATCACAAGAGTCTCAAGTATATCTTCACGCAGCCAAACCTCAACCTCAGGCAGACTCGATGGGTCGAAATGATTCAAGAGTACAATCCGAGTATCGAATATACTCCAGGCAAAGCAAATGTCATTGCAGATGCTTTAAGCAGGAAAGCTTATTGCAACAGCTTAATTCTCAAGCCTTTCCAACCGGATCTTTGTGAAGCTTTCCGCAAGCTGAACCTCCAAGTTGTTCCTCAAGGCGTTCTTGCCAACCTCATTGTATCTCCTACTTTGGAAGATCAAATTCGTGAGGCACAACTCCTTGATGCCATGGTGAAGAAGGTGAAACGTGGTATCGACAAGGGTCTTTCCAAATACAAGTGCTATCACATTGATGACAGAGACACTTTGTTCTTCGAGGACCGGATTGTGGTTCCGAAAGGTGATCTAAGGAAAGTCATAATGAACGAAGTGCACAATTCTCTCCTTTCCATTCATCCTGGAAGTACGAAGATGTATCATGACCTCAAGCAGTCGTATTGGTGAAGTTGAAGTTTGTTCCATGTCGGAACATGGATATGTTGGGATATCACAATATCTCTTATTTAATTAATGCATCTATATATTTTGGTAAAGGGTGGAAGGCTCGGCCTTATGCCTGGTGTTTTGTTCCACTCTTGCCGCCCTAGTTACTGTTATACCGGGATTATGTTCCTTGAGTTTGCGTTCCTTACGCGGTCGGGTGATTTATGGGACCCCCTTGATAGTTCGCCTTGAATAAAACTCCTCCAGCAAGGCCCAACCTTGGTTTTACCATTTGCGACCTATACCTTTTTCCCCCGGGTTTTCTAGAGCCCGAGGGTCATCTTTATTTTAAACCCCCGGGCCAGTGCTCCTCTGAGTATTGGTCCAAACTGTCAGTCGCCGGTGGCCACCAGGCAACTCTGGTCTGAGCTATCGGAAGCTTGGACAATCCGGTGTGCCCTGAGAACGAGATATGTGCAGCTCCTATCGGGATTTGTCGGCACATTCGGGCGGCTTTGCTGGTCTTTTTTTACCATTGTCGAGATGTCTTGTAAACCGGGATTCCAAGACTGATCGGGTCTTTCCGGGAGAAGGTTTATCCTTCGTTGACCGTGAGAGCTTATGATGGGCTAAGTTGGGACACCCCTGCAGGGTATTATCTTTCGAAAGCCGTGGCCGCGGTTATGAGGCAGATGGGAATTTTGTTAATGTCCGGTTGTAGATAACTTGTCACTTGACCCAAGTAAAATACACCAAATGCGTGTGTAACCGTGATGGTCTCTTCTCGGCGGAGTCCGAGAAGTGAACACGGTCTGTGTTATGTATGACGTAAGTAGGTGTTCAGGATCTCTTCTGGGTCATTGCTAGATGACGTCCGCTCCATTGCTTCTCTTCCCGCTCTCATTTGCGCTAGTTAGCCACCATATATGCTTTTGCCGCTGCAGCTCCACCTCATTGCACCTCCCTTTTCTATAAGCTTAAACAGTCTTGATCTCGCGGGTGTGAGATTGCTGAGTCCCCGTGACTCAGAGATTCTACCAAAACAGTTGCAGGTGCCGACGATGCCAGTGCAGACGATGGCGTCGATCCCAAGTGGGAGTTCGACGAGGAACGTGGTCGTTACTATGTGTCTTTTCCTGATGATCAGTAGTGGAGCCCAGTTGGGACGATCGGGGATCTAGCATTTGGGGTTGTCTTATTTTTCATCTGGATTTTGACCGTAGTCGGTCTAAATGATTGTATTTTGGATGATGTATGAATGATATTTATGTATTGTGTGAAGTGGCGATTGTAAGCCAACTCTTTATCCCATTCTTGTTCATTACATGGGATTGTGTGAAGATGACCCTTCTTGCGACAAAACCACTATGCGGTTATGCCTCTAAGTCGTGCCTCGACACGTGGGAGATATAGCCGCATCGTGGGCGTTACACTACTGGTATGGTATTTTATCAGGTTAAATTTTATAGTCAGATCAGCCCTGGCTTTGGATTACGCGTCCCCAGTGGTTTATTTGGGTATCATGACCCGCCTGGCGGTACACCGCCACGGTGTTTGTACTTTCTTTCTGTGCAGGACACTAATTATTCAGATCTGCATAAGCCAAAGAATATCATAACCATCGTGGTTTTTAAACCGATGGATTAGCAGTTTTTGTACAAAGGATAGAAACGTGCATGATGGCACGACAGACTTAAGGGTTTTGCTACCCTAGTACATGGCCTCATAAGCCGAGCGGGATCAAATGTTTTTCAAACAAGTCAAAGGTGTAAGCCACCCTGGCGGTTCATTCTTCTTCGCCTTGATGCTGAGAGGCTTCTGGGTCATCCCTCTCAGGTTCTTTGTCCTCGGCCTGAAAGTTTGGTGTTGACCAATCGATGCCAGACAAAGCTTGAAATTCAGCTTCTTCATTTATAAGACCAGGCGTTTCAACTTCAGGGGCAAAGGTGTGCTTAAGAATTGGAGGGATCAAGCCAGTCACTTTATAAGCCGGAGTCGGCATCTTCTGATTCTCCTTGTTATAAGCCGGATGATACTTCGCAAGATCAGAATCATTGGCAATCAGCGTTGCCGTTGGACGAATTTATTTTACGCAAGCCGCAAAGTCCTTCTGATCAAACGGGGTGCCATCTTCTTTCAAACTTGGATATCCAGTAGCTACCTCGGACGGGTCAAGCTCTGGTACCCATGCTTTGGCTCGGCTCAAAGCCGTCACGGCACCGGCTCTTGCTGATGACCGTTTCATCTCATCAAATCTGGCAGGCAGTACAGAGAGTTTCTTCAACACATCTATCAGCATAGTCGGTGTTTGGCTTGATGGCGCAACTGCGGCTAGTGCACGTTGAGCTCCGGTGTATAATTGCTCAACCAATGTATAGACAACTTTCAACTTCACAAGCATGTCTTGATTCAGGTTGCTGCTTCTGGGACCTGGACATATCAAAGGCTGGTTCAATGGCGGGTTATATGATTACAACACATATTCACTTTTGATGACTAGCAAGGCGGCTTACCAAAGATAGCAGAAACCATCTGAGAGACACGGTGCTTTAAACTGGTGAGCTCCACGGTCACATCTTGAAGCGCTGCTTCTGCCTTCTCAGCCCGTTGTGTTAAAGCAAGTTTTTCTGCAGCCCAAGTTTTCTTCTCCGCCTCAAAACTGGTCTTCAGTTTTTCCGACTCAGACACGCTAAATTGGAACTTTGACTCAGCTTTCCGGATCTCAGTTTCCTGAGTCGCCAGCTGGGTCTTTGCATCATTTAACTGAGCTTCCAGTTCAGCAGTAGCAGCCTGTGTGATGTACAGAATTGTCAACATTTCTATCAAGAGTACAAGCATACAAGTCTCATGTCTTTTTGCAAGCAACAACACTTGACACTTGGGGGCTAATGTCTATCAAAGAATTTTTTAAGGAAGTGGCTCTTATAACTAAAGTCCCAAGCACTTTGCAAGCAAGACTACTTGGCACTTGGGGGCTAATGCATATCGCTTGTATCTTCTTCATAATGAGGCGGATGTGCTGTAAACGGTCCTAGACGGCTCATGGGGGGCTACACAGTTAAGCTCTCGTTTCTTTCACAAGATAAATAGGACCGGTTCATTCATTCTGGTTAAACCGGCCCTTGGGGATTATAGATGCAAAGTTAAAGCTACTTAAACAGCCGGTTTACATTTAAACCGGACAAGAGGGGATTCTAGGGCAGAAGTTTATGGATTCTTTTAAGTCTACAACCTATTCAATCTTATCATAACCAGTAGACTTGGGGGCTGTCAGATATGCATATAATATTCAAAATTGGAAGGCATACCTCATATTTTTGGTGCATTTGTTTCACCATATCAACTTCAAGCTCACGGATGGAGTGTACTTGGCTGAGATAACCAGAGAAGATCTCACTGCTGCTCAAATGTGCATAATGAGAGACGTCAAATTTCGTCTTCCGCCTTTCAATGACCTCCTGTTTAGTAGTATGCTTGGCTAGAGCTATGGGGTTTCCTGGTTCTACGAAGCTGGAGCCAGTAATCAATATATCATCATTTTGAGTCTCTGGCGGCTTAAGTGAGCTTGATGGTGTATGATCTGAAGGAATAACAGCGGGGTCATCAACGCAGAGATCCGGAATCTCAGGCGGAGTGTCAGTGACAGTTTCTTCCGGCTGTTTTTCAGATGCTTCAGGGGCAGGGGTTTGTTTTTCCGGATCAGAAATTTCTGGCGTTTCAGTTGGCTTGGTCACCTTCGCCTTTTTATTAGGCTTTGCTTGTCCACTGCATGGGTTATGACAAGTCAGTATAACTATCAGAACATAGTAAGATGCAGAAGAAGTGATTATTATTACCCAGGGGCAGTCTTGAAAGCCGGCAGTTCAGTTTGTGATGAGTTGCCAGAGGAGGACCGGGCAAGTTCCTGGTCAATTGAATCAATAGGGTTAAAAGAAAGACAGATAAGACTTGCCACCGGGTAAAAAGGAGTTTAAATTAAAAGGTACCTCGTTTCAACGTTTGCGAGGAGCAGGGGTGTTCGGTAAGCCGGAGGACAGTTCTTCACCTCCACTGGTCTGGGTTTGACGACGGGTCTCGTGTTGCTATTGCTTCAAAAGAAAGTGAGGATCCAAATAAGCCAAGGGGTGTCAAAACCTTACTTTCCAGGTTACTTGTCAAAGTTTCGGTCTTGGCAAAGAGTCTGAGCCGGAGGAAATGATAGTTACCTCTTCTTCAATTGCTTGGCTGGCTCCCGTGTCATCCTGAGAGTAATCAATGTCAATAAGATGATTGAAAAAAGAGCCAAGGGAGTCAAGGGCTACCTCTGACTCAGAGGTGTCATCCAGCTTAAGCAGATCAGAGGCGCTTGGTTTCTTCTTCTTCTTGGTGGTCTTCTTGGCGGCTTTTCTGGCGGCTTTTTTGGCAGCCCTGGCCTTCTTAGCAGCTTCATGATCGTACTCCGTTTTCCAAAAATCCGACTTAGCCTGCAAAGGTTGTTAAGGGTTGAATCAGTAATATATTTGAATGATGAGGTTAAAGCAAGTAAACTCAGGGACTCACATCTGGTGAAGGATTAAGTTTACAGAAAGGGGGTAGACCCACTTTAACACAATCCTCCGGGTCTTCATTCAGAAGAGATTTAATCATTTCATTCACTTGGTCATCAGTTAATGGAACGGAGGTATGACGCAATGAATCCGTTGCATCACCAGAGTAAGTGCACATTAAGCTGGTGCGGCTTAAGGGTATGATCCGCCACGAAACCCAACACCTGACCAGATCAACGCCAGTTAAACCGTTCCCCAGCAAAGCTTTAACCTTCACAATGGTAGGAGCAATTTTCTTCCATTCAGCAGCAGTGAGCTTTTCAGGAAGATTGTGCTTTGGGTCTAAGCGCTCGACACGGTAACCCGATAGTGGATTTTCATCAGCCGGAGAAGTATCCTTGCAATAAAACCATGTTTGATTCCAATCCTTGGGGTGACTGGGCAAGCAGGCATAAGGGAAAATGGCATCTCTTCTGCGTTGAATTGAGATCCCACCAAGCTCTAGGCTGGGTCCGTTGGTATATTCAGTCTGGCGGTTCAAGTAAAAGTATTCCCTAAAGAGATCGATGCTGGGCTCCTCTTGAAGATATACTTCACAAAAGACTTGAAAGTTACAAATATTGGACACGGAGTTGGGTCCGATATCCTGAGGATGGAGTTGGAAAATGTGCAGAACGTCCCGGAAGAATTTTGAGCCGGGTGGTGAGAAGCCCCGGCTCATGTGATCAGTGAAAACAATAACTTCGCCGTCCTTCGGATGAGGTTTTTCTTCACCCGGGTCAGGAGTACGGTAATGTATCACATTCTTGGTGGGCAGGTACCCCACTTTGACAAAATACTTAAATGTGCCCTCCGTAACAATGGAAGGGACCCAATTGCATCTATAAACTGTCTTTGGCGGCATGGTGAACAGGACAAAGCCTAATGGAAAGGAAATGTTGGCCGGTTTAAATCAGTTGGTGAAAACACAAGTTAACAAGTTACAATGTATGATCAGTATGGCGGCTTAAGTAAGGGCTAATGATATATGAGTAAATGTAAGCCGGCGAGGTAAGCCGCCATGACAAGCATGGGTGTTCAAGATCTGACCAGAGCAAAATTTTACTAAGTATTGGGACAAACAGGTTTCACAGATTAAAGTTATAAGTTTGGATCTATCGCTGCTTGCAAAAAGGAAATATATTCTAAACCTAAGGTGGCGGCGGCAGAAAAATGAGGGTGCCCAGATCAGATCTATCGTGATAAGGATATGTTTTAGTATTGAAAATAGGTGCTAAAAACTGCTACCGCACAAGGCCTATGATCTTTCCAGATTAAAACTACACTATCTACTAAGAAGGAAGGGGAGCGGTGATGAACTCCGATGAACACTGAAACCCTAATGGTAGATCTATGGCGAGGAGAAGGAAGACTTACTTGTGCGGATGGAACGATGGTGAGGTACTGCAGGACTCTGGTTCGTTCAGGGTGATGCAGCGGCCAGGGTTGACGAAGGCGGAGAAGGTCGACGATGGCAGAGCTCGGGTGTACTGCTGCATCGCGAGGAAGAAGAAGAAAGCAAGACAGAGAAGGGGGAGAATGAGAAAGTGGGCTCGAGGCCCTATTTATAAAGCCAGAAGGATAAAAGGGAGGCGCGAGAATCGAGGAGACAGAAAATGGATAAATAACGGCGTGGGCGCCTCGATTTTCAGAAGGGTCAGTACAGAAAGAGATTTACGAAGATTTGAGTTCTGTAAAGTATTAATTGCAGGTGACGTCACGGTGGGTTACCACAATTTCTGGAGATGACGTCATGGCGGTTTACAGTATTTCACCGTAAGATGAAGAAGGATTTTTCTAAATATGAAGATTGACATGAACAAGTTCAAATCAACCTGGGGCCTAATGTTGGGGATATGACTATCAGGTATGACCCGCCCAGAGGAGCCGGGTCATCCTATGGCGGTTCATCTCAATGAAGCCCAGGAGCATATTAAGATGGCGGTTCATAGACAGGCCAGTTAGAAGGCCTAAAGCCAAAGGCGGCTCATAGGCCCACAAATATAAACCGCCATGTATATGTAAGCTTGTATTGTAAGGTATGTAAGATAAGTCACCGAGACGGACACGTTGTATGAGCCGGTCGGGACTCTGCAGGCCGCAGGGCGTCAACTCGTGTATATAAGGGGACGACCCGGTAGCGGCTTAGGGAAAGAGACAACAGATCGAGAACCAGGCAAAGCATGTTCGCTCCCTGGTCATCGAAACCCTAGCAATACCACCTCAAACTAGATTAGGCCTTTACCTTCACCGCAAGGGGCCGAACTAGTATAAACTCTTCGTATCCTTTGTCCCGTTTTAACCCCTTTAAGTGGAGGGCTGGATGAATAGGACCCCGTGGAGGGCTGGTTGAACAGTAGCTGGTGGAGGGCTGGATGAACAGTAGCCCGTGGAGGGGTGGTTGAACAGGACCCCGTGGAGAGGGCTGGTTGAACAGTAGCCGGTGGAGGAGCGGTGGAGGCTGGATGAACAGGAGCCCGTGGATGAACAGTCGCAGGTGGAGGCTGGAGGAGGTCGACGGTGGATGAACAGTGGCCCGTGGAGGCTGGAGGAGGTTGACGGTGGAGATGAACAGTGGCCCGTGGAGTCCCGTTTTGCGGTACGCCACACCCCTCATGATGAACAGGACCCCCGTTTCGACCGTAGCGCTCCAACACAAGTCCGTTTCCTCCGTTTTGCGGTATGCCACACCCCTCCCGATCAACAGGATCCCGTTTCGACCGTAGGAGGTCGAAGAGAAGTCCGTTTCCTCCCTTTTGTGGTACGCCACACCCCTCCCGGTGAACAGGATCTCGTTTCGATCATAGGCGGTCGAACACAAGGCCGTTTCCCCCGTTCTGCGGTACGCCAGGCCTTCTGTTCCGTCCAAGCCGGTTGGCTCCCAATGAACATGGTGCATTCCGTTGCCTCCCGGTGAACACGATGACGCGGTTTCTCCGTTCCAACCCAGCCATGTACACGAGCCCTGGCTGTACGTATGCGCGAGTAGGCGTTCGAGACCCCGCCCGTATGTACGTACGTGGCCGTATTTACTTTCTTGCACCCTGGCTGTACGTACGTGTACATGATATTAATGGGACTGCGTGACATGCTACGTGCGCGCCTCTACTACGACACGTGCCCTTCCTTACTCGGCCACGGTTCATCGCTGCAGCCTGCAGACAGACCGATCGACCAATATGTATGTACACGTTCGCGACCAGAATGACAACGCTACGTACGCTTCGACCAGGTGGGTCCAGACTGTCAGGGAGGATAAGGAGGCACCTCCTTGCATGCGAAGATGTAGCTGGTGGGTCCCAGCAGTCAGGGGGGAAACTTTTTTTTGCGCAATACGGTGGCCCGTTCGGTGGGTCCCTGCCATCAAGTGGAGGAATCATTATTTTGCGCATAATAAGGAGGCACTTCCTTGCTGCGGCCGTGGACCCAGCTGTCGGCCTCTCCATGTACAGTACTCTTCCAATGGAAGTCGTTCCTTGACCACAATGACCATGCCGTGCCGAGAGCACCAAGGCGGTGGTGTAGCGACCAGACCTCAAATGGTCTGTGCTGCTGTGCACCAGTGTCATCCCTGGATCAGTAATGCTGGCACGCACAGTACAAATGGAGGATTTATAACAGAGTACCAATCACACACTTATTACACCGAATATCTCCGAAGAGATTAAGTATGATAAACATGGCTTAAGGCCATCTAATAACGATAACAGCGGAAGACTTGGAAGATAAGTGAGTCCATCAACTCCAGCGGCATCACTGAGTATAAGACCACGACCTAAGGCACCTTACTCGTCGTCTGAAAAGTCTGCAACATGAAACATTGCAGCCCGAAAACGGGTCAGCACATAGAATATGCTGGCAAAGTAACACATAGAGGATAATGAACAATAACAAGGCTATACTACATGCATATAAGGCTGGTGGAAAGCTCTATGGTTACAGTTTTTGCAGAAAGCAAATTTTTCCCTACTGCAAAGGAATAAATTTTATTTAACTATCATGGTGGTTGTTAAACATTGAGAAGGTACCTCCAACTCAATCCCAATTAAGTGTCATCATTAACCCAACAAAATTAATTAAAAGTAACATGGTGATGAGATTCAAATGATAATCCAGGTACTAGATACTCAAGTTGTCCATATCCGGGGACACGGCTAACCATGATTAGTTTGTACACTCTGCAGAGGTTTGCGCACTTTTCCCCACAAGACTCGATCGCCTCCGCTTGATTCTCACACTGCATGGTGTTTGAGAAACGGATGACCGAGACACAGTCTTTCAGAAACAATCACTCTTTACTCTGGATGGACCGGTACACCTACTTTCCCCTACATCTGCTAGCCCACCTCTTCAAGAGATCATGTAACCTACTCAACTATGCTAGAGCCCATAATAGCTTGTGGCTGCACACGGAAGTTTCTAGCATGAATAATCTTATGATCCCTTTGAGCCTGGGTGGCGGACCTTATAAAATCAGACAACACTGGGTTCTCCAGGTGCCTCAATCCACCCAGATGTGAGTTTTAGTTGCTACCTTAAGTTGAACCATTATTAACAATCTCAAATTTGTCATGAATATCTCTCAAACCCAATCCACGTCTACGAGCATAGCATGGCAATATAATAGCAACGTAGAAGTAACTCCCAAGGGTTTGATAAGAAAACAGGTAATAGGTACTACCTCAACTACTTCCCAGTTCCCACAATTTAATCAGATCCTAACCATGCAATTGTTTGAGGAATAGATCTAATGCAATAAAACAGGGTATGGAAAGTATGATCAAAGTGTTATTTGCCTTGCTGATGATCCGCAAAACCTAGCGATTCGAAGTAACAAGCGGCACACTCCGGGTACTCTATCGCAAACAAACAAGCATACAATCAGTACTCATCTAATGCACCGGTAAAACTCGAATGAAAGATCCAACCAGAAAGTTCAACTTAAGAACTCCGGTTTGCAAAAAGAATCAACTCGAAAGAAGCAACGAAAGTCAAACGGTGAAAGAAACAAGCTTCGTTTACTAATCTGGATCTAGGTCAAATTTTATAGTAGCAAAAACTTGTTTGAGTAGGTTAAACGGAAAGAGAATTTCGAGAAGAAACTCTAGGCGCTTGAATCGCCTGATTCCGATAAACGAGCGAGAAGTTAAACAGAAACGAAGATTTGATCAGAAATCGAATCTGAGATAATCGCAGAAAAATCCGACGAAAAAGAAAAATGGACGAACGGTTAAAGAACGGACGTTCGTTAACAGAGAAAAACCGACGAACGCGTTCGTTAAAACGAACGGTTCGGTGAACGCTCGCAAAATAACAAAACCGAAAAAAAACCAATCTAGGTTTTTTTTAAACGAACGGTTTTTTTAAAAGAAAACCAGCAACGAACGGGGCAGTACCTCGTCGGGGGCGGGGCTCCGGCGGGGCTCGGCTGCTCCGGCGAGGGCGGCGGGTGCGGCGGGGGTCGGGGGTTGCGCGGGGCGGCGAGGGGCGGCGAGTGCGGCGAGCGGCGGCGGCTCGGGCTTCGACTCCGGCGGTGGCGAGCGAGGCAAGTGCGGCGGCGGCGGGCGAGGTGAGAGAAGAGGGGGGGCTATATATATAGGAGGGGGGGCCGGAGGTGGCTTGGGGAAGGGGGCGGCCGGGGAGGCGTGCGGCGGCGGGACTCGGCGAGCGGCGCCGTGCTCCCCTCGGTCTCCAGGGAGGAGACGGGCGCGGGGGGGGGGGGGGGGGTGCGCGGCCTGGCGCGGCTGGGCTCGGCCCAGCGGGCGCGCGCATTTTTTTTAAAACGTTCCGCGGAAAATAATTCGTAGAAAAATACATAAAAGTCCAAAAAAAATAAAATAAATTTTCCCCGTCTAGTTAGAAAATCTAGAATAGGGTGAACATTTTTTTAACACAAAATAAATTTTTGAAAACATGCAATATTTTTAATGCAATAAAATTTACCAATAAAATCCAAATAAATTCCAATAAATGATTTTAACACTTTTCCTCCAGTATTTCAATTGTTTTGGAGAAGTCATATTTTCTCCTCTCGTTTATTTTTAAAATGAAATATTTTTCTGGAGAGAAAATAATTAAAACCAAAATCCTCGTCTTATTATTTGATGAAAATCAAATATGAAAATTCGAGAAAATCCCCAACTCTCTCCGAGGGTCCTTGAGTTGCTTAGGATTTATCGAGGATTTGTCAAAATGCAATAAAATATGATATGCAATGATGATCTATGTATAACATACCAAATTGAAAATTTGGGATGTTACAAACCTACCCCCCTTAAGATGAATCTCTCCCTCGAGATTCGGGTTGGCTAGAAAACAGGTGGGAGTGGTCCTTCCGTAGATCTTCCTCTCGCTCCCAGGTGGCTTCATCTTCCGTGTGGTGACTCCACTGGACTTTGCAAAACTTGATAACCTTGCTGCGGGTAACTCGGCTGGCATACTCAAGAATCTTAACTGGTTTCTCCTCATAGGTCAAATCACTTTCCAGCTGAATCGCTTCCAGTGGCACGGTATCTCTCAGTGGTATCTCAGCCATCTCTGCGTGGCACTTCTTCAACTGGGAGACGTGAAATACATCACGAACTCCAGACAATCCTTCGGGAAATTCCAACTTGTAGGCAACCTCTCCCATATGTTCCACAACTCTGTATGGTCCGATAAAACGGGGCGCTAACTTTCCCTTAACTCCAAAGCGCTTCACTCCTCGAAGTGGTGATACTCGAAGATACACTCGGTCTCCGACTTCGTGAACTGTCTCCTTTCGTTTAGAATCAGCATAACTCTTCTGCCTGGACTTGGCTACCTTGAGCCTGTCGCGAATCAACGTTACTTTCTGTTCAGACTCCTTAATCAAATCTGGTCCAAACAACTGACGGTCTCCAACTTCGTCCCATAACAACGGTGTTCTACACCTCCTTCCGTACAAAGCTTCGAAAGGGGCCATCTTCAAACTGGTTTGATAACTGTTGTTATATGAAAACTCTGCATATGGCAAATTATCGTCCCAACTAGATCCATAATCTAGTGCACAAGCTCTCAACATGTCCTCCAAAATCTGGTTGACTCTCTCGGTCTGTCCATCTGTCTGCGGGTGAAAAGCTGTACTAAATTCCAGCCTGGTTCCCAATGTTTCATGTAACTGTTTCCAAAACTTCGAGGTAAATTGGGTTCCTCTGTCTGATACAATGGTCCTCGTAACTCCATGCAAACATACGATCCTGGTCATGTATATCTTTGCCAACTTAGCACTGGTGTAAGTGGTCTTCACTGGAATGAAATGAGCCACTTTCGTCAAACGGTCGACTACAACCCATATCGAGTCACAGCCTGAACGAGTCCTGTGTAATCTTGTGATAAAATCCATGCCTATTTTATCCCACTTCCATTCGGGTATTGGCAACGGTTGTAGCAATCCTGCTGGCTTCTGATGCTCTGCCTTCACTCTCTGACATACATCACAAACTGCTACATATTCTGCAATATCCTTCTTCATTCCGGTCCACCAGAAAGTATTCTTCAGATCCAAATACATCTTGGTATTCCCTGGGTGAATCGAGTACGGTGAATCCTGGGCTTCTTGCATAATCAACTTCCTGATCTCCGGATTATTTGGCACATATACGCGGTCCTCAAACCATAAGGTATCGTGCTCATCCTCACGAAATCCCTTGGCTTTTCCTTTGCTCATCTTCTCCTTTATCTCTTCAATCTCCTTGTCTGTCTTTTGAGCTTCTCTGATCCTTTCCATCAAGGTAGACTGAATCTCCAGTGTCGCTAAATAGCCTCTTGGGACTATCTCCAAACATAGCTCGCGAAGGTCCTCGGCTAACTCCTGAGGTAACTCTCTTGCCATGAGGGTGTTGACATGACTCTTGCGGCTCAACGTGTCTGCTACTACGTTAGCCTTTCCTGGGTGATAATGCAATCTCATATCATAGTCCTTAATGAGCTCCAACCATCTCCTCTGTCTGAGATTTAACTCCTTCTGCGTGAAAATATACTTCAAACTCTTGTGATCCGTGTACACCTCACAATGGTTTCCGATGAGAAAATGTCTCCATGTCTTCAATGCATGCACCACGACTGCTAATTCCAAATCGTGCGTAGCATAATTCTTCTCATGGGGTTTAAGTTGTCGTGAAGCATATGACACAACTCTTCCTTCCTGCATAAGCACTGCTCCAAGTCCTCGACGAGAAGCGTCGCAATAAACTTCATAGTCCTTGCGTTGATCTGGCAGAATCAACACTGGTGAGGTAACCAATCGTTTCTTCAACTCCTGAGAACTAGCTTCACATTCCTCAGTCCAATTGAATTTGGTGTCCTTCTTCAATAGCTCAGTCATGGGCTTAGCAATCCTCGAGAAATTCTCGATGAATCTCCGGTAGTATCCTGCAAGTCCAAGAAAACTCCGGATTTCTCCAACTGTCGTGGGTGATTCCCAACTTGTCACTGTGTCAACCTTGGCAGGGTCTACTGCTATTCCTTCTCCAGAAATAACATGTCCAAGGAATCCAACTTCCTTCAGCCAAAATTCACATTTGCTGAACTTGGCATATAACTGATGTTCTCTGAGCTTCTCAAGTACCAATCGTAAATGCTCCTCATGCTCTTCCTCATTCTTGGAAAAGACTAAAATATCGTCAATGAACACCACGACGAACTTATCCAAAAACTCCATAAACACTTTGTTCATCAGGTTCATGAAATAGGCAGGTGCGTTAGTCAGACCAAATGACATAACTGTATACTCATACAATCCATATCTGGTGGTAAAAGCCATCTTAGGTATATCCTGCTCTCGAATCTTCAACTGATGGTATCCTGATCGTAGATCAATCTTGGAAAATACTTTAGCTCCTTGTAGGCGGTCAAACAAATCATTGATCATCGGCAGTGGGTACTTGTTTTTGATGGTCACTTCATTCAATCCACGGTAATCAACAACCATCCTCAGCGATCCATCTTTCTTCTCCACTAGAAGTACTGGTGATCCCCAAGGTGACGAACTTGGGCGAATATAGCCTTTATCCAGTAACTCCTTGATCTGCTTCTTAATTTCCTCCAAATCTTTTGCGGGCATCCTGTACGGTCTCTTAGATATTGGCCCTGTGCCTGGCAAAAGTTCAATCAAGAACTCAATGTCTCTATCTGGTGGCATGCCTGGCAACTCTTCTGGAAATACATCCGGATAATCCTTCACCACTGGTACTTCCTCCTGTACAACTCCTAATAAGGACTTTACTTGAGTCCTCTTCGGCATATGCCGGGATACATACTTGATCCTTTTTCCTTCCAGGGTGGTAAGCAAAATCGTCTTGCTGGCACAATCGATGTTTCCTCCATACAACGATAGCCAATCCATTCCCAAAATCACATCCAAACCTTGCGACTCCAAAACTATGAGGTCTGAGGGGAAAACATGCCTTCCAATGGCCAATGGTATCTGAAAACATCCTTGGCTTGCCATATACTCTGCTCTTGGTGAGGTTACTAACATAGGGGTTTTGAGAACTTGGGTGGACATCTTAAACTTATTCACGAATCCCCTTGATATGTATGAATGCGATGCACCAGTATCGAAAAGAACGGTTGCAGTAAATGACTTAACCAAAAACTTACCTATTACTGCATCAGGCTGAGCTTCAACCTCCTCCACGCTCACGTGGTTCACATGTCCTTTGTTGAACGGGTTCGGCTTCTTCCCAGAGCTTCCATTGCCATTTCCATTTTGGGCTTCAGGACAATCAGTTGCATAATGTCCAGTCTTCTGGCACTTGAAACAAGTAATGTGACTTAGATCCCTCTTGGTTGGGGTAGATGGGTTGGTGCGGTTCTGTCCGTTGCCTCCTCCATTCCCATTACCATTCTTGGAGCCATTATGGTTGTGCGAACTACCTCCTCCATGGGTATGCTGAAACTGTCCTCCCGGTTTCGGGGCAAATCGTGGCTTCTGCTGAGCTCCAGAATTGTACTTTCCTTGTCCATACTTCCTCTTGCGGTTTTCAATCTGCTTTTGCTTCCCTTCAATCATGAGAGCTCTGTCTACCAGATCCTGGTAGTTGTTGAAGGTTTCTACCATCAACTGCATACTCAGTTCATCATTCAGCCCTTCCAAAAATTTCTCCTGCTTGGCAGCATCTGTAGCAACGTCATCTGGTGCATAACGTGCTAACTTACTGAAATCCTCCACATACTGGCCTACGGTGCGTCCTCCTTGGCGTAGGTTGCGAAACTCACGCTTCTTCATAGCCATAGCTCCTGCTGAAACATGTGCTGTACGGAAAGCTTGCTGAAACTGGTCCCATGTGACAGTGTCAATAGGGTGCGTGGCTGTATAATTCTCCCACCATGATGCTACGGGTCCATCAAGCTGATGTGCAGCAAAACGCACTCTTTCCGCATCTGTGCATCCTGCAGTGGTCAACTCCCTTCCAACTTTACGGAGCCAATCATCTGCAACAATCGGCTCGGTGCTACTGGAAAACACCGGCGGGTTTAGCCTCAAGAAACGGGCTAAGTGATCAACAGGTGGTGGCGGCGGTGGGTTGTTGTTGTTGTTGCCTTGGTTCTGCACTAACACTTGCATCAGGGCATTCTGTTGCTGAATCAACTGGGTGATCTCCGGTGGGAAAACAAATCCGGTGTCGCGTCTCGGAGGCATCTGATAGGTTTAGAAAATATGAGAGTTAAGAATAGAATGAGGTCTAGAGAGAAAACACTACCCATATGCTCATGAGACAAATACAATCAATATCACTCAATCAATTCAAACAAGGCAAAACGATCGATCTAACTAGCGTTACAAAGTGCTTGAACTATACTATTAAATGGGGGAAAACTACTACTGATATGGTGGTCTACTAGAAATTCTGATCCGTTGAAGACTCCATGATGTCTGCTCCAGCTTCGTCAACAAAGTCATCTTCACTTGGTTCCGAGTCGGTGTCGTCGATGATGATGTAGTTATCCGGACAAGTGCATTCGTCGACTTCTGCTTTTGGCACTGGATTTCCCATGAATACTCCAATCTTCTTCTCCAGGTCGTCATTCTTCCCTACTAGTGCGATGATTTCCTCCATATAATCCTCGCGTGTAGCCTTGAGTTCTTCTTGGAGCTCCTTGATCTTGGTTAATGCCTTCTTCAGTTCTTCCTTGTCCGTGCACATCTGGTTCTCCTGGCGACGAATATGTTGGTTCTGCTCCTGGATGAAAGCTGCAATTGATCCATCCTTCTTGGTTCTGATCATCTCCCATTGCGCGTCTCGGCGTCCAAAAATTTGGTAAATTGTATCCTTAAGCTCCTGGTGATAGACTTCTCCAATGCGTCCCATGGCGATGTGTGCGGCCATGCTCTTCCCTAAACTCCAGGTTGGTGCTTCAAAAACCAATCTTATGGGTTTAGTAACTGGCACAAACGTCCTTCCTGGAATGAGAACTTGAATCTTCCAGCTCTCCTCTTCGGGTAATGTGGCGTTGTAAGTTCCGGTGATGCTTGGTATTCCTATGTTCAAGTACTTGGTGACTTCCTTCAAGTGTCGACCAAAAGGCGTATCTTCATCTGGTTGCATGAACTTGCTCCTTGCATCCGCCATTCCTAAAAGAGTAGAAAGTGGTGAGGGGTCAGAAATGAGAAGAGAGAAGCTTTCTAGGGCTTAAGCTTAGTGGTCGTGTCCTACAGTCAGCGTGTGCTCTGATACCAACTTTGTAGCGATCAGACCTCAAATGGTCTGTGCTGTTGTGCACCAGTGTCATCCCTGGATCAGTAATGCTGACACGCACAGTACAAATGGAGGATTTATAACAGAGTAGCAATCACACACTTATTACACCAAATATCTCCGAAGAGATTAAGTATGATAAACATGGCTTAAGGCCATCTAATAACGATAACAGCGGAAGACTTGGAAGATAAGTGAGTCCATCAACTCCAGCGGCATCACTGAGTATAAGACCATGACCTAAGGCACCTTACTCGTCGTCTGAAAAGTCTGCAACATGAAACGTTGCAGCCCGAAAACGGGTCAGCACATAGAATATGCTGGCAAAGTAACACATAGAGGATAATGAACAATAACAAGGCTATACTACATGCATATAAGGCTGGTGGAAAGCTCTATGGTTACAGTTTTTGCAGAAAGCAAATTTTTCCCTACTGCAAAGGAATAAATTTTATTTAACTATCATGGTGGTTGTTAAACATTGAGAAGGTACCTCCAACTCAATCCCAATTAAGTGTCATCATTAACCCAACAAAATTAATTAAAAGTAACATGGTGATGAGATTCAAATGATAATCCAGGTACTAGATACTCAAGTTGTCCATATCCGGGGACACGGCTAACCATGATTAGTTTGTACACTCTGCAGAGGTTTGTGCACTTTTCCCCACAAGACTCGATCGCCTCCGCTTGATTCTCACACTGCATGGTGTTTGAGAAACGGATGACCGAGACACAGTCTTTCAGAAACAATCACTCTTTACTCTGGATGGACCGGTACACCTACTTTCCCCTACATCTGCTAGCCCACCTCTTCAAGAGATCATGTAACCTACTCAACTATGCTAGAGCCCATAATAGCTTGTGGCTGCACACGGAAGTTTCTAGCATGCATAATCTTATGATCCCTTTGAGCCTGGGTGGCGGACCTTATAAAATCAGACAACACTGGGTTCTCCAGGTGCCTCAATCCACCCAGATGTGAGTTTTAGTTGCCACCTTAAGTTGAACCATTATTAACAATCTCACATCTGTCATGAATATCTCTCAAACCCAATCCACGTCTACGAGCATAGCATGGCAATATAATAGCAACGTAGAAGTAACTCCCAAGGGTTTGATAAGAAAACAGGTAATAGGTACTACCTCAACTACTTCCCAGTTCCCACAATTTAATCAGATCCTAACCATGCAATTGTTTGCGGAATAGATCTAATGCAATAAAACTGGGTATGGAAAGTATGATCAAAGTGTTACTTGCCTTGCTGATGATCCGCAAAACCTAGCGATTCGAAGTAACAAGCGGCACACTCCGGGTACTCTATCGCAAACAAACAAGCATACAATCAGTACTCATCTAATGCACCGGTAAAACTCGAATGAAAGATCCAACCAGAAAGTTCAACTTAAGAACTCCGGTTTGCAAAAAGAATCAACTCGAAAGAAGCAACGAAAGTCAAACGGTGAAAGAAACAAGCTTCGTTTACTAATCTGGATCTAGGTCAAATTTTACAGTAGCAAAAACTTGTTTGAGTAGGTTAAACGGAAAGAGAATTTCGAGATGAAACTCTAGGCGCTTGAATCGCCTGATTCCGATAAACGAGTGAGAAGTTAAACAGAAACGAAGATTCGATCAGAAATCGAATCTGAGATAATCGCAGAAAAATCCGACGAAAAAGAAAAACGGACGAACGGTTAAAGAATGAACGTTCGTTAACAGAGAAAAACCGACGGACGCGTTCGTTAAAACGAACGGTTCGGTGAACGCTCGCAAAATAACAAAACCGAAAAAACCCAATCTAGGGTTTTTTTTAAACGAGCGGTTTTTTTAAAAGAAAACCGGCAACGAACGGGGCAGTACCTCGTCGGGGGCGGGGCTCCGGCGGGGCTCGGCTGCTCCGGCGAGGGCGGCGGGGTGCGGCGGGTGCGGCGGGGTTCGGGGGGTGCGCGGGGCGGCGAGGGGCAGCGAGTGCGGCGAGCGGCGGCGGCTCGGGATTCGGCTCCGGCGGCGGCGAGCGAGGCAAGTGCGGCGGCGGCGGGGGAGGTGAGAGAAGAGGGGGGGGGCTATATATATAGGAGGGGGGGGCCGGAGGTGGCTTGGGGAAGGGGGCGGCCGGGGAGGCGTGCGGCGGCGGGACTCGGCGAGCGGCGCCGTGCTCCCCTTGGTCTCCAGGGAGGAGACGGGCGCGGGGGGGGGGGGGGGGGGGGTGCGCGGTCTGGCGCGGCTGGGCTCGGCCCAGCGGGCGCGCGCAGTTTTTTTTTAAAACGTTTCGCGGAAAATAATTCGTAGAAAAATACATAAAAGTCCAAAAAAAATAAAATACATTTTCCCCGTCTAGTTAGAAAATCTAGAATAGGGTGAACATTTTTTTAACACAAAATAAATTTTTGAAAACATGCAATATTTTTAATGCAATAAAATTTACCAATAAATTCCAAATAAATTCCAATAAATGATTTTAACACTTTTCCTCCAGTATTTCAATTGTTTTGGAGAAGTCATATTTTCTCCTCTCGTTTATTTTTAAAATGAAATATTTTTCCGAAGAGAAAATAATTAAAACCAAAATCCTCGTCTTATTATTTGATGAAAATCAAATATGAAAATTCGAGAAAATCCCCAACTCTCTCCGAGGGTCCTTGAGTTGCTTAGGATTTATCGAGGATTTGTCAAAATGCAATAAAATATGATATGCAATGATGATCTATGTATAACATACCAAATTGAAAATTTGGGATGTTACAGGTGGACGACCGCGAGGCCTAGGAAGGGGACGACGCGGAGCCGGGGAAGACGCGGCAGTGGATGCCCACGCGGAGAGGAGTACGAGGGTTGACTGGTTCGGCTGCGGTGTGAGGCCGCCTTCACCGCAGAATAACAGGGGGTTAGGGTGAGTAGAGGGATGACCTGGCCAACGATGGGAGTAGTAGGGGGCGGTGAGGCCTCTGCGGCAGCACAGCCGGCCACGGGAGGCAGGAGCAGGCGGCACGACGGGCGTTGGTTTGGGCGACTGGAGCAAGAAGACCAGAGGTTGAAGAAGCACTACGACTGTTGGATGGACATCGTACGGTCACTGAAGCTAGAATCGTTCATATTGACTAAGTTGACAAAGCCCTCCGTCCACGTCAACTTAGTAGGCCCACAAGTCAGCCTCCCACTATGGTGGGTCCTAACTAGCAGGGGAAGTATTCATTTTTGTGTGCGTAATAAGGAGGCACTTCCTTGCGTGCGAAGATATAGCTAGTGGGTCCGAGCTGACAGCGGGGGGAATGTTTTTTTGGCAAAATACAGAGGCCCTTCCGGCGGGTCCCAGCTGTCAGGTGGAGGAATCATTATTATGCGTGTAATAAGGAGGCATTTCCTTGTGTGCGGCCGTGGACCCAGCTGTCAGCCTCTCCACGTCTAGTCCACTTCTGATGGATGTCATTCGTTGATCACGTTGACCACGCTGCGCCGAGAGCACCAGGGCGGTGGACGACGACGAGGCCTAGGAAGGGAATGACATGGAGCCGGTGAAGACTCGAAAGTGGTTGCCCACGCGGTGGGGAGTACGAGGGTTTACTGGTTCGCTGCCGTCGCCGGAAAATAACAGGAGGTGTGGGTCAGTAGAGGAATGGCCTGGCCAGCGATGGAGTAGGGTGGGGCAGTGCGGCCTGTGCGGCAGCACAGCCAGCCACGGGAGGCGGGAGCAGGCAGTCCCACCAACGCTGGTTTGGGTGGCTGGAGCAAGAAGATCAGATATTGAAGAAGTAGCACCGCCGTTGGATTAACATCCAATGGTCACTATTGCTAGAATCGTTTGTGGACTAAGTTGACAAAGCCTTTCGTACACGTCAACCTAGTAGACCCACAAGTCAGGCTCCAAATCTGTCCCAAACAGCATACAGCCCGAAATTTCTAGCGAGATTCAAATTAATTTAAAAACTAAACATACCTTAATTTAAATCCAATGAAATTTTACCTGCACAAAACAATGAAATTTAAAATATCAAGATCCGAAAGAAAAAAGTATTTTGGAACTAATTGCATGTTTGCTGTATTTTTTCATTTTACAGCCCATTTATTATTACTTATAGCCCATTTCTTATTACTTATAGCCTATTTTCTGGGCAAGCCCGAATGCATCCCTCCTAGTCTTGAAAGATTTCCGGCCCAGCAGGGCGTAGAAAAGCAAGTAGGCCTACGTTGGTTATTCTGCAAAAAAACAAAATAGCTGGGCTAGCCATTTTCAGAAAGGAAAAAAAACAAACTGGACTGGTCATGTGGTAAACATATGAAATAAAAGCCTGGGCTAGACGGGCCACATCTCCCGCACACCCCAGTTGATACCCTTCTCTGTCCCGAAAAAAACTGCGCGCGCTGCTGGGTCCCTACTGTCATCCTCACCATGTACAATCATCTCCTTATTCCTCTCGGTTGTTAACCATGTTGACCACACCGGAGGGCGGCATCGCGGCGAGCGAACCAAGGCGGAGGACGATGTTGAGGCCTTAGACGGGAACGGACAGGAGCCGGGGAAGATGCGTAGAGTTTTAGGGTGCGATGTGGCCACGATGCATGTGTGGCAGCATAGCCAGCCGTGGGAGGCGGGAGCAGGCGGTCCCGCCGGCGCTGGTTTGGCTTTGGCGGCTGGAGGAAGAAGAGACTGAAGAAACATGACAGACGTTTAATGTCAATCCAACGGTCAAGGTTGGCACAATCATTTGTTGACTAAGCCGACACCAAGTAACATACTTTTTTATATATAGGAAGAAAAGAAAAACTAGGCTCGTTCGCCTGATAACATTCCCGAAACTGCGACCGTTCGATCTTGCGTCGCAACTAAAACTGTGAGGAAAATGCGTTTGTCTGCCGTCCTCCTCCCAGGGAATGTTTGCCACATAAGTGACTAGCACCCTTGGTTTTCAACCAAGAGGTCTTGGGTTCGAGTCCCAGGAACTCTCAATTTTGTCCTCCTTCCTTCCTCGCAAAAAAAGAAAGAAAATGAAAGACTTGAGAAGGCGTACAGAAGAAGCTAGTACCAGTAAAGAGACGTTGCTGAGTTTTAGAAAAAAGAGAGACGTGCTCATGTAGCTGGTTTGAATCCAAACCTAGACTATGACTATATATGGTGCTATGCTACTCTGCAAGTAATGAAACTGACATATCCAACATTCGCTTCTCCTCTTCTCTACTTACTCTGCCTAGCATCAGAAGCTCTGGCCGCAGCAACCATGTCCGCTGGCTGCTCGTCCACCTGCTCTTCAGCAAGCAACAACCAGATATGCGCCAAGTCGCCACCCGTACCATCGCCTGTGGATCTCACCACACCCCGCCGGCACACGCATGGCAGCCGGTTGCTCATCGCAACCCGCTGCCGTTGGTGTGGTGCCACAGCTGCAAATCACGCAGAGTCATCCGTCTCGTCCCAACCACAATCCTCAACCCTGGCCGAGTCTTCTACAAATGCCCGAATCATGGGGTAATAGTATGTTTAAGTGTTGTTCTGCTGCTTTCAGTTGCTGATGTTTTAATAGTTTGGTTGATGATCTTCCAATTTGATTCATGCAGAAAAGGGAAGATTTGTGTGATTTGTATTTCTGGAAAGTTGCTGATGTGGGGGAATGCAACTACGCTGATTATTTTGTTAGCCGAGGAATCCCAATACCAGCAGGTTGGGGTGTTGGACAAGTAATTGAAGGAACGACAGAAGAGGAAGATGCAGAGCAAAAGGTTAAAGATGCAGTTCCTCTGATCATGGCCAAGCAACAGCTACTGAACGGCCTTGACAGCAATGAGGAGATGAAAGAGCTTGTGAAGATAATGGGAAAAATCGATGTGCTCTGTAGGATGATTGTCTCTTTATTTGCAGTGTATGTAGCACTCGTGATGTATTCAGTGGCTATGACATGAGCACTTTGCTGAAACTAGTAATGAATGGAACCTGTTTAGCAGGCTGGGCGTAGTGTTGTGAACATCTAATGATTTCTTTTAACGGAATCGGGGGGTATCCCCTTTTGCTCATAAATAAATAAATAGCAGAGGCCCTTTTGCTAAAAAATAAATAAATTAGCAGAGGCCCTGTCGGGTCAGCTTTGTTCCCATTCAAAGACGTCGAGCAAATTGCAGTCCAACAACAAACTATGTCACTAAATTCAAGTTTCACAGCCAAATGTGAGTACAACTAAACAGCAATGTCATCATGTTTTAGTCGTCATACAATCACCAAACACAAATCAACATACATAATAAGTGATGTTCTCACAGCAAAATACTTAACAACAAGTTCATCAGGTTTCAGTTGTCACAGCAAACACAATTTCACATAGTAGATAAAAAAATGTCTTCTGACAGGCAAATATGACAAAAGCAATCTAATCATCATCTGCAGCAGCAGTCAACATCTTCGCCATGTGTATCAGTCTGAATTGTAATTCCCCACAGTGTCATCTTCTTCTTCATCCTCAATGTCCTCGAACGTTGGCTTCTTCTTGATCAACTCTTGTATGTCCACAGCCCGACAGGCAATCTTTTCACCAGCGTCATTGACGTGATGGTTCTCAAAGATATTAGGAACATCTGTGGAATCTTGTACATCGGGAGCAGTGTAAGCATCATCGTGTTGTGCAACTTCATTAAACGAATTCCTCTGCTCAAACCTTTGCAATACTCTCCAATCATCGCTACGTGCAAATGTATCTTCCAAGAAAAATATCTGTGTTGCTTGATTTACCAAAATAAAAGGCTCATTTGTCTGGTACGCCGCCTTGATATTGATGGATTTGAAATAATCATCAGCTCTGAGTTTTGCGATCCTGGAAAACAGGTTATACCAACGATAGCAAGACAGAACTACACACCGATGAACTCGAAACTGGAGATATATTGCAATTGAACAATGTCTGTTATGTTAGCATACATTTCAGTTGTCTCTCTAGCGTACGTATCCGTGCTCATGATGGCACTGTTTTGAGTCTTCCTGCCTTCGTCGCGTGCAAGGGTGTTGTAGCGCACATCTCCAACAACGCAAGATTCATAATGTCTTACCCGAGTATCAGGACCCATTGCTAGTGCGTAAAGGGCATCATCAACTGCCTGCCCATCCTCCCGCATCTTCTTAACCTATGGTTAGAAAATAGACAAGCTGATCATCTTATGTACTCAATATATTAAAAAAGAACTAACAGTGCAATTCAAAAGCTTACATGGCTCTTGAACCATTTCTCAAATCCCGCCATAACCAGTTTGTCAATGTTTCTTGGATTTTGCGGCAGTAACTCCTTTTTGTAGATGCTGCACAACATAGTGATTGCGGCAAACATCTAAATATATAAGAATGTGCTGCAAGTTTAGTAGATTACAATGTATAAGCTGCAGTACTTAGCACTTACTTGATATAAGGTAGTATCTCAGGACAGTTCTTCAACACATACCAAACCATTTTGTCCAAATCTTTAGGTTTGTCATCTTGTCGACTCTTCCCTGTAACTCGAATAGAACAATCAGAAACATTGAGCCCGGGATTGTCTTCACCCACCTCTTTGCTAAGCTAATCAGCTGTTTCAATGTATTTTGAGCAGAATGTCAATGCTTCTGTAGCAATGTAGGCCTCTGCAATGGAACCCTCGTGTCTAGCTCTATTCCTAACATAGCCCTTGAAAGTGCCTAGTCTCCTCTCAATAGGGTACATCTAGCCATACTGTACTGGACCTCTAAGTAGTGCCTCATCAGGTGGATGAACAACCAAATGCACCATCACATCAAAGAAGGCTGGAGGATATATCTTCTCAAGGTCGCGTAGGATAGTTGGTATCTTATCTCTAAGATGCTCCAAAGCATCTATCCTGATATTTCTACTGCAGAGTTCCCTGAAGAATTGTCCCAACTCTGCAACTACTCTATATAAGTCAGGGCAGCCCAATCCTCTAAGGATAACAGGTAAAACCCTTTGAAGTAGGACGTGGCAGTCATGGGTTTTCAACCCTTGTAACTTGTTTTCATTTGCACTGACTCCCCTTTCAGGGTTGTAAGCAAATCCATGTGCGAATCTCACATGTGACAGGACCTCGCAAAATTCTTTTCTTTTTACCTTGTCCAAGACGTACACAGCTGGTGCCATATCCCGTGGCTTACCTTCATCTTGCACCTGCAAATCCTTTCCGATACCCAGGTGTGTCAAATCAATCCTAGATTTTAAGGTATCTTTCGTCTTGCCTTCAATATTAAGAAGTGTGCCGATAATGCTGTCACATATATTTTTCTCGATGTGCATCACATCAAGATTATGCCGCAAATCCAAATCTTTCCAATACTCCAAGTCCCACAAAGTGGACCTGTGGGTAAACAATAATCTCTCTTCTGCCCTGCCATGCTTCCTTTTCCCGCTACCATTATCAGGATGGTTTCCTGGTGTAATATGCCTGACCTTCTCTAATTCCACTTGCAACTCATCGACGGTGAGCCTCTTTGGCGCATCACGGTCTTCATGCTTTGCATTGAACACAGGTCTTTGGTATTTTGTAGGACGCGGCTTGTCCTTGGCAAGGAAACGGATGTGTCCAATGTAACAGATCTTGCTAAGTATTGCATATGACAGCGGATTCCTGTCACAGCGAACACATGCATTGTAACCATGTGTCGTTCACCCTGACATAGTTCCAAAGCCGGATAATCATGGATGGACCAAATTATAACAGCACGCAGAAAGAAATCAGCTGGTGGGCTACTATATAGGTCTCGAGTGAGAACACCCCTCCATAGCTATTGAAGTTCCTCCACAAGAGGCTCCATGAATAAATCAAAATCCTTTCCAGGACTTTTTGGACCTGGGATGAGCAAGGCCATCATGTAGTTTGATTCTTTGGTGCAGACATTTGGAGGCATGTTGTAAGGGATAACAAGCACTTGCCACATGCTATATGTGGCGCTCTGGTGGCCAAATGGGTTAAATCCATCTAAAGCTAAGCCAAGTCTAATGTTTCTCCGGTCAGCAGCAAACTTTTTGTGTTTCTGATTGAAGCTTTTCCACTCACTACCATGAGATGGATGGCTCATTACATTCTGATCTCTGTACTCCTGGTTCCTAGAATGCCACAGTACATCATCTCTTGTTTCAGCATCATGAAACAACCTCTGCAATCTTGGTATAATTGGAAAATGTCTCAGAACATTATGAGGAGTCCTCTTCACAGCATCGCCATCTTTCCATCTCGATGGTTTGCATTTTGGGCATTCACTTAAGTTGGCATAATCATTCCGGAACAGAACACAATTATTCTTACAAACATGGATCATATCATATCTAATTCCAACTGCACGAAGGAAATTCTTCATTTTATTGTAGGTGTGTGGCAGCTCAGACGCATCTGGGAAAGATTTGCGGAAAGCAGCCAACATCGCATCGAATGATTTGTTGGTCATCCGCTCAGATGTCTTCACCTGAAGAAAGGTGACCATAGCTGAGAATACTGACAGCTTATTTCCTGGGGTGACAGCCACGTTGCATTCTTCCAACATGCGGGCCCACCGTTTTTCTTCTGCAGGTGAAAGTTCACGAAATGCACGAGCATTTCGTAGCGTTGTTTCAATGTTGGTCAAACTCACTGGATCCGCCACCACCACCTCCTCCTCCTCTTCCACCTGAGCATCAGGCAGATCAAGATGGTGATCTGCTGCTTCCACATAGTCAGTAACATTGACGTTCACAGCTTCACCATGATGAACCCACCTAGTATATGTGACCGACATCCCATACAAGTGTAGATGATTTTGCACAGTTGACTGGGGTCTTGTAACTGAATTCATACAACTACTACACGGTCAGAGCACATCTGATTTCGGACCACCGTACTCAGCTCTGATAAAGTTCATGAAGTTTTGAACCCCCTCGGCATATGCAACGGAGAATCTTCGAGCAGAAGTTATCCAAGTCATGTCCACCTGTTAGACATACAAATTAGTTCTTCTACTAGATATTACAGGAAAAACATATATGCTTTTTTATGAAGTCCAGAAAAAAAACCTAGGTCGATGTCTAAAGCTATGGCAAGATATTTGGACAAGCAGATCTAAGTAACGAAATATATGTAAAGCTAATTCAGGAAACATATTTGAGTGCTAAATTATGGCAGGCTGTTTCAGCAGTCAATGAGGCCGAGCACACAGCCATCGAACTATCGAAGGCCATCTCAGCAACAAAGATCGAGTATAAAACAGTGTAGAGCTATTTCACCTAACAGATTGGCTACTAGACCATGGCAATCTACGTCACAATAAATATATGGCAGGATATTTTAGCAACTAATTGGGCTTGGCATGCCATCTCAGCTAAGCAGATTGAGTGCAGAACAGGGCAAGGAAGGTTCTTAAGCAGAGCACATTGACTGTAAACTACTTCGGCAAACAGTTAGATTAACAGCGTCTATCAGCTAACATTCAGCGTTACACCGACATGCACGGGGCCTCAGTCTAGAATGCGCATACCGTGGGAAAAGCTGATCGCCGTGCATCTCCACACGAATGTCGCCAGCAGTGGCGGCGCTGACCGTCGTGCGTCTCCACAAGAACGTTGCCAGCGGTGGCGGCGCGGCTAGAGGACGACAGTCTACGAGAGCGTACTGTGGGAGCGAGGGGATCGCCGTGCGTCCCCTCGACGAACCGCGGCGCCGACGTATCAGCGCGGCGGGGAGGGCGGCTTTGACAGAGCGAATGGAGTTGAGGGGGCTGGGGGGAGGGGGTTTGGGGAATATTATTGGCTAGTTGGCCGAAGGGCGGTTGAATTTGGGATTTGGGGGGATTTCGCGCGGTGGGCGGGGGGAGTTTGGTGCATGGTCAGTTTCTCCAAGTGCAGCCCCATGTGTCAGTGAAGAGGCAAGCCGAAGCGCGTTCCGTTTGCGTGAGCCGTGTGCAGGACCGAACGTGTGTGGGGTGCAATGCGACCGCGGCAGGGGTGTTGTGAGTGTACCGCCTTTTTCCTTTTAAACTTGGTGCTTCACCCCCTAAAAAAAACTTGGTGCTTCGCGCAATCCATCGATACTACTACTAGTAACCGGTAATCCTGACTAAAACGGCGCGGCCGGGTCTTTTCCCGCGTGATATGCTGGGAGGTTGGCTTAGTTGTTTTTTTAGGACGAGTAATGCTACACCTACGTAATCCCAGTTACGTAATTAACGTAATGTGAAACGTGTGAGCTGTTGATTGTAGATTGGGGGAGGGAGGGGCCCACCACCATGAAAATCAGGGGGGGGGGGGAGAGAGGCAATTTACGTTAACCCTTTTGTAGGTTCCCGTAGATATAGAAAGATGGGAAATGCGTGAATGTGTAGTGGACGTACTATTGGAGTGCCTAAGATAAATTGTGTATGTAGACCCTATGTGTTTATTTACTTCGCATGTTAGCTTTGTCTCGGGTCAAACCTTCTAAGTTTATACACACAAAAACGAATCATCATTCCATATACTCCTACAATATATCTTACTATTATTGTGAAAGTTCATATACACCGGACGAGATTAATGCAAACACGGCAGATTTTCATTACATTTTGAACTTTTATAGGACAGAAAAATAAAAGAAACCCGACCCTAAACCTATTCTACGGCGGCGACCGGCTTCCTCCATCTGCGATCTCCATGTACGGGGGCGGGGTTCAAGACCTGTGAAGTGAAGGTGCGGTCTCCGGCAAGGAAGAGTAGAACACGGGTGAAGGACCGGCCAGTTGGCACACCATGCCCTGCGGCCTCCCATGCCTTACTAATCCTCGGTTCCTTCAATCAATCAATTAGGGAGCTTCGGTTCCATCTTTTTGGCTTTGGCAGCACCGTCCACAATGGTTCCCATCGATGCCAAAAGCTATTTTCACATTTGGCTACACATTGTAGATGCCCTTAACTGTACCACTTGGTTTTTCTCCTGTGTGCTATCTATACAAATCTCAATTATATTGATCTAAAAAATTATAGTATCAAGATTAGTAAAAAGGAGGTGATTTTCCGCGCGGATGGCGGGAGAGGTTTCTTATTTTTAGAGGACGTTGGCCTGGCGGTTTGCTAACATGCAGTCCCATGTGTCAGTGCTTTACCAAGCCGATCCGCGTCCCACATGAGGCAGAACAACGGCAGAAGCAACACGTGGTTAACTTGAAGAAGATGAGGGAGAAGTGGATTCAACAACGAGTGAAATGATGGTTGCTTCGTCCCTCCAACTTATTTTTTTAGCATTATTACTTTGTCCCTCCAACTTAACTGCGGGAAAGGTGCAGCTTTATGATTTGACGCCTCATTGCTCATTACTATGCTAGCGCCATGACTGGGGTGCTTCACCCCTGCCGCTCTGCACTGTATTTCAGTATGGCACGTGGACCCGATAGCTTGATGTCCCACATGTCGGCGGAAGGGACTAGAACATTTATGAAAGCGAGTGCTCCACTCTTACGACGGAGGAGTACACCACACGGTGGCCCAGTGAACTCTTACTTGTACTGTAGTATTACTGTTTCGCACGATCCATCAATACAAACACGATTAAACAGGAAAGGGAGGGATTTTTCCCGCGCAGTAGATGATACTGGCCATACATTTCAAAGGCAATTTTAATGTATGCAAACTGAATAATTAAGTAACAATATGAGATCTAGTAAAACTAAAAACACATATGATTTATTGTGTTAGAGTGTAGTAGTAGGGATGTATTGCATAGTTGTTAGATGTTACATGCCAGAACGTGTAGAGATGTAGTTTTGGAGGGCCTACAGAGAGAAACGCATAATATGATCACCGGACTTCAGAATACACTCATTACAGTCACTATATACGTTTTGCGGTGATTATACGGTCACTTGCTCACCGTTCAGCATCGGATTGCACTCTGTTGACCAGCCAAATAGTCTGCGTGGCACTATGTTGACCAGTTAAATTGACCATGTTCCTTGTGGGTCCCACATGTCAGTTCGCATAGGAAAAAGGTCAGATAAACACAAATTTACGTAGGCGCGACAAGACTCCAACCCGTGCATGGGAACCACCTGGTTGTGTATGTGTCTGTCAGGGCCTGATGTGTGCGCATGCACGTGCAGTTTGAGCACTTGAGCGTGAGAGTGTGTGTTGGTCGTGTGGTGTGTGCATGCATGTGTGCATGTGTGCCTGTGAGTGTTTTGTGCGTGCGTGGTTGCGTGTGTACGTGTGAGTGTTGCGTGCGTGCGTGGCTGCATGTGCTCGTGTGAATGTTGCGTGCATGCAGTTCGTGTGCATGCGTGCGTGTGTGTATAATCACCACACCAGCTCCTGTGTGTTAAAACAGATGGCTCAGCATACCAATACAAGGCCACCTTGTCCGCTGTGCCCGCGGTCATGACTTCAAACCACCGTCCAATATTTTTGTTGTTGTTTGTTTTCATTCTTACTAGCAAGATGCCCGTGCGTTGCATGTAACATCAAGATGCATTTGTATGAGTAGTTTATCTTGTGAGAGAAAAGGATGAACGAGGGAAGGCCTTATTTGCAAATGTGGAGAGGTGTGTGGGTACCTTTTTGCAAAATTGCCATAGTTTCCTTCCTATCCGTCAGATATAAATCGGATGGCCTATATTGCAAGATGGCAGGCACACCATAATCACCGACTCTGTTTTTTATAAGAGTGTAGAGTAGATACATGCCGACAGGTGGGCCCAATGGTAGTGAGATAATGTGATGCAACACTAGAGGTGCCACATGGAGCGTTTAACTGGTCAACTAGTCATGTCTTGAGCAAATACAGAGTTGTACGATGAGCCCGTGACTATATAATACGTAAATGGTGACCATAATGAGTGGATTCTGAAGTCCAATGTACATACCGTGCTTTCACTTCAAATACAATGATCGTCATTGTATATATTGCGAGAGAAAGACGAAACATGCGTGAATGTTCTCGGGGCGTACTTTTAGAGGACCTGGAGATAGTTTGTGTGCGTACATGAAAGGGGCGTAGAGGGGGTGTATGCGATGGAGAGAGAGATGCTCTTCGTTTCTCTTTATTATTACTAACTTTATATATGGTATAAAAATATAAAAATTCACAGTGCGGAATACATATCATTGTGGGCACCATGCAATGCAAATTAACGTTCATACTCCTCCATATAACTTTGTAATGTTGTATATATGTAGAAATTCTAAAATAATTTTTTGGCCACACTTTATTCAAAAAGGAATGTTGTATGCGAAATGAACGTGAAGAGAGGGCTTTTTAGATCAATGGGGTACGTAATGTAACATGTGTGAATGTGTAGTTGATGAATTTGGCAGGGCCTAGAGAGGTATGTGTGTATATTACGTATTCGAGAGATGCATGGATAGAGGGGATGGCGGGGGGGGGGGGGGAGGGACGTGGGAGAGATAGCACGAGAAATGAGAGAGGTCTAGAGAGAGAGACGAATATGATGTCACAGCGAGAGATGCCCTTGAGTGTGTATATGCAAGGGGGGAGGAGATAGAGGCACGAGGATAATTTTTTGTGTGGTGTCTATGTTGGTATGTGTGGGTGTGAGAAGATAACGAGACCTGGGGGCAGAGGGTGTGTCACCGAGTGAGGTCCGGTGGGCCGAGGTGAGGCCCTTGGTTCGGTTCCGTCCTGCGCCACATTGGTCGGCCCATGACGCATTTAGGGAGACCCATGGAGGACTAGTCGTACAAGAAAAACATAGCAGAGTCATGAAGGACTCTGTGTCCACTGACAAAGCCGTCTAGGATTTGTAACCCTACGTCCTCGGACTAAGGTAACCCCTTATCTCTGATATTAGTATTCATCCAACCTAACTTTAAGGGGCATCCTACAGAATGCTCTGCTAGAATCATACTCGTCGATTAGGAAGAGAGGTGGAGACAATGTGTGAGAGACATGCCTCAAAATAATGTGTGTACAGGAGACACGTAGGCAGGTCTATGTATATAGAAAGGGTCGATGGGGATTGTGCGTGTGTATGCTTGTGAGAGGAAGAGTGCTTGTGATAAAGGTTAGTGAAAACAGTTGTAAATGGTTACGAGAGGGAGGGAGGGTTATATCGAGAGCATGTCTGCGAGAAAGGCACCTCGGGAGAGAGTGTGTGAGCATGTGTGAGAGACCACCAATGGAGAGTGAAACTACACGTAAAAGACCGATGTACACATTGATTAAAAATATAAATTGTATCCAAATATTAGGATGGGATCATGATATTCACAATTCGCGCAAGGAACGGTCATCGATCATTCAGACATCTATATTCTATCGAATTTGAGCATGTCTATGTTATTCTACATAATTGATCCACATAGTTAGTATTTTGAACTCCAGACAATGCATCGCTTTAGCAATCGAATATAAACGTGAGTATAGTTCATGTTGTGTGTGTAAAGAACATTATGCATACAAAAGTTACACAATGAACATTATGAATAGCTAGCTATGAACTAGCATACATTTGAATTCAACTTAAGGTGGTTTAAAAATTCGAATTCAACATGAAGTCCATTCAGTTATTTGGATTCGATATCATGGCATTTGTATATCATACCTAAATTATGGGGCACCAATCTTTGTTCTGCTTTTGTACATAATAGCATATATATATTCGTGTACAAAATAGATTCAAATTTACCTCCTCCATTCCAAAATAATCGTAGTTATAGGATTATCAAGTGTCAAAATTTCAAAAAGAAGCGCATAATTTAATGAGGTTTTCAAACATACAAGGTCAAATTTAACATTGTCTATTTAGGTCAATCCTCAAAGTTCAAGAGTACTCTAAACGTGAATGCTTCTGTTTCAAAATTTCTAACGAAGCGCCAAAAGAGCCTCTACTCGCCCGAAACTGCGTGAGACCAATGTTTGGTAGAAGGAAATTACTTTTCTAACTCCGACCCGTGAAACCTACCGGCCCGACGTCCAAAGGTCTAAACTGGGGTAGGTTTGTAGCTTCATCTAGACGCCACGCAACCGCCTCCGAAAAACATTCATACACAATGGCCGCCTAAGCACACATGCGTGCGGCCGAAATCGCTCCCGCCCACTATTTGGGATAGCTGGGATTACCATCCTACCCCCGACCCGTAGTAGGTCCGAAATTTAAGAGGGGGGCAAAGTTTGTACTTTCCCCAAATTTCAAACAAGCATGTCCCATCTGTTCAAAAAAACCAAAAACAAGCGCGTCCCAGACCGAAACATGGTTCTCCCTTAGCTCCCCCCCGCCCCCCCGTCTGATTCCCCATTCGTACTCCATGGGCGCCAAAACTACCTCTCCACCAGCCGCAAAACCCTAGCGTCCTCCGTCCGCCACTCCATCCCACCCATCAACCGCCGCCCTCCTCCATCACACCGGAGCCGATACCCCGACGTCGTCGTCCACCGCAACCGCAACCGCAACGCCCTCCACGGTTAGTAGTTGAAGCCGAGGCCGAGATGTCCGTACCCGAGCCAGTTCAACCACGCCGTCCTGCACCTCACCGCTGCCGCTCCAACTTTGCCACCGTCCACCGCACCAGAGCTGTTCCCGCTACACCATCCTTCACCGCCTCGGATCTACTTCCCCTCCGCCGACAGACGGCCACCGCAACACAGTCAACAATTTGGCCATGGGTTCGTCCAAGGCTCGACCCTCCTCCAAAACATCGGTTCCCCAGGTAAAACCAATAAAATCGCCGCGACATCTGGAGGACCCAGCACTGGCAACCGGAAATGGTACTCCTCTTCCCTTATTCGTGCAAATCTTACGTGTCTTCTTGCACGGTATTCATCCCACAGAAGACACTAGTTGACTGCTTCTTCTTGCTACTAGATGTTCCTAGTAACTCGCGATGCACAAGGTTTCTCCTCATATACTATTGCACCTTAGCTAGAGGTCCGTCGGCCCCCTGGATTTCAATTCCTGGTCAGTTGATTCCCAATTAAAGGAAGCATTCCCCGGCGTAACACGTGCTAGTCCGCCTATTACGCCGGGGAAGCAGCGCCTCAGTGTTTATCTTAGGGGTGTGTGGGGCCTAGGAGCTGCTGGCGCCCGATCTGGAGGTCGGCCAGGATTAAAGGGATGGCCAGGGGCGCTGCCAGGCACGACGATGGTGTGAGGTAGAGGGGAGGGTGGGGCGGCAGAGGCAGGGGTCTTGGCCGGTGGTCGCTGGCGGTTCGAGAAAGATCGTCAACAGTGACTGGCGGGAGGTAGACGAAGGCCATCTGCCCGTTCCTTATAGATCGGACGATTCATAAAAAAATCGACTGACCTATTTATTTTTAGTCGACTGTTATTTTGATAGGACCACATGTGGTGGTGTGCTGGAGGAGTACCTGCATTTCCCAGCCATCCCTGTGCTCATATATTACAAAATCATACGGAGTAGAATCTAATTTTGTTTGCCATGCAATGTTGTAGAGCTATCATATGTCTCCTGTCATTTATTTTGCAGCCACCTGCTATCTGCTACTTTTACGGTGCACTAGTTCTGCACACACTTCACCCATATATACTCTCACTATTGTTTTTTTATGCATGGGTATTTCAGACTCTGCCAACCGGTTGATAGAAGCACGAAATAAAAGAGAGAAGCAGCTCTAGCTTTCTTCGGGCTTAGGCAAGACACGTTTCAGCGCTATAAAGGGTGCAGTGTCAGCAGATGGAGACGGTAAACGTAGCTCTGGAGTTGATGATCTCGCTCGCCATGAACCACCATTCCAGGTGCTTGCTTTAACTTCGTGGTGTCATATATGGTTGCATGTTGCATATGGTGTCTAGCTTGTATTGAAAGGCCAAAGTCGGTCTTTATTAAGATAAGGAAAAATATTTTTTACATGAACCACCATCTCGGAAGCAGTAGAAGACAAATAGCTAGTCAGGGCACTGGTCGAGCCAGTGACAAGCCCAGCATAGACAGGCATCACCTGGAAGCCAACGAAAAAGCCACGATGGTGGCAAAGCAGCCCGCCTCCCACCAGGCTCTCAGGTCCCAGATGATCATGCTCACCACTCTAGCCGGATGTCTAGCTTGTATTGCTTCCAATTTTGTTAAATTGCATCTGCTTAGCTTACACATTATACCTTTGAATATGACATGCCTTCCTGTTTTTGGTACATACTAGTACATCTGTCTATTAACCATGTTCTTACATCAAACTAATGTTCTTGTGTATCCCTCATCAATCACTTATGATGAGGCAGTCAGGCCAGTGGACTACTGTGAGAAAAGATCCTCATTTAAAGAATGCAGCGTCAGCCCTCCCCACATGATTCTCAAGAAACAACAAGGCTAGATGAAGATAGTGAACGTAGCTCCGTAGTTGATTACCTTATTTCCCCTACACCAGCATCGTAGGTGCTTGCTCTAACTTGGCAGCGTGATATGTGGTTGCATGTTGCATATGGTGTCTAGATTGTAATTCTTCCAATCTGGTTAAATTGCATGTGCTATTCTGCTTAGTTTATACATTATACCTGTTAATGTGACACGCCTTCCTGTTTTTAGTACATAATACATCTGTCTATTAAGCATGCCCTTACATAAAACTATTTTTTTGTATCCCGCATCAATCAATATGACGAGACACCTTTAGTATATGCAGTGCGATATTAGTTGCATCTTTCATATGATTTATAGCATGTGCTGCTTCTAATTTGTTGAAATGCCATTTATGATGGGACGCTTTTAACATGGTAGAGTCATATTGGTTGCATCTTTCATGTGGTGTCTAGCTTGCATTGCTTCTTATTTGTTGAAATGGCTTCTGCTTAGTTTACACAAACAGTTGTGAATATGCCATGCCGTCCTGTTTTTCGTACATATTCCATCCTGGTATCATGTGTTTGCCTTACATCAAAGTAGTGATTGTCAGTATCATGCACAAATGAGTTATGAAGAGTGAATTTTATTGCTTTTTCTTGTCGGTTTTACTTGACAATTCAAAATCAATAAAGCGGAAGGAAGTTAGCAAGGCAGCGGATAAAGGTGCTCCTTTCAAACGGAGGGCCTGTACAGATTCTACTCCTCCACCCCCAAGATGATCTGCAAGACAACACATGCATAGACACTCAACATAGCTGTGTTGATAATGAGCACGTCTCCCCTAGTGCACCATCACAGGTGCTCCCTCTAACTTGGCACTGTTATATGTGGTTGCATGTTATGTATGATGTCTAGCTTGTATAGCTTCTAATTTTGTTGAATTCCATCTGCTTACTTTACACATTATACTTGTGAATAAGACACGTGTTCATATTTCTAGAACATACAATATCTGTCTATCACACCATGTTCTTACATCAAAGTACTACTGTTGTGTAACCTGCGACAATCACTTATCATAAGACACGTTTGACTTGGGAGTGTGATATAGGTTACATCTCGCATTCGTTTCTAGCTTGTACTGCTTCTAATTTGTTAAAATGGCACTTATGACGAGACAGTTTTAACTTGGTAGAGTGGTATTCGTTGCATCTTTCATATGGTGTCTAGCTTTCATTGCTTCTAATTTGTTGAAAGGCCTTCTGCTTAGTCTACACATCATAGCTGTGAATATGCAATGCTGTCCTTTTTTCTTACACATCCAGTTGTCCTATCATGCAGTCACCTTACACTAAAGTAGTGCTCGTCAGCATCCCGCATCAATGAGTTCTGAAAAGCGAATATTTATTCATTTTTCTTGTGGGTTTGACTTGACAAGGCAATAAAACTAAGAAAGAGGAAGGAAAAAAAAACAAGGCAGGGACTGACGGCGGTCTTCCGGCGAAACCGGCATCCGAGGTGCTTTCTCTAGCTTGGCAGTGTGATATTGTCTTGCATGTTGCATATGGTGTCTAGCTTGCATTGCTTCTTATTTGTTGAAATGGCTTCTGCTTAGTTTACACAAACCGTTGTGAATATGCCATGCCGTCCTGTTTTTCGTACATATTCCATCCTGGTATCATGTGTTTGCCTTACATCTCGCATTCTTTTCTAGCTTGTACTACTTCTAATTTGTTGAAATGGCACTTATGTCGAGACAATTTTAACTTGGTAGAGTGATACTCGTTGCATCTTTTATATGGTGTCTAGCTTTCATTGCTTCTAATTTGTTGAAATGCCTTCTGCTTAGTTTACACATCATAAGCTGTGAATATGCAATGGCACTAATGATGGGAGACCTTTAACTTGGTAGTGTGATGTTGTTTGCATCTTGCATATGATTTATTTCTTGTACTGCTTCACATTTTTTTAAACGCCAGTTATGACGAGACACTGTTAACTTGGCAGAGCGATATTTGTAGCATCTTTCATATGGTGTCTACCTTACATTGCATTGCTTCTAATCTAGTGAAATGTCTTCTGCTTAGTTTACACATCATAGTTCTGATTATCTCATTCCGTCCTGTTTTTCGTACATATTACATCCTCCTATCATGTGGTTGTCTAACATCAAAGTTCAGTTCATCTATATCACGCGTCAATTTGTTCTGAAGAACTAAATTGTTATTCATTTTTCTTGTCGTCTTGACTTAACATGGCACAGAGAAAGAGGAAGGAACACAGAATAACGAGCGATGATGTTAGTACTAAGGACACACGAAAATGGAAGCAGAAGAATCCTGCAGATTCTGCTGGTACTGATGGTGCAATAGAAGGTCAAAGTCCAGCGAAAAATTGTACAAACGGGGTATCCCGTGCTACATGAGCTGCAGAACAAGTCAAATAGAAATCAATAGCTGCCACCAAACAAGCAGAGATAGCCCTAGTTGTTGCCACACCTTCCACAGTACCACCAGCTGCACGAGTTACTCGTTCGGCAACTCAGCTAGCAGCACGTTCCCAAGCTCCCTTGCCACCTGACACTACTTCCGAAGCACTCTTGACACAAGACGAGTTGGCAAGATCAGATGAACTTTGCGAGCTTCAATAGCAAGAAGGTAGTTGCTGGAGTCAAGTTACAGTTGCATGCTTCTTTATATGTAGTCTCACAGTTTGATGTACACTAACACTTCCTATGTTCATTGTTGGACTAGCACCTAGGCGCAAGAGGAAACAAACATCAGGGATAATGCTCGATAGGTTAACTACATCTAGAGGAGGAAGAATGGAGATTCGTTTTGAGGCAGGTTTAAAAAGGCCATGTGATGCTACAGGGTCAGCCAAGTTAGTATCAGAGGCAGTGGTTGCTGTTAGGTGTCATGTATGTATCCTCCCAACATGGATTCAGTACAGGAATGACAAAGACGAAACCCAGTTCAACACCTTCCTCGACCATTTATCTGTAAGTATGGTTATGTATGGAAACTAGTAATATCGTCTTGCTCTGTCCCATACTTTCTATGTTGCTGATAATGAGACTCTCATAATTTTCAACAGATGAGGTTCAAGTTGGATAGCGAAGATGATGCAATCAGACAAGCTTGCACCCATGTTTTCAAGTCTGCTCTGCGGTATAACTTGAGGAAAACTCACTTTGAAGGCAAGGCTAATAGTGAACTTGCCCAAACATCTCCAGTGGAAAATATATCAGATGAAGACTAGAGAGGCCTCGTTAAACACTGGTCTGATCCAAAGTATTAGGTACGTTATACATATGTGATCAGATCACATGTTGAACTCCTATTTAAGCATGTGCCTCACAAATCTATCTTCTTGTAGGTGAACTGTTCAAAGAACAAGGCCAACCGTATGAAAGTGAAATTCCAATAGACGACAGGATCTCGTAGCTATATTGCACACTGTAGGGCTCTTGTAATTAGCTGCTGTTTCACTCTTTTTGCTGTACCATATTATCAGATCTATATTGACTTGTTCCAAATGCAGAGGAAAGCCCGCAAGGACCAAAAAGTACCTGAACCAAATGCTGTGGAAATCTTCAAGGACTGTCACACCAGCAAGCCGAAGGGCATGACTACACCAGTCAAAGCCGCTATTGTAAGTCCTTAATCCTCATGCCTTTTAACTACTACTTACTCTGACTTGTGCATTGAACTGCATGGTTTGCAGCCAATCTCTATTACTCTTTTCAATTTTATACACAATTGTCTTAGTGTATCATTGCACCTTACAAGGTTTAAAAGAGAGGAGTGATGTTCCTTTGATCTTGATCTATAATCTAGTTCCGTGCTAGACTTGCCCACACAACGTTACAATTGCCTGTTTGTTTGTTCTCAGTTGTTTTGTGATATGAATGATGTCATACTATGCTTACCGTATTATAAACTTTGTCTCTTTATCCTTAGCTGTCAATACAATGTGAAGAAATAGACAATACATTAGCCATGGTAAATGGTCATATGTTTGGAACCTGGTTTTATTATGTACTTTGCAGTAAAATACAACTAATATTTTACATGGGTTCACCAGAATAAGTTTTGTATATAGACCAAAGCTATTTTGTTTGGTTTTGCCGCCTCCTTAATATCTTCTGTTCTGGTACTACTAATGTAAAAGCTCAACTTTTCAGCAAGCTATGGAAAAAATGGTGGAACCGCCACCTTTTGAAGGTGACGAGGCAACTATAACCGCAATGTCACCTCTTGCTGCAGTGGGTCAGTACATGTCCACTAACAGCGCCAAAAGCACGTTCCTACGTAATACTGGGTTGGTTGTTAAGGCAATCTTGTCCAAACTGCCTCATGATCAAGATATGCAAGCTCAAAACAATGTTATATCTGCGCTCCAGATACAAGTCCATTCCCTACCAGAGACCCTTTGTGAAACAAGGACAACCATTGTTCGATGTCGTCAAGATATGCATGGTTTTGAAACCAGACTATCAGACATTTTCTATGTTGTTCAGGAGACTAGGAGAAATGAAGGCAAAGTTTATGGTGCTCCATCGGACAGTACAACATGAAAACATAACAGTCAAGTCAAATGAACTGAGCTTCTGAACTTCTGGTGGTGCATTTATCTGCCAGACTGTTAACTTTTATGCCAACCTTCCTTTTGTTTTATGGTTGTAATTTGTTTTGTTGCGATACAAAATTTGTTCTTAACGTGCAGCCACCGGCTGAAGAAAACAGCAAGCCATTTTTGCATAGTGTAGGGTGTTCCCTATATTTGCACTGGTGGCGAACTTTGATGCCCAGTGGATGTAATCTGTGCAATCGCCTTAATAGCCTAGCATTAGTTTCGGGCTTATTTATTTCCTAGTCTTCTTTTTCCCTGGTTTGCTAGTGTCCGCAACAACCATGGGCCTTATACGGACCGTGGTAACCTTGACCCTGCTACTGGCCGTAGGATCCATGGGCCTCCTATGGGCCGTCGGATAAATGGGCCTCCAACGGGCTGGAGAATCGGTGGGCCTCGGGCTGTTGGATAAATGGGTCCACATGGGCCGTAAACGGGCGTAATTGGTACCAGGCCAGCATGGTAACGGGCCGTTAACAGGCCGGAAGACAGCAAAGGCTTAATTCTGTCACAGTCATAACGGGTCATTAATGGGCCAGAATATAGGACAGGCTGGAAACGGCGCAACGGGTTAACAGGCCACAAACGGGTCGATTCTAGCCACGTGCCGAATTTGGCCCATTAGGAGAACAGGCCAGTAGCAAGCCGGAAGTAATCGAGGGCCGGAAAGGAGCCCAAGAACGTATGGGCCGTCAGTAGGCCGAAAGCTAACACGGGCTGGAAACGACCCATGTGAATGATGGGCCGTTAATGGGTACAAAGAAATTTACTGTTCATTATGGGCTAGAGTCACCGTGGGCCACTAAAGGGCCTAAAGATACGAACGACCTCATATGGGCCGAAAGACATCGTGGGCCATACATGGGCCGAATGTGAAACGGGCTGGTGTTATATTCAACGGCCCACATGACATTGTTGGGCCTCTTTCGGGAAGGCCCTAATGGGCCGTGAGTTACCGGGCCGTAAAATGGGCTATTTGCGAACATACCATTAACAGGCTTTTCATGGGCCGTCCCGCTAACTTTTGAGCAAGTCAAACGGGCCGGCCTTTGTATGCTAAATTGGCCAATGGTGGGCCGCCGCACGTGTCGACATATCATAGGCGCCTATCTGACCCAATGACGAGTTGACACGTGTTTCCTTCGGCTAATGAGAATTTTACACGTGGAAAATCCCCATTGGTCCAGGCTGTTAACGGCTTATCGGATCCAAAACCGGACCTGATAGCTTAATGCGACCCATTACGGTGAATGCCACGTGTCGGTTACCCTTGAAGAAAACACTTCCATGACGTGTCATTTATCGTCATGGAAGTGAACACTTCCATGATGATAATTTTGGTATTGTCATGGAACACTTCTACGACAGCACAGGTATGACTATCTTGATTCTGTCATAAAATCATCATGGATGTACATACATGACAGAAAAGGTGACCTACCGTGACAAACACGTATCATCACGGAAGTGTATTTTTTTGTAGTGATACCATGTTCTCCTCGATGTTCTTGGAGATCTATCCGATGTAATCTTCTTTTGCGGTGTGTTTGTCGAGATCCGATGAATTGTGGATTCATGATCAGCTTATCTATGAATATTATTTGAATCTTCTCTGAATTCTTTTATGCATGATTTGATATCTTTGTAATTCTCTTCGAACTATCGATTTAGTTTGGCCAACTAGATTGGTTTTTCTTGCAATGGGAGAAGTGCTTAGCTTTGAGTTCAATCTTGGGGTGTCCTCACCCAGTGAAAGTAGGGGTAGTGTCGTGGATTTGTCACGGTAGATGTTCTAGTGTGAGGACTTAGTCGTGAGGCCAACGCATCTATGTGATAGCTTGAGAGGGGTTGAGCGGAATCAAGAGACGCAACACAAGACAAGGATTTAGACAGCTTCGGGCCCCGGGAAACATCATCCGATAATAGCCCTACATGCTGTTTGTGGCTAGATCTCATTATGATCATGAGAGAGTCGCCGCATAAGCCGGCTCCCCCTTTGTGTCTAGCCCTAGAGATTGTTTATTGTTGCTTGTCTCTCTTTGGGGAGCCTTGCCCCTCCTTATATAAGTTGAAGGGGCGGTTTACATGACTAGTCCTAGTTGGATTAGGATTACTCTATTACAAGTGGAGTCCTAGTCTTGCTTCCTTTGTAGGAGAATATTCCTTATGTCTTCCTCTTAAAACGGCCCACCATTAACATGAACCGGCCTTCTGGGCCTTGGGCCTTGTCATCCGTCTGACTCGCCCGCCGGGTCACCAGTGAGTCATAATGACCAGGCGGGTTGCTTGTAAACCGCCAGGTCAGGGCGGGTCACCAGTGAATCGCCAAGTGCTAGCCAGGTCTCAAGTAAACTGCCAAGTCTGGCCGGGTTATACTTCCGGCCAGTTTACGCTGCGGGGTATATCCCCGACATTAGCCCCCAGTTTAATTTGGATTTATCCATGTTAAACTGATCCTGTAAAACAAACACAAGAACAAATTTGACAGATTATGCTCCGGGTTAAGAATTCTTGTAAACCGACACCTGATCATCCTTAATTCCTTGTCACTTCCTTCTTCTAGAAAATCCAGGTCAATAAGCCAGCTTCATACTCAATTTGCTGACATTGGTTTCTCACAGAAAAATATTTTGAAGAATGATCCACTTGAGTAGGCTTCCAAAGCGTCGGCTTAAGAAATATTGGTCTTGAAATACTCATCTGATATTCAACCGGTTTGAAGATGTAAAACTTGCCGGTTTAATATTACCAAAATTGCCGGTTTGTAAATACCGATGCCACCGAGTCATAATTGTTGCCGTCGCCGGGTCATAATTATTGATGACGTCGGGTTAATCTGGTTTGCTCAAAACTGAGAATTTGAAAATATTTCTCCTTATATGCATATTACCTGTAGCCCCCAAGTCTTTAGTAGAACAAAGTGATGGTTTAAGACTTGCTTCAATATAAATACTGCCACTTTTGAAGAAATCCATGTTGTTCATCCCAGTCACTAGTAAAAACTGAATACTCCATATTATGTAGCCCCCAAGTGCCGGGTTGGCATGCTTGCAGCAACCTGGGACTTGTAATTGCATGATGCTCAAAAAACTTCAACCAGTGTAGCCCCCAAGGGCCGTGTCATTATGCAATAATGAGCAGGGACTTTATAAATATGATCATGCTTCATTGAAAATAACATCATATGATGTAACTCCCATCATGGGGCTTGAACCCACGTCCACAAGGTTAAGAGCTTTGTGCTTTACCAACTGAGCAGTGGACCCTTCAATATAATGGATTAAGACTTGTGTACCTTGAATTGTTGACAGGAGCAATTGGTAGCCCCCAAGGGCCGGCTCATTACAATGTGATGAGTCGGGTCTTCAATAAAGTGAGCAAAAAATGACTTTGCATTAGCCCCCAAGTGTCATGGTGCATGCTTGCAGCGACATGAGACTTGCATATTTGATGAAATCTCAACGTGAATAATGTAGCCCCCAAGTGTCGGGTCGTAAGCCTGCAGCGACTCGGGACTATTCCTTCAATTGTAGAATAAATCATATCCATTGATAATATAATAGCCATTGCACTAAAGCGACCTTGAAAACCTTAATCATAACACTGGTTACTGATAACCATAATAAAATCCAGCCATGTTGGCTATTTGAAGATTTGAATAATATAATCCAATGATTTATGAGCGCATGATTCCAATGGCGCAATCCAAATATATACTGACGACTTATAATCCCAAGCCAGTCCGAGTTAATAAACACTGGATAATTTATACACATACTGGTGACTTATAGTCGAAAATCCGGCCGGGTTAATAAACGTCGGTGATTTATAATCATGCTTTATTCAACCTGTTTCTGCATACAACAAGTTTAAAGTGTCCTGGCGGTTTACCGCCGGACGGGTCATAATGCCCAACATATAACCCGGGTTTATAACCAAGGCTGCACTTAAGAATAATCAAATATGTAATATATCATACCTGTGACATTGAATCACATCGTTGGTTTACCAACTTTTTGTAGTAAGGGTGATAACCCAAATCTTGAGTACGGATAACTCCTTCCATATTGTTCCGGTTTATGATAAAACCGTATCGGGTATTGATAAACACCAGATTATCCATATATAACACTGGCGACTTATAGTCGAAACCAGACCGGGTTAATAAGCGCCGGTTTATAACTGATCATGTACTGACAACTTGTAGTTGAAAGCCGAGCCGGGTTAATGAACGCCGGTTCATCAAAAACATTATAAATCTCATCAAAAGAGAAAAAACTTGGCAAATAAAAGCATATGAAAACTTGTAGTCGAGGCTTTTCACGGGCTGCCAGGCCCCAAATTCGAGGCTATTCATGGGCTGCCAGGCCGCTGAGTTAAACCATTTTACAAAGCCTTTTAAGATGGACCTCAATCTTTAACCAATCGTCATTTTAACTTTGACAAGTTCAGGGTCTTATGAGATTGACTTTTCAAAGTTCGGCGGGTCATACCAGGTTTACCTGGACGGAGTGAATTACTTAAAAAAGGCAGGCTAACCCGGGGTTTTAGGTGTATACACCAGGCTTCCAAGCCGTGGCTTGATAGCCTATTACAAGTGTAAATTCTTTGTTCATTGCGATAGCAAAGAATTCCCAAGCAATATTTTGAGCTGTGCTCAGTGGGTGCCTATGTTTGAGTTGTTCTTTTGCAACACTCTCTTTGGCCCCTAAGTAGTTTTCTGGTGTAGCTATGGTTCGGACACGACCAAGCCCCCAAATGATTTTTCTGGTGGCCTTGCGCCGATCAAGAGGTGTAGCTATGGTTCGAATACGACCAAGCCCCCAAGTGATATATTTCTGAGCTGTGCTCGCCGGGTGCCTATGTTTGAGTTGTGCCATGCAACAAACTCTCTTTGGTCCTTATAATTTTTCCTGAGAACTCGAACTTTGCGAGAGATATTTCTTCTTGAACCGGATGTTAAACCGGATATTGAGATCTTCAAAGCTTTACGGGAGACATCTTTCCCTTGAACCGGATCTTAAACCAGAATCTTCATTTTCAGCCGGAAATTTTTTGACGACCTTTAAACTCGAACTTGCGGGAGATTAATTCTTTTTGAACCGGAAATTCTTAAACCGGATTTGAGAGCTTCAGAGCTTTGTGGGAGAACAGATTTCCCTTGAACCGGATTTTAAACCGGCATTCTTCATTTTGAACCGGAAATTTTCTGACGGCCTTTAAATTTTCATTAATATGGTAGTAGCCTCCGGGGCCGGGTTATCTTTCCCTCCACCGTCCTGGGGTTCTTGACTTCACTGAAAATCGGCAACATTTGCTGAGTCATATCATTGCAGCCCCCGAGTCTCAAGGTGACTCGAGGAGTCGGCTTGAGATTCTCCATATTTGACCATGATATAAACCGGCATAAGTTGTATATCATTGGTGTTGATAGCATGACGTGAATCCACAGAAGGTTGAGGTGACTGCGGCGGGTTATAAATGATCCCGTATGAGCCGTGTCAGCAACTCGGCCAATGGTTCCTTCCAACTGGCGATTTGAAGTTAACCAAACTGTAGTGGCGGCGACGTGTGCGCCTGCCCATTGGGCCACCCAGTGCAGACGGCGGTTGATAGTATATGATAATTTGCCTCCATTTTGTTGAAAGAAAACCGGGATACCCAAGCTGTGACTTGCTCATACTCAATAAACAACTCATGCAGACCGGTGCGTCCCGGTATGTTGATGTAGACCAGGCCGCGAGAGACGGACAGCAAAGACGACCGCAGCATCAGAGGCAGCTCGGACAGATGATTCGGCCGCGACATTGTAAGCCGGCACGGACGAGCGAGTTAATCACAGGTGCGGTCCCAGCAAGCTGATGTAAACCGGGTCGTAAAGACGGCGTCTTGCACGCATCCATTCACCGTGTAATATGGTATGGACGAACACCGGGCAGGATGTTGCCAGCGCGTGCTCCGTACCCATGGTATGAGCCACTTTTGTCGTGACTAATTATCCTGCATAAAAGGTATTGCAGGCGAGAGTAATTTTTCTCAAAATCATAAAAAATGTATCAATAAAAATTGAGTGGATGGATTTAACCTGATATGTTTAGCCGGAAATTTTCCGCCGTGATGTTACGATCCGGTCGCGACATATAAGCCGGCGCGGACGAGCAAGTTGTCCTCCTCGTTGTATGCTGGCGCGGATGTAACGCCCACGATGCGGCTATATCTCCCACGTGTCGAGGCATGACTTAGAGGCATAACCGCATTGTGGTTTTGTCGCAAGAAGGGTCATCTTCACACAATCCCATGTAATGAACAAGAATGGGATAAAGAGTTGGCTTACAATCGCCACTTCACACAATATATAAATAAAACATACATCATACAGAGTACACACATAGGTCCGACTACGGAATCAAAAGAAAAGAAGGCAACCCAACTGCTAGGTCCCCGATCGTCCCAACTGGGCTCCACTACTGATCAACATGAAAAGAAAAAACACAACGAACAAGATCTTCATCGGGCTCCCTCTTGAGCTCACTTGCGTCACCTGCACTGGTATCATCGGCACCTGCAACTGTTTTGAAAGTATCTGTGAGTCACGAGGACTCAGCAATCTCACACCCGCGAGATCAAGACTATTTAAGCTTATAGGAAAGGATGGTGTAATGGGGTGGAGCTGCAGCAAGCACTAGCATATATGGTGGCTAACATACGCAAATAAGAGCGAGAAGAGAAGCAACGGAATGGTCGTCAACTAGAAATGATCAAGAAGTGATCCTGAACTCCTACTTACGTCAAACATAACCCAGAAACCGTGTTCACTTCCCGGACTCCGCCGAGAAGAGACCATCACGGCTACACACGCGGTTGATGCGTTTTAATTAAGGTCAAGTGTCAAGTTCTCTACAACCGGATATTAACAAATTCCCATCTGCCACATAACCGCGGGCACGGCTCTCGAAAGTTTATACCCTGCAGGGGTGTCCCAACTTAGCCCATTATAAGCTCTCATGGTCAACGAAGGATATTCCTTCTCCCAGGAAGACCCGATCAGTCTCGGAATCCCGGTTACAAGACATTTTGACAATGGTAAAACAAGACCAGCAAAGCCGCCCGAATGTGCCGACAAATCCCGATAGGAGCTGCACATATCTCGTACTCAGGGCACACCGGATTGTCCAAGCTTCCGGTAGGCCAGCCCAGAGTTACCCCTGGTGGCCACCGGCGACTGACGGGTTGGACCAACACTCAGAGGAGCACTGGCCCGGGGTTTAAAATAAAGATGACCCTTGAGTCTGCAGAACCCAAGGGAAAAAGGCTTAGGTAGGCAAATGGTAAAACCAAGGTTGGGCCTTACTGGAGGAGTTTTATTCAAAGCGAACTGTCAAGGGGGTCCCATAAATCACCCGACCACGTAAGGAACGCAAAATCAAGGAACATAACACCGGTATGACGGAAACTAGGGCGGCAAGAGTGGAACAAAACACCAGGCATAAGGCCGAGCCTTCCACCCTTTACCAAGTATATAGATGTATTAAAATATATAAGAGATATTGTGATATCCCAACATAAACATAATCCAACATGGAGCAATCTTCAACTTCACCTGCAACTAACAACGCTATAAGAGGGGCTGAGCAAAAGCGGTAACATAGCCAAACAACGGTTTGCTAGGAAGGGTGACAAAGGTTAGAGGTTCATGGCGATTTGGGAGGCTTGATCAGCAAGTGGTAGGTAGCGCGGCATAGCAATAGAGCGAACAACTAGCAAGCAAAGATAGAAGTGATTTCGAGGGTATGGTCATCTTGCCTGAGATCCCGCAAGGAAGAAGAACGAGTCCATGAAGAAGACAAGCGGACGGAGTCGAACGAATCCTCACAACTCCGGAACGAAACCGAAGCTAACGGGAGAAGCAAACCGGAAAGAAACAAACAACATAGTAAACAACCACCACATACACATGGCATGATGCACAGACAAGTATGATGCATGTACGGTTTAAATATGCATGTGTCGGAGTAATTGGACACGGGTATCCCGAAGACGACGAGACAATATTTCAAGACATCGGGGCTAGCAAAGCCCCTCAGTCCGACTGCCCGGCCGCTCCTGCCGGCTCCCCGTCCGACTGCTCCACCCGGCCGGCTGCCAGCTGACCGACTGCACCGACTAGCCGGCTGCCGACTGCAGTCCGACCCGGCATCGACAAGACCCCGACGAGACGGCCATACCGCGGACAAGACAACCGTACCGCAACACCATCATGTATAGTGTCACTTGTCCCCTGGCACTATTCATGAAGTGACCTAGGGGACAAGCATGACATGCACCATGCCTTGCTCCCATACCTCCACATAGCTTAGATACAAAGCTACCCTCTCCTATAAAAGGAGACACACATCCATCCATCCATGGATGGACTCACGTACACACTCACACAAGAAAGCTAGCTAGCAAGAGAGCTAGCTAGCCATCCATCCATCCATTCCCACGGGCAAGCATGCCCAAGCACCACATGCGGCCATGCTCATGGCCGGCCACTAAAGCATGCTTTGTGCATGCATATATGGAGCCAGATGCCCATGGCACTGACCCCAGATACAGCTCTAGGAGCACTTTGTACTGCCCGATGTACACCCCAGTTATATATGCTCAGACATGCAGGAGTAGGGGTATTATCTCTCCGGAGAGCCCCGAACCTGGGTAAACTAGCGCGTGCTACTCGCTTACCCGCTCCCGGTCCTATCAGCAGCAGTCTTACCCTCACACAAAGCCCTTGTGGCATCTGTCGCCTCACACCCCCCCGTGAGAACACCACGACAGTTGGCGCCCACCGTGGGGCGGTACTATGCCACCGCGCTGCTGCTGGTTTCGCAGTTCGGGCGGGACCATCTTTGTCATCATCACCGCGGCGCCGCGCCGTCCCTCCGATAGCGGTCGAGGGCTCGATATCGACATGCCCTCGGAATGACCGCGAGGGGCGACGCGTCCTCGCCGTCGGGACCATCTTCACCATCATCGCCGCGGCGTCGCGCCGTCTCTCCGGTAGCGCTCGGGGGCTCGACTTCGACCCGCCCCCGGAGCGGCCGCGCGGGACGGCGCGTCCTCGTCGTCGGCCTCGCCGCCTTCGTCATCATCACCGTTGCGACGCCGGATGTCCGTCCGCGCGCGCGCCGCGCGCGGGGCCTAGGTTGACCCCGGCCCCGCGCCGTTACGTCTGTGGCTGCGCGCACGCTTCATCGCGGCGCCTCGCTCCGGCCAGCTGGCTCCCCTCCGTACAGGCGCTGGCTGCAGCTTCTGTTCGAGCGGGCCGCAAGCTCCTCCGCGACTTGCCTCCCGTGCGCGAGCCCCCGCCCCTGCTGGTGCAGGCCCCCACCCCGAGCTCCCCGCTCCCCGTTCGCGCTTGCCCCGGTCGGCTCCGGCCTCCCGCCGGCTCCTGCGCCGCGCCCCCGCGCGGCCCCGGGCTCGTATCGGCGTCCTCCGCCGGGTGCCAGTGTGCTCGGCCTCGCCCGGCCGCCCCGCACCCCGGCGGCGCACCCGGGTCCGCCCCGCCTCGGCCGGCCACTGCTACGCCCGTGCCGGCTCCCCCTCGCCTCCGCCTGGCCGGAGCGCCTCCGCCAGCCACCGCCTCCAGCCACCTGCGCGCCCGCGCCACGAGCTCAGCCTCCCGTCGCAGGCGCCGCTTGGCCCCCCGTCCAGCTTCGCGCACGCCGGCCTCCCGCCCTCCGCGCAACCCGGCCCGGCCGGCTCCGTGCCTCCCGGGTTCGGCTCCCCCCGCGCCGACTCGCCGCCTTGCCCACCCGCCGGCTCCCCGCTCGCCTGCTGCCGGTTCCCACATCCAGCTGTCCAGGGCCGGCTGGAGAAGAAAAGAGAAAGGGCCGATTGCCCGACGCGAAAAAAAAGGAAAGAAAGAGGTCGGCTGGGACAAAGAAAAGGAAAAACTCCGTCTATCCGTCCGCCTGCTTCGTCACTCGGACGGCCGGACGCGACCCGGCCTGCCTGTCCGCCTTGACGCCTGGCCAGTCGAACCTCGGCCCGAATCTCGGGGGCTACACCCGGCGGGTGTGCTGACGCGCCCCCGCGAGGAGAGAAGACAGAGTAGTCGCCGGGAGATCCGGCCCGACTGCTCAGCAGTCGACCCGAATCTCGGGGGCTACACCCAGCGGGTGCGCTGACGCGCCCCCGCGAGGAGAGAAGACAAAGTAGTCGCCGGGAGATCCGGCCCGACTGCTCAGCAGTCGACCCGAATCTCGGGGGCTACACCCAGCGGGTGCGCTGACGCGCCCCCGCGAGGAAAGAAGACAAAGTAGCTGCCGGAAGATCCGGCCCGACTACTCAGCAGTCGGCCCGAATCTCGGGGGCTACACCCTGTGGGTGCGCTGGCGCGCCCCCACGGAAGATTGCTGACAAGAGAAGAATTTTGTCCGGTTGCCAGCAGCCGGCAGAAGAAGAAAAAGGGTGCTGCAAGACGCCTCGCCGCCTGGCCGGTCGAGCCTGACTGGTCGGGACCCTCCTCGAGCGCCCGGGGGGCTCGAAGGCTACACCCAGCGGGTGCGCCGGCTCTCTTCGGCAAACCCCGCCTCGGCTACACGAAAATTAATGTGAGCTCCTCACCCGCATATTTTTTACCACGAGAGCACGGATAACCTCGAGCGATGCTCGGGGGCTATCTCCGCATTTTATTACAGTTGCATCACTGTTCGCCCCGGCGCCAGCCAGAGTTGGCCCGGGGGCTGGCCGCTTGGCCTGAGACGTTAGGTCCCGCAGACGGCTTAGTAGCGTGCGCGGTATGAAAAGCCCACTCTTAGTCACAGACCGCAGAGCGGCTGTCCGACTGGCAAGAGTGAACGCTGAAGGCCACCCACGCGAAAAACGTCAGGGAAGAAAAATGCTTCGGGCGACCCGACCGTTTTCTTTACGAGTATCTAATCGGTTAAATTCGCTCCCAGAGTCTGAGTATTGTACACTCCACTCCGCGGCCCACTCTCAGCCACAGACCGCAGAGCGGCTGTCCGGCAAGCGAGAGCACAAGCCAAAGAGCGGAGGGAACATGAAAAAGATTGAAGGGGGCTCGGACGAAACCGAGTCGGCACCCTCCGCATAAAACTTGCAGTGCTAAAAAGCAATCATTTGACATATCTGCATGGACTAACTTTGTCTTTTGCATGATCATTTCCATGAACACTCGCGAAAAAACCTCCGCCCGACTTTGCCAAGTCGCCCAGAGGCTTGGGGGCTACTGTCGGAGTAATTGGACACGGGTATCCCGAAGACGGCGAGACAATATTTCAAGACATCGGGGCTAGCAAAGCCCCTCAGTCCGACTGCCCGGCCGCTCCTGCCGGCTCCCCGTCCGACTGCTCCACCCGGCCGGCTGCCAGCTGACCGACTGCACCGACTAGCCGGCTGCCGACTGCAGTCCGACCCGGCATCGACAAGACCCCGACGAGACGGCCATACCGCGGACAAGACAACCGTACCGCAACACCATCATGTATAGTGTCACTTGTCCCCTGGCACTATTCATGAAGTGACCTAGGGGACAAGCATGACATGCACCATGCCTTGCTCCCATACCTCCACATAGCTTAGATACAAAGCTACCCTCTCCTATAAAAGGAGACACACATCCATCCATCCATGGATGGACTCACGTACACACTCACACAAGAAAGCTAGCTAGCAAGAGAGCTAGCTAGCCATCCATCCATCCATTCCCACGGGCAAGCATGCCCAAGCACCACATGCGGCCATGCTCATGGCCGGCCACTAAAGCATGCTTTGTGCATGCATATATGGAGCCAGATGCCCATGGCACTGACCCCAGATACAGCTCTAGGAGCACTTTGTACTGCCCGATGTACACCCCAGATATATATGCTCAGACATGCAGGAGTAGGGGTATTATCTCTCCGGAGAGCCCCGAACCTGGGTAAACTAGCGCGTGCTACTCGCTTACCCGCTCCCGGTCCTATCAGCAGCAGTCTTACCCTCACACAAAGCCCTTGTGGCATCTGTCGCCTCACACCCCCCCGTGAGAACACCACGACAGCATGGCAAAGTGCAACAAACAATACTACAAATTAAGTGGAGTTCAATATGCAACGAGTTGCATATTGACGAAACACCACATACGATTATTTAGTTCTCTCTCAGTTATGAACCCAACCATATTAAATGTTGTTAAACATGGTAAGAGGTGAAACATAAGTAAACTAACTATTTAGGCAAGTTTAAATGAGGCCGGAACAACAAACAAAAATTCCGGAAAATCGTCATGTGCATGTTTCGAATATACTACTGTTCTGCCCTATACACAATTTTAGAGTTGTTAAACATGCAAAGTAATGCTACCATGTTAATCTATGCATTTTTCTAGCCCATTTACATACAAAGAACAATTAAAACCGAGCTACGGTTATTTAGTTATGAAATAAACCATTTTAACATAGCATTTATGCAAATTTAAACAACCATCATTTTAAACAATTTTAAACATGGATGAGAGTGGCATATTATTAAACTACACAAATTTCTGAGCATTTTACATGTTAAAATCATTTTAATCCGATGCACCATTTGTGAGTTATTATATGCATGAAGTACAGGGGGTTTTCTGTAAAACTGTAATTCTCTGGATAATAGTGAAATTCGCAGATCCTGAAAAAACATCACATGGGCCAAATGTGAATAGGAAGCCCAACAGAGGAAAAAAACAAGAGGAGGGGGGCTGGGGTGTGGCCTCACCCAGTAGGCCTTGGCCCGTTCGGTGGAGGAGGTAGCAGGCCGGTTGAGGAGCTGGAGCAGGCTGGGCCTTGGCCAGCGAGGCAGATATGCGCTGACGAGGCTCGCGCGGTCAATGGGGCGAGCAGCTGCATCCAGTCGAGCGAAGCAGAGGAAGCATCGGCGCTGAGAGCAGGTCGACGCCGCGGGGCGTCCGGCAGTGGCGGCGCTTGGTGACAGGAGGCGGGCTTGGCAGGGGCGCGGAGGCTGCTCAATCCGGCGAGGACGGGCAAAGGGGCGCCGGCTCCGGGCAACGGCAGGAGGCAGGGGCTTGGCGCTGGCTCTCTGCTCCTCCCGCAGCGAGACAAAGCAGGGGCGCAGCACGGCGGGACCGCAGCGGCGGATGCGGCGGCTCGACGCAGGGGACTTGGCGCGGCGGCGCAGGGACGCTGGGCGTTCCTGGCTTCGGTCGAAGATGGGGCACCAGGATCGGGGAGAGCACCTACTGAAGATGGCGGCAGGGATCGGTCAGGGGCGTCAGGCAGAGAGAGTGGGGGAGAGGGAAGGGAAGGAGGCGCGGCACGGGCCTGCTAGAGGTGGCCGCCGATGGAGCTGCTGCTCACCTAGGCGACGACGAGGAGAAGGCCGCCGAAGGCGTGGGTTGGAGTAGAGGAGGAAGGGGCGGCGCTCGAAGGAGGTCAGCGGAGGAAGGGCATCTCAGGCGCGCTCGGGGTCACTGACAACGGCGCCATGGGGCTCGGCTGCGTCTCTGTGGTGGCGCGATCCGGTGATGGCGATTGGAGCAGAGGACTTCAGGCCGCGGCGGGGTCGAGCTGCTTGACGGCGGGGCCATGGCGTCCTGTGGAGGCAACAGAGAGATGAGCAGGGAAACGAGAAGAGATAGAGGAAGGGAAGGAAAAACAGGGAGGAAGGGCGCGGACGGGGACTGCCTGGGCGCGGAGGACGAAGGATGCGGGCGCAGGTGGAGGCGCACGGGAGGAGGAGCTCTGGTTGGTTGGATCGATGGATTGGGGGGGGGGAATGAGGAGATCCCGAGGTGGGAGACGACAAGGTGGAGTGTGGCGGCGGCTAGGAGGATGGATGGGACATCTCCCTAGAAGTTAGGGTTTGTCCATATATAGATTAGGGGACTTTATATAGGGAAAGAAAGGGGTATTTTGGATCATCTGATTAAAATCGGACGGCTGAGAAAATATAGTTTAGGAAGTCCAATGAAGAAAACGGTGATGTTTTGTAGATGTTTGGGGATGATCCGAATCCAACGGTAACAACAAACCGGGTCGGGTACGGGACAACTTTCGGACGCGCGGGAGGGGATCGCGGGCTGACGAGAGAGGTTAGTTGGTTTGACAAGAGGGAACCGAAAACACGGTTGGTCTCGGAACGGTCAACGAAAGCAAGGGGGGAACGCGGCAACTACGATCGGATGCATGTTTTTAAAAGCAAAGACGGCAACGAGTGCCGATGCAATGCGAATGATGCGATAATGAATGCAACAAACCAACGAAACACATGACAACAACGAAAAACATGGAAGCCGTCTGGAGCGTCGGTCTCGGGGCGTTACAACACTCCACCACTACAAGAGGATCTCGTCCTGAGATCTAGGATGGCACCGGAGAAAAACGGAAGAGGAAGAGAAAAGGTAAAGCTAAGTTGCTTCTTTGACAAACGAGTGAAAACAAAGAACCTTGAGAGGTCGCAAAGCTTGAAGAAATGACACGACAGAGGTGAACAAAATTGAGAAGACTCCGGTAGAAAAGAGAGACAAGGAACACCAAGAGAACCTTGAGGTTAAGTGACACAATAGATATTTGAACCACTCCGGTTAAAACAAGATAGGGAAAGAATAAGAATGATATAATTTGGGCAGCACTCCGACTGTAAATGGAAGGAATTGAACATGATCTTGACAAGATGAGTGGATACTCGATGAAATTAATAACACATTGCCTCCGGAACTAATGAAAGAATGGCACAAGGGGTAAGAAAGATTTCAGGCCGCACTCCGGTTGAGGAAGGAGACAAAACTTGATAAAATGAGAGAACTCGAATGAAAACACGACACTCCGGCTAAACGGATAAGAAAGGAAAAATTACATGATCTTGACAAAACAAGATGATTGGTCGAAGAGAGCAACATCAGAATGCCTCCGGGATGGACGGATAGAAGATAGATCGTCGGAATAAGATAACGGAGAAGAAAATGACAACTTCTGCCACAAATGAGCTTGGAAAACACCCTTCCAAGAAGGTTATAACGGAGTAGTTGGAAAATCAACAACGAAAACAATAAGCTTGTAGTGGGCTTATGTAAACACCTCAACATTATGAGGTGACAAACGGCCACTAAGGGAAGCCATTGGTTTGAGTGAGAGCACCAAGGCGATGAAAAACTTCTTTCACCAAGAGGATAGGAGAAAACTTGGATCATTGATAAACACCACAAATAGCTACATTCCTTAGGGAAGGCTATAGGTGAAATATAACCCAATACAACTCCAACAAAAAAAATTGATTGGACGAAAAGATCTCTTGAACGAAGAGAAAATGATGGATTTAATTATCTCATTCCTGACAACTTGTGAATCATGCAACATGAAGGAAATAATCAAGAATGACATAACACCACCTCAAAAGATAAGAGAGAAAGAATTACACTTCAGAATGCAAGATGAAGAATGCTTGAACTCCTCAAAACAAAACATGTGTAGAACACCATGTTTATCTTTGAGTATAGCTTGGCGGATCATAACTTCGAGAGAATTCTTGAAGAACAAATGAAGAATGAAAGGAATCCTTGATGAGCCACCATGTTGATCCTCCATGAAGATCTCCGATAATAAAAGAATGATCAAACGAAAGGGAAAGTTGAAAAGAACTCCGGGAGAAGCCTTTCAATGATTAGATGAAGCTTTGAAATGATATAATTGAAATAACTTGGAACTCCGGAAAGAAAAGATGAACAACTGAAATCAAGAATTTTGATGAACCTCTGGAAAGAAAAGATGGACAACATATAACTGAGATATTGATATCACGAACAAACTCCGGTTAAAAGAATTAAACACTTGGATGAAACAAGAACAAGAATTATGTTATGCGTATCCTTCACCAATATAAATTGATGACAAGCAACGGATTTTGGCATACTACTTATTCTCGTAGAAAGGATTAAGAGAGATATAGCGCAAACTTGAATAAGGTCTTCCACAAATCGTCGGTAGGATTTGAAAGAACGAATGAGTTGATACGATAACGAAGGAAGTGAAATCTTGAACGAACCACCGTAAGAATTGGAAATGAAAGTAGCAAAGGCGCAATACATCGGGAAGAATTAGAAAACGAATAAAGATACTTGACAGAAAATTTAGGTACATGAGAACGAAGAGATCATGAACTGATTAGAGGATATTGGAATGATGCACCAGAAGATTATGGAGATGAACGAAGAGACATCAATTTAGAATAATTGGAGAACGAGGCTGAAAACTTAGAACGAAGAAATCTTTTGAAAAGATGGCCTTTGGATGATCAAGAAATGAAAACAACTCTGAAATGCTCCGGATGGGTAAGAAAAGAATTGCGTGATTGGAAACAATTTGAGAGGATGGCAACAAGTTAGAGCCATGAATCTTTGGAAGAACGGGTAAGGATTTAAGAGGAACTCTTCTTTGGTCTTCAAAATCCGAGAATGGTGACGAGAAATACCACCAAAATTATTGAGACACTCCGGAACAATGGATAATAGAAATGATGAACCAACGATGAAAGAATTTGAAAGATCTTGGAGAAAGACATTTGACTGATGATAATTCATTCTTACGTCAAACTTCGAAAAGAATTTGGGAATAGCTCCGGGAAAATTAGAAGAGTCAGGTAAGATCCTGGGAAAAGACCTGTGGGTTAGGGCCCACTCAAAAGATACACCGTTGAATAATTACTTGAAAAGGAGATAGCACCGGTTGAACTAAATGGCTCAAAAGAGATAACAACCTCGAGATAGCTTGAACGGATTGGGAATGGAAATGCGAGTCTCCTGAGATATCTTCAGCACTCCAAATAACATGAATAGCAAGAGGTGGATGATTAAGAGATGCACCGACATACGAAAACACTTGAAACGAGGAAGGGAATATGATCAACACCGAATGCTTGAATTTAGTCCACTGGAGAAGAAAAGAATGAAGAATGATAAACTTGAAGAACATCTTCATGAGAACCACCGGGTAAGAACATTGATGGAAAAGAATGGAGAAACGTCACATCAATAAAATGATACTTGATTAAGAAATCTGAGTCCTTGAAGAAAAAGGGTGGGAGGGCGGGAAAACAAAGGCAACTTGGGGCAGATGGAATAAACACCGTTGAGAAAACTTATAATTGATCTTGCGGATGTTGGAATGAACGGATTCACTTGAAGAGAAGCACACCGGTTGGAAAAGAATTAACATGACGAGCTCGATGATCAAGAAGGATTAGTATCCACATAGAAATATGAGAACACCATTTAGGAAAGGTATGGATTCAACATTTGACTTCGAAGCAACTCGAATACCACAAATAAAACAAAACAAAGGATTTGGCTTGCGGAATAAGCCGGAACAAACATATGATAGAGATTTCGTCCGAAGTTTTCGTGGTGGGGCCCACACGGGCTCGATCGTACAGCACCATCATGTACAAGGCAGTGCACATGACATACGAAGCGTCCCCGAGTCGGCATAGCCAAGGACTCTTTAAGACACTACGAGACCACTGTAAAACCAACCGTGTACAGGCGGACCACTAGACGTCGAACCCCAATTTCATATCATGCGTTTGTCGGAAAGATATCCTAAGAGCTACTTGAATACCCACTTATAAACTCCCGAAACTTTCTGGTTATGCAATCTGGTGTTGGGGATACAGGGGACACAAAATATATCACCCAAACTAACAATACCTAGATCCAGCTGTATCCATCCGTCAACACATAACCAAGAAACCTTCGGAAATCATTTACCTCAACCTTCGAAAAGCATCCGTTATACTAGTTATGGCAATACTCCCGAACTCCCACCCCAGTACTGGGTGGCGTCGAGGTGATCTCACCAACAACTGCATAAAAGAGATTTCGATGTCGGCGAAACTCAGGTATTCCAAAACTACAACGATAAAATTGTGACGACAACACCTCGGAGCTCAACTCCCCGGGACACTGCCACAACCCCTAAATGTCAGGAGGCACCAAGAACAATGTTCTCGTCACAAAACCATCAGAACGATTCCAAGATACCCGCGTGATCCTAAATTTTTTTTAGTGAAATTTGAGGAGAGAAGAGTCAAAACTTCTACGCCAGGAGACCTCACCAGAGCGACGAAGGGACTGAGGAGTAAAAAGAATCCTACTCTCCGATATATATAATCCTAAGACTCAAAACATTTTTGTTCTAGACTCAACAACGCCAGCGATTCGATCAAGCAGGGGGCTCCTAAGTCGGGGATGGCTCTGATACCAACTTGTAACGCCCACGATGCGGCTATATCTCCCACGTGTCGAGGCACGACTACATGGGATTGTGTGAAGATGACCCTTCTTGCGACAAAACCACAATGCGGTTATGCCTCTAAGTCATGCCTCGACACGTGGGAGATATAGCCGCATCGTGGGCATTACAGCGGACGTGTGAACCGGCCGCGAGAGCGGACAGGCGAGTCGTCCATGGCGTTGTAAACTGGTGCGGTCGCAAGAGACGGCAACAACGTTGGAAACGGCCCGGACTCGGGCGAGACAAATGCGGACGCAGATGATCAGTCAGTCACGCGTGCGGATGTAGCGAGGGCGGCGACTTGCACAAATAATTTTTAGAAAAGGAGGAGGACCCCAGACTTGCACAAATAATGCTGGCGCACACCCTTTATGCGACACCTTTGTAAGGAATAGTGGTCTTGCGAAAAATATCATAGACCAGAATAATTGTTCTCAAACAATTTAATATGTGCTGATAATATATAGAAAAGATAGCACCTGGCGGTTCAACACGGCAGCGAAAACAGCGGCAATCATGGTGGCAGCTCATCACGGCCCTAACAGCTCAACGCTCAGAGAGCAAGGGAAGACCGCGGAGGTGGGCGGCTCAGGCTCAACACGACGCGAGGCGAGGCGGCTTAGGGAAGCCCCTAGTGAGGTGGAGGACGGCAGTTTGTCCACGGTGGCAAGGCTGCGGCGACGACCGCATCCGGCGGTTCAACAGTGGCAGGTAACAGCAAAGGCGAGCCGGACGGCTGTGCACATATACGCACACGCAGGGTAGCAGCAAAAGGTGAGCCTGACGACTTGAAGGAAACCTCTTCACTGCACCCAATAAATCCAGATGTGTATAATATTTCCAGAATCATGACCGGGAGCTGTTTTCCGTTAGCTGAATCCCAGCACTACCACCATGCATATCTTGACTTAATTCCTCTGAACTGAAAGGAGTTTGGCTGTTGTGTACTTCTGTTGATAGGATTGCAGCCCGTATACCCTCGATGAAATGCAATCCAACTTTTATGGACGTGACTACCTGGCGCCCGAGCGCCACTTCCCGGGTGCGAGCGCTTTCCCTAAAAGGAAGGGCCAGCCGCGCGGCTCTGTCAGGAAAGCCCAGAAATGGACCACGATTATCCCGTCTGCATTTATTAGGGGATCAAAAACTTCAAAAACTTGTAACTTTTGATTAGAATGTCAAAATTCAAATCCGTTTTCACCGTTGGGTTTCTCGTGACGAGTTCTTCAAAACTAGATCCCATATGAGTAGGTTTCGACGAACTTTTTTTTCCGAGCAACTTCATGTGCTACGGAGGCAACTTTAGTGCTATAGAAAAGCAACTCCTTTTCCCCCTAGTATGACTAGCTATCAACGGAGGATCCTCTCTAAGTTGGTTACCATGACTACCAATTGACTAGTTTCACCTCTAAATCGCCTACCATAAGGACAACTCCAACGTGGATCATCAAAATCACCCCAAAAAATGTCAGAATAGACCTGTCTGGACACTGAGGGTCACCTAATTTGTTTGAACAAGTCCGTACGTCATAAATCCTCCAAAACCGAACAACGAGGGGGGTGTTCTCAGGGCTCCTTAGCGCCAATTGCTCCCTCCAACATGAAGCCAGATCCCATCTCCTCAGACGACAAGAGGAGCAGAATTCGCCACTCCTAGTTGAGGCCCCCGCGATGGACAAAGAGTCCGCACTACAAATGGAGATGCTAACCCAATGGTCAACCACCAACCACTATCTGAGAATGCCCTCTCTGCTACTCCCGAGCAAATACGAAGTCCAAAACTAGATGCCGCCTAAAGGAGGAGACGTCGTCCGTCCCCACTGCGCCAACCATTTCTGTTGTAACAAGGAGGTGGCAACAAAGAACTTCGAGTATTGATAAACGCAACCACATATAAAAAAAGACTAAGTTCACCCAACAAACCTCGTTGGGGTAGAAAAAGAAAAACAACCATATGACTTATATGCACTGGAGTTGTACTTAAAAAGCCAGCAACTTTTGGGGTGTTTTTGTGCAACTCCAATGCATTCACCAGACAACTCGTATGTAGTCTCATCCTGACTTGGTATCTAGATAAAGCTGCCACATATAGAAAATACTAAGTTCACGAGGCAACTCGTGTGTAGTCCAAGCCTGAGCAACTCCACAGTTTTTCTTGCGCACCTAGGCAATAGCAGAGGAGAAAACACACATGCGCACACACACATAGTCATGCGCCTCATATCTCTAGCTAGGAAACCTGACCGGTTCCACCCGCTCCCTTCTACGATCGCACTAAGAGATTCCACCCGAGGAGAGGAAAATCTTGACTCCACCTCTATGACACAAACTTAATTACAGGTATCTAAAACCTTTAGATATTTACTAAATAATAATGGTCTTGATAAATGTTTCTGTTCATGAGGATTGGGCAACTGGATACATGGTTTTAGGCAAACTATTTGTTGCTCGTGGGAAACTTGATACTTGGTTTTAGGCAATTGGATGATTAATTGTGGGCAACTATATTATCTTTCATGTATTGTGCATAAAAAAGGATGCAAACTATGTAGAGCACCTTGGAGTATGCAGTCTAGCACAAGTTAAATAGGAAATAAAAAAGAGAAAAAACATAGCAAATTATGTTATCTTTCATGCTTTTAGACAACTGTATGGTTGATTGTGGACAACTGGATACATGATTTTAGATAACTGTACAGTTGATTGTCGACAACTAGATACATGGTTTTAGACAACATAAGGGTTGATTCTAGGCAACTATGACACCTAAAAAAGGGAAAAAGAACGTAGACATGTTCCTTTTTGGAGGGGGTCACAAATAAACTTAATCACCTGAAAACACTTTGTGGTTTTAGTTATGTCTCCATGACCAGCTTCGCACCGCTCCCCCTCTATGAACATTCACCTAGTATTTACAATCATACCAAGGGATCCAACCCCGAGGATATGAAATTCTTGATGTGTCTCTATGACACAATCTTAATTGAAAGGTATCTAAAACCTTTACATATAAGATAAATTAAGGTCTTGGTAATATTTCCGTTCATGAGGGTTGGGCAACTGGATACATGGTTGTAGGAAACTGTATAGCTGATTGTGGGCAACTATGACACCTGAAAAAGGATAAAGAACATTCACATGTTTGCTTTTTAGGGGTTCACATATAAACTTAATCTCATAAAATTCCATGGTTTTAGTTATGTCCCCATGACTAGCTCCACCCCACCACCCTCTATGATCATTCGCCAAGTGTTTACGATCATAACAAGGGATCCCACCCGAAGCGAAGAAATTCTTGACACACCACTATGACACAAACTTGATTGAAAGGTATCTAAAACCTTTAGATGTTGGCCAAATCGTGGTCTTGGTAATGTTTTTGTTCATATGGATTGGGCAATGGGATACATGCTTTTAGGCAATTGTATGATTAATTGTGGGCAACTATGTTATCTTTCATGTATTCTGCATAAAAAAGGATGCAAACTATGTAGAGCACCTCAGAGTATTTAGTCTAGCACAAGTTAACTAGGAAATAAAAAAGGAAAGAAAAAAACATAGCAGCTCTAAGTGTTTCTAACCAAAACAAAAGAAAGCAACTATAAGCTAATTTATGTGCAACTCATGTGTATTTCCCAAACAACTTAGCTGCCGGAAAAAAGCACACAGACAAAAGAAGACATGATCTTGCTACCCCCTCCCCTGCCAACTCCGTCGCTCCATCGTGATCTTGTTAAGCCCATGTACGCCCTTTCTCCTGTGGATAAAAGTGTGATATGTTTGTGTTAACCTAGGATTAAAACATGTGTGGAAAAACTAAGAAAAGAAAGAAAATGAAGCATACCACAATAAAACCGTCCCCTATAAATTGGAGCAACTCATGCTAAAAATTGGAGCAACTAGTTGCGAACAACGATTTTAGGCAACTTTACTAGTGATTTTAGGCGACTCGTGTTAAAATTTGAAGCAAGTATTATCAGGCATGTAAAAAATGTCTGCTACCCATATCAAAGAAATTTCCTTGTAGTAAATATATCATGTATCCCCTATGCAAAAGTAAAAACATGCAGCAACTTTGCTTGTGATTTCAGGCAAGTCATACTAAAATTTGAAGCAACTAGTGCTGGGCATTAAAAAAGGGACTGTTGACCCTATAAGCTCCTTGATGCTGGCCCACCAGTTTGGTTAGTACATTCTAGCAACAGATCAGCGTGAAGATCAGCATGAAGCCCACCACAAATTAAACACATCAGCGTGATCAGCGTTAAGCCCACCACAAATTCATTGGGGGAATAAGCCATGGAAAACAAGACTCTAATGTTTTCCTACATTACAACTTCCTGACTGAGCTTTAGCCACATCAGTCGGTCAGAGGAATACATCGCAGAAATAGAAATCTGACAGCTTTTAAAATTGAAACAAGATTCCCTACCCGATTGATTCTGAAGCTTTCAAGGATCAAACAAGATTTGGAGCCAGAAAGTGGAGCTATATACGGCAGCATCTTCATACATACAGACAATTAAGCTAATCTTTTTCTACCGAACCAGCGGTATAAGCTCGGCATTGTGCTGTTAGCTCTTCGCTGCAACCTCTCCTCCCTCGTCAGACTTTTTTGAGCAACTCTTACAGCCGTTGTGAGATACTACTAGTCCCGTGAATTACAACTTGTGCAGTTTACCTCCTCAGAAGCATGCCAGCCGTGCTCATCTGCTCGAAGAGTAGACACAGCCGGTCCAGACCTCCGGGTCCACCCTTGTGGACACACACTGGGGACTCATTCGCCCCGACGAGCAGCGCGTGTCGCTCCTTTCATTGCGCTCCATCCAGGACCCCGACAGAGGGAGGTAAAACGGATTGGCGACCTGTGTCGCAGGGGACCGAGGGAGCAAGCCCACCGGGCATGGCGTGGATCCCCAGGAGGAGGCAGGAGGAGGGGTGGTCGGGCGCGTGCCGGCCGTGGCGCTCGTCGCCGGGAATAGGTAAGAGGAAGAGGCGGCCGGGGGTTTGCTTGGCGGGCGCGTGCCGGCCGCAGCGCTCGTCGCCGAGAATAGGTAAGAGGAAGAGATGGCCGGAGGTTTGCTTGGCGCGAGACACGTCGAAGGAAGGAGGACCAGGTGGCAGCCCTGTAGGCGGGAGGAGGAGCGCGGCGGGGGGGCGCATGGCCTGGGGGAGGAGCGCGGCAGCGGTCGCATCTCACGGAGGAGGCGTCGGGCGGCAGGTGTGGGACGGAGTGTGGGTGGTGGGATGAGTGAATAAGGAATGAGAGTCAGGCGACTTTGTCGGTAGCGCGTGCGCTCGAAACGACCCAAAAGCACAGCTGCGTTTTCTAGAATTTAGGAACTTTTATCTTCAGATTTCAGCATGCTGTCCAGCAGCGTTTCACCATTCAAGAAGCTGCACTGTGGCGCACTATGGGTTTTCTTCAGAGTTCCTCTTTGATCAGAGCAAAAAGTACTAGTATCAGGTAATATACTGTAGGCTTCTTCACCCTAGACCTCGGACCAACAGCCCTCAAGCGAGGTGAAACGCAGCGGTATCAAGCGCACGCCGGGTACACCTCGTCGCGTGCTTGAATGTCGGTTGGCAGAGAGACGCGCGCGGCTAGGCATGCAGCGCCGCAGAGTAGTGGCGACTTGACGGGTCGAGCAGCCAGCTCAGGTCGACGAAGACGGGCGGCTCAAGGCGGAGGAACGACGGCCAGAGGCGGAGAGCGGCCGGCGGCTCTCCCCCGCTGCAGTTGAGGCGGGTAACGGAGGCGGCTGGCGGCGTAGGTGGAAGTGAGGTATGGCCGCGGTGGTGGCGGCTCAAATCCAGGGCGAGATGAGGCGGCGCCGACGATTTGAATTGGGCGCGGTCGAAGCAGCGATTGGAGCGCGAGGTCAGGAGATGGCGGAGGCGAGCTGAGGCGGCAGCGGTCGCGGAGGCAACGACGGCGGCCGGCGGTGGAGCCGTGGAGATGGCGGCTCGTCGGTCGCCAGCTTGAGGTCGGAACGGTGGCGGAAGCGGGCGCCTCGAAGCGAGGGCGCGGGCGCGGTCAATGAACGAGTCCGGGTCATGGCCGGTTCTGTTTCCGGGTCATTTTTATTGAAACTGCGTCGGCTCCCGACGTTGCATAGCAGCTGAGCACAAAGACTTTTGACTTGTAGTGTACATGGCTTTCACGTGATATCAATTTGGAGGTCATGATGGGCCTGGGAATTTGTGCCTTTGAGAGATTTGCCTCTTCATGTAGCAAAGGGAGATTAAAAAATGGGGGCTGCTACAAATCAGTCGGATGATTTCTCTAAGAAATCATCCGCCTGGGTAGCCATCCGATCTGGCGCTAGGTGGCCATTTGATCTAAGCAACACAGCCTTGCCTTACGTTCCTCGTCTGACCCCATTTCACTAGAGCAACGCAACATCCATCCTCGCACATCCGTCCGGCGACCTCGTGGCATCGGAGCCGTTGGAAGCGATGCAACGCAGCTCCAAGAGCCGCGACCAACCGCTGCATCGACGTGCAGAACTCTGGGAGCTCCGACATGCAGCATCGGTATGCTGCTCCATTGCATCCATGGGCCCATGGCCATGGCAACACCAAGCACACAAAAGCATTGACGCCACGCCGACGACGTCTCTGACGAAGCTTCATTGTAGCCACGGCGGCGCTCCATTGAAGCCTAGGCAGCGCTCCATCGCAGCACCTCGACGGCCGCTACATGCTTCACTGCAGCGTCCCACCGCGCAGCTGCCGTCGCACCTCCCGTCGTAGGACCCATGGTCACCGGCGAAGCTTCAGTGCAGCGTCGCCACCGGCACGGTGGTGCTCCTTCGCAGCACCTCAACGGCCGCGGTATGTTTCTCTGTAGTGCCCCCATCGCATGGCCGCCGGCGAAGCTTTAGTGCAGCACCGCCACCGGCGTGACGGTGCTACGTGCACCCCGACGGTCGCCGCACGCTTCATTGCAGCGCCCCACTGTGCGGGTGCTCCTCCATCGCAGCACCGGCTGCCGTCGCATCTCCCATCGCAGCACCGCCGATTGGCCGCCGGGGAAGCTTCAGTGTCGCGCCGCCACCGGCGCAGCGGTGCTCCATTGCAGCACCGGCTGCCTCCTCCTCCGCCTTCTCCCTCGCGTGCCGCAACTCCATCACCGCAGCACTCCCCCTCCCTACAGCAGCTAGTTGTGCGTAACGGCGGGGCACGAGCTGCCGGAGTGGAGAAATGGCGAGATCCAGAAGCTGGAGAAAAGGGTAGGGGATGAAGCAGAGGAAAAGGCGTGGTTTGTGCGGCCTGTGGTTCGTGCGAAGGGATAAGAATGGAGAGCGGTGCATGGGCCAGTACGACACGTGTCGAGCAGTGGGAGCGGTTTACGGGAGGGAAGAAATCAACCGGATGAAAGCAATCATTTTCCCTAAAAAAATAGCTGGTTTGGGTACTTCCTCACGGAACGGAGTACTGGCCAAACAATTCTTTCCTCGATTCATACGCCGATTTGATGGGGGATTAGAAGAAGCTCCGTGTACAATTGCACTGCGGATCCGATTTGTCTTCGCTGTAGACTAGATCGATCTTGCAGTGGTTGATCCAATCCGCCTGTCTGACTCGGAGTGGATAATGTTTTCTTGATCGCAACTGACGAGGCTTAGATTTGATGCAAAATCCTTCCGTACCGGATCTTGCGCCATACAAAAAATTGCGAACTCCTTGAACCCTGGAAAAAATCCCTCCAAGAACTCAACACCACCATGCGCCAGCCCCACGGTGGGCGCCAACTTTCGTGGATTTGTCACGGCAGATGTCCTAGTGTGAGGACTTTGTCGTGAGGCCAACGCATCTATGTGATAGCTTGAGAGGGGTTGAGCGGAATCGAGAGACGCAACACAAGACAAGGATTTAGACAGCTTCGGGCCTCGGGAAACATCATCCGGTAATAGCCCTACATGCTGTTTGTGGCTAGATCTCATTATGATCATGAGAGAGTCGCCGCATAAGCCAGCTCCCCCTTTGTGTCTAGCCCTAGAGATTGTTTCTTGTTGCTTGTCCCTCTTTGGGGAGCCTTGCCCCTCCTTATATAAGTTGAAGGGGCAGTTTACATGACTAGTCCTAGTTGGATTAGGATTACTCTATTACAAGTGGAGTCCTAGTCTTGCTTCCTTCGTAGGAGAATATTCCTTATGTCTTCCTCTTAAACCGGCCCACCATTAACATGAACCGGCCTTCTGGGCCTTGGGCCTTGTCATCCGTCTGACCCGCCCGTCGGGTCACCAGTGAGTCATAATGACCAGACGGGTAGCTTGTAAACCGCCAGGTCAGGGCGGGTCGCCAGTGAATCGCCAAGTGTCAGCCGGGTCTCAAGTAAACCGCCAAGTCCGGCCGGGTTATACTTCCGGCCAGTTTACGCTGCGGGGTATATCCCCGACAGGTAGCGAGGCACGTATTGTATTGTTGCCATCGAGGATAAAAAGATGGGGTTTACATCATATTGCTTGAGTTTATTCCTCTACATCATGTCATCTTACTTAATGCTTTACTCTATTCTTCATGAACTTAATACTCTAGATGCAGGCAGGAGTCGGTCGATGTGTGGAGTAATAGTAGTAGATGCAGGCAGGAGTCGGTCTACTGATGTGATGCCTATGTTTCATAATCATTGCCTTAGATATCGTCATAACTTTGCGCTTTTCTATCAATTGCTCGACAGTAATTTGTTCACACACCGTATTATTTGCTATCTTGAGAGAAGCCTCTAGTGAAACCTATGGCCCCCGGGTCTATTTTCCATCATATAAGTTTCCGATCTACTATTTTGCAATCTTTTACTTTCTGATCTATAAACCAAAAAACCCAAAAATATTTTATCTTTTGTTTAGTTTTATTTATCTATCTCTATCAGATCACACCTTTGCAAGTGACCGTGAAGGGATTGACAACCCCTTTATCGCGTTGGGTGCAAGTGTTTGATTGTTTGTGCAGGTATTCGTAATTTGTGCGTTGTCTCCTACTGGATTGATACCTTGGTTCTCTAACCAAGGGAAATACTTATCTCTACTTTGCTGCATCACCCTTTCCTCTTCAAGGAAAAAACCAACGCAAGCTCAAGAAGTAGCATCGCCGGTCATGCGGGTGCCGGGCTCCTGGAGGCTCAGCGTCGGCGGTGTCCCGGTGCCTTCGGCGCCCACCGGTGCTGATCGGCACGCTGAGATCATGCGCATCTGGTCATTGCTGCCGGAGCGCGCGCGACAACAGCCAAGGTACGCCCCCGACAGCCACACGCTGTGGACGACTGATGTCTACTACACAACTTTATTCTTGTAGACACGTGTTGGGACTCCAAGCACAGAGTTTTGTAGGACAGTAGCAATTTTCCCTCAAGTGGACGACCTAAGGTTTATCAATCCGTGGGAGGCGTAGGATGAAGATGGTCTCTCTCAAACCACCCTGCAACCAAATAATAAAAAGTCTCTTGTGTCCCCAACACACCAAATACAATGGTAATTTGTATAGGTGCACTAGTTCGGTGAAGAGATGGTGATACAAGTGTAATATGGATAGTAGCTATTGATTTTTGTAATAAGAATAATAAAAAAGAGCAAGGTAGCAATTGATAAAACAGAACACAAACGGTATTGCAATGCTTTAAAATGAAGCCTAGGGTCTGTACTTTCGCTAGTGCAATCTCTCAACAATGCTAATCTAATTGGATCACATAACCATCCCTCAATGTGCGATGAAGAATCACTCTAAAGTTCTTATCTAGCAGAGGACATAAGAAGAAATTGTTTGTAGCTATTCTTTTCGATCGATCTATCCAAGAGTTCATACTAAAATAACACCAAGTTATTCTTTCCGATCGATCTATCAAGAGTTCGTACTAAAATAACACCAAAGCAAATTCAGATTCATAATACTCAATCCCACACAAAGAACCTCAAAGAGTGCCCCAAAATTTCTACCGGAGAAACAAAGACAAGAACATGCATCAACCCCTATGCATAGATTACCCCAATGTCACCTCAGGAATCCGTGAGTTGAGTGCCAAAACATATATCAAGTGAATCAATATGATACCCCATTGTCACCACGGGTATTCACAACAAGACATACATAAAGTGTTCTCAAATCCATAAAAGTATTCAATCCGATAAGAACGAAATTTCAAAGGGAAAACTCAATTCACAACAAGATAGAGAGGGGAAAACACAATATGATCCAACTATATTAACAAAGCCCGCGATACATCAAGATTGTGCCATCTCAAGAACATGAGAGAGAGAGAGATTAAACACATATCTACTGGTACAAACCCTCAGCCCCGATGGTGGACTACTCCCTCCTCATCGTGGTGGCCGGCGGCGGAACTTCTGATCTAGGATTACCCCCGGGGGTTTTGGAATATTTGAGAATTTATAGGGCGAAGAGGCAGTGCGGGAGGCCACCAAGGTGGGCACAACCCACCAGGGCATGCCCGGGCCCCCAGGCGTGCCCAGGTGGGTTGTGCCCCCCTCGGGGCACCCCTTTGGTACTTCTTTGGCCCACTGGATGTCTTCTAGTCCAAAAAAATCTCCAAAAAGTTTCGCTGCGTTTGGACTCCGTTTGATATTGATTTTCTGCGAAGTAAAAAACAAGCAAAAAACAACAACTGGCACTTGGCACTATGTCAATAGGTTAGTCCCAAAAAATGATATAAAGTTGCTATAAAATGATTGTAAAACATCCAAGAATGATAATATAACAGCATGGAACAATAAAAAATTATAGATACGTTGGAGACGTATCAACATCCCCAAGCTTAGTTCCTGCTCGTCCTCGAGTAGGTAAATGATAAAAAACAGAATTTTTGATGTGGAATGCTGCCTAACATGTTCATCACATATTGTTTTCTTTTGTAGCATGGACATATGGACTTTTATATGGTTCAAAGCTATAGTCTATTTTTGCATGAAGATTTCAATACTCAAGCATATCAACAAGCAACCATGTCTTTCAAAATATCTACACTAAAGCAAGTTATCCCTAGCCCATGATGCTCAATCATTGATCCATTCATGAAACACACTCGCATATTAGCTACATCCAATGCTCAAGTACGATCATAGTGCACCTTAGTTGGTGCTTTATAAGGGAAGATGGAGACTGAAATAAAAATAAAAATTGCATAAAGTAAATAGAAAGACCCTTTGCAGAGGGAAGTACGGATTTGTAGAGGTGCCAGAGCTCAAAGCGAAAAAGATAGAGATAAAACATTTTGGGTGGCATGCTTTTCCTGTCAACGAAAATGATCGAGTAGTCCCCAATACTTTCCATGCTACATATATCATAGGCGGATCCCAAACAGAAAATAAAGTTTATTCCTTTTTCCACCATTATTTCACAATCCATGGCTAGGCATATCCACGGGTGCCTTCCGTACCAACACTTTCCAAGGAATTTATTATTTGACAACATAAAGTAAATTCATTTTTCATTTCGGGACTAGGCATCCCTATTACCTTTGCCTTACTCTCGTGCAATGACAAGTGAATAAACACTCATCTTGAGAATAACACATCTAGCATAGAACACCCCCTACCGTTCCATGAGCGGTACGAGCACACAAAAAGGAAATTATTTTGAAAATTAGAGATGGCACATACAAATTTGCTTAGAACGGCACGAGAATACCACATATAGGTAGGTATGGTGGACTCATGTGGCAAAACTGGGTTTATGGATTTTGGATGCACAAGTAGTATTCCCACTTAGTACAAATGGAGGCTAGCAAATAGATCGAGAAGCGACCAACCAAGAAACAAAAAATCACATAAGCGAGCATTGAGCATAACTAACACTGAATAATGCAACACAAGTAGGATGTAATTTCATTGCATAACTATTGACTTATGTGCTTGCATAGGGAATCACAAACCTTAACACCAATATTCTTACTAAAGCACAATTACTCATCAACATGACTCACATATCACTATCATCATATCTCAAAACTATTACAAGGAATCAACTTTATTTTTTTCAATGATCTTCATGGAAGTTTTTATTATATCCCTCTTGGATATCTATCACTTTGGGACTAATTTCATATGTTGCTTTTGATAAGCTCAAACAAATTTAAGTGAAGAACATGAGCATAAAATTTTTCTTCTCTCAAAATAATATAAGTGAAGCATGAGAGAATTTCTTCAAAATATATTAAAGCACACCGTGCTCAAAAATATATAAGTGAAGCACTAGAGCAAAAGACAAACTACAAAAAGATATAAGTGAAGATTAAGCGAGTAGTTATGTAAATGGGTAGCTATGTGAGGACTCTCTCTAATTTGAAAACTTCAGATCTAAGTATTTTATTAAAACAACAAGCAAAACAAAATAAAATGACATTCTAATAATATCACACATCATGTGAATAAGCAAAAACTTAGGCTCAACTGATACTAACAGATAATTGTTGATGAAGAAAGGTGGGATGCCTACCGGGGCATCCCCAAGCTTATATGCTTGAGACTTTTTGGAATATTATCTTGGGATGCATTGGGCATCCCCAAGCTTGAGCTTTTGTATCTCCTTAATCCCTTTTATGTCACGGTTTCCCTAAATCTTAAAAACTTCATCCACACAAAATTCAACAAGAACTCGTGAGATAAGTTAGTATAAATCAATGCAAAAACCTTATCATTCTCTACTATAGCAAATCACTAAAATTATTATTTAACATTGCATATTAAATGCCTCTGCATATTTAATAGTCATATCCTCAAATAGAATCATTAAACAAGCAAACATATGCAAACATAACAGCAATCTATCAAAACAGTACAGTCTGTAAAGAATTCATGAATATCAATACTTCTCTATCTCCAAAAGTTCTGAATATTTAACACACTATAGAAAATTTATCAGAGCTTATTGTGCAAAATGTTTCAACATTTTATCACATTCTGACTTTTCTCGGGAATTTTTTCAACAGCGATAAACTTTCTGTTTTGAAACAACAACATGTAGACTTGCAAAATAAGCATGGCAAAGGCTATCATGGTCACTTTTATTGAAATAAAAGATGCAAAACATTATTATAAATAACAGCAAGCAAATCCTAACAAAACAAAATGATGCTCCAAGCAAAACTCATATCATGTGATGAATGAAAATATAGCCCCAAGTAAGATTACCGATAATGTTGGAGACGAAAGAGGGGATGCCAAGCTTAGTTGCTTGGATTTTCCATGAATATTACCTTGGGGGTGCCTTGGGCATCCCCAAGCTTAGTGTCCTTTCACTCCTTATTCTCCTCATATCGATATCTCACCCAAAACTTGAAAAATTCAATCACAGAAAACTTAACGGAACTTCGTGAGATTGGTTAGTATGACAAAGAGCAAACCATTTCACTTTGGTACTATCAAAGACAAGATTCATAAATATTTCCACACAATAACTACTGTAGCATATCTGTCAACGTTCTGGCAACGGGGGTCCACAGACTTGCCTGCCTGCGGCCCACTGCGTGGCTCTGCTAGCAGTCCCGTACGACCCACCATCATCAACAAGGCGTTCAAGACCCTCGCGAGGCGGACGACACAAGATCTCCTCAGGAGCGGCCTCGCCAGGTTGGCTCGCGAGGGGCGGAGAGATCAAGGCAAGGCAAAACTCGCGAGATTCTCGTGACATGAGCCATGACGATCAAGATCAGGTGGGCGCCAGCACGCGCAGTGTCCTTGTTTCCCCTTTGGTGCTAAGGAAGCGAGCGCAGGCGCGGAGTACCGAGGCGTCAAGCAAAGGTTTCCATATCGGTGCAACGAGACCAAGACCAGCAGGATAGCAAGACGGAGGTCACCATGGAGCCCATGGTGGCGTCACCACGAGAGCCTTTTGCAGGCGAAGACAGCTTTTGTCAGGATAAGCTGTACTAGTTGTCCCCTTTCAAATTGGCCGTTGTTGGCTCCCTTCCCGCTCAATATTTGGGGAGAGGACCAGGGCCTATATAAGTAGAACTAGCCACCACCTTAGGGGACAACTCATTCGGAGGCATCCCATCTGATCTTGAGTGATCCTCATCCACAGAGCGCAAGAACACCTCAACCTCATGAGGCTGTTCTTCCCCCTTTGTACTGTTCATCATCAGCCCAAGAGGTAATCCACCACCACCACACTGGAGTAGGGTATTACACCACAACGGTGGCCCGAACCAGTATAAATCTTGTGTCTCTTGTGTTGTGAGTTCGTTGAGTTCGTCGGCGAGATCTTAGCAAGCTAGGGCATGGATCGGTAGGGAAAGAACTTCGCGTGCACCCCAGAGTTCGAACCTTAAGGGTTTTGCCAGAACCCGTGATCCGACATTTGGCACGCTAGGTAGGGGTGCGCCGGAGCCTCTTCCCCACCAGTCAATCCGCCGACGCCCCGCGGTTCCGATGTCTGGCGACCCGAGGGCTGACGCCGACCGCTGGGCAGCCTGGCCCGCCCGGGCGCCGCCTGCCTAGGAAGACCTCAACCCCGCGCTCCAGGCAGCACGAGCGCCACCTAACGCTGCTGGGCGCGGGCGGCACGGCCAGGCGCCGTCCACCCTTACTCCACGACAAGCGCGAGCCGCTGCAAGGGCCGCAAGCCACGCCGCGGCAACGGTGCCCCACACCCGGCGGGAGCAGGCGAACATGCGGGCCGCACTCATAGCGGCGCGGGAGCTGCTGCAGTGCCGACTGATGGAGAGCGGCCGGGATGCTCTGCTGGAATGTGTCGCCGAGCTGCTGGACGCGGCGGCCATGGGAGCGCCGCCCTTCTGCTATCAGCTCACGCCTCAGGCGGCGGCTAGGCCCCACGGCGGGCCACGCCACGCCCGCGTGCTCCTGGGGGCCTCGTCGACGTCAACATGAGCCATGGTGGAGGGCGCCCTGCCGCGCCCACACCACCCCATATGGGTGCGGGCACAAGCGCTGCCACGTACGGCCCCATCGGAGCACCGCCCTGCCACCCTCAGGACGGCATGACCGGCCGAGCAACATGGAGCGTGGGGGACTTCGGCGAGGTCTTCGGGGCAGCGGCCTCGGAGGCCTACGTGCCCCGCATGATGGACCAGGAGTGCACGCCGGAGGACGACCCCGGCTCGTTTCTCGGACCAGGATGGGAGGAGGAGGCGTTAGGAGCTGAAGCCTTCCAGGAGCCACCAGAGAGCCCCACCAGCCGCGCCGTCGACAACAGATACAGGGTACCACTAATCCCTCAGTGACAAGCTTACGCTAACCATGAGTCACATGTCAACTAGATCACGACGCCGGGCAATGGTTCCGGCACGGCGATGCCCGCCCATCAGGAGAGACCCACTGGGGGCTGCGTGGGAGGAGCCAGGAGCAAGGCCCCTCCCCGAGCCGCATGGAGCAAGGCGTTACCCGGAGGTAGGCCCTCTGCCGGGGAGGCGCCAGCGAGCCCTACCCCGGCAGAGGACCCGTGGTCGCCGAGGGAGCCGCTGGCGTCCCCTCTACCCCTTTGGTGCCGTCCTGGTCTCCGGTCATCCCAACGGTGGTAGAGGGTGGCGCAAGGCGGGGCCCTCATCTGGCGATATGAAGTAAGGCTCACGCCTGTGAAGATCGCTGCCCGTGACACTCTCACGTAATAATGAGTGGGGCTGTACACGCCCCGGAGTCTCCGGAGAGCCGCCCTCGGGCCTCGGGGGCTCCCTCCCACGTCCTAGTGGCAGCACTTAGCTCCGCGCTGGTGAGAAGACTCGAAGACAAGAAGATTAGAATAGGTGCTAGACGCGGCCATTTGCTTTGGATCCCTTTTTTGTAGCCTTGCCTTCTGGATTTGGATTTAAGCCGAAGTTGATTTTTTATCGATGTGCGCGGGGGGTGCCTTTTCTCATTCAAGTGATTTCTTGCTATCTGGTTCTTGACCTATTCTGAAGCTCGCGCTCACTGCCTCCCCCTCGTGGGCCCCCCACGAGCGGGGCTGGGCGTGACACACGCACCGCGCGCGCCTGTCGGCACTTGACCCTCGCGAGGCCCTCTCAGGCGGATCAGCAGACCCTTCAGGAGCTCCGCAGGAACTCATGACCTTACAATCCAGTTCGGGGCCACAAAGGCTAAGGTAAGCCGCAACAACAAAACTTGCCACCAGACTCATGGATCCACAAAGGCGCACACTCGGCTTAGCATAGAAGAGTAAAAACTATGACTTGTTTACATGAGGGGCTCCCCCTCTCAAAATGCTCTCACAATCTTTAGGGGCCACACCCAAGTTTTTGCATACAGGGTAAAACAGTAAGGGAACATGGGATTAGCCAGATATGTCACTCGCCGCGTCTTCCAGGTCGTCTTCAGATGCACCGCTGGCGTCGCCTCCACCTTCGCCAGCCCCGGCATCACCGCCGTCAACCACGTCCCCTCCGTCTGCCGCGACTACCATTGCGTCGTCCTCAGAAGCGAAGGCCCTGACCAGCGCATCCACGTTGTCCTCCACCCACTGCGCCAGGTCTCTCCGGATGGCCGCAGGTATGGGGGCAATGGCGGCCTCGAAGTCGAAGTCGAGGAAGGTGTTCCGAAGATGGCTGAAGACGCGGGAGAACGTGCGCCCGAGTAGGCCCCGGCTCCTCTCTTCCACGAGCTGGCGAGCCCTATCGGATCGAGCTTCAAGACGCATCACCACGTTGGATAAGAAGCGAAGATGGCTGGCGTAGTCGTCCGTATGGGGATGAGGGGCATTCTCGTCGCAGATGTGGCCCAGCGCGGTGTTAGCCCTGTTCCTAAGGACCTGAAGCATGGGGGCATGCTCGCGCTCCAATGTCCGCCGCTGAAGCACTTCCTCCCTGTTCTGCCGCGCAATAGCCTCGGGTCGTCAACCCGTTTCTGAAGAGAGAGCAGCTCGGCGCGGGCGGAGGCCAACTCCGCCTGCGCCGTGACCAGGGCGGCCGCTGTGGCCTCCTCGGGCCTCTCTACCTCAGCTAGCCTGGGCCTAAGGGCAGCGGCCCTACTTGCAGCCTCCGTCTCCGCAAGCTACAACTTCAGACCATGCCAACCCTCAAGACCCGCGCGAGCCTCGGCCACCCGGCAATCGACCTCCTCCTGAGCTTTGGCCTCGCATGCACCAACGACATCTTTCGCTTGGTCAACCTGACGCTCCCTCGTCTCCAACCGCTCAAGCTCGAGGCTGCGCTCCACGGCTTCCAGAGCCAACGCCTCCTTGCGCCTCCGGACCTCTTCTTCCTTGGCGGGCGTCCCCCTCAGTGACGCAAGGGCGGCTTTGCGTGCCTCCACCTGCTGCTCCAGGGATGCACTCCAAGCCTGGAGCTCCCACGCGTGCTTCTTCGCAGCTTCGCGACGGCGGTCAGCCTCGCGAGCCTCCTCCAAAGCTCGAGAGCAAGCCTCACCAGAAACCTTGACGGATGCCTCGGCCTTCGCAATGTCAAGATCGCGCTGGTGGCGGCCAAGATTGATAGCCACCCTCAGCTTACGCCGCTCCTCCGCCAGCCGAAGACCCTCAGCCTTGAGGCACGCGTCGACGCCCGCGATTTAACCACCAAGTTGGTTCATCGTGCTCATCGCCTCCTGGAAGAGCTCGTGGCGAACGACGCTTCGTTCGTGCTCAAACTCAAGCGCACGGCCCACCTCGCCCTCCGCCACGGGGGCTGCAGGCGGGACGTGAAGCGGCGCACCCCATCTCAGCAGGGGGCTGGTGGTGCCCCAGGCGCCAGCCAGGCCTCGCGAGGGGCCCTAGCCGGTCTGGGCCCGCTGCTTGAAGAGGAGCCAAAGGCCGAAGCCAACCAGCTGCTATCCATGACCAGTGGAGGGGCCCTGGGCAGGCCCGCCAAGCTCCAAGCCAGGCCATGGAGGAAGGACGACGATACCGCAGATTCAAAGCGCCGTGGAGGCAAGCGCGCCTCTCCAACCGACCCTGCTCCAGGGACAACATGCAGGCTCGGGGCGCTCAAGGCCAGCGGGGGAGTCGAGGAAAGAGGAGGCTGCTCCTCAGGAGATGCAACGGCCTGGGCGGAAGGGACCCTGAAGGACCACCGTCAGGAAGGAAAGTAGCACTCAAGAAATCACTAAGGTACAGTACTTACTCGTTGACGGCGATGTACTTCCTTCGCTTCAACGGCCCAAAGATATCGCTGCTGCTCGGGGATCCTTTCCTCTTGCGGAGCTCCTCGAAGTCCACGCAAAGCCGGCCGAAGCGCTAGACGTGGCGGCCGGCATGGGGAGCGACCGGAGAAGCGCTCGAAGGGACAGCTTCAGGGGTGCCGGGCTGCGGAGAGTAGTCGGGTGCCGTCTCACCGCGACCTCCCGAGACCTTCGGAGCTTCGGCCTCAGGAGCCGCGTGCTGCATCGTCTTAGCGACCGACACCCCAGGGGAAGGATCGTGAGTTCCTGAGGACGACGCCCCAGGAGCCCCAGACGACATCTGCACCTCAGCACTCTGGCCGCCAGCCTCCGGTGGTGCTCGCCCCCTGCATCCACCTTCAGGGCGAGCTCGGCGCCAGCGACGGAGAAAGGAACCACGTTGATGGGGTTCTTGCAGGACCCACCAGGCCGTTCGGGCGCAACCCCCACTCATCAAAGGAAGGCATGTGCTCTACATATTCTTCCTTGTTCGTGCAGCGGTACAGTAGACAGCTCTTCCCAGGCATGTTGTCCGGCGAAGGGACACCCGTCAGGACCTCGAGCACTACTCGCCACGTCTCGAGAGGGAGCCCAGACTCCTGAAGCCTCATATGGTCCTGACTGCTGAGCAAAGCCCACATCGGGCGAGCATGGCGCTGAAGCGGAGTAACTCGGTGCCTGATGAACTCCTTCACCACCATGGGCGCAGTCACGCCGCGGTCCTTCAACCTCCTCAGCCTGAGCTAGACGGGGACAAGACAGGAGCTCGCGAGCCTCTCGTGGCCCCAACCAGAGTTGGGAACGGCAGGTGCTGACGGAGAATGGAGCAGAGGGCTGAGCGCCCCGGCATCGACAAATACCACCGTGTCCAAAAATCGCCTGTGGATGGAGGAAGCTTGAAGTCGACCCTTGCGCCTGTCGTCGCAGCCACAGCCTGGAAGCTCACGCACCCGAGCTTTGCCGAGGATCAATCAAGTGCAACGAGAAGAAGTGGTGAAGAAGGGCCATGGAAGGGGCAATGCCCACCATGGCCTCACACACAAAGGCGAAGACAGCAAGGAGGGTCACGGATTGGGGGTCAAGATGCGGCAAGTGGATCTAATAGTGTTCCAGCACTGCGTTGAAGAAGGCGGAGAAAGGGGGGACCAGGCCAGCCCAAAGAGCATCGATGAAGATTGGGACCTTGGTGGCTGCCCAGTCGATTCGAGCACGAGACGCAGGCCAAGCCGCCATCTTCCCCCACTCATTGAAACTGGAGGCGAGCATGGGGCGCACCTTGCCCATGGCCTCATCATTGAGCACCAGCGATCGGCCAACCGCGGGCTCGACGGCCGAAGCCGCGCCGGCAGAAGATTGAGGCTTCTTCCCCTTGTCAGCTTGTTTCGGCGCCATGGCGATGGAGCGGGCAGATCGCAGGCCAGATTGGGAGGAGGAGCAGAGTCTTGGGGAAGCAGAGGAATCGGGAAAGTATGGCGCGGGCGATGGAAGAATAACTGTGTAGATTGTGGGGGCCGCATAGCCAGGCGGAATCCAAGGCAGCGTGGGGAAGCGGAGACGCCCACGTCCAATCAACCGCCACGCATTGACCAAGGTCGTAGGCTTTTGGGGCCCGTGGAGCTCCGCGCATGACCTTTGGCTTCGCCTCGAAGCCAAGCCCGAGCGCACCTTGGGCCCGGGGGCTACTGTCGGCGTTCTGGGAACGGGGTCCCCAGACTTGCCTGCCTGGGGCCCATGGCGTGGCTCTGCTAGCAGGCCCGTACGGCCCACCATCATCAACAAGGTGTTCAAGACCCTCGTGAGGGGCCAATCCTCGCGAGGCGGACGACACAAGACCTCCTCAGGAGCGGCCTCGCCAGGTTGGCTCGCGAGGGGCGGAGAGATCAAGGCAAGGCAAACCTCGTGAGGTTCTCGTGACGTGAGCCATGACGATCAAGATCAGGCGGGCGCCAGGCGGGCGCCAGGCGGGCGCCAGCACGCACAATGTCCTTGTTTCCCATTTGGTGCTAAGGAAGCGAGCGCAGGCGCGGAGTACCGAGGCGTCAAGCAAAGGTTTCCATATCGGCGCAACGAGACCAAGACCAGTAGGACAGCAAGACGGAGGTCACTGTCGGTGTCAAAACCGGCGGATCTCGGGTAGGGGGTCCCGAACTGTGTGTCTAAGGCTAATGGTAACAGGAGGCGGGGGACACAATGTTTACCCAGGTTTGGGCCCTCTCGATGGAGGTAATACCCTACTTCCTGCTTGATTGATCTTGATGATATGAGTATTACAAGAGTTGATCTACCATGAGATCGTAGAGGCTAAACCCTAGAAGCTAGCCTATGAATATGATTGTTGTTCTCGTCCCACGGACTAAACCCTCCGGTTTATATAGACACTGGAGGGGGCTAGGGTTACACAGAGTCAGTTACAAGGGAAGAGATCTACATATCCGAATCACCAAGCTTGCCTTCCACGCAAAGGAGAGTCCCACCCGGACACGAGACGAAGTCTTCACTCTTGTACCTTCATAGTCCAGCAGCCCGGCCAAAGTATATAGTCCGGCTGTCCGAGGACCCCCTAATCCAGGAATCCCTCAGTAGCCCTAGAACCAGGCTTCAATGACGACGAGTCCGGCGCGCAGATTGTCTTCGGCATTGCAAGGCGGGTTCCTTCTCCGAATACTCCATAGAAGATTTTGAACACAAGGATCATGTCCGGCTCTGCAAAACAAATTCCACATACGACCGTAGAGAGTATAATATTCCACAAATCTAATCTGCTGACAACTTTTCTGCCGCGGTCCGGTCATTACGAACCGTTTTTCCCAGCCCGCCACTACGTGTTGCGAGGCGGTTTTATTGGCATGTCTTGTCGAAGCAGAGATCGTGTTCCCCTTATCACGGGATTCTCATCAATACGGGTGTGGGTAACCCAATCGTACCTGTTAGTATGACTCCTCGATTTTAGGAAAGTTCCAAACGGCCACGCGGAGGACGCTTGATATTCACTCTCTTTATAAAGGGGCCAAGGCCTATCCTTTTCTTCCCACGCTCGATCCTTCCCTTCCCCCACCTCGAGCTCCAACACCCAAGGCTCAGGCTAAGTGCTTCGGACCTTCAACCATGTCCGGATCCGACCTTCAAGGTCGGTGGATGGCCTCCTCTGTCACAGAGGAGGACATGAAGAAGCTAAGGAAAGGCAGGTATCTGACCGCCGAAATCCCGCACAGGCTGCCTGCTCAAGGGCAGGTCATCCCCACTCCCGAACCCAACGAGAGTGTCGTATTTGTTTCCCACTTCCTCCGAGGGCTAGGCTTTAGTCTTGATCCCTTTGTTAGAGGGCTTATTTTCTATTACGGGCTCGATTTCCACGACCTAGCTCCAGATTCCATCCTTCACATCTCGTCGTTTATCGTTGTGTGTGAGGCCTTCCTCCGCATCACCCCTCACTTCGGCTTATGGCTCAAGACCTTCAATGTGAAGCCGAAGACGATCGATGGGCGACATGCAGAATGCGGAGGTGCCATAATAAGCAAAGGCGCCGATGCTCTATGGTCAAAGGGTTCCTTCCCGGAGGTGTCCAACTTATGGCAACAGGAGTGGTTTTACATCACAGCTCCCCGAGGAACAAAGTGGGCGGCTACCCCCGCCTTCTGCTCGGGCCCTCCACCACAACTGGCGTCATGGGCCAACAAGGGGCTGGACTGGGGGCTAGTTAACGATGTGCTGACATTGCAAAGTCGCATCCGAGATCTCCTCAAGAGGGATGTCAGTCTCGTCAAGGTAATGCAAGTTATGCTAGTTCGTCGGGTCCTGCCATGCCAATGTCGATCTCTCCGTATGTGGGAGTTCAACCTAGAAGGACCGTGAACTATTCAGTAATTCTTCGGCGTGACGCTCGAACAGATGTATGGATTATTCTTCGGATCACGAATAAAGTGTCCGGACACCACCGAGGATGCGGGTCTCAACTGCAACCGTCCAGATACCCACGTAAGTAATTCTGCGGCCGAACATGCTGTCTTTTTATTTGTCACAACATCATTCTGAAAAAATCGCTCTCGGCCAGGACTAGATAAGAAAGGCGGAGAGGATCAGGTGTTCGGCCCCCCTTCCCGAAGGCTCACCGGATCCTGTACTAGCCAGAATGCTTGAGCACGCACCTTATCAAGTGCCATCAGGGGAAGATAAAGGGAGGAATAAAGAAGCCGAAAGCGGGCTTCACACATTACACATCCAAACCGGGGGAATTAGTGTCTCCGCGAAGGAGGGAGAAGAATGTTGAATCCCCTCTCCCCAAGGAAGGAAAAGGACCGCCTCTGAAGACTTGGAAACGAAGGTTTCCAAACGAGGGAAGAAACCTTCGCCAGGGGGCCCTGCCCCGGAGGGCGTCCTTACCAGACAACGCCCGCAAGGGGGCCAGCCCTCCACCGAGCTGTAAGTGAAGAAGAGTACTTTGGTAAATATATCCTGCTTTATCTCCGAGGACAATAACCGAGACATATATCTTGCAGTTCGGCTCGTAGCCCTTCTCGACAGAGTTCGTCTTCGGGGGATCTTCTTTCGGAGATGATGGAGAGAGAAACGCCTCCCCCTGTCTCCCCACCTCATGGGGCGGACGACCCTGAGGTGTCGTCACGGAGGATTTCTCCTGATCCGCCTAGGCCAGAAGGTAACCCTTCGGCCACCCGAAGTCCGGAGTATTCGGCTCCTAAGGAGAGCAACAGAAAGAGTCCGGGACTGTCCGGTGCACAACCGGATGCACTGATGGATCTTCTGGAGCAAGCGGCTATCTCAGAGGCGCATCGTACTTTAATGGGTACGGTGGTTGAGAGGATTTCATCCGCCAAAAGTGGTTTGCATGAAGCTTTTACGAGCCTGCTAAGAGGCTTTGAGGTACGCAAAGTAATATATATTTTTTGACGGTACCCCCTCAAACGGTTAACCGGGCATCCGCAAAGTTCATTTGAATGTCCAGCAAAAACCCCCCTCAAAGACCAGCCCAAAACCCACCAAACTCTCCTCCATGCTCTAGGTCGTTCGATCACGATCGTGTGGGCGAAAACCGCACCTCATTTGGACTCTCCTAGCTCCCTCTACCTATATATTTGCCTCCCCTCCCGAAATAGATCGCAGATCAACCCTAGCGTCTTCCACCTCGCGCCGCCGGAATAAATCCGCCCGCGCCGGACACGTCCGCCCGTGCCGCCCGGCGAATCGGCACGTGCCACGTCACCAGCCCATCGCCGCTGCCACGCCGGCCCGCGAGGCCCGGGCGAGGCCCCCCTGGCCCGCCGCCGTCGCCTCCCGGCCCGGCCATCGCCTCCTCGCCGCCCGCCGGCCGGCCCCGCCGCAGCTCGCCGCCTCCACGCCGACCGCCGCGCCCGTGCCCGCCGGCGCCCCTCGCCGCCTCCGGGGCGCCACCGCCGCCTCCCTACACCGGCGCCGCTCGCTCCGGTTGCCGCCTCCTCTTCCTCCATCGCCGGCGAGGCCGGAGCCCGAGCTCGAGGACTCCCCGATCCAGATCTGTACGAGCCCGTTGACTTTCTCGATCTCAAAAATTCTTCCAAGTTTTTTTCCGTTTACAGCATATGCTCATGTTCCTCAGTTCGTAACTTCTTGCATGTAGCTCCGATTCGCGCGTGTAATATGTCAAATTGTTCGCCTCGTGATGCTCTACATTTTGTTCAATTGCACCATGTTCATTAGAGGTCATCTCGATGCCCAAATCTCTGTTGGAAGAGGGCTAGTTGCTGTTATCTGCTGTTTCTTAACAGAACTTGGAGATTTGTTATTTTTGTATCATTAAATCTGTACATCTTATGGGCATGAGATCTACATGTGTTTTGAAGTATGCCATGCCATCATTCCAGTGGTGTAGTCCATGTATTTTTGTGATCTCTGTGGTGACTAGCACAAGCATGCAAAGTAGGCTCCGTAATGTTTCTGATTTCAGGGACTTAGTGATTTCTCCCAAGTCTTTGTCTGCTGTTATTTTGTTGCCATGTAAACGTGATGCTACAGAGAGATTCATGCATATTTTGGAGATGTTCAGTAAGTATGTTTTGTAGCTATAGTTGTAATTGATCCATTACTGCAATTGTTTGCAATTATGGAGTGCCTTAACATGACTCAATCTTGCTCTACTTTTGCTATAAAATATTTCTGGCAGATTCTTAACATTAGATGCAATTTTGCCAAGCTTGTTGTAGTTGATCCATACATGCTATGCTTTTGTTCTTGCCATGGATAGCTTCATAAACATGCCTTCTTGCTGTAGGTATGCTTGGTTTGTCATGAATTGCTCTTTAGTGAGTGCATCAAGCTCACAAAGAGGCCTACATATTAATATTTCTGCCATGCTCTGTTTTCTGCCAAGTCTGAAACCTGATAACGAAACTTGCTATGTTTACATGCTTGCCATCATATCTTCTTTTCCTTTTTGGCTTATGGTCGGTAAGGGACTTTTGTCACATGAATTTAGTATAACACTTCCATGCCTTGTTTTGCTATGTTAAGTTCTTGTAGCATGTTGATTTCGTGCTCTGAATATTGCTACCTGATGCTGTTTTCTGCCATGTCCAGTTTTTCACCGTCTGTGATCCTGTTATCTTTTGCACTTTTGCCATGCTTGTTTGAGCTTGATATGTTGCGATATAGCCGTAGCTCAGTGTTCATCTTTTGTCAAGCATCTCCTGTAGACTACTGTCATATGCTTTGTTGCTATGTTGGAGTCCTGTAGCATTGTTGCTTGTTGCATTTTAAGTGCTATCATGCTGTTAATCGCAGATTCGTGTCATTCTTGTCTTGCTTGCCATTTGCAAACCGTGCATCCGTTTCCGGTGATCTTTATATCGATTTCTACCGAAATCATCCCATCTTTCCAGTGGCATGCTTGGTTTGCCAAGTTACTGCCTTTTTCATCATTTTCCTTCCGGAGCACGCATATGCATCGCATATCATATCTTGCATATCATACATGTTTTGCATCATGTTGCTTGTGCATTCCTCGTGATTGATTGTGGTTCCGCTTGTTCGTGTTCTTGTCTTGGGTAGAGCCGGGAGAAGAGTTCGTGAACGAGGAACCTGTTGAGTACGCTTACGAGGATCAAGCTTTCGACAACTCTGAGAACCTTGCAGGCAAGATGACCACCCCTCGAAATCACTTCTATCTTTGCTTTGCTAGTTGTTCGCTCTATTGCCATGCTCCGCTACCTATCACTTGATATATCATGTCTCCCATTTTGCCATGTCAGCCTCTAACCATCCTTTCCTAGCAAACCGTTGTTTGGCTATGTTACCGCTTTTGCTCAGCCCCTCTTATAGCGTTGCTAGTTGCAGATGAAGTTGAAGTTGTTCCATGTCGGAACATGGATATGTTGGGATATCACAATATCTCTTATTTAATTAATGCATCTATATATTTGGTAAAGGGTGGAAGGCTCGGCCTTATGCCTGGTGTTTTGTTCCACTCTTGCCGCCCTAGTTACTGAGATACCGGGATTATGTTCCTTGAGTTTGCGTTCCTTACACGGTCGGGTGATTTATGGGACCCCATTGACAGTTCGCCTTGAATAAAACTCCTCCAGCAAGGTCCAACATTGGTTTTACCGTTTGCTACCTAAGCCTTTCCCCCCGGGTTTTCGCGAGCCCGAGGGTCATATTTATTTTAAACCCCCGGACCAGTGCTCCTTCGAGTGCTGGCCCAAACCGAGCGATGTCCGGCGCCCCCTGGGCAACCAGGGTCTATGCCAACCCGACGTCTGGCTCATCCATTGTGCCCTAAGAATGAGATATGTGCAGCTCCTATCGGGATTTGTCGGCACATTCGGGGGCTTTGCTGGTTTTGTTTTACCATTGTCAAAATGTCTTGTAACCGGGATTCCGAGACTGATCGGGTCTTTCCGGGAGAAGGTTTATCCTTCGTTGACCGTGAGAGCTTATGATAGGCTAAGTTGGGACACCCCTGCAGGGTATTATCTTTTGAAAGCCCTGCCCGCGGTTATGAGGCAGATGGGAATTTGTTAATGTCCGGTTGTAGAGAACTTGTCACTTGACCCAATTAAAATACATCAACTGCGTGTGTAGCCGTGACGGTCTCTTCTCGGCGGAGTCCGGGAAGTGAACACGGTCTGAGTTATGGATGACGTAAGTAGGTGTTCAGGATCACTTCTTGGTCAATGCTAGATGACGTATGTTCCTTTGCTTCTTTTCTCGCTCTCTCTTGCGTAAGTTAGCCACCATATATGCTTATTGCCGCTGCAGCTCCACCTTATTAAACCCCCCTTTCCTATAAGCTTAAATAGTCTTGATCTCGCGGGTGTGAGATTGTTGAGTCCCCGTGACTCACAGATTCTACCAAAACAGTTGCAGGTGCCGACGATGCCAGTGCAGATGATGGGGTCGATCTCAAGTGGGAGTTCGACGAGGAACGTGGTCGTTACTATGTGTCTTTTCCTGATGATCAGTAGTGGAGCCCAGTTGGGACGATCGGGGATCTAGCATTTGGGGTTATCTTATTTTCATCTGGATTTTGACCGTAGTCGGTCTATATGTTTGTATTTTGCATGATGTATGACATATATTCATGTATTGTGTGAAGTGGCGATTGTAAGCCAACTCTTTATCCCATTCTTGTTCATTACATGGGATTGTGTGAAGATGACCCTTCTTGCGACAAAACCACTATGCGGTTATGCCTCTAAGTCGTGCCTCGACACGTGGGAGATATAGCCGCATCGTGGGCGTGACAAGTTGGTAATCAGAGCCATCCCCGACTTAGGAGCCCCCTGCTTGATCGAATCGCTGGCATTGTTGAGTCTAGAATAAAAATGTTTTGAGTCTTAGGATTATATATATCGGAGAGTAGGATTCTTTTTACTCCTCAGTCCCTTCGTCGCTCTGGTGAGGTCTCCTGACGTAGAAGTTTTGACTATTCTCTCCTCAAATTTCACTAAAATTTTTTTTTAGGATCACGCGGGTATCTTGGAATCGTTCCGATGGTTTTGTGATGAGAACATTGTTCTTGGTGCCTCCTGTCATTTAGGGGTTGTGGCAGTGTCCCGGGGAGTTGAGCTCCGAGGTGTTGTCGTCACAATTTTATCATTGCAGTTCTGGAATACCTGAGTTTCGCCGACATCGAAATCTCTTTTATGCAGTTGTTGGTGAGATCACCTCGACGCCACCTAGTACTGGGGCGGGAGTTCGGGAGTATTGCCATAACTTGTATAACGGAAGTTTTTCGAAGGTTGAGGTAAACGATTTCCGAAGGTTTCTTGGTTATATGTTGACGGATGGATACAGCTGGATCTAGGGATTGTTAGTTTGGATGATATATTTTGTGTCCCCTGTATCCCCAACACCAGATTGCATAACCAGAAAGTTTTGGGAGTTTATAAGTGGGAATTCAAGTAGCCTTAGGATATCTTTCCGACAGACGCATGATATGAGATTGGGGTTCGACGTCTAGTGGTCCGCCTGTACACGGTTGGTTTTACAGTGGTCTCGTATTGTCTTAAAGAGTCCATGGCTATGCCGACTCGGGGACGCTTCGTATGTCATGTGCACAGCCTTGTACATGATGGTGCTGTACGATTGAGCCCGTGTGGGCCCCACCACGAAAACTTCGGACGAAATCTCTATCATATGTTTGTTCCGGCTTATTCTGCAAGCCAATACTTTGTTTTGTTTTGAATTGTGGTATTCGAGTTGATTCGAAGTCATATGTTGATTCCATATCTTTTCTAAGTGGCTTCTCAACTTATGGAAGTGTGATGTTTTACTACGGAATTCATTCGTTCATCCTCGTTCGAATGTTTATTGTGAAGACTATATGTTGCAATTTCTATCCGTTGATTCTACTTATCTATTTGTCTATCAAGATGCTAACGGATGTCACCCTCTTCAGGATGACTCCGCCAACGCGTCAGAATCCGGATCGCAATGAAGGGAGTCAAGCGAACCCTCCGCCACCACCTCCACCTCCGGAGGCATGGCAGGCTATCATGGCAGCCACCAACGCCAATGCTCAGATGATTCTGCAACTCTTGCAAGAACGTACTCAAGGGCAAGGCAATCAAGGCAATCAAGGACAAGGCAACAATCAGTTTCAGTTCGCTACACTCAACCAGTTTCTCGCAAATCAGCCCAAGTCTTTCAGCTACTGTGCCGAGGCCACGGATGCCGATGATTGGCTCGTGGACATCAACAAGCATTTTGAATGTAGCAATGTCAGGCCTGAGGACTATGTCAAGTTCGCTTCTTTCTAGCTCAAGGACCAAGCTGCTGATTGGTATCAACAATACAAAGATTCCAGAGGAGGTCGTGTGATCACTTGGACTGACTTCTGTCGGGACTTCAAAGCGCACCACATTCCACAAAGTGTTGTTGAGAGCAAGCGTGAGGAGTTCCGCAATCTCAAGCAAGGCAACATGTCTGTGTATCAATACAACATCCAGTTTCAGAAACTTGCTCGCTTCGCTAAACAAGACGTTCCTGATGAGAGAAGCATGATCTATCACTTCAGAGGTGGCCTTAAAGAGGATCTACAGTTAGCTCTCGTTCTTGTTGAGCCTACTCAGTTTGATCAATTCTATAACATGGCACTGAAGCAAGAGGCTGCTCAGCTCAAGTGTGAGGCTTCTAAGAAAAGAGTCAGAGACGCAGTTCAGTCTTCTTCTTCCTCACTTGTGACAGCTAAGCAACAGAAGTTCTGGTTGCCTCCTCCTCCTCCGTTTTGTCAGCCTTACCAGCAGAAGAACAAAGGTGGCCATGGTTCTTCCAACTCTTCCAACTCTGGCTATCAGAACAAGTCTCAGAATCAAGCTCCAAAGTCCAATGCTCCTTATCACCGTCCACTCTCAGAGGTGACTTGCAACAAATGTCAGCAGAAAGGTCACTATGCTAACAAGTGCTTCAACCAAAGGCGCCTTCCTCCTCCTCCTCCTGTCAGATCTTCCAGCAATGCAGTGGTCAAGCATAATCCAAAGTCTGCAAAGGTGAACATGATGAATGCAGCTCAAGCGGAGGAATCTACTAATGTGATAATGGGCAATCTTCCTGTTAATGATATTCCTGCTAAAGTTCTTTTTGATACTGGTGCATCGCTTTCTTTCATATCAAGACCTTTTGCTTTTAAGCATGAGTTGGTTTATCAAGATTTGCCTAGACCGTTATCAGTCGTCTCTCCGGGTAAATTCATGAATGCAAGCTCCATGGTTCCGAATGTTTCCATCAAGATGGGCAACTATAAATTTCAGTCTTCTCCAATTGTTCTTTGTGACTCGGATATTGATCTTATTCTCGGGATGACTGGCTTTCTAAGCACAAGGCTCAACTTGATTGTGCTGCCAGGGAAATTCAATTGACACATTCTTCTGAGGATGTGATTATTTATGCCGCTCGTGATGAAACCATTCGGTTTTTCTATCTCAATGAGAAGGGCGAATTGAATGCCATCTCTCAAATTCCAGTCGTTTGTGAGTATCAAGATGTCTTTCCAGAAGAGCTTCCGGGTATGCCTCCTCACCGGCCAGTTGAGTTCGTTATCGAACTAGAGCCTGGCACTGAACCCGTTTGCAAGCGTCCATACAAGCTTGGACCCAATGAGCTGAAGGAATTGAAGAAACAGCTCGATGAACAAGAGCGTCTGGGTTTGATCAGACCGAGTTCTTCTCCATGGGGTTGTGGTGTTCTTTTTGTCAAGAAGAAGGATGGCACGGACCGACTTTGTGTCGACTACCGTCCATTGAACAAGAAGACTATCAAGAACAAGTATCCACTTCCCAACATCAATGAGCTATTTGAGCAACTCAAAGGGGCTAAAGTATTCTCGAAGCTTGACCTTCGTATGGGTTATCATCAGATTCACATTCGTGAAGAAGATATTCCCAAGACAGCATTCAGAACAAGCTTTGGTTCTTATGAATATACTGTCGTGTGTTTCGGCCTTGTCAATGCTCCTCCAGTTTTCTCTCGGATGATGAATTTCATCTTCAACCCCTATACCAATGAATTCGTCCTGGTGTATCTCGATGATATCTTGGTCTTCTCCAAGAATAAGCAGGATCATGCCAAACATTTGCGATTGGTGCTCGACAAGCTCAGAGAGTATCAATTCTATGCGAAGTTCTCCAAATGTGAGTTTTGGCTCGATGAAGTTCTTTTCCTTGGTCACATCATCTCTGCCAACGGCATCGCTGTTAACCCCGAGAAGGTGTCCGCAATTGTGAATTGGGAACCTCCTCAAAATGTCAAGCAGCTCCGCAGTTTTCTTGGTCTTGCAAGCTATTGCCGAAGATTCGTTGAGAATTTCTCCAAGATTGCAAAGCCTCTTTCCAACCTCCTACAGAAGCACGTGAAGTATGTCTGGTCTCCTGAGTGTGATGTTGCTTTCAACACTCTCAAAGAGAAACTAGTCACAGCTCCTGTCTTGACTCCTCCCGATGAATCCAAGCCGTTTGAAGTTTTCTGTGATGCTTCTCTCCAAGGTCTCGGTGCTGTGTTAATGCAAGAGAAGAAAGTTGTGGCCTATACCTCTCGTCAGTTGAAGCCCAACGAGAAGAACTACACCACTCACGATCTTGAGTTGGCGGCAGTTGTCCATGCATTAATAACGTGGAGACATCTCTTGTTGGGAAGACAAGTGGACATTTTCACCGATCACAAGAGTCTCAAGTACATTTTCACTCAACCCAACCTCAACCTCAGGCAGACTCGATGGGTCGAAATGATTCAAGAGTTCAATCCGAGTATTGAATATACTCCAGGCAAGGCAAATGTCATTGCAGATGCTTTAAGCAGGAAGGCTTATTGCAACAGCTTAATTCTCAAGCCTTTCCAACAGGATCTTTGTGAAGCTTTTCGCAAGCTGAATCTCCAAGTTGTTCCTCGAGGCTTTCTTGCCAACCTCATAGTCTCTCCTACTTTGGAAGATCAAATTCGTGAGGCACAACTCCTTGATGCCATGGTGAAGAAGGTGAAACGTGGTATCGACAAGGGTCTTTCCAAATACAAGTGCTATCGCATTGATGACAGAGACACTTTGTTCTTCGAGGACCGGATTGTGGTTCCGAAAGGTGATCTAAGGAAAGTCATTATGAACGAGGCGCACAATTCTCTCCTTTACATTCATCCTGGAAGTACGAAGATGTATCATGACCTCAAGCAGTCGTATTGGTGGACTCGAATGAAGCGAGAGATTGCTCAATTCGTGAATGAATGTGATGTCTGCCGAAGAGTGAAAGCAGAACACCAACGACCAGCTGGTCTCCTCCAACCTCTTGATATCCCAGAATGGAAGTTTGATCATATCGAAATGAACTTCGTGACTGGATTTCCCAAGTCCAAGCGTGGAAATGATGCTATCTTCGTTGTCATTGACAAGCTTTCTAAAGTGGCTCATTTCCTTCCAATCAAAGAATCCATCACAGCAGCTCAGCTGGCAGAGCTATACACCTCCTGTTGAGGATATAGACCTTAGAGTCACCCGCCAGGAGGGGCCGGGTTACTCGTATGGTCATTACCAGAAGCCCGGCGCCAAGCTTAAAGACGGTGGGCCAAAGATGGGCTTAAGACCCGGATATGGCTTAAGGCCCGTAGTTGCAATCATTATTATGGTAGAACTTGTAGTGTAAGGCAAGAATAGTTGAGAGTCCGAGCCGGACACTCTTATGAGTCGGCCGGGACTCTGAGAGCTGCTGGGCGTCAGCCTCCCTATATAAAGGGACGACCCGGCAGCGGTTTAGGGACAAGAACAATCTCATCGAGAGCCGGGCATAGCAGTTTACCTGGTGATCGTAACCCTAATCAATATCACCTCAAACTGGACGTAGGCTTTTACCTTCACCGTAAGGGGCCGAACCAGTATAACCCATGTGTTCCTTGTCCCGCATTAACCCCTTCAAGCTTCCTAGCTGCGATGGCTCCACGACTAAGTCCTAGCTCGAGGACATCTGTCGTGACAATTCCACGACAGTTGGCGCCCACCGTGGGGCCAGCGCACGGTGGATTTGAGTTCTTGAAGGGCAGCTTCGAAGGGCTCAAGGGATACGCTGTGGGCCGGATGACCAAGAGTCGTCGCGGCAAGCTCTACATCGACGATGCAAACTGGGGCCCCGACGCCGGCTCAATTGAGTACGGGTACCGGGTCCCCTTCGGCGGAATTCATGTTTTCATTGGCAAGATTGGTGAGCCGGGCCCTGAGCCGGATCTCTGCGCCGATCTCATCGAGACGGCTCAGCGGGCACGACCCGCCCGGGCCCGGCCTGCCTTAAGGCGCGCGTTTGTGGGATGTATCCATGGAGGGCCCTCTGATCTATCTGAGGCTGGTGATGAGGCGGCCGCCGGCTCTGACGGCGAGTCGGCCACCGATGAGTCAAACTCGTTGTATCAACTTCAAGATGGCAGGCTCATGGGTTGTTTCGATGATGACAGTATTCCGGACACGTTTGAGCTGCCAAGTCAGGTTGGAGTCTTTATGGCTGGCGCGCAGCCTGTTCAGAACCCCGCTGCCGGAGCGGGAAACCCGATGCCTTCTCCAGCTCAGGTACTGATGGATCTCACGGACAAGATGACGACCCTGTTAACCGCCACGGTTGACCCAGCGGATCAAGCTCAGCATGATGCGGAGGTGGCACAGTTAAAATTGGATCTAGTGAAAGCTAAGGAGGAGCTTGCAGCGGAAGGGATCAGGATGGCTGCAGAGAGGGCGGCTCTCGATGCCCAAACTCAGCTGATCCAAGCGCAGTCCTTCCAACTCACGATGGATCAGAACGCGTCCAATGAGGTCATGAGAAGGAGGCATCAAAAGACCCAATCTCGACTCCCTCCGGTTTACGATCCACGCAACCTTTTCAACACGCCAGGTGCAGGGTCTAGTAACCCGCCAGGGGTCATAGTGCCCGGGTCTGGAGCCCCTATTCAGCCACGAGTAATGGGGCCTCCCCAGGTGCCCCCTGCCCCACCTCAGTACGTGCAAATACCCCCGGGTCATTATAATAACCCGCTGGAGAACATGGTCGCTGCGGCAGCACGGCTGGCGGCTCTCCCAGTTGACGGTGACTCTCTGACGGCTATCGAAACCCGCCGGGTCAGGGAACTCCTTCAGACAGCTCTGGTGCAGCAAGAGGCGTACTCCTACAGCCAGGACAGGATCCACTCGACCCCTCGTCCAGGCCATAGCCCGAGTTACAGCCGGCACATGGTCTCGGCAACCGGCTCAAGTAACGTCCGACGCCATGACCCGCCCCCTGGCCACGGCCCGGCTCATAATGGAGCCTTTCACGCAGCAGACCAGGACAGAGCGCGGCAAGAGGCGGAGCAAGTGCCTCAATTGACGGCTTACCAGACCCCCCCGGCTTATCCGACGACTTCCGTCGACGTGGGCATCCCTACCAGGACCGGGGGTGTCCCTTGTTTAGTGCCAGCTATCCGTAATGAACGTCTACCTAAGGACTTCAAGGGCCCTAGGAAGGTGCCTAATTACACAGCTGACTTACAACCCGCAGCCTGGATCGAGAGTTACGAGATGGCCATGGAACTACTGGAGGTCAGTGAGGCGGCAATGGCCAAGTACTTCACCATGATGTTGGATGGGACTGCCCGCACTTGGTTGAAAGGGCTACCACCGAACTCCATCGGGTCTTGGGCTGAGCTAAAAGCCCGGTTCATCCAAAACTTCAAGGATACCTGCAGGCAGTCGATGTCAATTGTGGATTTGACTAACTGTAAGCAGCAGGAGGGTGAATCCACGACGCATTGGGTTCGCCGGGTCAAGGAGATCATACATTCGTCAGATAAGATGGATGCCGGCTCTGCAGTCTTAATGCTGGAACAGAATTGTCGTTTCGTGCCCCTGAAGATGAAACTCGGGCGGCTTAAGCGTGACTGCAGTGATATGGGTACACTAATGGCGGCTCTTGTTAAGTACGCCGATTCTGATGGTACCAAGGATCCCCCTTCAGATGATGAAAGGGCAGGGAAGGGAAAGAAGAACGACAACGGCAAGGGTCTTCAGCATAACTCGGGGAACCAAGGAGGAGGCAAGCGCAAGGCCGACGGCAGCCTAGAGTTTGTGGCCAACGCCAGCTCACAAGGGAATAACCAGCGACGTAAGGGGAGGCCCCCTCCCCGAGGCGGCGGGTCAGGTCCGACGCTGGAGCAGCTGTTGAATGAGCCTTGTCCAAGGCATGGCTCTAGAGAGAAGCTAGCGACTCATCTGTGGAAGGATTGTGCAATCATGAAGGCCTTTAAGAATTACAATGGCCCGGGCGGCGGCTTAGGCGCCGGCGGCTTTCATGTCCCGGGCGGTGGCTCAAATTCCGGTCCTCAGAACGGTCAAGGGGGCTTTAATCAACAGTCTGGCCAGGGTCATCAACAGCAGCAGGGGGGTTATCAGACCAATCCAAAGCAGCTTAGCGGTGGACAGTATCATGTGTTTACCACTAGTTTGTGCAAGCGAGATCAGAAGCTTCACAAGAGGGCTGTGAATGCTGTTGAGCCGGCGGTTCCACGCTACTTGCGGTGGTCTGAGCAGCCTATAGTGTGGAGCAGGGAGGATCACCCTCCACGGGTGGATAATCCGGGTCACTTGGCCCTGGTGGTGGCTCCTCAGGTGGGAGGATATAAGTTCACTAAGGTGCTCATGGATGGAGGCAGCAGCATCAACATCCTCTATTATGAGACATTCCGTCGTATGGGGTTGATTGATAAGAACCTCAGCCAGTCCAACACTATTTTCCACGGGGTGGTACCTGGTAAGTCGGCTTATCCAGTCGGCAAGATTGAGTTGGAAGTGGCCTTTGGAGATGAGAACAACTACAGGGTGGAGAAATTGACCTTTGAGGTGGTCAAGATAAGAAGTCCATACCATGCTATATTTGGACGGCCGGCTTACGCCAAGTTCATGGCACGGCCATGTTATGTATACTTACAGCTCAAGATGTCGGGTCATAATGGGACCATTACGGTTCACGGCAGCCGGAAAGTGGCTCTGGAGTGTGAGGAAGGCGATGCAGCTTATGCAGAATCTGTTTGTGCAACAGAGGAGTTGAAGTTTTACAAAGACAACGTTGACCCAACAGATATGACCTCTCTGAAGAAGCCGACTACGGAGAATGAGCCGGCGATGAAATTTAAGTCAGCTGATGAGACTAAACTTGTTGATTTCGTTCCAGGAGACTCATCTCAGCAATTTAGCATCAGTGCCAATCTGGATCCAAAATAGGAAGGCGCGCTCATCGAGTTCATCCGTGAGAATAGGGACATCTTCGCATGGAAACCTTCTGACATGCCAGGTGTACCTAGAGAGCTCGCTGAGCACACTCTCAATGTTGATCCGAAATTTAAGCCGGTCAGGCAGTTCCTTCGGCGGTTTAATGAAGAGAGGCGGAAAGCTATTGGTGAAGAGGTGGCCCGGATCTTGGCGGCCGGGTTTATTGTTGAAGTCTTTCACCCAGAGTGGTTGGCTAACCCGGTGCTCGTACTCAAGAAGAACGGCACCTGGCGGATGTGTGTGGACTACACGGACTTAAACAAGGCGTGTCCGGCTGATCCTTTTGCCCTCCCCCGTATTGATCAAATCATTGATGCTACGGCAGGTTGTGCACGCTTAAGTTTCTTGGATGCTTATTCTGGATATCATCAGATTAAGATGGCAGTTAAGGACCAGGAGAAGACGGCGTTCATCACTCCCTTTGGAGCCTTCTGCTATGTGTCTATGCCCTTTGGACTCAAGTGTGCACAGGCGACTTACCAGCGTTGTGTACAGAACTGTCTTCATAAACAGATTGGGCGCAATGTTCACGCCTATGTGGACGATATTGTGGTTAAGTCCATAAAAGAGGAAACCCTGATAGATGATTTAAGGGAGACCTTTGATAACCTCCGGATCTACAAGATGATGCTTAACCCGGCCAAGTGTGTTTTTGGTGTTCCTGCAGGCAAACTCTTGGGTTTTTTCGTTTCTGACAGAGGCATTGAAGCTAACCCGGAGAAGATCAAGGCCATCACCTCCCTGGCTAAGCCGGCGTGTATAAATGACGTTCAGCGCTTGGCGGGTCGCATCGCTGCTTTAAGCCGGTTTATAAGCCGTTTGGGTGAGAAAGCCATGCCATTATATCAGTTGATGAAGAAAACTGATAACTTTGTCTCGAATGATGCGGCTAATACTGCCTTTGAGGATTTGAAAAAGCAGCTGGCAGAGCCCCCAGTCCTTGCTGCTCCGGTTGATAAGGAGCCCTTGTTACTGTACGTGGCGGCGAACACACGAGCCGTTAGTGTGGCTATGGTGGTGGAGCGCAAGGAGGAGGGCAAGGAGCATCCGGTTCAGCAGCCGGTTTATTATGTCAGCGGTGCTCATTGAGTCCAAGCAGCGATATCCGCATTGGCAGAAACTTGTTTATGGTGTGTTCATGGCAAGCCGGAAACTCAAGCATTATTTTCAGGGTCATCCCATCACTGTGGTCAGTTCTGCCCCTCTTGGTGATATCATTCAAAACAGGGAGGCCACAGGGAGAGTAGCTAAGTGGGCTATAGAGCTCGGACCTCATGGTCTCAAGTACGTGCCACGCACTGCTGTTAAATCTCAGGCCTTGGTGGATTTCATCAATGACTGGACAGAGTCACAAGTGCCCGAGCAGAAGCCGGATAACACATATTGGACTATCCACTTCGATGGGTCCAGGCAGTTGGAGGGCTCGGGGGCTGGAGTCGTGTTGGCTTCCCCTAAAGGTGACAAGTTCCATTATGTGCTACAGTTGCTGTTTCCTTGCACTAACAACGCGGCTGAGTACGAGGCCTTGCTCCATGGTCTTCGGATGGCTAAGGAGATGAGCTTAAGCCGGGTAAGGTGCTTCGGCGACTCAGACTTGGTGGCTCAACAAGTATCAGGAAAGTGGGATTCCAAGGACCATCTCATGGCGGCTTATCGCCGCGAGGTTGATGCCATTGCTGGGCACTTTCAGGGTTATCAAGTGGAACACATCGATCGCAGGAAGAACGAGGCAGCGGATGCTTTAAGCCGGCTGGGCTCTCAGCGAAAACCGGTGCCGCCCAACACTTTCCTGGACGTCCTGTATAGCCCTTCTGTTAAGTTGCCTACGGAGGAAGACTTGGCTGTCCCTGACCCGGAGGCCCGACTGGTGGCGGCTCTTCATATCATACCAGACTGGACAATGCCATATCTGGCTTACATGACCCGGGGCGAGTTGCCTGAGGACGAAACTTTGGCCAGGCAAATAACCCGGTGGGCTAAGTCAATGATTGTTATCAACGGAGAGTTGCATCACCGCAGTGTTACGGGAGCGTTTCAGCGTTGTGTTTCCCCTGAGGAAGGTCAAGAAATCTTGCGTGAGATCCATGAAGGGGATTGTGGCCATCATGCCGGCTCAAAGTCTCTTGTGGCTAAGGCTTTTCGTCATGGTTTTTATTGGTTGACGGCTCATGCTGATGCGGAGGACTTGGTCAGTAAGTGTGATGGTTGCCAGAGGTTCTCACGACAGGCTCACGTGCCGGCCCAGGAGCTGAGGATGATCCCAATCACTTGGCCCTTTGCGGTCTGGGGGCTTGATATGGTTGGGCCTTTTAAGAGGTCCAAAGATAAGAAGACCCACCTCTTGGTGGCAGTTGACAAATTCACAAAGTGGGTGGAAGCTGAGCCAGTTAGCAAGTGCGATGCAGCCACGGTGGTTCAATTTATGAAAAAGGTGATTTTTCGCTTTGGTTTTCTGCACAGCATTATAACCGACAATGGCACCAGTCTCTCCAAAGGCGCCATGGAAGAGTTTTGTCAACGAGAGCATATCCGACTTGATGTTTCCTCAGTGGCTCATCCTCAATCCAATGGTCAAGCTGAGAGAGCTAATCAGGAGATTCTGAAGGGCATCAAGCCCCGGCTTTTGGTCCCATTGCAACGGACGCCGGGTTGTTGGGTGGAGGAGTTGCCCTCCGTGTTATGGAGCATCAACACTACTCCTAACAGGTCTACAGGTTTTACGCCTTTCTTCATGGTTTATGGAGCAGAAGCAGTCCTCCCCAGTGACATCCGTCATGACTCACCTCGCGTGGCGGCTTACGTTGAGGCGGATAATGAACAGGCACGCCAAGATGCTCTGGACTTGTTGGACGAACAGCGTGATGTGGCAGCAGCCCGTTCAGCGATTTACCAACAAGACCTGCGCCGTTATCATAGCCGCCGGGTTAAATCCCGGGTCTTCCAAGAAGGCGATCTCGTGCTCCGGCTCATCCAGGATCAAACAGATGCACACAAGTTATCCCCGCCTTGGGAAGGGCCCTTTGTGGTCAGCAAGAACTTGCACAACGGGTCATATTACCTCATTGACATTCGGGAGCACAAAGATTCACGTAAGTCGGAGGAAGAGACCCGTCGGCCGTGGAACATAGCTCAGCTTCGGCCTTACTACACTTGAGCCACCGGCTCTCGTGGTGTACATATTTCTCTCAGCCATGTATATATTATGATAAGCAATAAAGCAGGACCTCTGTCCTTTTTTCTCCTCCACATATGCACGTATTGTTTTCATTGCAAGGTTACATGATGACTTAAAGGAGGATCCGGCTTATGATCGTATTCGAATCTAGCCGTAAGCAATAAGGTCACTTGGGGGCTTCCTGTTCAAACATGGGTCGTATTCAAACCAAAGAGAACATAGCTGTCGATACCCATTTGATTGGCAAAGTGCCGAGCTCATTGGGAGGTTACCTTTGGTCATATTTGAATCATAGTTTAACCCCTCTGAGAACCGACGTGGATCGTATTCGAATCAGCATCGTTAAACAATTCTTAAAATCACTTGGGGGCTTCCTGTTCAAACATGGGTCGTATTCGAACCAAAGAGAACATAGCTGTCGGTACCCTCTTGATTGGCATCGCCACACCCACTGGGGGCTATATGATCGTATCCGAATCTTAGCTTAACCCCTTTGGGCCGGGTCTCTGGTCGTATTCGAACCGAAAGCCCCTAAGTTCTTCCGCTTTATCACAAGTTTTCTCTGATTATGTCAAGGTGTGTACAGTCGGATCTCACTTTGCCGGCTTAACTTTGGTTTACAGTATTGTTGAACGCAATGGGTGTTATAAGGCAGGTAAACCGGAGTTGTAGTACCAACCTTTTTATCCGGGTTATTTAAATCGGAAGTATGCTTGCAGGCCGGTAAGTATGTTCTTACGGCTGTATTCAGGATATCATTGGAGACAAGTCCTTTTTGATTCATATTCCGGGTTATCTAAAACTTATGATTCTCAGGGCGGTAAGCCGCCTCAAGATTTGTGCTTTGCCTTTCTATGCAGGATAATTAAAGGCACCTCTTTTGAGGTTAAGAAAAACAAAGGATTAATTATGACCCGGAGAAACATCAAAGAGGTAACTTCAAAAGACTTCAGCATTTAATACGTGCACGATGGCACGGCAGAGATAAACTGTTGCACCTACTCTATTACAAAACTCATCAAGTCTAAAAAGGTGGAGCATTGTTTGGTAAACCGGCTGCGGAAGTTAAGACGCTTGCTGGGTGGAAGTCTCCGGCTCATCTCTTCCTTCTCCTCCGGTTGATCCCAAGACCTGGAAGGTTGATGACTTCCAGTCGATGCCGCTGAGAGCTTCGAACTGGGCTTCCTCGTCAATTAACCCGGAAGGGTCGATCTCTGGGGCGAAAGTGTGCTGACGAGCCGGTGGGATCAAGTTGAGAGCTTCATAGCGAGGGGTCGGGATCCTCTGATTCTCCGCATTGTAACCTGGCTGGTACTTGGTCAGATCTGTATCGTTGCCGATAAGAGTAGCCACCGGGCGTACGGCTTTCACGCAAGCTACGAAGTCCTTCTGATCGAAAGCGGAGCCGTCTTCCTTCAGGCTTGGATAGCCAAGGGCGATGTCCGCCGGGTCTAACTCCGGCAGGAATGCCTTGGCCCGGCTCAGCGCGGCGATTGCTCCGGCTCTTGCAGAGGCCCGTCGCAGCTCTTGAATCCGTTGAGGCAGTACAGCGAGCCGGCGAAGGACTTCTGCCAAGTGAGTCGGCACCTCGTTGGATAAGGCCACCACAGCTAAGGCACGCTGTGACCCGGTGTAGAGCTGCTCCACCAGGGTATACACGGCCTTCAGCTTGGTGACCACGCTCTGGTTGAGGTTGGCACTTCTGGGACCTGTTTAACAGAATCAGATAAGCCGCCGACAAGGATGAAATTATGAGATATACACATTCTAAAACTTGATGAAAGCCGGCGAGACGACTTACCGAAGATTGCGGCCACCATTTGGGACACTTGGCGCTTTAGTCCAGAGAGCTCAGCAGTCTTCTCGGAGAGAGTCTTCTCCGCCTGTTCAGCCCGGGTCACCAATGCGGCCTTTTCTTCGGCCCATGCCTTCCGCTCAGCGTCGAAGTCCGTCTTTAGCTTCTCTTGCGCGGCGATGCTGGACACGAACTTGGCGTTTGCCCTCCGGGTCTCCATTTCTTGCATCTTCAGCCGGCTCGTGAGATCAGCAAGGTCAGTCTCCAGCTTCTTGCCAGCAGCCTGTATAAGTTTTCGGGTTATGGCATGAACAATTACTCTACAAATTGAAAGTCCCAAGCGTTTTCCAAGCAAAGACACTTGGCACTTGGGGGCTAATGCATATTGAACGTTTTCTATCTACATATTGCCGGTTCAAATGGAGTAAGCCGGAACCTAAGTCTACAACGTACTCAGTCATAAGTCGTCGACTTGGGGGCTAGCATGGTACAGGTAACTAAGCAGTACATAAGAGGACAAAAGAGTAAATAAGAGGACAAAAGGATGTTACCTCAGACTTCTGCTGGATTTGGGTCACCATGGCAACCTCGGCGTCCCGGCTCTTGTGCACTTGGCTGATGTAGCCAGAGACGAGCTCTCCAATGCTCAAGTTGGTGTAGTCGGAGAGGTCCAGGTTCACCCGGTGGGGCTGCAGCAACTCCCCCTTAGCGGAGCATTTGGCCAGCACGGTAGGTCTCCTCGGTTCAACGAACTCCGTCCGGGTGATTACCACGTCCGGGTCATTTGTTGGTTGGGCCGAGCCGGAGGCCTCCGGGTCGGCAGAAGCTTCTGCAGGCGCCGTGTCCATTGGAGTGGTGGCTTCGGGGGCGGAGGCAGCTGGCGGGTCTTGGACCGTCACCTCTGGCTCAGGCAAATCCGGCGCTCCGGCCGACTTGGTTTTCTTCACCCTCTTGGTGAGCTTTGCCTAGGCACTGAAAGAATAACAAAGGTTAGTACAAAAAATATGAGTAACGATCAGAACAACATGAGATGATTATCGTTACCCGGGCGCGGTCTTGAAAGCCGGCAGATTCGACTGCATAGTCGTCGGAAGAAGGGGAAGTCTCCTGATAGTTTGAGTCAGAAGAATTAAGCGGTTGGCATATAACACCCGCAAAAGGATGAAAAGGGTATAATTTTGCGATCACCTCGGTCCGGCGTTTCCTTGATGCATCAGGTAACCCGGAGGAGAGGTCAGTGTCCTTGCTGGTCCGGGTGTGCCACCGGCTCTCATGAACCTGTCGCTTAAAAATAAATTGAGGATCTTGGTAAGCTAAAGGATGGGAAAAGCTTACTTTCCGGGTTACTCTTCGGGTTTTCAGCCTTGGCAAGGGCTCCGAGTCGGAGGAAAGTATTGTTACCTCTTCAGCCACCGAGTTACTGGCTCCGATGTCCTCATGTTGATAAACATCATTTATAAGGCGGACAGAAATAAACGACAAGTATAACAAGAGCTTACAGGTTTAGGAATTACCTCAGACTCGGAGCTGTCACTTAGCTGCAACAGCTCCGAAGCAGTGGGCCTACTTCCCTTCTTACGGGGAGCGGCTTTCTTCACCTTTCTGGCCTTCTTGGCCGCCTCATGGTCATATTTGACCCGCCAGAACTTGTCGTCAGCCTGAAAAATACAATGATGATTTCTTCAAACGATTCAGATGAAGGTTATATACAGAAGAAGATAGGATGATCAGATTGGCGGCTTACCGCTGGGGCTGGGTTGGTCTTGCAGAAGGGGGCTAACCCGGTCCTTCCACAGTCTGCCAGGCTCTCGTTCAAGAGAGCCTTGGTCATCTCCTCTGCAACGTCTTCAGGAAGATCATTGCGGCTGTGTCTCTGAGGGTCGTCTTTTCGGCCCGTGTACTCACACATTAAGCCGGGGCGGCGGCTCAATGGGATCACCCGCCATGAGATCCAGACCCGGACCAGATCGATTCCATTTAGACCATTGCCCAGGAGAGCCTTGATCTTGTTGATGGTGGGAAGCAGAGGCTGGCGCTCCGTCGGAGTCAGTTTGTCTGACAATGGGTGTGTTGACTCCAGACGTGATGGGCGAAAGCCGGGCAGCGGACTTTCATCAGCCAGTGACGTATCTTGGCAACAGAACCAAGTCATGTTCCAGTCCTTTGGGTGGCTTGGCGGCTCGGCATAAGGGAAAAGACAGTCTCTTCGCCGCTGAATGGAGATGCCGCCTAGCTCTAGACTTGGTCCATTGGCGCACTCATTCTGACGGTTTAAGTAAAAAAGCTCTCTGAAGAGCAGCAGACTAGGTTCTTCTCCAAGATAAACCTCGCAGAAGACTTGGAAATTGCAGATGTTGGACACTGAGTTGGGTCCTATATCTTGAGGCCGCAAGTCGAAGAAGTTCAGAACATCTCTGAAAAACTTTGAACCGGGCGGTGCAAAGCCCCGGCTCATGTGATCCGCAAAAATCACTACCTCCCCGTCCTTTGGTTGTGGTCTCTCTTCTGACGGGTCAGGGGCACGGTAGGACATGACATCCTTCTTGGGCAGATATCCGGCCTTAACAAAATCTGCTAGGGTCTCATTGGTGACATTGGACCTCATCCAGTTGCAAGTAATGGGAGCTTTGGGAGGCATGGTGAAAGTCGGCAGTCTATGATAAAAGGAAAAAACGTCCGGGTTAATTATGAACCGGAAGCAATCTACAGTTCAATATCAAGGTGGCGGCTTATAAGGGGACTAATGGTATACACTTAAGTGCATCGGGCTATTTAAGCCGCCGAGGGATTGAGAGTAATTTGATTGTCTACAGGCTTTATCACAGCTAAGCCGGAAATTTTATGGCGCACGATTTTCTTTAAGCCGGAAGGTTCTACGGCGTGTGGTTTCTTTAAACCGGAACTGTGAACCGCCGAGATTCAATGATTGCAATTTTTACGAAGTGTGGTAAAACAGGTTTCACACATCGCAGTAAAAATTTCGGATCAAAATGGTCGGGTAAAACAAAAAATTTCTAGACCTAGAAACAGACGCGAGGAGGCTCTTGAGCTCGAACAAGGTTCTTATGCAGTAAAACAGAGGGTTGTTTGCATGTGAATGGGTATTAAACATCTACCGCAGTGAGTTTGTACAGGGCTAAGATCAAAAAGGGGCAGTAAGAAAGAAAACTACCGGAGTTTGTGGCAATGGCGACGAACACGAAGAACGCGGACGAACTCTACGGCAGATCTACTCTACAGGACAAGCAGGACTTACAGGAGCTGGAGAGTCGTGGAGGTCGTCGCGTTTCTCTGGTCAGATCAGGGTGATGCAGCGGCCTGAGCTAGTGACGACGAGAAGACCCGCGGCGGCGGAGCTCGAGCAGCACGGGACAGTGAGAGGAAGGAGACGACAGAGGAAGGAGAGTGAGAAAGGGCCGTCGGGCCGGCCTATTTATAAGGCAAACTCATAAAGCGGGCACGAGAATCAAGGAGACCACGGCGTGGTTATCTCCCCACGAAACGCCTCGATTTTCGGGATGACAGTAAATGTAAAGATCCGTTGCGAATCTGGCGGAGTAAAAAACGGGCTTAATGGAAGATGATGTCATGGCGGATTATCCGGAGTCGAGAGGATGACTTCACGCCGGGTTATGGCCTTCACACAATTGTAAGCCGGAGTTTTTCTGTCGAAGGAATGGAAGATTGACATGAGCCGGCTCAAATCAATCTGGGGCCTAATGTTGAGGATATAGACCTTAGAGTCACCCGCCAGGAGGGGCCGGGTTACTCGTATGGTCATTACTAGAAGCCCGGCGCCAAGCTTAAAGACGGTGGGCCAAAGATGGGCTTAAGACCCGGATATGGCTTAAGGCCCGTAGTTGCAATCATTATTATGGTAGAACTTGTAGTGTAAGGCAAGAATAGTTGAGAGTCCGAGCCGGACACTCTTATGAGCCGGCCGGGACTCTGAGAGCTGCTGGGCGTCAGCCTCCCTATATAAAGGGACGACCCGGCAGCGGTTTAGGGACTAGAACAATCTCATCGAGAGCCGGGCATAGCAGTTTAGCTCCCTGGTGATCGTAACCCTAATCAATATCACCTCAAACTGGACGTAGGCTTTTACCTTCACCGTAAGGGGCCGAACCAGCATAACCCACGTGTTCCTTGTCCCGCATTAACCCCTTCAAGCTTCCTAGCTGCGATGGCTCCACGACTAAGTCCTAGCTCGAGGACATCTGCCGTGACAATTCCACGACACCTCCAGAATTGTCTCCTTGCACGGCATTCCACAGTTGATTTCTTCAGATCGTGGAAGCATCTTCACCTCTAAGTTCTGGGACTCCTTCCAGAAGGCCATGGGCACAAACATTCGCTTCAGCACAGCTTTCCATCCTCAAACTAGTGGCCAAGTCGAGCGAGTCAATCAAATTCTTGAAGATATGCTCAGGGCTTGTGTCATTTCCTTTGGCATGAAATGGGAAGATTGTCTTCCATATGCTGAATTCTCCTACAACAATAGCTTCCAAGCGAGTTCGGGCAAGGCCCCATTCGAGATTCTCTATGGCAGAAAGTGCCGTATTCCTCTCAATTGGTCAGAGACTGGTGAACGCCAACTTCTTGGCAATGACTTAATCACTGAAGCTGAAGAAATCTGTAAAGTCATCCATGATAATCTCAAAGCCGCGCAATCACGCCAGAAGAGTTACTATGATAGTAAGCATCGTGATTTGGCTTACGATATCGGAGACCATGTCTACCTCCGCGTCTCTCCAATGAAAGGCACTCGTCGCTTCGGTATCAAAGGGAAGCTTGCCCCTAGATACGTGGGTCCTTTCAAGATCGTTGGCAAAAGAGGCGACCTCGCCTATCAACTTGAGCTTCCTTCCAACTTCGCGAACGTGCACGATGTGTTCCACGTGTCACAGCTCCGCAAGTGCGTCAAGACGCCTGAGCGCACTATCAACTTCGAAGAGATTGACCTCCAAGAAGATTTGTCTTATCATGAGCACCCCGTTGCTATTCTTGAAGAAACTGAGCGCAAGACTCGCAACAAGTCAATCAAATTCCTGAAAGTGAAGTGGTTGCACCATTCCGACCGGGAAGCCACCTGGGAACGCGAGGACCATCTCCGTTCCGAATATCCGGAGTTCTTTCAGTCCTAGATCTCGGGACGAGATCCTCTCGTAGTGGTGGAGTGTTGTAACAACCCGCATGTAACTTGCCATATTTGTAACTCCGACTCTTGCCATTTTTGGCTATGTGCTATGTTATTCCCTCCGTGGTCGGGTTTTGTCTTTCGTTTTGTATTTTGTTCATGTCATGCTTTTCATATCATGTCATCATGTGCATTGCATTTGCATACGTGTTCGTCTCATGCATCCGAACATTTTCCCCATTGTCCGTTTTGCAATCCGGCGCTCCTATCTCCTCCGGTGCTCCCCTCTTGTTTTCTTTTGTGTGCGGGTGTCAAACTTTCTCGGAATGGACCGAGGCTTGTCAAGTGGCCTTAATATACCACCCGGAGACCACCGGTCAAGTTTCGTTCCATTTGGAGGTCGTTTGGTACTCCTGAAGGAAATATGCCCTAGAGGCAATAATAAAGTATTATTTATTTCCTTGTATCATGATAAATGTTTATTATTCATGCTAGAATTGTATTAACCGGAAACATAATACATGTGTGAATATATAGACAAACAGAGTGTCACTAGTATGCCTCTACTTGACTAGCTCATTAATCAAAGATGGTTATGTTTCCTAGCCATAGACATAAGTTGTCATTTGATTAACGAGATCACCTCATCAGGAGAATGACGTGATTGACTTGACCCATTCCGTTAGCTTAGCACACGATCGATTAGTATGTTGCTATTGCTTTCTTCATGACTTATACATGTTCCTCTGACTATGAGATTATGCAACTCCCGTTTACCGGAGGAACACTTTGTGTGCTACCAAACGTCACAACGTAAATGGGTGATTATAAAGGTGCTCTACAGGTGTCTCCAAAGATACTTGTTGGGTTGGCGTATTTCGAGATTAGGATTTGTCACGCCGATTGTCAGAGAGGTATCTCTGGGCCCACTCGGTAATGCACATCACTATAAGCCTTGCAAGCATTGTGACTAATGAATTAGTTGCGGGATGATGTATTACGGAACGAGTAACGAGACTTGCCGGTAACGAGATTGAACTAGGTATCGAGATACCGACGATCGAATCTCGGGCAAGTAACATACCGATGACAAAGGGAACAACGTATGTTGTTATGCGGTCTGACCGATAAAGATATTCGTAGAATATGTGGAAGCCAATATGGGCATCCAGGTCCCGCTATTGGTTATTGACCGGAGACGTGTCTCGGTCATGTCTACATAGTTCTCGAACCCGTAGGGTCCGCACGCTTAATGTTACGATGATAGTTTTATTGAGTTTTGATGTACCGAAGGAGTTCGGAGTCCCGGATGAGATCGGGGACATGACGAGGAGTCTCGAAATGGCCGAGACGTAAAGATCGATATATTGGACGACTATATTCGGACTTCGGAAAGGTTCCGAGTGATTCGGGTAGTTTTTGGAGTACCGGAGAGTTACGGGAATACGTATTGGGCCTTATTGGGCCATACGGGAAAGAAGGAAAAGGGCCTCAAGGGTGGCCGCACCCCTCCCCTTGGTCTGGTCCGAATTGGACTAGGGAAGGGGGGCGCCCCCTTCCTACCTTCTCTTTTTCCCTTCCTCTTTTCCTATTCCATATGGGAGGTGGAATCCTACTAGGACTACGGAGTCCTAGTAGGACTCCACACTTGGTGCGCCCCTCCTAGGGCCGGCCTCCTCCTCCCTTGCTCCTTTATATACGGGGGCAGGGGGCACCCCAGAGACACAACAATTGATCCTTGAGATCTCTTAGCCGTGTGCGGTGCCCCCCCTCCACCATATTACACCTCGATAATACCGTTGCGGAGCTTAGGCGAAGCCCTGCGTCGGTGGAACATCATCATCGTCACCACGCCGTCGTGCTGACGAAACTCTCCCTCAACACTCGGCTGGATCGGAGTTCGAGGGACGTCATCGAGCTGAACGTGTGTAGAACTCGGAGGTGCCGTACGTTCGGTACTTGATCGGTCGGATCGCGAAGACGTACGACTACATCAACCGCGTTGTGATAACGCTTCCGCTATCGGTCTACGATGGTACGTGGACAACACTCTCCCCTCTCGTTGCTATGCATCACCATGATCTTGCGTGTGCGTAGGAATTTTTTTGAAATTACTACGTTCCCCAACAACTCCAACGGTTAACCAGGCATCCGCAAAGTCCATTTGAGTGTCCAGCAAAAACCCCCTCAAAGACCAGCCTAAAACCCACCAAACCCTCCTCCATGCTCTAGGTCGTTCGATCACCATCGTGTGGGGGAAAACCGCACCTCATTTGGACTCTCCTAGCCCCCTCTACCTTTATATTTGCCTCCCCTCCCGAAATAGATCGCAGATCAACCCTAGCGTCTTCCACCTCGCGCCGCCGGACACGTCTGCCCGCGCCGCCCGGCGAATCGGCACGCGCCATGTCACCAGCCCATCGCCGCCGCCGCGCCGGCCCGCGAGGCCCGGGCGAGGCCCCCGCGGCCCGCCGCCGTCACCGCCCGGCCCGGCCATCGCCTCCTCGCCGCCCGCCGGCTCCCTCCGCCCCGCCGCCGGCCGGCCCCGCCGCCGCTCGCCGCCTCCACGCCGACTGCCGCGCCCGCCGGCGCCCGCGCCCGCCGGCGCCCCTCGCCGCCTCCGGCGCACCACCGCCGCCTCCCTCCACCGGCGCCGCCTCGCTCCGGTCGCCGCCTCCTCTTCCTCCATCGCCGGCGAGGCCGGAGCCCGAGCTCGAGGACTCCCCGATCCAGATCTGTACGAGCCCGTTGACTTTCTCGATCTCAAAAATTCATCCAAGTTTTTTTCCGTTTATAGCATATGCTCATGTTCCTCAGTGCGTAACTTCTTGCATGTAGCTCCGATTCGTGCGTGTAATATGTCAAATTGTACGCCTCGTGATGCTTTACATTTTGTTCAGTTGCACCATGTTCATTAGAGGTCATCTTGATGCCCAAATCTCTGTTGGAAGAGGGCTAGTAGCTGTTATCTGCTGGTTCTTAACAGAACTTGGAGATTTGTCATTTTTGTATCATTCAATCTGTGCATCTTATGGGCATGAGCTCTACATGTGTTTTGAAGTATGCCATGCCATCTTTCCAGTGGTGTAGTCCATATATTTTTGTGATCTCTGTGGTGACTAGCACAAGCATGCAAAGTAGGCTCCGTAATGTTTCTAATTTCAGTGACAGTGATTTCTCTGTTTTGTCTGCTGTTATTTTGTTGCCATGTAAACTTGATGCTACAGAGAGATCCATGCATATTTTGGAGATATTCAGTTAGGATGTTTTGTAGATATAGTTGTAATTGATCCATTCCTGTAATTGTTTGCAATTATGGAGTGCCATAGTATGACTTAATCTTGCTCTACTTTTGCTATAAAATATTTCTGGCAGATTCTTAACATGATATGCAATTTTGCCAAGCTTGTTGTAGTTGATCCATACATGCTATGCTTTTGTTCTTGCCATGGTTAGCTTCATAAATATGCCATCTTGCTGTAGGTATGCTTGGTTTGTCATGAATTGCTCTTTAGTGAGTGCATCAAGCTCACAAAGAGGCCTACATATTAATATTTCTGCCATGCTCTGTTTTCTGCCAAGTCTGAAACCTGATAACGAAACTTGCTATGTTTACATGCTTGCCATCATATCTTCTTTTCCTTTTTGGCTTATGGTCGGTAAGGGACTTTTGTCACATGAATTTAGTATAACACTTCCATGCCTTGTTTTGCTATGTTAAGTTCTTGTAGCATGTTGATTTCGTGCTCTGAATATTGCTACCTGATGCTGTTTTCTGCCATGTCTAGTTTTTCACCGTCTGTGATCCTGTTATCTTTTGCACTTTTGCCATGCTTGTTTGAGCTTGATATGTTGCGATATAGCCGTAGCTCAGTGTTCATCTTTTGTCAAGCATCTCCTGTAGACCACTGTCATATGCTTTGTTGCTATGTTGGAGTGCTGTAGCATTGTTGCTTGTTGCATTTTAAGTGCTATCATGCTGTTAATCGCAGATTCGTGTCATTCTTGTTTTGCTTGCCATTTGCAAACCGTGCATCCGTTTCCGGTGATCTTTATATCGATTTCAACCGAAATCATCCCATCTTTCCAGTGGCATGCTTGGTTTGCCAAGTTACTGCCTTGTTCATCATTTTCCTTCCGGAGCACACATATGCATCGCATATCATATCTTGCATATCATACATGTTTTGCATCATGTTGCTTGTGCATTCCTCGTGATTGATTGTGGTTCCGCTTGTTTGTGTTCTTGCCTTGGGTAGAGACGGGAGACGAGTTCGTGAACGAGCAACCTGTTGAGTACGCTTACGAGGATCAAGCTTTCGACAACTCTGAGAACCTTGCAGGCAAGATGACCACCCCTCGAAATCACTTCCATCTTTGCTTTGCTAGTTGTTCGCTCTATTGCCATGCTCCGCTACCTATCACTTGCTATATCATGTCTCCCATTTTGCCATGTCAGCCTCTAACCATCCTTTCCTAGCAAACCGTTGTTTGGCTATGTTACCGCTTTTGCTCAGCCCCTCTTATAGCGTTGCTAGTTGCAGATGAAGTTGAAGTTGTTCCATGTCGGAACATGGATATGTTGGGATATCACAATATCTCTAATTTAATTAATGCATCTATATATTTGGTAAAGGGTGGAAGGCTCGGCCTTATGCCTGGTGTTTTGTTCCACTCTTGCCGCCCTAGTTACTGAGATACCGGGATTATGTTCCTTGAGTTTGCGTTCCTTACACGGTCGGGTGATTTATGGGACCCCCTTGACAGTTCACCTTGAATAAAACTCCTCCAGCAAGGTCCAACCTTGGTTTTACCATTTGCCACCTAAGCCTTTTCCCCCGGGTTTTCGCGAGCCCGAGGGTCATCTTTATTTTAAACCCCCGGACCAGTGCTCCTTCGAGTGCTGGCCCAAACCGAGCGATGTCCGGCGCCCCCTGGGCAACCAGGGTCTATGCCAACCCGACGTCTGGCTCATCCGTTGTGCCCTGAGAACGAGATATGTGCAGCTCCTATCGGGATTTGTCAGCACATTCGGGGGCTTTGCTGGTCTTGTTTTACCATTGTCGAAATGTCTTGTAACCGGGATTCCGAGACTGATCGGGTCTTTCCGGGAGAAGGTTTATCCTTCGTCGACCGTGAGAGCTTATGATGGGCTAAGTTGGGACACCCCTGCAGGGTATTATCTTTCGAAAGCCGTGCCCGCGGTTATGAGGCAGATGGGAATTTGTTAATGTCCAGTTGTAGAGAACTTGTCACTTGACCCAATTAAAATACATCAACTGCGTGTGTAGCCGTGACAGTCTCTTCTCGGCGGAGTCCGGGAAGTGAACACGGTCTGAGTTATGGATGACATAAGTAGGTGTTCAGGATCACTTCTTGGTCAATGCTAGATGACGTCCGTACCTATGCTTCTCTTCTCGCTCTCTCTTGCGTAAGTTAGCCACCATATATGCTTATTGCCGCTGCAACTCCACCTTATTAAACCCCCTTTCCTATAAGCTTAAATAGTCTTGATCTCGCGGGTGTGAGATTGCTGAGTCCCCGTGACTCACAGATTCTACCAAAACAGTTGCAGGTGCCGACGATGCCAGTGCAGATGATGGGGTCGATCTCAAGTGGGAGTTCGACGAGGAACGTGGTCGTTACTATGTGTCTTTTCCTGATGATCAGTAGTGGAGCCCAGTTGGGACGATCGGGGATCTAGCATTTGGGGTTATCTTATTTTCATCTGGATTTTGACCGTAGTCGGTCTATATGTTTGTATTTTGCATGATGTATGATATATATTCATGTATTGTGTGAAGTGGCGATTGTAAGCCAACTCTTTATCCCATTCTTGTTCATTACATGGGATTGTGTGAAGATGACCCTTCTTGCGACAAAACCACTATGCGGTTATGCCTCTAAGTCGTGCCTCGACACGTGGGAGATATAGCCGCATCGTGGGCGTGACAAAGGAACAAGCCAGGAGAAGTGATGCGGCCGCCCTAAAGGCGGCCGAAGAGTTAAGAGCCAAACAGGCTGCTCATCGCGAGAGCGAAGATAAAATAGCCAAGATGGCTGTTGAGCTGAAAGATGCTGCCGGCCGATATGAGCTTCTTGAAAAGGAAAGCCGAGCGAAAGCGGCTGACCTGAAGAAAGCCATGGAAGCAGCCAAGGAAACCCGTTCTAAAATCAGGGTGGCGAAGGAGGAGCTCCGTCATGCCAGAAATATCACGGCTGGGAAGCCCTTTTTGTTGCGGACGAAGTTCGGAGATCCGAAGTATGCCCCTCTGGATCAATTATGGAGTGCTGCAGACGCGTACTTGGACTTGGCAATGAGTGCTACTGATGCGACTGAGTTTTTCAAAGATCAGAAAGATCATGAAGTGGAAAGGTTGTTCTGGTCGCAGTTCAGTGCTCCAACGCGTCCGCTGCTGTTAAATGAACAAATGGCCGAGTGGGCCGAGCTCCATAGGTTGTCCGGACATGCCATGAGGTCTGTCGTGGATCATCTTTGGCCGAAGGGACCAATGCCGGGTAGTTATTTTGGTTTACTGCAACGATTCCTTGATGTTGTGCCGCATATCGATGCTGTAAAGAGGTCGGCGTGCATAGAGGGTGCGCGGATGGCTCTTGCCCGTGTTAAGACATACTGGGCAGAGATGGAGCCCACCGCTATTGCAACCCGGGGTCCGGCCGTAGGCCAGGTCTCGGCCGAGCACTATTTTGAAGAAGTCCTAGAAGGCGCTCGTTTAATAGAGGCTCAGTGCTCGAAGAGTATCATGTTCGAGTGACATGTATCCCAATTGTAAAAACAATGCTATTTGGATTATAAAGGCTTTGTTTATACTTTTGCCTGAAAGTATTATGATGCCTCCTGTGCGGCCGTTTATGTATGTATATAACCTGAAAGTTTGCAGTCGTCGGCTTCACCCGCCACGCATATAATGCTGGGGTGTTCAGAAAAGCGCGTATTCACACTTGATCCAACGTCTTGGTCCATTAGGGAGGTGATAGCGCGGCGAACAAGGCAATCGGACTATATAGCTTTAACACTTTCACTTAGCCATAGGATTTGACGGCGGGGTTACTATATAGCCCCTGGTACTTCCGCGCTCATCCGAATATGGTGCGCGTACATATATGACCGGGAAACCGGTCCTTTGTTAATGCGGAGGAATCGCGAAGATTCCGCTGAGTCATCGAGTGGTTGACCAGTCTCGCGCTTTATCATGATAGTCAGTTTCGGCTTTCTCTACTGAGGTGCTCATCCAGATGAACCAGGGCACAATCGCAGTAGTTCTCCCGGTGCCACCTTAGCCGATAGAGCGGAACGTAAGGTAGCAAAACACGGGAGCCGGGCAAACCCAACTATTGACCAAAGACATGATTCGGAGCTGATGCATATAAGGCCAAACTCGCGACGCCGAACACTCCCTAAGGTGTTCGGACTTTACAACATATACTGGGCTGAATAACGCCATCGATAATGAGCCCTGAATTTCCAGGTACGTGCATTAGTCTGCCGTGACGAAATGCCAATAACGCCAGCATCCCTCTCGGTTGTGTTGAGTATCCGGAGGGTGTGAAGCAACAAGAGACAGTAAAAAAGGTTTACACAGGGTCTTAATCTAAAAAGAAACCTTTGAGCGGGGCCCTGCTGCACGTCTGCGCCTGTGTCTCCGTTGTGCCGTATCCTGGAAGGGTGTAGCACGATGATCATCTGTAAAAGAGAAAAACCTAGGTGAAAGTCTTCGTGCGAAAAATTGGTTATTCTTAATGAACCATTAAAATGCAATCTAAATAGGGTCAAGCCGAACTGTAGCCCTTTTTACATGCGGGAAGCCCCTAGCACCACCTATGGGGGTATATCCATCGACCCAATCTCAGGTTTATCTGAGCTGTTACAGCTAGTGGTGCGCCGGACTCGTCTAACCGTGTCCGCGGTCTTGACGACCGATCATTTATTCTGGTTGGAGAGGCCGTTCAGTGTTCGGCTGCTAGAGCCGCCACATATTCCTCCGCACGTAAGGAACGCTCTGTGTTTCTGCTAACTATGATGATGCCACGTGGACCGGGCATCTTAAGCTTAAGATAAGCGTAATGTGGTACTGCATTAAAACGAGCGAAGGCCGTTCTTCCGAGTAGTGCGTGATAGCCGCTTCGGAATGGAGCGATATCGAAGGTTAATTCTTCAATTCGGAAGTTGTCGGGAGAACCGAATACAACTTCTAGTACTAGAGAGCCCGTGTAGCGGGCCTCTGGGCCTGGTATTACTCCTTTAAAGGTAGTATTGCTTTGGCTGATTCTTGTCGGGTCTATCCCCATTTTGCGGACAGTGTCGTGATATATCAGATTAAGACTACTGCCGTCGTCCATAAGGACTCGGGTGAGATGGTATCCGTCAATTATTGGGTCTAGCACCAAGGCAGCCGATCCTCCGTGCCGGATACTAGTCGGGTGATCCCTGCGATCAAAAGTGATCGGGCAGGCCGACCAAGGGTTGAACTTGGGGGTGACGGGCTCCACGGCGTATACGTCTCGGAGTGCGTGTTTGCGCCTCCTCTTCGGTATGTGAGTTGCGTAAATCATGTTCACTGTTTTGACCTCTGGTGGGAATTTTTTCTATCCCCCAGTGTTCGGCTGGCAAGGCTCATCCTTGTCTTCACTTGGTGTCTCCCTCCCCTTGTGTTCGGCGTTTAGCTTGCCGGCCTGCTTGAAGACCCATCATTCTCTATTGGTGTGATTTGCAGGTTTGTCGGAGGTGCCATGAATCTGACATAATCTGTCTAGAATCTTGTTTAGGCTGGACGGTCCATCTCTGCTGCCTTTAAGTGGCTTTTTCCGTTGACCGGGTCGAGAGCCCCTGAATCCGGCGTTTACCGCCGTGTTGTCTGGGTTGTCTTCATTGTTTCGACGCTTGCTTTTATTGCGTCGCGGTTTCCCGTTGCCATCCCTGACTTCGGATGTGCCTGGGTTGCTGGTGCCGCTACGGGCCAGCCAACTGTCTTCGCCCGTGCAAAAGCGGGTCATAAGGCTTGTTAGGGCTGCCATTGTCCTCGGTTTTTCCTGGCCGAGGTGTCTGGCGAGTCATTCGTCCCGGACACTGTTTTTGAAAGCCGCTAAGGCTTCGGCATCCGGGCAGTCAACGATTTGATTCTTCTTAGTGAGAAATCTGTTCCAAAGCTTTCGGGCTGACTCTCCGGGCTGTTGAATTATATGACTTAAATCGTCTGCATCTGGAGGTCGGACATAGGTCCCTTGAAAATTAGCCCTAAAAGCATCCTCAAGCTCTTCCCAACTTCCAATTGAGTTTTCGGGGAGGCTTTTCAACCAGTGCCGAGCTGGTCCTTTCAACTTGAGGGGCAGGTATTTGATGGCGTGGAGATCATCTCCGCGAGCCATGTGGATGTGAAGGATAAAGTCCTCAATCTAGACCCTAGGGTCTATCGTTCCGTCGTATGCCTCTATGTTCACGGGTTTGAATCTCTCTGGAAATTCATGATCCAGCACCTCATCGGTGAAGCATAGGGGGTGCGCGCCACCCCTGTATTTGGATGTGTCACTGCATTCTTCTGACGGTTGTAGTGTTCAGTTTTGATTCCGAGCTATTATTCGATCAGTATAGTCGTTTGGGCGGCCATGATTCTGTGCCGGAGCGCGCTTCCTAGATCCGTCGATGGACCTGGCCATACCGGCTTTTTTGTGCAGGTCCTCACGTAAATTGTGCGCTGACTTGTGTGCGACGTCGTTAGCCGCCCTGTCGCGGCCACGGGGTGGTCGGTCTGCCTGATCAGCCGTTTTATTTTCCGGCTGACTGGGCTCTAAAGCCTCGTCGTCGAATTCAGACAGCAGCTTGCGCTTTGGATAGCTCTTTGTGTGGCGACTGCGACCGTCCTTTTCTTCAGTGTCAAGCACTTTGTTCCATCTGCTGTTGAGCGTATTCTGCGCGGCCTTAAGCCTTTGCTTCTGCTTTTTTAGGCTCCTCGCGGTGGCAATAAGCCTTCTATGGAGGTTCTCTTGTTCCAAGTGCCTTTCCGGGATGATGTGTGCATCGTCGTCCGGACTGTTCTCCTCTCCGGAGACAGGTTGATGAGTTTTACCCTTGGCGTCGCCGTGATCGGACAGCAGCTCCATACTATGTTCGCCATCCGCTGGCTCATCCTGCTCCATCGCTGGGTCCATGTGGTCATCGTTTCCTTTGGAGTCGACCGGGGTATTATTCTTTCTTGCGCTGTTATCACTGTTTTTGCTGAGGCGGGATTTGGAGCGGCGCCTACGTCGTCGCTTTGGTTGCTTCTCGAGGGGATTATCCTTCACTGCATCCTTCCGTTCCTCATCGTTGTTTTCTTTGGGTGTATCCACCATGTATATATCATATGATGAAGTGGCTGTCCAGCGCCCTATGGGCAGTGGTTCCTGTTCCTCTCCTGCATCGTCGTCCAGACCGTCGATGTCTTCGGAGTCGAAATCAAGCATGTCGGTTAAATCATCGACAGTGGCTATTAAGTGGGTGGTGGGTGGGGAACGAATTTCTTCGTCGTCCGCTTCCCACTCGAGCCAGACATAGTTCGGCCGATGGTCTTCTGACAAGGAGAGAGACCTTAATGAATCTAGCACGTCGGCCAAGGGCGAGTGCTAAAAAATGTCCGCGGGGGTAAACTCCATGATCGGTGCCCAATCAGATTCGATAGGCACGGATGCAACCGGTTCGGAGCCTGTGGCCGGGGACAAATCCAAGGGTTCGATGACATAGGTCTCATAGGAGGTGAAGTCAGTATTCGGCTCTATCGCCGCTGAGTGTGCGGCCTCCGTGGCGGGGTCCATCCACCCGTCCTCGGATGGCACGATCTGCTCCGGATTGAGGGCCGGAGTAGCCGCAGGTGTAATCTCCCGAACACCGTCCGACGGCAGAGCTAAGTCATGCTCGTCGTGATTGTGCGGCGCACCTGACATGGGTTCGAATCCGTCGAAGATCAAGTCTCCGCGAATGTCGGCAGTATAGTTCGAGCTTCCAAACCTGACCTGATGGCCAGGGGCGTAGCTATCGATCTGCTCCAGATGGCCAAGCGAGTTGGCCCGCAGTACGAAGCCGCCGAATACGAAGATCTGTCCGGGGAGAAAAACCTCACCCTGGATCGCATCGTTGCCGATGATCGAAGGAGCCATCAAGCCTTTATCGTGACGGCACAGTGGAACTCTCAATGAAAGCACCAATGTCGGTGTCAAAACCGGCAGATCTCGGGTAGGGGGTCCCGAACTGTGCGTCTAAGGCTAATGGTAACATGAGGCGGGGGACACAATGTTTACCCAGGTTCGGGCCCTCTCGATGGAGGTAATACCCTACTTCCTGCTTGATTGATCTTGATGATATGAGTATTACAAGAGTTGATCTACCACGAGATCGTAGAGGCTAAACCCTAGAAGCTAGCCTATGATTATGATTGTTGTTCTCGTCCTACGGACTAAACCCTCCGGTTATATAGACACCGGAGGAGGCTAGGGTTACACAGAGTCAGTTACAAGGGAGGAGATCTACATATCCGAATCACCAAGCTTGCCTTCCACGCAAAGGAGAGTCCCACCCGGACACGGGACGAAGTCTTCAATCTTGTACCTTCATAGTCCAACAGTCCGGCCAAAGTATATAGTCCGGCTGTCTGAGGACCCCCTAATCCGGGACTCCCTCAGTCACCATGGAGCCCAAGGCGGCGTCACCACCAGAGCCTTTTCCAGGCGAAGACCGCTTTTGTCAGGATAAGCTATACTAGCTGTCCCCTTTCAAATTGGCTGTTGTTGGCTCCCTTCCCGCTGAATATTTGGGGAGAGGACCAGGGCCTATATAAGTAGAACAAGCCACCACCGTAGGGGACAACTCATTCAGAGGCATCCCATCTGATCTTGAGTGATCCTCATCCACAGAGCGCATCAACCTAAGGAGGCTGTTCTCCCCCTTTGTACTGTTCATCATCAGCCCAAGAGGCAATCCACCACCACCACACCGGAGTAGGGTATTACACCACAACGATGGCCCGAACCAGTATAAATCTTGTGTCTCTTGTGTTGTGAGTTCGTTGAGTTCATCTGCGAGATCTTAGCAAGCTAGGGCGTGGATCGGTAGGGAAAGAACTTCGTGCGCACCCCAGAGTTCGAACCTTAAGGGTTTTGCCGGAACCCGTGATCCGACAATATCATTTCCACAATTTATATTGAGCTATATAAGCCAGAGAAACTAGAAAACAAGCAAACTATGCATTGAAAATAGAATCTGTCAAAAACAGAACAATCTGTAGTAATCTGTACTCCAACCATTCTGCTACTCCAAAAATACTGAAAAATTAGGACAACATAGAGAATTTGTATATCTATCACCTGTATAAATTTTAGATCAAAAGCACGTTCCAGTGAATTTTCAAAATTCCTGGACTGAGCGCAAAAGTTTCTGTTTTTGCACAGATTCAAGTCAACTATCATCCACACTATCCCAAAAGCTTTACTTGGAACTTTATTGAAACAAAAGCAATTAAACATGATTACTACAGTAGCATAATCATGTGAACACACAAAAACAGTAGGTAAAAGTGTTGGGTTGTCTCCCAACAAGCGCTTTTCTTTAATGCCTTCTAGCTAGGCATGATGAGTTCAATGATGCTCGCATAAAAGATAATGATTGAAACATAACAAGAGCATCATGAATCATAAATTCCTCTCTCATAATAATTTTCAGTAGCATCATGAATAGATTCATCAATATAACCATCACATAAAGCATTCTTTTCATGATCCAAAAGCATAGAAAATTTATTACTCTCCATATAAGCAATTTTGTTCTCATTCACAATAGTGGGAGTATCATATGAAACTCGAATACTAAAAATTGTTTCCTCATTAAAAGAGTGATGTTCAGTAAAAGGATATTCAAAATTATGACAATAATTATCACTACTTTTTATAACATAAGTATCATCACAATAATCATCATAAGTAGCAACTTTGTTCTCATCATAGATAGGGGGCATGCAATCATCATAGCAAATTTGATCATTCGAAGTAGGGGGGATAAAAAGATCATCTTCATTAAGCATATCATCCCCAAGTTTGGGACAAACATTATTTGCAGCAAATAAATTCTCAGACATGTCATTCTCATCAAACATAGCATCCCCAAGCTTGTGGCTTGGCATATCATAAGCATAGTCACTCTCATCATTAATAGTATGAATAGCACCAACGGTATAACAATTGCTATCATCATAATTTCCCAAGCTGGTGCCAACAAGATTTCCAAAATTATAATAAGTATCATTATCTTCCCAATCATAATCATCACAACAAGCAATAGGCATAACAAAATCATCATCAATAGTGTTCCCAGACATTGTGTCATAAGACATAGAAGCAATATCATCATCAAGTGCATTATTTCCCATGATTATTTTTGATTCATTTTCATGAGGCACAACAATAATGGGAGCAACATTATTTGGGAGAGATACCTTTTTACCTCTATTCTTTCTTCTTTTCTTCTTCTTCACCACATCATGTGTGGGTTTAATTAATTTTTTCAAGCTTCTTATTGATGAGATTGGTTTTATAGGGAGCTCCTCCTCATCACCTATTTCATCATGAGAGACAATAGGAGGGAAAGTGGAGTCGGGTGGTTGGTGCCACATATGCCAAGGGATGGCTTATCATTGTGGGAGCCAATAAAACGTCGCCGGTGCCTGGAAGCGGGATGAGGCGAAGACATGCACGTCGGCGGATCTTACCCAGGTTCGGGGCTCTCCGAGGAGATAACACCCCTAGTCCTGCTCTGCGGGGTCTCCGCATGATCACTAGATCGATGAAAGGTAGCTACAATCGCCCCTAGAGCTGTTGAGATCAAGGGAGAAGAAGAACAAGGCTAGCTCTTGCTTCTCTCTATCTATGGTGTGTGTGTGCGCTATGCTTGGAAGCCAACTATGCTCAGAGGCCAACCCTTTGCATGGGTGCTCCGGGGGGTTTATATAGGCCTACCCCCCGGGGGTACAATGGTAATCCGACTGGGCTCTGGTCCCAGCCGTCAGTGTCTATGCTTGCCGGCTTCTCCGCCGGCTGCTGGGTCCCGCCGGCTGGTGGGTCCCGTCGGCTGCCGGCTTCTTGGTCGACAGGCCGGCCCCACCGCCTAGGGTCTTGTCGGCGGCTGCTTACTGTAGCCTCGCCTCTGATGACGAGGGCTTTATCGAGGTAAGCGTGGCTACAGTGGGCCGCCTCGGGAGCTCTCACTGTAGCCTTACCTCGTCTTGTCCCCTTAATGGGGCTCCTGCTTCGAGGAAGGGAGTAGCCGGCTTCTGGAGGCCGGCTACGCTCTTGGCCGACTGGGAAAGGCCGGGCCGCCTTCATGCCTCTCTCTGGCTGAAGGGGCCCGCCGCCCGCGGGCCGTACGGGAGCCGGTCGTGGGTGACGTCGAGGCTAGCATGGCTACAGTGCCGAGCCACACGGGAGACGGCCGCCCCGTACGGCCTCCTGTAGCCATGCCCGCCTCGGGCTTCGGGGGTAGTGGGCCGCACTGTGGCCACACCCCGTCTTGTCGCCGTTATGTAGGATTGGCTTGGAGTGGTTGTGGTCTCGGCCGGCTCTTTGGAGTCGGCGTCCTTCTTGGCCGGCTTCTTGGAGTCGGCCACCCTGTAATCGTCCTGGGGAGGGGTTGCTGAGGCAGGGTCGCCCTCCGGGAGTCGGCTTCAGAGGTAGCCGGCCAGGGAAGGCGGCCCGAATGCCTGGAGTGCTTGAAGGCCCAAAGGCCTGATAATTTTTCTGAAGAACCAGGGGTAGTCGGTTGGGCTACCCGTGGCCATTTACTCCGACAGTAGTCCCCGAAGCTGATTGGGCTTCGAGGTGGAGTAGGTGTTGAGAAGCTCGATCAGCTTCCTATCTTGACAAGCCGGCAGTTAGGAGCCGGCCTTGGTCAGGCGCGCCGCCTGAGTCGAAATCTTCTGGAGTCGGAGGGCGGGAGCCCGCTGGCACGTGCACCGGGCCGCGGGCCGGCCACAGGCCGTCGGCGAACCACGTGGCCGGAAAGCCTGCCAGCCCACGCGCGTGACGGGACGTCGCCGCAGGGAGGGGGCCCGCCACGTCCGCGCCCCGGCCCAGGCGCGGATCCTTTGTATCCCGAAACCGCCCGCACGTTCCGTGCGGCAGTTTCGGCTCGCATTTATGCGCAATAATCGTGAGATGTGGGGGGAGTGGACGTAGTTAATCCCACGTCCCCCCCCACGTCCGGCCTCTTCGGCCTCGTGAGACTATAAGTAGGGGGAGGTGGAGGGCGGCAGGCCCTCGCACGCTCCTCCTACTTCCACCGTCTTCTTCCTCTTGCCAGCTCTTGCGACAGCGCCTTGCCGCCGCGCTCTTCCACCGCAGGCTCCTCCGCCGTCGTGCTAGCTTTCGCCATGCCTCCCACCGTAGAGCAGCTTGGCGGGGATTGGGACGGCTCCAACGTCCATGACGACCACGTCGACTTCCTCCGCGACACGCGGCGGCTGCCCAGCGCGGACAAAGTGGAGGTCCGCCTCGCGCTGGCGAAGGAAATCTCGCCAAGGCCGCAGGAGGGCGAGCGGGTGGTCTTCCGCTCGCACTTCTTGCGCGGCTTCGGCCTGCCAGTGAGCGCCTTCTTCCGCTCCTGGCTCGACTTCTATCAGATCCAGCCGCACCATCTCACCCCCAACGCGGTGGTGCTGCTGTCCGCCTTCGTCACCCTGTGCGAGGGCTATCTCGGCATCCTCCCCACCCTTGAGCTCTGGGGGGAGTTCTTCCAGTCGAAGCTGGGCACGCGCATGCGGGGCGTGCCGGCTCATACTGGCGCCTTCATCACGTCGCGGAGATCGGCTGCCGACAACCCCTTCCCCGTCATCATGCTGATCCAATCGGTGAAGAAGTGGCAGAAGTCGTACTTCTACGTGCGGAACATCGCCCCACGGGGCGACTACATCAACCTGCCGGCTTACGTAGCCGGCCCACCGGCGGGCAGGCTGCCCCAGTGGTCCTTCCGAGCTGTGACGCTGTCACCGGCGGGAAACGCCGCCATCGCCCGACTGCGGGTGATGGTCCAGTCGGAGGGCCTGACGGGGGCCGACCTTCTGGCCGCGTTCGTTACGCGCCGGGTTCTTCCGCTCCAGAGCCGACCTCATCTGATCTGTCAGATGAGCGGCCAGCTCGATCCGAGCCGAATGTGCACCAAGGAGATGCCGCGCGAGGAGGTTGCCTACATGGTGAACTACCTTGCAAACTGCAAACTCACCGAAGAGTGGCAGTTCGGCAAGGAGCCATACAGCCGAGCCAATCCTCTGCCTACGGTATGCTCCCCTTGTCTCCTTTTTTCTCTCTCAGCCTTGCTGCCGAGTATCTCTTGGCCGACTCTGACTTAGTCGGCTTGTTCTTCGACAGAGCCCTCTGCTTCGGCCGGCTGGCGGGTCAGACGCGGAGCGCCGATTCGTCCCCGACCAGACCGAACACGACCTGGAGGACCCCGACCTGGGGGCGGTCCATATGGACGACGACATCGAGCCGGGCGGAGGCCAAGCCGGCGGCGAAGCAGGCGGCTCCGGGTTCACTGCCACCTTTGACGACTGGCCGGACGACGATGAAGCCGAAGCCGTCCCGCACCGCCAGCCGGCGTCTGGACGCGGCGCGGGCTCCTCCGCCGCGCAGCCTGCTCGGGGCGGAGGGCAGAAGCGTCGCGCCGGCCAGGGTCTGTTTGGCAGCCGAACGAAGAAGCCCAGGGGCGGGGCGGCAGCCACCAGGCGGGAAGAGGTGGCCGCGAAGGCGGCTCACTTCCGCAAGGCAGTGAAGCAACCGCAGAACGTGTCGGCGTAAGTCCGAATCTTTCTTTGTGTACCCTCTTTCTTTCTTTTCTTTGGTGGTTCTTGAACTCTCGTCTTTTTCTTCAACGATCAGAGCTCCGTTGTCACTTGAGCGGGCGGCTGCCGGCTCCGTCGTCGAGTCGCCAAGGGGCTCTGGGAGCACCACCCGCCGCGTGGACCCCCGCGCCGACCTCCAGGAGGCGACGGAAAGGAACGCGCGGGAGGCGCGGGAGGAGCAGGAGGCACGGGAGGCGGAGGCACGGAAGGCGGCTGCCGCCCAGGCGGCACGGGAGGAGGAGGCGGCGAAGGCACTCGCCGAGGCCGCAGCCAGGGCCCAGGCAGAGGCTGAGGCCGCGGCGGCGGCAGGGGAGGTTCTGATGGTCACCCCCCTGCGCGTCATGGCGCCTGGGGACATGGAGCCCTCGCCAGGGGGAGCCCGCGGCGACCAGCCAGGGCTGGGGGGAAGCGGCGACGACGTCATCATCTTGGAGAAGGCGCCGGAGCCGATCCTTCCGATTGGGGCGGCCCAAGGTGGCCGGCCTGATCCGCCGCCTGCACAGTCGGCGGAGGGCGAGCCGGCCGCGAGGGTTGAGGTGGCGGTCCGGATTCCGCCAAGCCGGCGTGCGGGGAAGGCCGCGTCGGAGCCGCAGAAGGCTGCGTCGGAGCCACAGCTAGCCGTGGGCTCCAGCTCATCGGCCCAAGATGCGGAGGCGGCCAGCGCTACCTCGGGGTGGACACCAGGCGGAGGGACGGCCGTGGTGAACGTGGCTGCACAAGACGTCCGGACCCGGCTCCAAAGCCAAGCTGCGGCGCTGAGGCAGTTCACCGACGAGTTCCTCGCAACGCGGGCGCCCATCCGGGTTAGTATTCCCATCTTGTTTTTTCTTGATCTTGATTTCTCTTTTTGATCTTGATTTCTTCCGTGGGGGCGCGTCAGCGCACCCACTGGGTGTAGTCCCCGAGTTCCGAGTCGGCTGCTGAGCAGGCGGCTTGGAACTTCTTGGTGGATTTTCCTTTGCTATTTTTGTTCTTACTTCGGTCTTCTGTCCATCTTGCAGGACTACCACAACCTTCGAGCGGCCGCCTTCAATTCCCAGGCTCGGGAGCTGACTCAGAAGACCGCTGATCTTACTGAGAGCCGAGGTACATGGTTTGATCTTTATCTCATGTGGGGGCGCGTCAGCGGACCCACTGGGTGTAGTCCCCGAGATTCGGGCCGACTGCTGAGCAGTCGGGTCGGATCTTCCTTGACGATTTCTTACTGTTCTTCTTCTTCTTCCGACTTTGCAGCGGCCAACGCCAGTATGAGGGCACAGCTGGGGGAGTCCCAGACTGCTCTTCATGCCAAGGATGCCGAGCTCGCCGCCTTGGTGCAGGAGCGCGACCGCCTGGTCAAGAAGCTGGCCGACCAGGAGGAAGGCCACAAGGCGGCGCTAAAGGCTGTGCAGGATCGTGAAGCCACTCTCCAGGCCGAGTTCGAGACGGAGGCGGCTGGCTGGGCTGAGGCCAGGCAGACTCTGGTCTCTGGGAGGCTAAGCAGCCAGTGAACTTCTGCACATCTCGCAACTTGGTGGGAATCTCCATCCTCTCGATGGCCTTGATCTTGACGGGGTTGCACTCAATGCCGCGTTCGGAGACCAGGAAGCCTAGCAGCTGGCCGGCTGGCACTCCGAACACGCACTTCTCGGGGTTGAGCTTGATTTGGAATCGGCGCAAGTTGGCAAATGTTTCTTTCAGGTCTTCCAGCAAGGTACCGCGCTTCTCTGTCTTCACCACAATGTCGTCTACGTAGACGTGGGCATTTCTTCCGAGTTGTTTCAAGAGACATTTCTGCATGCAATGCTGAAAAGTGGCACCGGCATTTCTCAAGCCGAATGTCATTGTCAGGTAGCAGAAAGCTCCAAAGGGTGTGATGAAGGCAGTCTTCAGGCGGTCAGCTGGGTCCAACTTGATCTGATGGTACCCTGAGTACGCATCCAAAAAACTTAATAGCTCGCATCCGGCTGTGGAGTCTATCACTTGGTCAATCCATGGCAGGGCAAACGGATCCTTTGGGCAGGCCTTGTTCAGACTAGTGTAGTCTATACACATACGCCACTTGTTATTCTTCTTCAGAACCAGAACTGGGTTGGCAAGCCACTCTGGAAAGAACACTTCCATGATAAAGCCGGCTGCAAGGAGCCGGGCTATCTCTTCTCCCACAATTCTTCGCTTCTCTTCTGACAGTCGGCGGAGGGGCTGCTTGACCAGCTTCGCATCATCTCGGACATGTAATTTGTGCTCGGCGAAATCCTTCGGGACACCCGGCATGTCCTTTGGGGACCATGCAAAGATGTCTCGATTCTCACAGAGGAAGTCGACGAGCTCGCCTTCCTATTTACTGTCCAAGTTTGCCCCAATGACAGCGAACCTCTCCGGGTGCTCCGGGTCCAGAGGTATCTTCTTCGTCTCTTTTGCAGGCTGGAAGGAGCCCTGCGCATCACAATCCTTGGGGTTGGGGGACAAGGCCGGCTGCTTGCCGGCCATGGCCACAACCCGTTCCAACATCTTCTTCTCTTCTGCCACCATGAGGGACTCGGCCAGCCGGCTACTGGCCATGGCGCACTTGATGGACTTCTTATAGTCGCCGGCTACCGTGATAATCCCCTTCGAGCTCGGCATCTTCATCTTCAGGTAGGCGTAGTGGGGCACAGCCATGAACTTGGCCAAAGCAGGTCGGCCAAGCAGTGCAAGATAGGGGCTCTCCAAATCCACTACCTCGAACCATATTGCTTCCCGGCGAAAATGATCTTTGTCTTCGAAGAGAACATCCATTTTGATCTTGCCGATTGGAGAGCAAGACAGGCCGGGTACGATACCATGGAAGACGGTGCGGCTCGGCATGAGCTGCTTCGCTTTGATGTTCAGCTTCTCCATGGTATCGCGGTACAGTATGTTGATACTGCTTCCGCCGTCTATCAGGACGCGGGAAAATCTGGCAGCTCGCCTCTCCGTCGCGAGGGTGACGTCCAAGACCATTGCATAGGAGCCGGGCGAAGGCATCACCTCTGGGTGGTCGGCCTGGCTCCAGCTGATTGGCTTTTCTGACCAATGCATGAACTCGGGAGTGCTAGTGGCGACTGCATTCACTTCTTGGTGCTGCCGGCGTCGGCTGCGCTTGTCGTCGGCTTGACTTGTGAAGACGACGTAGGCGGCGTGCTCTTCGGGGAATTCGTCTTGGATGGTGCCGAGCCGCCGGCTGCTGAGGGGCTGGAGGCGGCGGGCCGGGAGGCAGAGGCGGCAGCATTCCCTCGCCCTTGGTGATGCGGGTGAGCCAGTGGCATTTCCGGGTTGTGTGGTTGGACGGCTTCGCGCCGCTGTGGAACTTGCAGGGGGCATCGAGTGCTTGTTCGTAGGAGAAAGACGGCTGCCAAGCCGGCCTTCCACCCTTCTTCTTGGGAGCGGGCCGTTCTTCAGGCTGCTCGTCTTCAACTGTGGCCACCCGCCGACTGGAGGAAGTCGGCATGGGGCCCTTGCGCTTGTGGTCCTTCTGGTAGGGGCGCCGATTAGGGTCGCCAGCCGGCGTCTTGGGAGCCGGAGCAATCACCTTCCCAGAGGCGTCTACTCTCAGCTCGGTCTTCATCGAGGAGTCGGCTGTGGCGTATTTGTCGGCGATGACTAGTAACTCGTCGAGGGTAGCCGGCTCGTCGCAGAGGAGTCGGTGCTTGAGGAGGGTGCCCTCTCGGCACCCGGCGGTGAAGTACTCGATGGCCTGGACCTCGTGCACCCCCTCGCAGGAGTTGCGGAGCTCGGCCCATCGCGTGAGGTAGTCGCGGGTCGACTCGTTGGGCCCTTGGACGCAGAGGGAGAGCTGGCGAGGCTTGGGAGGCCGCTTGTAGGTGCTGGTGAAGTTGCGGACGAAGACTTCGGTGAAGTCCAGCCAACTGTTGATGCTGTAGGGCTTGAGGCTGTTGAGCCATGTGCGCGCCGTGCCTTGCAGCATGAGGGGGGCGTAATTCACGGCGACGCGCCGATTGCCATTGGCTATGCTGACGGCCGTGGAGTAGTCGATGAGCCAATCTTCCGGCTTCACCGAGCCGTTGTACTTGGGCGTGTCTCTGGGGAGCGAGAACCCTTTGGGGAAGGGCTCGTCGCGGTTGCGGGGGCCAAAGCATGGCGGGCCGACATTGTCTTCTTCTTCTAACGCGAAGGATCGAGCAAGGCGATCGATCCTGTGGCGGGCGTCGTTCTCGCCGACTCCTTCTCGGCGGCCGAGTCGGTCGCCAAGAGTCGGGTGTGTGATAGGCGGCGGAGTGAGGCGTCTTTCTCTTCGAGGCGGGGGAGGAGGCAGATTTCCTTGGTGCTCTACAGCTCGAGGGCGGCCATCCGCGTCGCGCTCGATGGTGATGCGAATCCGGCTGCGGCTGGCAGCCGGCTCCTTGTCTTTCTTCTGGCGCGCGCCGCTCGCAGTCGGCGGGACGTCGCGGCGTGCTCCCGGCGCGGGGGATGACTATCAGCACGGGCGCTGACTTCATGCCGTTCTGCAGCCGCGTCGAGCAGCTGTTGGATCCGTCTCGTCATGTAGGGGAGCTCATCGGCTCCCAGCCCATTGAGCTCTTCTGCAGCCGCCTGAGCGGCTCGCAGATTCTCGAGCGGGGTGGCGTAGACGGGGCGATCTGCGCCCAGCATGCTGGCGACGGCTGCGCCGCGCTTCTGGACGAAGCCGGCTCTGCTCGGGCCGCTAGGCGGCGGCGTGCCGAAGGCGGCGCGGCCGACTTCGCGCTGGTGGGCCTCGGTGAGGCGTCTCATCGAGGCTATCTTCTGGCCCTCCGCGATGAGGGCAAGGCGGCGTGCCTCCAGGGTCTCGGCGTCGGCGTCGGCCGGGATGGGGACGGAGAGGTCATGCATCGCCGCTTGCTGAGCGTCGCGGGCATTCTCGCCCGAGTTGGAGACGTGGCTGATGACCAGCACTTCGGTGACAGCGCTGCTGCCGCTGTCAACTCGAGGGAGGGGGTCGTCGAAGACCACCACGTCGGAGGGGTAGGCGTCAAGCGACGCGGTGTCGGAGTCGATGAGCATCGGGTCGGTGGAGCCGACCGACTCCATGTCCGCAGCAGGCTCGCTGGAGACGTGAAGTTGGCCGAGGAGGCTGACGAGGCGGCTCTCGGGGTAGTCGGTGCATGCGTCGGACGCAGGCTCGTCGGAGATGCGAGTCTCGCCGAGCAGATCGGCGAGGCGGCTCGCTGCGCAGGCGTCGTTGACGCCTTGCAGCGCGTCGAGGCAAACGCCATCGGGCACAGCAGGCTGGCTGCGCTCGCGGGGGAGGAAGAGGGTTCCCGTCCAGAACAGGTCTCCGGACGACGGTGCACCTGGCCCCATGGTGGGCGCCAAATGTCGGGTGGTTGGTGCGACATATGCCAAGGGATGGCTTATCATTGTGGGAGCCAATAAAACGTCGCCGGTGCCTGGAAGCGGGATGAGGCGAAGACATGCACGCCGGCGGATCTTACCCAGGTTCGGGGCTCTCCGAGGAGATAACACCCCTAGTCCTGCTCTGCGGGGTCTCCGCATGATCACTCGATCGATGAAAGGTAGCTACAATCGCCCCTAGAGCTGTTGAGATCAAGGGAGAAGAAGAACAAGGCTAGCTCTTGCTTCTCTCTATCTATGGTGTGTGTGTGCGCTATGCTTGGAAGCCAACTATGCTCAGAGGCCAACCCTTTGCATGGGTGCTCCGGGGGGTTTATATAGGCCTACCCCCCGGGGGTACAATGGTAATCTGACTGGGCTCTGGTCCCAGACGTCAGTGTCTATGCTTGCCGGCTTCTCCGCCGGCTGCTGGGTCCCGCCGGCTGCTGGGTCCCGCCGGCTGCCGCCTTCTTGGTCGACAGGCCGGCCCCACCGCCTAGGGTCTTGTTGGCGGCTGCTTACTGTAGCCTCGCCTCTGATGACGAGGGCTTTGTCGAGGTAAGCGTGGCTACAGTGGGCCGCCTTGGGAGCTCTCACTATAGCCTTACCTCGTCTTGTCTCCTTAATGGGGCTCCTGCTTCGAGGAAGGGAGTAGCCGGCTTCTGGAGGCCGGCTACGCTCTTGGCCGACTGGGAAAGGCCGGGCCGCCTTCACGCCTCTCTCTGGCTGAAGGGGCCCGCCGCCCGCGGGCCGTACGGGAGCCGGTCGTGGGTGATGTCGAGGCTAGCATGGCTACAGTGCCGAGCCGCACGGGAGACGGCCGCCCCGTACGGCCTCCTGTAGCCATGCCCGCCTCGGGCTTCGGGGGTAGTGGGCCGCACTGTGGCCACACCCCGTCTTGTCGCCGTTATGTAGGAGTGGCTTGGAGTGGTTGTGGTCTCGGCCGTCTCTTTGGAGTCGGCGTCCTTCTTGGCCGGCTTCTTGGAGTTGGCTACCCTGTAATCGTCCTGGGGAGGGGTTGCTGAGGCAGGGTCGCCCTCCGGGAGTCGGCTTCAGAGGTAGCCGGCCAGGGAAGGCGGCCCGAATCCCTGGAGTGCTTGAAGGCCCAAAGGCCTGATAATTTTTCTGAAGAACCAGGGGTAGTCGGTTGGGCTACCCGTGGCCATTTACTCCGACAATGAGGCACAACAATAATGGGAGCAACATTATTTGGGAGAGATACCTTTTTACCTCTATTCTTTCTTCTTTTCTTCTTCTTCACCACATCATGTGTGGGTTTAATTAATTTTTTCAAGCTTCTTATTGATGAGATTGGTTTTATAGGGAGCTCCTCCTCATCACCTATTTCATCATGAGAGACAATAGGAGGGAAAGTGGAGTCGGGTGGTTGGTGCGACATATGCCAAGGGATGGCTTATCATTGTGGGAGCCAATAAAACGTCGCCGGTGCCTGGAAGCGGGATGAGGCGAAGACATGCACGCCGGCGGATCTTACCCAGGTTCGGGGCTCTCCGAGGAGATAACACCCCTAGTCCTGCTCTGCGGGGTCTCCGCATGATCACTCGATCGATGAAAGGTAGCTACAATCGCCCCTAGAGCTGTTGAGATCAAGGGAGAAGAAGAACAAGGCTAGCTCTTGCTTCTCTCTATCTATGGTGTGTGTGTGCGCTATGCTTGGAAGCCAACTATGCTCAGAGGCCAACCCTTTGCATGGGTGCTCCGGGGGGTTTATATAGGCCTACCCCCCGGGGGTACAATGGTAATCCGACTGGGCTCTGGTCCCAGCCGTCAGTGTCTATGCTTGCCGGCTTCTCCGCCGGCTGCTGGATCCCGCCGGCTGGTGGGTCCCGCCGGCTGCCGGCTTCTTGGTCGACAGGCCGGCCCCACCGCCTAGGGTCTTGTCGGCGGCTGCTTACTGTAGCCTCGCCTCTGATGACGAGGGCTTTGTCGAGGTAAGCGTGGCTACAGTGGGCCGCCTTGGGAGCTCTCACTATAGCCTTACCTCGTCTTGTCTCCTTAATGGGGCTCCTGCTTCGAGGAAGGGAGTAGCCGGCTTCTGGAGGCCGGCTACGCTCTTGGCCGACTGGGAAAGGCCGGGCCGCCTTCACGCCTCTCTCTGGCTGAAGGGGCCCCCCGCCCGCGGGCCGTACGGGAGCCGGTCGTGGGTGATGTCGAGGCTAGCATGGCTACAGTGCCGAGCCGCATGGGAGACGGCCGCCCCGTACGGCCTCCTGTAGCCATGCCCGCCTCGGGCTTCGGGGGTAGTGGGCCGCACTGTGGCCACACCCCGTCTTGTCGCCGTTATGTAGGAGTGGCTTGGAGTGGTTGTGGTCTCGGCCGTCTCTTTGGAGTCGGCGTCCTTCTTGGCCGGCTTCTTGGAGTTGGCCACCCTGTAATCGTCCTGGGGAGGGGTTGCTGAGGCAGGGTCGCCCTCCGGGAGTCGGCTTCAGAGGTAGCCGGCCAGGGAAGGCGGCCCGAATCCCTGGAGTGCTTGAAGGCCCAAAGGCCTGATAATTTTTCTGAAGAACCAGGGGTAGTCGGTTGGGCTACCCGTGGCCATTTACTCCGACAATGAGGCACAACAATAATGGGAGCAACATTATTTGGGAGAGATACCTTTTTACCTCTATTCTTTCTTCTTTTCTTCTTCTTCACCACATCATGTGTGGGTTTAATTAATTTTTTCAAGCTTCTTATTGATGAGATTGGTTTTATAGGGAGCTCCTCCTCATCACCTATTTCATCATGAGAGACAATAGGAGGGAAAGTGGAAATCTTTACCCTTTCATTAGTATTCCTTTTATATTATATTGGTTTTCCCATCTTTCTATAGTCGGGAATATAAGCATTCTCATTGCAATTTACCATGCAAAACATATAGATATTCTTTAGATTAGTTTCAATGTCGTCCGTGAGAATGAATAGTTCAAACCAACTATTTTTATGTGTCAATTCTTCACTCCCCAAAAATAGACAAAGCTCATTATAAAGTTCAAGGGTGATCAAGTTATTGCAATATTTGGACACGATTCGATCATGAAAAAGCATGCATTGGAAATTAAGGTGACCAACTTTATTGCAAAGTTCACAAGTAATAGGACAAAGAGAGTATAATTTTGTAGCAAATTCATCTATCACTCCGAGCAAAAAAATTTGTTCTATCATGCTTATGCTTCTTACAAAATCTATCTTCCCTATAAGGCACGTCTTCACAAAGTCTTTCCACTCCACAAAAATTGACATGCTTATAAGAAACATTTTTCTCATGACTAGTGCAATAATCAATAGCATTTTGGATATTCAAAGAATTCATACTAACAACATTGCAATCATGCTCATCATTCAAATATTTTGTGCCAAACATTTTATTAACTTCTTCTCTAATAATTGAGCACAATTTTCCTTTCCATCATTTTCATGAAATACATTATAAAGATGAATAATATGATGCAACCTCAATTCCATTTTTTTGTAGTTTTCTTTTATAAACCAAACTAGTGATAAAACAAGAAGCTAAAAGATTCAATTGCAAGATCTAAAGATATACCTTCAAGCACTCACCTCCCCGGCAACGGCGCCAGAAAAGAGGTTGATGTCTACTACGCAACTTTATTCTTGTAGACACGTGTTAGGCCTCCAAGCGCAGAGTTTTGTAGGACAGTAGCAATTTTCCCTCAAGTGGATGACCTAAGGTTTATCAATCCGTGGGAGGCGTAGGATGAAGATGGTCTCTCTCAAACAACCCTGCAACCAAATAATAAAAAGTCTCTTGTGTCCCCAACACACCAAATACAATAGTAATTTGTATAGGTGCACTAGTTCGGCGAAGAGATGGTGATAGAAGTGTAATATGGATAGTAGACATTGATTTTTGTAATAAGAACAATAAAAAACAGCAAGGTAGCAATTGATAAAACGGAGCACAAACGGTATTGCAACGCTTTAAAATGAGGCCTAGGGTCCGTATTTTCGCTAGTGCAATCTCTCAACAATGCTAATCTAATTGGATCACATAACCATCCCTCAACGTGCGATGAAGAATCACTCTAAAGTTCTTATCTAGCGGAGAACATAAGAAGAAATTGTTTGTAGCTATTCTTTCCGATCGATCTATCCAAGAGTTCGTACTAAAATAACACCAAGTTATTCTTTCCGATCGATCTATCAAGAGTTCGTACTAAAATAACACCAAAGCAAATTCAAATTCATAATACTCAATCCAACACAAAGAACCTGAAAGAGCGCCCCAAGATTTTTACCGGAGAAATAAAGACAAGAACATGAATCAACCCCTCTGCATAGATTACCCCAATGTCACCTCGGGGATCCGTGAGTTTAGTGCCAAAACATATATCAAGTGAATCAATATGATTCCCCATTGTCACCACGGGTATTCACAGCAAGACATACATAAAGTGTTCTCAAATCCATAAAAGTATTCATTCCGATAAGAATGAAATCTCAAAGGGAAAACTCAATTCACAACAAGATAGAGAGGGGAAAACACCATATGATCCAACTATATTACCAAAGCCCGAGATACATCAAGATTGTGCCATCTCAAGAACACGAGAGAGAGAGAGAGAGATTAAACACATAGCTACTTGTACAAACCCTCAGCCCCGAGGGTGGACTACTCCCTCCTCATCGTCGGGATGATGAAGATGGCCACCGGTGATGATTCCCCCCCCCGTCAGGGTGCCGGAACGGGGTCTAGATTGGTTTTTCATTGCTATAGAGGCCTGCGGCGGCGGAACTTCTGATCTAGGGTTACCCCTGGGGGTTTTGGAATATTTGAGAATTTATAGGGCGAAGAGGCGGTGCAGGAGGCTACTGAGGTGAGCACAACCCACCAGGGCGCGCCTGGGCCCCCAGGCACGCCCAGGTGGGTTGTGCCCCCTCGGGGCACCCCTCTGGTACTTCTTTGGCCCACTGGATGTCTTATGGTCCAAAAAAAATCTCCAAAAAGTTTCACTGCGTTTGGACTCCATTTGATATTGATTTTCTGTGAAGTAAAAAACCAGCAAAAAACAGCAACTAGCACTTGGCACTATGTCAATAGGTTAGTCCCTAAAAATGATATAAAGTTGCTATAAAATTATTTTAAAACATCCAAGAATGATAATATAACTGTTGGGGAACGTAGCATGCAATTTTAAAAAAATTCCTACGCTCACGCAAGATCTGTCTAAGAGATGCATAGCAAGGAGAGGGGGAGAGTGTGTCCACGTACCCTCGTAGACCAAAAGCGGAAGCGTTTGACAACGCGGTTGATGTAGTTGAACTTTTTCTTGTTCCGACCGATCAAGCACCAAACGTATGACACCTCCGAGTTCTGCACACATTCAGCTCGATGACGTCCCTCGAACTCTTGATCCAGCAAAGTGTCGAGGGAGAGTTTCATCAGCACGCTGGCGTGGTGACGGTGATGGGGCAGTGATCCGCGCAGGGCTTCGCCTAAGCACTACGACAGGAGGCGTAAACTGTGGAGGGGGGCGTGCTACCTCTTGAGCTTGCTTTGGTTTTTCCCTTGAAGAGGAAAGGGTGATGCAGCAAAGTAGAGTAAGTATTTCCCTCAGCTTTTGAGAACCAAGCTATCAATCCAGTAGGAGACAACACAACAAACCACCGAATACCTACACAAACAAACACCAACTTGCACCCAACACGATAAAAGGGTTGTCAATCCCTTCACGGTTATTTGCAAAGTGAGATGTGATATAGATGGATAAACGGTAAAGTAATATTTATGGTATTTTTGGTTTATGGAACGGAAAGTAAAAGATTGCAAAGAAAGTAAATAGGAAACTAAAATTTTAGATCGGAAACTTATATGATGGAAAATAAACCCGGGGGCCATAGATTTCACTAGAGGCTTCTCTCAAGATAGAAAATATTATGGTGGGTGAACAAATTACTGCCGAGAAATTGATAGAAAAGCGCAAAGTTATGACGATATCTAAGGCAATGATCATATAGGCATCACGTCTGTATCAAGTAGACCGACTCCTGCCTGCATCTACTACTATTACTCCACACATCGATCGACTCCTGCCTGCATCTAGAGTATTAAGTTCATAAGAACAGAGTAACGCATTAAGTAAGATGACATGATGTAGCAGGATAAACTCGAGCAATATGATGAAAACCCCATCTTGTTATCCTCGATGGCAATAATACAATACGTGTCGGTTCCCCTTTTGTCACTAGGATCGAGCACCGCAAGATTGAACCCAAAGCTAAGCACTTCTCCCATTGCAAGAAAAACCAATCTAGTTGGCCAAACCAAATCGATAGTTCGCAGAGACTTGCAAAGATATCAAATCATGCATATAAGAATTCAAAGGAGATTCAAATAATATTCATAGATAAGCTGATCATAAATCCACAATTCATCGGATCTCGACAAACACACCATAAAAGAGTATTACATCAAATAGATCTCCAAGAACATCGAGGAGAACATGGTATTGAGAATCAAAGAGAGAGAAGAAGCCATCTAGCTATTAGCTATGGACCCGTAGGTCTGTGGTAAACTACTTACGCTTCATCGGAGAGGCAATGCTGTTGATGTAGAAGCCCTCCGTGATCGAATCCCCCTTCAGCAGGATGCCGGGAAAGGCCCCTAGATGGGATCTCACGGGTACAGAAGGTTGCGGCGGTGGAAAAGTGGTTTCGTGGCTCCCATGGAAGGTTTCGGGATATTTGAGAATATATAGGCGGAAGAAATAGGTCGGTGGAGTCACGAGGGGCCCACAAGGGTGGGGGGCGCGCCCTACCCCCCTGGGCATGCCTCCCGACCTTGTGGCCGCCTCGTGGCTTTCCCGACATGCACTCCAAGCCCTCTAGATGTCTTCCGGTCCAAGAAAAATCATCGCAAAAGTTTCATTCCGTTTGGACTCTGTTTGGTATTCCTTTTCTGCAAAACTCAAAAACAAGGAAAAAACAGGAACTCGCACTAGGCTCTAAGTTAATAGGTTAGTCCCAAAAATAATGTAAAATAGCATATTAATGCATATAAATCATCCAAAA